>NC_058523.1:22307943-22969610 GCF_904849725.1 Hordeum vulgare subsp. vulgare | reverse complement strand
TAGTGGATATCATTATGTTCTTACTTCAATGACGATTTGAGTAGATACAAGAGTATTTACTTAATGAATCACAAGTCTGAAATATTGAAAAGTTCAATTCTGTTTCAGGAGTGAAGTTCGTCGTAACAAGAGGATAAACTGTCTACGATGTGATCATAGAAATGAATATCTGAGTTACGAGTTTTGGTACGCAGTTAAGACAATGTGGAAATTGTTTCGCAGTTCATGCCACCTGGAACATCATAGTGTGATGATGTGTCTGAACGTCATAGCCACACACTATTTGGTATGGTGCATGCTATGATGTCTCTTATCGAATTACAACTATCGTTTATGGGTTATGCATTAGAGACAACAGCATTCACTTTAAATAGGGCACCGCGTATTTCCGTTGAGATGACACAGTATAGACTGAGGTTTAGAGAAATCTAAACTGTCGTTTCTTGAAAGTTTGGGGCTTCGACACTTGTGTGAAAAAGTTTCAGTCGAATAAGCTCAAACCCAAAGCGGATAAATGCATCTTCATAGGATATCCAAAACAGTTGGGTACATCTCCTATCTCAGATCCGAAAGCAAAGTGTTTGTTTCTAAAAACGGACCCCTTCTCGAGGAAAGGTTTCTCTTGAAAGAATTGAGTGGGAGGGTGGTAGAACTTGATAAGGTTATTGAACCATCACTTCAACCAGTGTGTAGCAGGGCGCATGAAGTCGGTCCTGTGGCGCCTACACCAATTGAAGTGAAAGCTGATGATGGTGATCACAGAGCATCGAATCAAGTTACTACAAATCTCGTAGGTTGACAAGGTCGCGTACTACTGCAGAGTGGTACGGTAACCCTGTCTTGGAGGTCATGTTGTCGAGCAACAATGAACCTACGAGTTATGGAGAAAGCAATGGTGGGCCCGGATTCCGACAAATGGCTGGAGGCCATGAAATCCGAGAGAGGATCCATGTATGAAAACAAAGTGTAGACTTTGGAAGAACTACTTGATGGTCATAGGACTATTGAGTAAAGATGGATCTTTAAAAGGAAGACAGACGATGATGGTGATAAGTCACTATTAAGAAAAGCTCGACTTGTCGCAAAGATGATTCCGACAAGATCAAACAGTTGACTATGATGAGACTTTCTCACTCGTAGTGATGCTAAAAAGTCTGTTAGAATTATGTTAGTAGTTGCTGCATTATTTATGAAAATATTGCACATAGGATGTCAAAACATTGTTTCCTCGACGGTTCCTTGAGCAAACATTGTATGTGATGCAACCAGGAGGTTTTGTCGATCCTAAAGATACTAGCAAGTATGCAAGCTCCAGCGATCCTTCAATGGACTGGTGCAAGCATCTCGGAGTTGGAATATACACTTTGATGAGATGATCAAAGATTTTGGGTTTGTACACGGTTTATGAGAAACTTGTATTCCAAAGAAGTGAGTGGGAGCACTATAGAATTTCTGATAAGTATATGTGGTTGACATATTGTGGATCAGAAGTAATGTAGAATTTCTGTAAAGCATACAAGGTTGTTTGAAAGGAGTTTTCAGAGGAATACCTAGATTGCACTACTTGAACATTGAGCATCAAAGATCTATGGAGATAGATCGAAAGCGCTTGATAGAAGTTTCAACAAGATGCATGCCTTGACAATTTTTTGAAGGAGTTCAAAATAGATCAGCAAAGAAAGAGTTCTTGGTTGCGTTGTAAGGTGTGAATTTGAGTAAGACTCAAGACCCGACCCCGGCAGAATAAAGAGAATAGATGAAGGTCGTCTTCTATGCCTTAGCGGTAGGCTCTAAAGTATGCCATGCTGAGTACCGCACGTGATGTGTGCCTTGCAGCAAGTCTGTTAAGAGGTACACAGAGTGATCCAGGATTGAATCACTGATCAGCGGTCGAAGTTATCCTTAGTAACTAAATAGACTAAGGAATTTTTCTCGATTATGGAGGTGGTTAAAGAGTTTGTCGTAAAGGGTTACGTCGATGCAAGCTTTGAAACTAATCCGAATAACTATGAGTAGTGAAACGGATTCGTATAGTAGAGTAGATATTTGGAGCATTTCCGAATAGCACGTAGTAGCAGCATCTATAAGATGACATAAAGATTAGTAAAGAACGCACGGATCTGAAAGTTTCAGAACCGTTGACTAAAACCTCTCTCACGAGCAAGACGTGATCACACTCCACAACTATATGGGTGTTGGATTCGTTGAAATCACATGGTGATGTGAACTAGATTATTGACTCTAGTGCAAGTGGGAGACTGTTGGAAATATGCCCTAGAGGCAATAATAATTAGTTATTATTATATTTCTTCGTTCATGATAATCGTTTATTATCCATGCTATAATTGTATTGATTGGAAACACAATACTTGTGTGGATACATAGACAAAACACTGTCCCTAGTAAGCCTCTAGTTGACTAGCTCGTTGATCAAAGATGGTCAAGGTTTCCTGGCCATAGGCAAGAGTTGTTACTTGATAACGGGATCACATCATTAGGAGAATCATGTGATGGACTAGACCCAAACTAATAGACGTAGCATGTTGATCGTGTCATTTTGTTGCTACTGTTTTTTGCGTGTCAAGTATTTGTTCCTATGACCATGAGATCATATAACTCACTGACACCGGAGGAATGCTTTGTGTGTATCAAATGTCGCAACATAACTGGGTGACCATAAAGATGCTCTACAGGTATCTCCGAAGGTGTTCGTTGAGTTAGTATGGATCAAGACTGGGATTTGTCACTCCGTATGACGGACAGGTATCTCGGGGCCCACTCGGTAATACAACATCACACACAAGCCTTGCAAGCAATGTGACTTAGTGTAAGTTGCGGGATCTTGTATTACGGAACGAGTAAAGAGACTTGCCGGTAAACGAGATTGAAATAGGTATGCGGATACTGACGATCGAATCTCGGGCAAGTAACATACCGAAGGACAAAAGGAATGACATACGGGATTATATGAATCCTTGGCACTGAGGTTCAAATGATAAGATCTTCGTAGAATATGTAGGATCCAATATGGGCATCCAGGTCCCTCTATTGGATATTGACCGAGGAGTCTCTCGGGTCATGTCTAAATAGTTCTCGAACCCGCAGGGTCTGCACACTTAAGGTTCGACGTTGTTTTATGCGTATTTGAGTTATATGGTTGGTTACCGAATGTTGATCGGAGTCCCGGATGAGATCACGGACGTCACGAGGGTTTCCGGAATGGTCCGGAAACGAATATTGATATATAGGATGACCTCATTTGGTTACCGGAAGGTTTTCGTGCATTACCGGAAAAGTTTCGGGCTCATCGGTAGTGTACTGGGAGTGCCGGGAGGGGTGCCGGGGACCATCAGGAGGGGTGTCACGCCCCAAGGGGTCTCATGGGCTATGAGAAGAGATAAACCAGCCCCTAGTGGGCAGGAATAAGTTCCCACTAAGGCCCATAAGGTTTGAGAAGGAAAAAACACAAGGTGGAAAGAGTTTCCAAGTGGGAATGTGGAATCCTACTCCAAGTAGGATTGGAGCAGGACTCCTCCACCTCCAATTTCGGCCAAACCTTTAGGTTTTGAGGCTGCCTCCTCCCCTCCCTCCCTCCTATATATAGTGGGGTTTTAGGGCTGATTTGAGACAACTTTTGCCACGGCAGTCCGACCACATACCTCCACGGTTTTACCTCTAGATCACGTTTCTGCGGAGCTCGGGCGGAGCCCTACTGAAATTAGATCACCACCAACCTCCGGAGCACCATCACGCTGCCGGAGAACTCATCTACCTCTCCGTCTCTCTTGCTGGATCAAGAAGGCCGAGATCATCGTCGAGCTGTACGTGTGCTGAACGCGGAGGTGCTGTCCGTTCGGCACTAGATCGGAGCGGATCGTGGGACGAATCGCGGGATGGTTCGCGGGGCGGATCGAGGGACGTGAGGACGTTCCACTACATCAACCGCGTTCACTAACGCTTCTGCTATGCGATCTACAAGGGTACGTAGATCGGAAATCCCCTCTCGTAGATGAACATCACCATGATAGGTCTTCGTGCGTGTAGGAAATTTTTTGTTTCCCATGCGACGTTCCCCAGCAGTGTTATGTAGTCGACGTTCACATAAAACCACTAGAGGAAAAACAACATACATCATATCAAAATACCGAACGAATATCAAATTCACATGACTATTATTAACATGACTTATCCCATGTCCTCAGGAACAAAAGTAACTACTCACAAGACATAATCATAATCATGATCAGAGGTGTAATGAATATCATCAAGGATCTGAACATAAACTCTTCCACCAAGTAATCCAACTAGTATCAACTACAAAGAGTAATCAACACTACTAGCAACCTTACAAGTACCAATCGAAGTCGCGAGATGGAGATTGGTTACAAGAGATGAACTAGGGATTGGAGAGGAGATGGTGCTGATGAAGATGTTGATGAAGATGCCTCCCCTCTGATGAGAGGAGTGTTGATGATGACGATGGCGAGGATTTCCCCCTCCAGGAGGGAAGTTTCCCCGGCAGGATCGTCCTGCCGGAGCTCTAGATTGGATCTGCTCAAGTTCCGCCTCGTGGTGGCGGCGAAATCACGAAAAAGCTCCCTCTTGATTTTTTCCACACCAAAACCCTTCATATAGCAAAAGAGGGAGGCTAGTGGGCCGTCAGGCGGCCCACAAGCTTGCCCTGCGCCACCAGGGGGGGTGGTGGCGGTGGGCAGGCTTGTGGAGCCCTGGTGGCCCCCTCCGGTAGTTCTTTCGCCCAGTATTTTTTGTATAATCCAGAAAAAAATCCACGTAACTTTTCAGGGCATTTGGAGATGTGCACAATAGTGGACTAGGATTTGCTCCTTTTCTAGTCCAGAATTCTAGCTGCCTGAATTCTCCCTCTTCAAATAAACCTTGCAAAATAAGAGAGAAAAGGCATAAATATGGTACCACAAGTAATATAAGAGCCCAAAAAGCAATAAATATCAACATGAAAGCATGATGCAAAATGGACGCATCAGCCACCAGCCCCGGGAGACTACATGGGCCAAGTGTGAGAGGGAACTAGCCCCTAGGTGGGCTGGTACGCCCCCCACACCCAGCCCAAGGCGCACCACAGAGGGAGGGAGGGGAAACCCTAGGCGCTGGTGGGCCTAAGGCCCACCTAGGGGTTCGCTACCCCCTCTCCTCCCTGGCCACCGCCCACACCTCCCATCTGGGAGACTTTCGCACCCCTTAGGGGTGGGAACCCTAAGGGCTACGCTTCCCTCCCCTTCCCCCTATATATAGTGGGGGTTTTTGCCTTTGGAGACACGCAATTCTCTCTCTCTCTCGGCGGAGCCCTGCTTCTCCTCTCCCTCCTCTCCCGCGGTGCTTGGTGAAGCCCTGCCGGGAGACTTCGTAGCTCCATCGCCACCACGCCGTCGTGCTGCCGAAGCTATTCCCCAACCTCTCCCTCCTCCTTGCTGGATCAAGGTGCAGGAGACGTCACCGGGCTGCACGTGTGTTGAACGAGGAGGTGCCGTGGTTCGGCACTAGATCGGAATCACACCGCGATCTGAATCGCAACGAGTACGACTCCATCAACCCCGTTCTAGCAACGCTTCCGCTTAGCGATCTTCAAAGGTACGAAGATGCTCTCACCCCTCTCTCGTTGCTGGTTTCTCCATAGGAAGATCTATGTATGACGTAGGAAAATTTTGAATTTTTGCTACGTTACCCCAACAGTGGCATCCGAGCCATGTTTTCTATGCGTAGATTCTTTGCACGAGTAGAACACAAAGGTTGTGGGCGCTGATTTTGTCAATTACTTGCCACTACTAGTGTTATTCCTTTCCGGTGGTATTGTGGGATGAAGCGTCCCGGACTGACATTACACGTACGCTTACATGAGACAGGTTCCACCACCTAACATGCACATGGTGCATAAGGTGGCTAGCGGGTGTCTGTCTCTCCTACTCTAGTCAGATTGGATTTGATGAAAAGGGTCCTTGTGAAGGGTAAATAGCTTTGGCATATCAACGTTGTGGTTTTCACGTAGGTAAGAAGGCGTTCTTGCTAGAAACCCAAATCATCCACGTAAAACTTGCAACAACAATTAGAGGACGTCTAACTTGTTTTTGCAGGGTTTGACATGTGATGTGATATGGCCAAAGATGTGATGTTACATGTGTGATGTATGAGATGATCATGTTCGTGTAATAGGATTCACGACTTGCATGTCGATGAGTATGACAACCGACAGGAGCCATAGGAGTTGTCTTAATTTATTGTATGAGATGCAACGCCATGTGTTTACTACCTTTACTTCATTGCTAATGGTTAGCTGTAGTAGTAGTAATAGTTGGCGTAACGACTTCAGGGAGACACAATGATGGAGAACATGATGATGGAGATCATGGTGTCACACCGGCGACGATGATGATCATGCGATGCCCGAAGATGGAGATCGAAGGAGCAAAGATGATAATGGCCATATCATGTCACTACATGATTGCATGTGATGTTTACCATGTTTTTCATCTTATTGCTTAGAACGACGGTAGCATAATAAGATGATCCCTCATAAAATTTCGAGAGTGTATTCCCCTAAGTGTGCACTGTTGCGAAGGATCGTTGTCTCGAAGCACCTCGTGATGATCGGGTGTGATAGATTCTAACGTTTGCATACAACAGGTGTAAGCCAGATTTACACACGCGAAACACTTAGGTTGACTCGACGATCCTAGCATGTACAGACATGGCCTCGAAAACGAGAGACCGAAAGGTCGAACATGAGCCGTATGGTTGAATACGATCAACATGGAGATGCTCACCATCGACGACTAGTCCGTCTCACGTGATGATCAGACATGGGTTAGTCGACATGGATCATGTAACACTTAGATGACTAGAGGGATGTCGATTTAAGTGGGAGTTGATACGTCTCGAACGTATCTATAATTTTTGATGGTTTCACGCTGTTATCTTGCCTTCTTTGTATGTTTTATGTACCCTTTTATATCTTTTTGGGACTAACTTATTAATTCAGTGCCAAGTGCCAGTTCCTGTTTTTTCCATGTTTTTGACTCTTTTCAGATCTGATTTTGGAACGGAGTCCAAACGGAAGAAAAAATCCCGAAATGATTTTTTCCCGAACGGAAGAAGTCCAGGGGGATTTTGGGCCAAGCCAGGTGGGCTCCAGGGAGCCCACAAGCCCCCACTCCGCCACCAGGGGGAGGCGGCGGTGGGAAGGCTTGTGGCCTCCTTGGCCGCCCCCTGACCTAGGTCTTTGGCCTATAAATTCCCAAATATTCCGCAAAAAATCAGGGGAGCCTCGAAAATACTTTTCTGCTGTCGCAAGCTTCCGTTTCCGCGAGATCTCATCTGGAGACCCTTCCCGGCGCCCTGCCAGAGGGGGCTTTGGAGTTGGAGGGCTTCTTCATCATCATCATCGCCCCTCCAATGACTCGTGAGTAGTTCACTTCATACCTACGGGTCCGTAGTTAGTAGCTAGATGGCTTCTTCTCTCTCTTGGATCTTCAATACAAAGTTCTCCATGATCTTCGTAGAGATCTCTCCGATGTAATCTTCTTTGGCGGTGTGTTTGTCGAGATCCGATGAATTGTGGACTTGTGATCAGATTATCTATGATATATATTTGAGTCTTTGCTGATTTCTTATATGCATGATTTGATATCCTTGTAAGTCTCTCCGAGTCTTGGGTTTTGTTTGGCCAACTAGATCTATGATTCTTGCAATGGGAGAAGTGCTTGGTTTTGGGTTCTGCCATGTGGTGACCTTTCCCAGTGACAGTACGGCAGCAAGGCACACACCAAGCAGTTGCCATCAAGGGTCAAGAGATGGGGTTTTTATCATTGGTTTGAGATTATCCCTCTACATCATGTCATCTTGCTTAAGGCGTTACTCTGTTCTTACGGACTTAATACACTAGATGCATGCTGGATAGCGGTCGACGTGTGGAGTAATAGTAGTAGATGCAGAAAGTATCGGTCTACTTGTTTCGGACGTGATGCCTATAGAAATAATCATTGCATAGATATCGTCACGACTCTGCACAGTTCTATCAATTGCTCGACAATAATTTGTTCACCCACCGTCTACTTGCTTTCATGAGAGAAGCCACTAGTAAACACTACGGCCCCCGGGTCTATTCACATCCATCATTTACAACTCCGCTTTTACTTTGCTTTGTTACTTTGTTGCTTTCAGTTCTCACTTGGCAAACAATCTATAAGGGATTGACAACCCCTTCATAGCGTTGGGTGCAAGCTTTTGTGTTTGTGCAGGATCTTGAGATACTCCTCCGCCGGATTGATACCTTGGTTCTCAATCTGAGGTAAATACTTACCTCCGTTGTGCTATATCATCCTCTCCGCTTCGAGGAAACACGAACAGAGAAGGATTCCTGGTGTCCTCAACGTGCCCATTTCTTGCGCCACTGGAAGGTCTTTTGTGCAGCAGCATAACGGACATCAGAAGCATTCCTGCGCCATTGCCAGGGATCCCTTTTGAAACATCAGAAGTATTTCTAGCGCCGTTGCCGGGGATCCCTTTTGAAACATCAGAAGTATTTCTGGCGCCGTTGCCGGGGAGGAGAAATCAAGATCTATCCAAGTAGGTCTCACAAACTCTTCTCTTGCATTTACTTTTGTTGCTAGTTGCCTCTTGTTTTCCTCTCCCCCACTTCACATTTGCCGTTTTCATTTGCCTTTCTCCTTCGCCGTTTTCTTTTGCCTTTGTCGTTTTCTTGCTTGCTTGTGTGCTTGTTTGTTTGTTGAAGACATCATGTCTGAAAACACCAAACTTTGCGACTTCTCGAGCACTAATAATAATGATTTTATTAGTACTCCGATTGCTCCCGCCACTAGTGCGGAATCGTATGAAATCAACGCAGCTTTGTTGAATCTTGTTATGAAAAAGCAATTCTCTGGCCTTCCTAGTGAAGATGCCGCATCCCATCTCAATACCTTCATTGAGCTTTGCGATATGCAAAAGAAAAGAGATGTGGATAATGACGTGATTAAGTTGAAACTTTTTTCCTTTCTCGTTGCGAGATCGCGCAAAAACTTGGTTTTCATCTTTGCCTAAAAATAGTATCGATTCTTGGGATAGGTGCAAAGATGCTTACATATCCAAGTTATTTCTGCCGGCTAAGATCATCTCCTTATGTAACGATATCATGAACTTCAAGCAACTTGATCATGAACACGTTGCACAATCTTGGGAGAGGATGAAGCTTATGATTAGAAATTGTCCCGCTCATGGCTTGAGTTTATGGATGATTATACAAATCTTTTACGCTGGTTTGAATTTCGCTTCTCGCAATATCTTGGACTCCGCCTCAGGTGGAACGTTCATGGAAATCACGTTAGGAGACGCTACAAAACTCCTAGACAATATCATGACCAACTACTCTCAGTGGCACACTGAAAGGTCGCCTGCTAGCAAAAAGGTGCACGCTATAGAAGAGATTAACTCGCTTAGTGCTAAGATGGACGAGTTGATGAATTTGGTTGCTAGTAGAAATGCTACCGTAGATCCTAATGACATGCCACTATCTTCTTTGATTGAGAGTAGCAACGCTAGTTTGGACGTGAATTTTGTTGGTAGGAACAATTTTGGCAACAACAATGCTTTTAGAGGAAACTATGTTCCTAGGCCTTTTCCTAGTAACTCCTCTAACAATTATGGCAATTCCTACGGCAACACTTATGGAAATCACAACAAATTACCCTATGATCTAGAGAGTAATATCAAATAGTTCATCAACTCTCAAAAGATTTTCAATGCGTCCATAGAGGAAAAACTACTCAAAATAGACGATTTGGCTAAGAGTGTTGATAGGATGTCTTGTGATATTGATGCTTTGAAAGTTAGATGCGCTCCTCCCAAGATCAACTTGGATGAAAATTTGAAAGCTATGCGTATCTCCATGAATGAGAGCAAAGAAAGAACCGCCCAAATTCGCGCTAGACATGAATGGTTTAAAAGGGTGCGTTCTAGTGATGCAAATCACGAAGATCTTAAAGTGCTTGGTGTGTTTCCTCTTGAATCTCTGTTTTCGCGTGTCAAACCTACTTATGGAGGGGCTGGATATGAATCCACTTTGGTTGAAAAACGCCCCGATGATTCGGAGTCCACCTATCTTGATGGTAAAGGTGTGGAGAGTGGAGTAGAAGAAGTCAAAATTTTGGGTAGTAATGAAAATCCCACTTTGGATTTCAAGGAATTCAATTGTGATAATTTCTCCTTGTTTTAATGCATTTCTTTGATGCAATCCATTGCAAACTCTCCACATGCTTATAGCCAAAGCAAAGCCTTTACCGCACATATCGTAGATGCTATGATGAAATCTCTTGAAGAGAAGCTCGAACTAGAAGTCTCTATACCTAGAAAACTTCATGATGAGTGGGAACCTACTATCAAAATCAAGATCAAAAACTATGAGTGCAATGCTTTGTGTGATTTGGGTGCTAGTGTTTCCGCGATTCCAAAGTCTTTATGTGATATTCTTGGTTTTCATGAGATTGAAGAGTGTTCTCTTAATTTGCATCTTGCGGATTCTACTGTCAAGAAACCCATGGGGAGGATCGATGATGTTCTTATTGTTGCAAATATGAACTATGTACCCGTGGATTTCATTGTACTTGACATAGATTGCAATCCTTCATGTCCAATTATTCTTGGTAGACCTTTCCTAAGGACTATTGGTGCTATCATCGATATGAAGGAAGGAAATATTAGATTTCAATTTCCTTTAAAGAAGGGCATGGAGCACTTTCCTAGAAAGAAAATAAGATTGCCTTATGAATCTATGATGAGGGCTAGCTATGGTTTGAGCACCAAAGATGACTATACGTGATTCCATCACTTTCGCCTAGCTAAGGGCGTTAAACAAAAGCGCTTGTTGGGAGGCAACCCAACGAATCTATCCTTTTCTTTCTATTTTTGGTTTTCCACACTTCCATAATTCTGTTATGATTGTGTTTTTTGTGTTTCATTTTGCGTTTGTGCCAAGCAAAACCGTTATGATTAGTCTTGAGGATGATCGTTTGGTCATGCTGGGAAAGACAGAAACTTTCTGCTCACGAAAAGAATTTTCATTTTTTTTTTCTGTAAGAGCTTTTGAGTTGATTCTTTTTTTGCTGATTTCTACACAAATTATTCAGACTGTCGTAATTTTTCAGAATTGTTGAAGTGCCAGAGGTATACGAAACATACGGATTGCTCCAGACTGGTCTGCTGTTAACAGATTCTGTTTTTGTTGTGTTGGTTGCTTATTTTGATGAAACTATGGATAGTATCGGGGGGTATTAGCCATGGAAGATTGAAAGTACAGTAACTCAACATCAACACAAGTAGAATTTAAGTTTTCTACAGTACCTAAGGAAGTGGTGGTTTGCTTTCTTGTACTAATGTTATCACGAGTTTCTGTTTAAGTTTCGTGTTGTGAAGTTTTCAAGTTTTGGGTGAAGTTCTTATGGACAAAAAGATAAAGAGTGGCAAGAGCTCAAGCTTGGGGATGCCCAAGGCACCCCAAGAGATTCAAGGATGCTGTAAAAGCCTAAGCTTGGGGATGCCCCGGGAAGGCATCCCCTCTCTTGTCTTCAATCCATCGGTAACGTTACTTGGGGCTATATTTTTATTCACCACATATTATGTGTTTTTGCTTGGAGCGTCTTGTATCGTAGGATTCTTTTATTTTTGTTGTATCACAATCATCCTTGCTGCACACCTAGAGAGAGAGACTTGCACACACCATGATTTTGTCGAGCTTCACTTATATCTTTTGGTAGACAATTCAGCTCACATGTGCTTCACTTATATCTTTTGAGCTAGGTACTTTTGCTCTATGTGCATCACTTATATCTTTTAGAGCACAGCGGTGCGTGGCTTGGTAGTTGATATATGCTTTGAAAGTAGTCTCAAAAGGGGTAGTTATCCAAAGGGATACGAAAACTTCCACCTTCTTGTGCATTGAATAGTTAGAGAAGTTTGATTCATCTCAATTAGTTTTGAGTTGTGGTGATGGTAATATTGAAGTCATGCTAGTAAGGTGTTGTGGATCTAGAAATACTTGTGTTGAAGTTAGTGATTCCCGTAGCATGCACGTATGGTGAACCTCTATGTGATGAAGTCTGAGCATGATTAGTCTATTGATTGTCATCCTTTGCGTGGCGGTCGGGATCGCGCGTGGTTTATACCTACCAACCTTTCCCCTAGGAGTATGCGTTGAATGCTTTGTTTCGATTACTAATAAAACTTTTGCAACAAGTATAAGAGTTCTTCATGACTAACGTTGAGTCCATGGTTTAGATGCACTTTCACCTTCCACCATCACTATCTTCTTAGTGCCGTGCAATTTTCGCCGTTGCACAAAACCCACCATTAGCCTCCCTCAAAACAGCCACCATACCTACCTATAATGGCTTTTTCAAAGTCATTATGAGATATATTGCCATGCAACTACCACCATGACATGTGCCATCACGTCTACATTGCCATTGCATGATCGTAAGATAGCTAGAATGATGTTTCCATTGATGTCTATGTCATGCTAGATCATTGCCACGGTACACTACCGAAGGCATTCCATATAGAGTCATAGTTGCTCTAAGTTTTGAGTTGAAAGTGTGATGATCATCATTATTGGAGCATTCTCCCATGTTAGGAAATAAAAGAGGCCAAAGAAGCCCATAAAAAAAAGAGGCCAAAGAGCCCACCATAAAAAAAAAGAAAAAAATAGAGAAAAAGAGAGAAGGGACAATGCTACCACCTTTTGCACACTTGTGCATATTAAGCACCATGATCTTCATGATTGAGAGTCTCTCGTTTTGTCACCACCATATAGCTAGTGGGAAATTTTCATTATATAACTTGGCTTGTATATCCCAATGATAGGCTTCCTCAAAATTGCCTTAGGTCTTCGTGAGCAAGCAAGTTGGATGCACACCCACTAGTTTTCTTTAAGAGCTTTCACATACTCGTAGCTCTAGTGCATCATTTGTATGGCAATCCCTACTCATTCACATTGATATCTATTGATGAGCATCTCCACATCTCATTGATATGGCTAGTTAATGTGACTATCTTCTCCTTTTTATCTTGCAACCTCCAGCACATTCCACACCATCTATAGTGCTATAACCATGGCTCACGCTCATGTATTGCGTGAGAGTTGAAAAGGTTTGAGAAAGTAAAGGTGTGAAACAATTACTTGGCCTATACCGGGGTTGTGCATGATTTAAATTCGTTGTGCAATGATGATAGAGCATAGCCAAACTATACGCTTTTGTAGGGATAACTTTCTTTTGGCCTTGTTATTTTGAAAGTTCATGATTACCTTGCTAGTTTGCTTGAATTATTATTGTTTCCACGTCAATAGAAAACTATTGTTTTGAATCTAATGGATCTGAACATTCACGTCACATAAGAGGAATTACAAAGGACACCTATGCTAGGTAGCATGAAAGCATCAAAAATTCATTCTTATCACTTCCCTACTCGAGGACGAGCAGGAGTTAAGCTTGGGGATGCTTGATACGTCTCAAACGTATCTATAATTTTTGATGGTTTCACGCTGTTATCTTGCCTTCTTTGTATGTTTTATGTACCTTTTCATATATTTTTGGGACTAACTTATTAATTCAGTGCCAAGTGCCAGTTCCTGTTTTTCCGTGTTTTTGACTCTTTTTAGATCTGAATTTGGAACGGAGTCCAAACGGAAGAAAAACCCCGAAATGATTTTTTCCCGAACGGAAGAAGTCCAGGGGGATTTTGGGCCTAGCCAAGTGGGCTCCAGGGAGCCCACAAGCCCCCACTCCGCCACCAGGGGGAGGCGGCGGTGGGCAGGCTTGTGGCCTCCCTGGCCGCCCCCTAACCTTGGTCTTTGGCCTATAAATTCCCAAATATTCCGCAAAACATCAGGGGAGCCTCGAAAATACTTTTCTGCCGCCGCAAGCTTCCATTTCTGCGAGATCTCATCTGGAGACCCTTCCCGGCGCCCTGCCGGAGGGGGCTTTGGAGTTGGAGGGCTTCTTCATCGTCATCATCGCCCCTCCAATGACTCGTGAGTAGTTCACTTCAGACCTACGGGTCTGTAGTTAGTAGCTAGATGGCGTCTTCTCTCTCTTGGATCTTCAATACAAAGTTCTCCATGATCTTCATGCAGATCTATCCGATGTAATCTTCTTTGGCGGTGTGTTTGTCGAGATCCGATGAATTGTGGACTTGTGATCAGATTATCTATGATATATATTTGAGTCTTTGCTGATTTCTTATATGCATGATTTGATATCCTTGTAAGTCTCTCCGAGTCTTGGGTTTTGTTTGGCCAACTAGATCTATGATTCTTGCAATGGGAGAAGTGCTTGGTTTTGGGTTCTGCCATGTGGTGACCTTTCCCAGTGACAGTTGGGGCAGCAAGGCACACATCAAGCAGTTGCCATCAAGTGTAAAAAGATGGGGTTTTTATCATTGGTTTGACATTATCCCTCTACATCATGTGATCTTGCTTAAGGCGTTACCCTGTTCTTACAGACTTATTACACTAGATGCATGCTGGATAGCGGTCGACGTGTGGAGTAATAGTAGTAGATGCAGAAAGTATCGGTCTACTTGTTTCGGACGTGATGCCTATAGAAATAATCATTGCATAGATATCGTCACGACTCTGCACAGTTCTATCAATTGCTCGACAGTAATTTGTTCACCCACCATCTACTTTCTTTCATGAGAGAAGCCACTAGTAAACACTACGGCCCCCGGGTCTATTCACATCCATCGTTTACAACTCCGCTTTTACTTTGCTTTGTTACTCTGTTGCTTTCAGTTCTCACTTGGCAAACAATCTATAAGGGATTGACAAGCCCTTCATAGCGTTGGGTGCAAGCTTTTGTGTTTGTGGAGGATATTGACATACTCCTCCGCCGGATTGATACCTTGGTTCTCAAACTGAGGGAAATACTTACCTCCGCTGTGCTACATCATCCTCTCTGTTTCGAGGAAACACCAACGCAGAAGGATTCCTGGTGTCGTCAATGTGTCCATTTCTGGCGCCACTGGAAGGTCTTTTGTGCAGGAGCATAATGGACATCAGAAGCATTCCTGCGCCATTGCGAGGGATCCCTTTTGAAACATCAGAAGTATTTCTGGCGCCGTTGCCGGGGATCCCTTTTGAAACATCAGGAGTTCATACATAATTTGATTAGATGAACTTAATTATCATGAACTTAGTCTAAAAGTTGTCTTTACAAATATTATAGATCCAATGGCCAACGCACTTGTCAACCTCAATTTCAACGCGTTCCTAGAGAAAAACAAGCTGAAAGATGATGGTAGCAACTGTGCGACTGGGTCCGCAACTTGAAGCTTATCCTCATTGCATCCAAGAAGGCTTATGTCCTTGATGCGCCGCTAGGTGACCCTCCTGTTCCCGCGGCAGCCCAAGATGTTCAGAACGACTGGCAAACACGGAGTGATGACTACTCTCTGGTTAGGTGTGGCATACTATACAATTTAGAAATGGGGCTCCAAAGGCGTTTTGAGCAACACAGAGCATATGAGATGTTCCAGGAGCTGAAGCTAGTTTTTCGAGCTCATGCCTGGGTCGAGAGATATGAAGTCTCTGACAAGTTCTTTAGCTGTAAGATGGAGGAGAACAATTCTGTTAGTGAGCAAATACTCAGAATGTCTGGGTTGCACGGTCGTCTGACTCAGCTTGGAGTCGAACTTCCGGATGACGCTGTAATTGACAGAATCCTCGAGTCTCTCCCACCAAGCTACAAGGGTTTTGTGCTGAACTACAACATGCAAGGGATGGAGAAGACCATTCCCGAGTTGTACTCGATGCTGAAATCTGCAGAAGTAGAAATCAAGAAAGAGCATCAAGTGTTGATGGTCAATAAGACCACCAGTTTCAAAAAGGGCAAGGGTAAGAAGAACTTCAAGAAAGACGGCAAAGCTGTTGCCGCGCCCGGTAAGCCAGCTGCCGGGAAGAAGAAAAAGAATGGACCCAAGCCTGAGACTGAGTGCTTCTATTGCAAGGGAAACGGTCACTGGAAGCGGAACTGCCCCAAGTACTTAGCGGATAAGAAGGCCGACAACGTCAAAGGTTTATATGATATACATGTTATTGATGTGTACCTTACCAACGCTCATAGTAGCTCCTGGGTATTTGATACCGGTGTTGTTGCTCACATTTGCAACTCAAAGCAGGAACTGCGGAATAAACGGAGGCTGGCTAAGGACGAGGTGACGATGCACGTCGGGAATGGCTCCAAGATCGATGTGATCGCCGTCGGCACGCTGCCTCTACATCTACCTACGGGATTAGTTTTAAACCTTAATAATTGTTATTTAGTACCAGCTTTGAGCATGAACATTGTATCAGGGTCTTGCTTAATGCGAGACGACTACTCATTTAAGTCAGAGAATAATGGTTGTTCTATTTATATGAGTGATATGTTTTATGGTCATGCTCCGCTAGTGAATGGTTTATTCTTGATGAATCTCGATCGTGATGTTACACATATTCATAGTGTGAATACCAAAAGATGTAAGGTTGATAATGATAGTCCCACATACTTGTGGCACTGCCGCCTTGGTCATATCGGTGTCAAGCGCATGAAGAAACTCCATACTCATGGACTGTTAGAGTCTCTTGACTTTGAATCATTTGACACATGCGAACCGTGCCTCATGGGCAAGATGACTAAGACTCCGTTCTCAGGAGTAATGGAGCGAGCAACCGACTTATTGGAAATAATACATACCGATGTATGCGGTCCAATGAACGTTGAAGCTCGCGGTGTCTATCGTTATGTTCTCACTCTCATTGATGATTTGAGTAGGTATGGATATATCTACTTGATGAAGCACAAGTCTGCAACATTTGAAAAGTTCAAGGAATTTTAGAGTGAGGTTGAGAATCAGCGTAACAAGAAAATAAAGTGTCTACGATCTCATCGTGGAGGAGAATATTTGAGTCATGAGTTTGGCACACACCTAAGAAAATGTGAAATTGTTTCACAACTGACGCCGCCTGGCACACCGCAACGTAACAGAGTGTCTGAACGTTGTAATCGCACTTTATTAGATATGGTGCGATCTATGATGTCTCTTACCGACTTACCGCTATCATTTTGGGGATACGCATTGGAAACTGCATCATTCACTTTAAATAGGGCACCGTCTAAATCTGTTGAGACGACACCGTATGAATTATGGTTTGGCAAGAAAACTAAGCTGTCGTTTCTAAAAGTTTGGGGCTGTGATGCTTATGTGAAGAAACTTCAACCAGAAAAGCTCGAACCCAAAGAGGAGAACTGCGTATTCATAGGATACCCTAAGGAAACTATTGGGTACACCTTCTATCTTAGATCCGAAGGTAAAATCTTTGTTGCCAAGAATGGATCCTGTCTAGAGAAAGAGTTTCTCTCGAAAGAAGTATGTCGGAGGAAAGTAGAACTTGATGAGGTAATTGTACCTCCTCTCGAACGGGAGAGTAGCGCAACACGGGAAGATGTTCCTGTGGCGTCTACGCCAGCTGAAGAGGAAGTTAATGATGATGATCATGAAGCTTCGGATCAAGTTGCTACTGAACCACGAAGGTCCACAAGGGTACGTTCCGCACCAGAGTGGTACGGCAACCCTGTGATGGAAATCATGTTGTTAGACAACGGTGAACCTTGAACTATGAAGAAGCAATGGCGGGCTCGGATTCCAACAAATGGCTTGAGGCCATGAAATCTGAGATAGGATCCATGTATGCGAACAAAGTATGGACTTTGGTGGACTCGCCCGATGATCGGCGGACCATAGAAAATAAATGGATCTTCAAGAAGAAGACTGACGCAAACGGTAATGTGACCGTTTATAAAGCTCGACTTGTCGCAAAGGGTTTTCGACAAATTCAAGGAGTTGACTACAATGAGACCTTCTCTCCCGTAGTGAAGATGAAGTCAGCCCGAATCATGTTAGCAATTGCCGCTTTTCATGATTACAAAATTTGGCAAATGGACGTCAAAACAGCGTTCCTTAACGGGTATCTTAAGGAAGAGTTGTATATGATGCAACCAGAAGGTTTTGTCGATCCAAAGAGTGCTAACAAGGTATGCAAGCTCTAGCGCTCCATCTATGGGCTGGTGCAAGCATCTCGGAGTTGGAACATTCGCTTTACTGAGGTGTTTAAAGCGTTTGGGTTCATACAGGTTTATGGAGAAGCCTGTCTGTACAAGTAAGTGAGTGGGAGCTCTGTAGCTTTTCTCATACTATATGTGGATGACATATTATTGATGGGGAATGACATAGAGTTATTGGAGAGCATAAAGGCCTACTTGAACAAGAGTTTTTCAATGAAGGACCTTGGAGAAGCTGCATACATATTAGGCATCAAGATCTACAGAGATAGATCGAGACGCCTCATAGGTCTTTCACAAAGTACATACCTTGACAAGATATTGAAGAAGTTCAATATGGAGAACTCGAAGAAGGGGTTCTTGCCATTTTTGCAAGGTATGAGATTGAGTAAGACTCAATCACCGACCATGACAGCAGATAGTGAGAAGATGAGTACTGTCCCCTATGCTTCAGCCGTGGGCTCTCTAATGTATGCCATGCTGTGTACCAGACCTGATATATACCTTGCCATAAGTTTGGTAGGGAGGTACCAAAGTGATCCCGGTATGGAACACTGGACAACGGTCAAGAATACCCTTAAGTACCTGAAAAGGACTGAGGAGATGTTTCTTGTTTATGGAGGTGATGAAGAGCTCGTCGTAAAGGGTTACGCCGATGCTAGCTTCGACACAGATCCGGATGACTCTAAGTCACATACCACATACGTGTATGTTCTGAATGGTGGGGCAGTGAGCTAGTGCAGAAGCAAGCAAGACGTCGTGGCAGCATCTATATGTGAAGCGGAGTATATAGCTACTTCGGAAGCAGCTCATGAAGGGATCTGGATGAAAGAGTTCATCATCGACCTTGGAGTGGTTCCAAGCGCGTCAGGTCCGATGACACTCTCGTGTGATAACACTGGAGCCATTGCCACAGCCAAGGAGCCCAGATTTCATAGGAAGACCAAGCACATCCAACGCCGCTACAACTCCAATCAGGACCAGGTCCGTAGAGGAGTCATAGATATTTGTAAAGTACACACGGATCTGAATATTGCAGACCCGTTGACTAAACCTCTTCCACGAGAAAAACATGATCAACACCACAATGCTATGGGTGTTCGATTCATCACAATGTAACTAGATTATTGACTCTAGTGCAAGTGGGAGGCTGTTGGAAATATGCCCTAGAGGCCATAATAAAATGGTTATTATCAGATTTCCTTGTTCATGATAATCATCTATTGTTCATGTTACAATTGTATTAACAGGAAACAGTAATACATGTGTGAATAAATAGATCACAATGTGTCCCTAGCAAGCCTCTAGTTGGCTAGCTCGTTGATCAATATATGATCATGGTTTCCTGATCATGGACATGGGATGTCATTGATAACTGGATCACATCATTAGGAGAATGATGCGATGGACAAGACCCAATCCTAAGCATAGCACTAGATCATGTTGTTCGTATGCTAAAGCTTTTCTAATGTCAAGTATCTTTTCCTTCGACCGTGAGATTGTGCAACTCCCGGATACCTTAGGAGTTCTTTGGGTGTATCAAACGTCACAACATAACTGGGTCACTATAAAGGTGCACTACGGGTATCTCCGAAAGTATATGTTGGGTTGGTACAAATCGAGATCGGGATTTGTCACTCCATGTGACGGAGAGGTATCTCTGGGCCCACTCGGTAGAACATCATCATAATGAGATCAATGTGACTAAGGAGTTAGTCACGGGATGATGTGCTACGGAACGGGTAAAGATACTTGCCGGTAACGAGATTGAACAAGGTATAGGGATACCGATGATCGAATCTCGGGCAAGTTCTATACCGATAGACAAAGGGAATTGTATACGGGATTGATTGAATCCTTGACATCGTGGTTCATCCGATGAGATCATCGTGGAACATGTGGGAGCCATCATGGGTATCCAGACCCCGCTGATGGTTATTGGCCGGAGAGGTGCCTCGGTCATGTCTGCATGCCTCCCGAACCCGTAGGGTCTACACACTTAAGGTTCGATGAAGCTAGGGTTATAGGGGATTGTTGTATGAGGTTACCGTCGGAGTCCCAGATGAGATCCTGGACATCACGAGGAACTCCGGAATGGTCCGGAGGTAAACATTGATATATAGGATGGATGGGTTTGGACGCCGGAAATGTTTTGGGCACCACCGGCAATGTGTTGGGACCAGCGGAAGGGTTTCGGGGGCGCACTGGGAGGGGCCACCAGCCCCGGGAGGCTACATGGGCCAACTGTGAGAGGGAACCAGCCCCTAGGTGGGCTGGTGCGCCCCCGCCACACCCAGCCCAAGGCGCACCAGAGAGGGAGGGAGGGGAAACCCTAGGCGCTGGTGGGCCTAAGACCCACCTAGGGGTGCGTGGCACGTCTCAAACGTATCTATAATTTTTGATGGTTTCACGCTGTTATCTTGCCATCTTTGGATGTTTTATGTACACTTGATTCCTTTTTTTGGGACTAACTTATTGATTCAGTGCCAAGTGCCAATTCCTGTTTTTTCTGTGTTTTTGGCTCTTTTCAGATCTGATTTTGGAACGGAGTCCAAACGGAATAAAAACCCCGAAATGATTTTTTCCCGAACGGAAGAAGATCCGGGGGCCTCTGGGCCAAGCCAGGTGGGCTCCAGGGAGCCCACAAGCTCCCACTCCGCCACGAGGGGGGAGGCGGCGGTGTCAGGGCTTGTAGCCTCCCTGGCCGCCCCCTGACCTAGATCCTTGGCCTATATATTCCCTAAAATACAGCAAAAAATCAGGGGAGCCTCGAAAATACTTTTTCGCCGCCGCAAGCTTCCATTTCCGCGAGATCTCATCTGGAGACCCTTCCCGGCACCCTGCCGGAGGGGACTTTGGAGTTGAAGGGCTTCTTCATCATCATCATCGCCCCTCCAATGACTCGTGAGTAGTTCACTTCAGACCTACGGGTCCGTAGTTAGTAGCTAGATGGCTTCTTCTCTCTCTTGGATCTTCAATACAAAGTTCTCCATGATCCTCATGGAGATCTATCCGGTAATCTTCTTTGGCGGTGTGTTTGTCGAGATCCGATGAATTGTGGATTTGTGATCAGATTATTTATGATATATATTTGAGTCTTTGCTGATTTCTTATATGCATGATTTGATATCCTTGTAAGTCTCTCCGAGTCTTGGGTTTTGTTTGGCCAACTAGATCTATGATTCTTGCAATGGGAGAAGTGCTTGGTTTTGGGTTCTACCATGTGGTGACCTTTCCCAGTGACAGTAGGGGCAGCAAGGCACACATTAAGTAGTTGCCATCAAGGGTAACATGACCTTTGCCCATTTCGCTCTCTCTTCCTGCTTGTTTGTGTGTGAGATAGTCCATCAATGGCTAGACCCACCACTCCAAACGACACCCCTGAAAATGGAGTTCTCAATTTCAGGCAAAATGAGGAAGAAAATTTGAAGGACGCTTGGTACAGGATTTGCAATGCTCAAAGTAGATCTACTCGTAAGCAATCCACTACCATCCTCCTTCGTAGTTTCTATGTTGGAATTTCTCCTTGGAATAGGTATATTCTTGATACCATTGTAGGCGGGAACTTTTTGGGGAGCCATCCTGTTGACTCCTATAGAGCTATCATGAATTTGGTAGGCTCACCCCCGCTCATGGTTAATGGAACTATCTTGACCTTGGAACACGTGATGCAAAGGCTTGACGCTATTGAAAACAAAATTGCCACAGTTGAACTTATTGAGGGTTTGGATAGAAAGATCCACAATCAATTTACTCAGTACGGATCCAAAGTGGGAAACTTTTTGAAAAATTTAAAGGAGAAGGAACTTATAGTTAATGATTCTTCTAGAATTGGCAAATTAGAAGATGTCATAACCAACTTGGGTTCCGCTTTTGCCGTTGTGCAAAATACTTCAAATCTCACTCTCAAAAAGACCGTCAAGCCTGTTTTTGTTCCTAAAGCTAGTGGTGAGTCATCCAATAAAGATGAAGATCTTAAGATGATAAATGATCACGCTACTTATGGTTTGAGCACCAAAGATGACTATACATGATTCCATCACCCTTTTGCCTAGCTAAGGGCGTTAAACAAAAGCGCTTGTTGGGAGGCAACCCAACGAATCTATCCTTTTTCTTTCTGTTTTGTGTTTCCACACTTTCATAATTCTGTTATGATTGTGTTTTTTGTGTTTCTTTTTGCGTTTGTGTCAAGCAAAACCGTTATGATTAGTCTTGGGGATGATCGTTTGGTCATGCTGGAAAAGACACAAACTTTCAGCTCATGAAAAGAATTTTCGTTTTTTTTCTGTAAGAGCTTTTGAGTTGATTATTTTTGCTCCTGATTGCTACACAAATTCTTCAGTCTGTCGTAATTTTTCAGAATTTTTGAAGTACCAGAGGTATACGAAATATACAGATTGCTACAGACTGGTCAGCTGTTAACAAATTCTGTTTTTGTTGTGTTGGTTGCTTATTTTGATGAAACTATGGATAGTATCGGGGGTATTAGCCATGGAAGATTGAAAATACAGTAACCCAACATCAGCGCAAGTAGAATTTAAGTTTGCTACAGTACCTAAGGAAGTGGTGGTTTGCTTTCTCATACTAATGGTATCACGAGTTTCTGTTTAAGTTTCGTGTTGTGAAATTTTCAAGTCTTGGGTGAAGTTCTTATGGACAAAGAGATAAAGAGTGGCAAGAGCTCAAGCTTGGGGATGCCCAAGGCACCCCAAGAGATTCAAGGATGCCGTAAAAGCCTAAGCTTGGGGATGCCCCGGGAAGGCATCCCCTCTTTCGTCTTCAATCCATCGGTAACGTTACTTGGGGCTATATTTTTATTCACCACATGTTATGTGTTTTTGCTTGGAGCGTCTTGTATCGTAGGTGTCTTTTATTTTTGTTGTGTCACAATCATCCTTGCTGCACACCTAGAGAGAGAGACATGCACTCATCGTGCTTTTGTTGAGCTTCACTTATATCCTTTGGTATACAATTGAGCTCACATGTGCTTCATTTATATCTTTTGAGCTAGATACTTTTGCTCTATGTACTTCACTTATATCTTTTAGAGCACAGCGGTGCGTAGCTTGGTAGTTGATCTATGCTTTGAAAGTAGTCTCAAAAGGGGTAGTTATCCAAAGGGATACAAAAACTTCCACCTTCATGTGCATTGAATAGTTAAAGAAGTTTGATTCATCTCATTTAGATTTGAGTTGTGGTTATGGTAATGTTGAAGTCATGCTAGTAAGGTGTTGTGGATCTAGAAATACTTGTGTTGAAGTTAGTGATTCCCGTAGCATGCACGTATGGTGAACCGCTATATGATGAAATCTAAGCATGATTAGTTTATTGATTGTCATCCTTTGCATGGCGGTCGGGATCGCGCGGTGGTTTATACCTACCAACCCTTCCCCTAGGAGTATGCGTTGAATGCTTTGTTTCGATTACTAATAAAACTTTTGCAACAAGTATATGAGTTATTCATGACTAATGTTGAGTCCATGGTTTAGATGCACTTTCACCTACCACCATCACTATCTTCTTAGTGCCGTGCAACTTTCGCCGGTGCACAAAACCCACCATTAGCCTCCCTGAAAACAGCCATTATACCTACCTACTATGGCTTTTTCAAAGTCATTCCGAGATATATTGACATGCAACTACCACCATGACATGTGCCACCACGTCTACATTGCCATTGCATGATCATAAGATAGCTAGCATGATGTTTCCGTTAATGTCTATGCCATGCTAGATCATTGTCACGGTACACTACCGAAGGCATTCCATATAGAGTCATCGTTGCTCTAAGTTTTGAGTTGAAAGTGTGATGATCATCATTAATGGAGCATTGTCCCATGTGAGGAAATAAAAGAGGCCAAAGAAGCCCACCAAAAAAAAGAGGCCAAAAGAGCCCACCAAATAAAGAAAAAGAGAGAAGGGACAATGTTACCACTTTTTCCACACTTGTGCGTATTAAGCACCATGATCTTCATGATTGAGAGTCTCTCGTTTTGTCACCACCACATAGCTAGTGGGAAATTTTCATTATATAACTTGGCTTGTATATTCCAATGATAGGCTTCCTCAAAATTGCCTTAGGTCTTCATGAGCAAGCAAGTTGGATGCACACCCACTAGTTTTCTTTAATAGCTTTCCCATACTCGTAGGTCTAGTGCATCATTTGGATGGCAATCTCTACTCAATCACATTGATATCTATTTATGAGCATCTCCACAGCTCATTGATATGCCTAGTTAATGTGACTATTGATACGTCTCAAACGTATCTACAATTTTTGAAGGTTTCACGCTGTTATCTTGCCTTCTTTGTATGTTTTATGTACCTTTTTATATCTTTTTGGGACTAACTTATTAATTCAGTGCCAAGTGCCAGTTCCTGTTTTTTCCGTGTTTTTGACTCTTTTCAGGTCTGATTTTGGAACGGAGTCCAAACAGAAGAAAAAGCCCGAAATGATTTTTTCCCGAACGGAAGAAGTCCAGGGGGCTTTTGGGCCAAGCCAGGTGGGCTCCAGGGAGCCCACAAGCCCCCACTCTGCCACCAGGGGGGAGGCGGCGTTGGGCAGGCTTGTGGCCTCCCTGGCCGCCCCCTGACCTAGGTCTTTGTCCTATAAATTCCCAAATATTTGGGAAAAAATTAGGGGAGCCTCGAAAATACTTTTCCGCCGCCGCAAGCTTCCATTTCCGCGAGATCTCATCTGGAGACCCTTCCCGGCGCCCTACGGGAGGGGACATTGGAGTTGGAGGGCTTCTTCATCATCATCATCGCCCTTCCAATGACTCGTGAGTAGTTCACTTCAGACCTACGGGTCCGTAGTTAGTAGCTAGATGGCTTCTTCTCTCTCTTGGATCTTCAATACAAAGTTCTCCATGATCTTCATGCAGATCTATCCGATGTAATCTTCTTTGGCGGTGTGTTTGTCGAGATCCGATGAATTGTGGACTTGTGATCAGATTATCTATGATATATATTTGAGTCTTTGCTGATTTCTTATATGCATGATTTGATATCCTTGTAAGTCTCTCCGAGTCTTGGGTTTTGTTTGGCCAACTAGATCTATGATTCTTGCAATGGGAGAAGTGCTTGGTTTTGGGTTCTGCCATGTGGTGACCTTTCCCAGTGACAGTAGGGGCAGCAAGGCACACATCAAGCAGTTGCCATCAAGGGTAAAAAGATGGGGTTTTAATCATTGGTTTGAGATTATCCCTCTACATCGTGTCATCTTGCTTAAGGCGTTACTCTGTTCTTATGGACTTAATACACTAGATGCAGGCTGGATAGCGGTCGACATGTGGAGTAATAGTAGTAGATGCAGAAAGTATCGGTCTACTTGTTTCGGACGTGATGCCTATAGAAATAATCATTGCATAGATATCGCCACGACTCTGCACAGTTCTATCAATTGCTCGACAGTAATTTGTTCACCCACTGTCTACTTGCTTTCATGAGAGAAGCCACTAGTAAACACTACGGCCCCCGGGTCTATTCACATCCATCGTTTACAACTCCGCTTTTACTTTGCTTTGTTACTTTGTTGCTTTCAGTTCTCACTTGGCAAACAATCTATAAGGGATTTACAACCCCTTCATAGCGTTGGGTGCAAGCTTTTGTGTTTGTGCAGGATCTTGAGATAATCCTCCGCCGGATTGATACCTTGGTTCTCAAACTGAGGGAAATACTTACCTCCGCTGTGCTACATCATCCTCTCTGCTTTGAGGAAACACCTACGCAGAAGGATTCCTGGTGTCGTCAACGTGCCCATTTCTGGCGCCACTGGAAAGTCTTTTGTGCAGCAGCATAACGGACATCAGAAGCATTCCTGCACCATTTCCAGGGATCCCTTTTGAAACCTCAACTATCTTCTCCTTTTTTGTCTTGCAACCTCCACCACACTCCACACCATCTATAGTGTTATAACCGTGGCTCACGCTCATGTATTGCGTGAGAGTTGAAAAAGTTTGAGAAAGTAAAGGTGTGAAACAATTACTTGGCCAATACCGGGGTTGTGCATGATTTAAATTCGTTGTGCAATGATGACAGAGCATAGCCAAACTATATGCTTTTGTAGGGATAACTTTCTTTTGGCCTTGTTATTTTGAAAGTTCATGATTACCTTGCTAGTTTGCTTGAATTGTTATTGTTTCCAGGTCTATAGCAAACTATTGTTTTGAATATAATGGATCTGAACATTCACGTCACATAAGAGGAGTTACAAAGGACATCTATGCTAGGTAGCACGAAAGCATCAAAAATTCATTCTTTATCACTTCCCTACTCGAGGACGAGCAGGAGTTAAGCTTGGGGATGCTTGATACGTCTCAAACGTATCTATAATTTTTGATGGTTTCACGGTGTTATCTTGCCATCTTTGGATGTTTTATGTACCTTTGATATCTTTTTTTGGGTCTAACTTATTGATTCAGTGCCAAGTGTCAGTTCCTGTTTTTCTGTGTTTTTGGCTCTTTTCAGATATGATTTTGGAACGGAGTCCAAACGGAATAAAAACCCCTAAATGATTTTTTCCCGAACGGAAGAAGATCAGGGGGCCTCTAGGCCAAGCCAGGTGGGCTCCAGGGAGCCCACAAGCTCCCACTCCGCCACCAGGGGGGAGGTGGCGGTGTTAGGGCTTCTGGCCTCCCTGGCCACCCCCTGACCTAGATCCTTGGCCTATATATTCCCTAAAATACAACAAAAAATCAAGGGAGCCTCGAAAATACTTTTTCGCCGCCGCAAGCTTCCGTTTCCGCGAGATCTCATCTGGATACCCTTCCCGGCACCCTGCCGGAGGGGACTTTGGAGTTGAAGGGCTTCTTCATCATCATCATCACCCCTCCAATGACTCGTGAGTAGTTCACTTCAGACCTACGGGTCCGTAGTTAGTAGCTAGATGGCTTCTTCTCTCTCTTGGATCTTCAATACAAAGTTCTCCATGATCCTCATGGAGATCTATCCGATGTAATCTTCTTTGGTGGTGTGTTTGTCGAGATCCGATGAATTGTGGATTTGTGATCAGATTATCTATGATATATATTTGAGTCTTTGCTAATTTCTTATATGCATGATTTGATATCCTTATAAGTCTCTCCGAGTCTTGGGTTTTGTTTGGCCAACTAGATCTATGATTCTTGAAATGGGAGAAGTGCTTTGTTTTGGGTTCTACCATGTGGTGACCTTTCCCAGTGACAGTAGGGGCAGCAAGGCACACATTGTTTGGGAACGTCGCATGGGAAACAAAAATTTTCCTACGTGCACGAAGACCTATCATGGTGATGTCCATCTACGAGAGGGGATTTCCGATCTACGTACCCTTGTAGATCGCACAGCAGAAGCGTTAGTGAACGCGGTTGATGTAGTGGAACGTCCTCACATCCCTCGATCCGCCCCGCGAACCGTCCCACAAACCGTCTCGCTATCCGTCCCACGATCCGCTCCGATCTAGTGCCGAACGGACGACACATCCGCGTTCAGCACACGTACAGCTCGACGATGATCTCGGCCTTCTTGATCCAGCAGGAGAGACGGAGAGGTAGATGAGTTCTCCGGCAGCGTGACGGCGCTCCGGAGGTTGGTGGTGATCTAATCTCAGCAGGGCTCCGCCCGAGCTCCGCAGAAACGCGATCTAGAGGTAAAACCGTGGAGGTATGTGGTCGGGCTGCCTTGGCAAAAGCTGTCTCAAATCAGCCCTAAAACCCCACTATATATAGGAGGGAGGGAGGGGAGGAGGCAGCCTCAAAACCTAAAGGTTTGGCCGAAATTGGAGGTGAAGGAGTCCTACTCCAATCCTACTTGGAGTAGGATTCCACCTTCCCACTTGGAAACTCTTTCCACCTTGTGTTTTTTCCTTCTCAAACCTTATGGGCCTTAGTGGGAACTTATTCCAGCCCACTAGGGGCTGGTTTATCTCTTCCCATAGCCCATGAGACCCCTTGGGGCGTGACACCCCTCCTGATGGTCCCCGGCACCCCTCCCGGTACTCGCAGTACACTACCGATAAGCCTGAAACTTTTCCGGTAATGCACGAAAACCTTCCGGTAACCAAATGAGGTCATCCTATATATCAATCTTCATTTCCGGACCATTCCAACCATATAACTCAAATACGCATAAAACAACGTCGAACCTTAAGTGTGCAGACCATACGGGTTCGAGAACTATGTAGACATGACCCGAGAGACTCCTCGGTCAATATCTAATAGCGGGACCTGGATGCCCATGTTGGATCCTACATATTCTATGAAGATCTTATTGTTTGAACCTCAGTGCCAAGGATTCATATAATCCCGTATGTCATTCCCTTTGTTCTTCGGTATGTTACTTGTCTGAGATTCGATCGTCAGTATCCGCATACCTATTTCAATCTCGTTTACCGGCAAGTCTCTTTACTCGTTCCGTAATACAAGATCCCGCAACTTACACTAAGTCACATTGCTTGCAAGGCTTGTGTGTGATGTTGTATTACCGAGTGGGCCCCGAGATACCTCTCCGTCATACGGAGTGACAAATCCCAGTCTTGATCCATACTAACTCAACGAACACCTTCGGAGATACCTGTAGAGCATCTTTATAGTCACCCAGTTATGTTGCGACGTTTGATACACACAAAGCATTCCTCCGGTGTCAGTGAGTTATATGATCTCATGGTCATAGGAACAAATACTTGACACGCAGAAAACAGTAGCAACAAAATGACACGATCAACATGCTACGTCTATTAGTTTGGGTCTAGTCCATCACATGATTCTCCTAATGATGTGATCCCGTTATGAAGTGACAACACTTGCCTATGGTCAGGAAACCTTGACCATCTTTGATCAACGAGCTAGTCAACTAGAGGCTTACTAGGGGCAGTGTTTTCTCTATGTATCCACACATGCACTGTGTTTCCAATCAATACAATTATAGCATGGATAATAAACGATTATCATGAACAAAGAAATATAATAATAACTAATTTATTATTGCCTCTAGGGCATATTTCCAACAGTCTCCCACTTGCACTAGAGTCAATAATCTAGTTCACATCACCATGTGATTCCAACGAATCCAACACCCATATAGTTATGGGGTCTGATCACGTCTTGCTCGTGAGAGAGGTTTTAGTCAACGGTTCTGAAACTTTCAGATCCGTGTGTTCTTTACAAATCTTTATGTCATCTTATAGATGCTGCAACTATGTGCTATTCGGAAATACTCCAAATATCTACTCTACTATACGAATCCGTTTCACTACTCATAGTTATTCGGATTAGTGTCAAAGCTTGCATCGACGTAACCCTTTACGACGAACTTTTTAACCACCTCCATAATCGAGAAAAATTCCTTAGTCCATCAGTTACTAAGGATAAATTTTGACCGCTGCTAGTGATTCAATCATGGATCACTCTCTGTACCTCTCAACAGACTTTGAGTCAAGGCATAAATCAGGTGCGGTACCCAGCATGGCATACTTCAGATTCTACGGCCAAGGCATAGAAGACGACCTTCGTCTATTCTCTTTATTCTTCCGGGGCCGGGTTTTGGTTCTTACTCAAATTCACACCTCACAACGCAACCAAGAACTCCTTCTTTGCTGATCTATTTTGAACTCCTTCAAAAACTTGTCAAGGCATGCATCTTGTTGAAACTTCCATTAAGCGCTTTCGATCTATCTCCATAGATCTTTGATGCTCAACGTTCAAGTAGCGCAATCCAGGTACTCCTTTGAAAACTACTTTCAAACAACCTTGTATGCTTTACAGAAATTCTACATTACTTCCGATCCACAATATGTCAACGACATATACACATCAGAAATTCTATAGTGCTCCCACTCACTTCTTTGGAAATACAAGTTTCTCATAAACCTTGTACAAACCCAAAATCTTTGATCATCTCATCAAAGTGTATATTCCAACTCCGATATTCTTGCACAAGTCCATTGAAGGATTGGTGGAGCTTGCATACTTGCTAGTATCTTTAGGATCGACAAAACCTCCTGGTTGTATCACATACAATGTTTGCTCAAGGAAACCGTCGAGGAAACAATGTTTTGACATCCTATGTGCAATATTTCATAAATAATGCAGCAACTACTAACATAATTCTAACAGACTTTTAGCATCGCTACGAGTGAGAAAGTCTCATCATAGTCAACTGTTTGATCTTGTCGGAAACATCTTTGCGACAAGTCGAGCTTTTCTTAATAGTGACTTATCACCATCATCGTCTGTCTTCCTTTAAAACATCCATCTTTACTCAATAGTCCTATGACCATCAAGTAGTTCTTCCAAACTCTACACTTTGTTTTCATACATGGATCCTCTCTTGGATTTCATGGCTTTCAGCCATTTGTCGGAATCCGGGCCCACCATTGCTTTCTCCATAACTCGTAGGTTCACTGTTGCTCAACAACATGACCTCCAAGACAGGGTTACCGTACCACTCTGCAGTAGTACGCGACCTTGTCAACCTACGAGGTTTGTAGTAACTTGATCCGATGCTTGATGATCACCATCATCAGCTTTCACTTCAATTGGTGTAGGCGCCACAGGAAAAACTTCCTGCACCCTCCTACACACTGGTTGAAGTGATGGTTCAGTAACCTCATCAAGTTCTACCACCCTCCCACTCAATTCTTTCGAGAGAAACCTTTCCTCGAGAAAGGATCCGTTTCTAGAAACAAACACTTTGCTTTCGGATCTGAGATAGGAGATGCACCCAACTGTTTTGGATATCCTATGAAGATGCATTTATCCGCTTTGGGTTTGAGCTTATTCGACTGAAACTTTTTCACACAAGTGTCGAAGCCCCAAACTTTCAAGAAACGACAGTTTAGATTTCTCTAAACCTCAGTCTATACTGTGTCATCTCAACGGAAATACGCGGTGCCCTATTTAAAGTGAATGCGGTTGTCTCTAATGCATAACCCATAAACGATAGTGGTAATTCGATAAGAGACATCATAGCATGCACCATAGCAAATAGTGCGTGGCTATCACGTTCAGACGCATCATCACACTATGAAGTTCCAGGTGGCATGAACTGTGAAACAATTTCCACATTGTCTTAACTGCGTACCAAAACTCGTAACTCAGATATTCATTTCTATGATCATATCGTAGACAATTTATCCTCTTGTTACGACGAACTTCACTCCTGAAACAGAATTTAACCTTTCAATATTTCAGACTTGTGATTCATTAAGTAAATACTGTTGTATCTGCTCAAATCGTCATTGAAGTAAGAACAAAATGATATCCACTGCATGCCTCAGCACCCATTGGACTGCATACATCAAAATGTATCACTTCCAACAAGTTACTATCTTGTTTCATCTCAATAAAAACAATGCCTTGCTCATGTGGTATGATTTGCATGTCACTAGTGATTCAAAATCAAGTGAGTATAAAGATCCATCAGCATGGAGCCTCTTCATGCAATTTGTACCAACATGACTCAAGCGGCAGTGCCACAAGTAAGTGGTACTATCATCATTACCTCGTATCTTTTGGCACCAATATCATGAACATGTCTAACACTACGATTAAGATTCAATAAACCATTGAAGGTGATTATTCAAGCAAATAGAGTAACCATTATTATCTTTAAATGAATAATCGTATTGCAATAAACACGATCCAATCATGTTCATGCTTAACGCAAGCACCAAATAACAATTATTTAGGTTTAACACCAATCCCGATTGTAGAGGGAGTGTGCGACGTTTGATCATATCAACCTTGGAAACATTTCCAACACGTATCGTCACCTCGCCTTTAGCTAGTCTCCATTTATGCCGTAGCTTTCATTTCATGTTACTAATCACTTAGCAACCGAACCGGTATCCAATACCCTCGTGCTACTAGGAGTACTAGTAAAGTACACATCAACATCATGTATATCAAATATACTTCTTTTGACTTTTGCCAGCCTTCTTATCTACCAAGTATCTAGAGTTGCTCCGCCTCAGTGACCGTTCCCCTCATAACAGAAGCACTTAGTCCCGGGCTTGGGTTTAATCTGGGGTCTCTTCATTAGGGCAGCAACTGCTTTGCCGTTTCACGAAGTATCCCTTCTAGCCCTTGCCTTTATCGAAACTTAGTTGTTTTACTAACCATCAACTATTGATGCTCCTTCTTGATTTCTACTTTCGCAGTGTCAAACATTGCGAATCGCTCAAGGATCATTGTATCTATCCTTGATATGTTATAGTTCATCACGAAGCTCTCACACCTTGGTGGCAGTGACTTTGGAGAACCATCACTATCTTATCTGGAAGATCAACTCCCACTTGATTCGAGCGATTGTCGTACTCAGATAATCTGAGCACACGCTCAACGATTGAGATTTTCTCCTTTACTTCATGGACAAAGAATCTTGTCGGAGGTCTCATACCTCTTAACAAGGGCACAAGCATGAAATCACAATTTCATCTCTTTAGAACATCTCTTATGTTCCGTGACGTTTCAAAACGTCTTCGGCGCCTTGCTTCTAAACATTAAGTATTTTGCACTGAACTATCGTGTAGTCATCAGAAACGTGTATGTCGGATGTTCACAACATCTACAGACGACGGTCGAGGTGCAGCACACCGTGTGGTGCATTAAGGACATAAGCCTTCTGCGCAGCAATGAGGACAATCCTCGGTTTTACAGACTCAGTCTGCAAATTTTGCTACTATCAACTTTCAAGTAAATTTTCTCTAGGAACATATAAAAACAGTAGAGCTATAGCGCAAGCTACATCGTAATTCGCAAATACCATTAGACTATGTTCATGACAATTAGTTCAATTAATCATATTACTTAAGAACTCCTACTCAAAAAATACATCTCTCTAGTCATTTGAGTGGTACATGATCCAAATCCACTATCTCAAGTCCGATCATCACGTGAGTCGAGAATAGTTTCAGTGGTAAGCATCTCTATGCTAATCATATCAACTATATGATTCATGCTCGACCTTTCGGTCTCATGTGTTCCAAGGCCATGTCTGCACATGCTAGGCTCGTCAAGCTTAACCCGAGTGTTCCGCGTGTGGAACTGTTTTACACCCGTTGTATGTGAACGTTGAGTCTATCACACCCGATCATCACGTGGTGTCTCGAAACGAAGAGCTGTCGCAACGGTGCACAGTCGGGGAGAACACAATTTTGTCTTGAAATTTTAGTGAGAGATCACCTCATAATGCTACCATCATTCTAAGCAAGATAAGGTGCATAAAGGATTAACATCACATGCAATTCATAAGTGACATGATATGGCCATCATCATGTGCTTCTTGATCTCCATCACCAAAGCACCGGCACGATCTTCTTGTCACCGGCGTCACACCATGATCTCCATCATCATGATCTCCATCAACGTGTCACCATCGGGGTTGTCCTGCTACTCATGCTATTAGTACTAAAACTACGTCCTAGCAATATAGTAAACGCATCTGCAAGCACAAATGTTAGTTTAAAGACAACCCTATGGCTCCTGCCGGTTGCCGTACCATCGACGTGCAAGTCGATATTAACTATTACAACATGATCATCTCATACATCCAATATATCACATCACATCGTTGGCCATATCACATCACAAGCATACCCTGCAAAAACAAGTTAGACGTCCTCTAATTGTTGTTGCATGTTTTACGTGGTGACCATGGGTATCTAGTAGGATCGCATCTTACTTACGCAAACACCACAACGGAGATATATGAATTGCTATTTAACCTCATCCAAGGACCTCCTCGGTCAAATCCGATTCAACTAAAGTTGGAGAAACCGACACTCGCCGGTCATCTTTGAGCAACGGAGTTACTCGTAGCGATGAAACCAGTCTCTCGTAAGCGTACGAGTAATGTTGGTCCGAGCCGCTTCGATCCAACAATACCGCGGAATCAAAAAAGACTAAGATGGGCAGCAAAACGCACATCACTGCCCACAAAAACTTTTGTGTTCTACTCGAGAAGACATCTACGCAGGAACCTAGCTCATGATGCCACTGTTGGGGAACGTCGCATGGGAAACAAAAATTTTCCTACGCGCACGAAGACCTATCATGGTGATGTCCATCTACGAGAGGGGATTTCCGATCTACGTACCCTTGTAGATCGCACAGCAGAAGCGTTAGTGAACGCGGTTGATGTAGTGGAACGTCCTCACATCCCTCGATCCGCCCCGCGAACCATCCCACGAACCGTCCCGTGATCCGTCCCACGATCCGCTCAGATCTAGTGCCGAACGGACGGCACCTCCGCGTTCAGCACACATACAGCTCGACGATGATCTTGGCCTTCTTGATCCAGCAAGATAGACGGAGAGGTAGATGAGTTCTCCGGCAGCGTGACGGCGCTCCGGAGGTTGGTGGTGATCTAATCTCAGTAGGGCTCCGCCCGAGCTCCGCAGAAACGCGATCTAGAGGTAAAACCGTGGAGGTATGTGGTCGGGCTGCCTTGGCAAAAGTTGTCTCAAATCAGCCCTAAAACCCCACTATATATAGGAGGGAGGGAGGGGAGGAGGCAGCCTCAAAACCTAAAGGTTTGGCCGAAATTGGAGGTGGAGGAGTCCTACTCCAATCCTACTTGGAGTAGGATTCCACCTTCCCACTTGGAAACTCTTTCCACCTTGTGTTTTTTCCTTCTCAAACCTTATGGGCCTTAGTGGGAACTTATTCCAGCCCACTAGGGGCTGGTTTATCTCTTCCCATAGCCCATGACACCCCTTGGGGCGTGACACCCCTCCTGATGGTCCCCGGCACCCCTCCCGGTACTCCCAGTACACTACCGATAAGCCTGAAACTTTTCCGGTAATGCACGAAAACCTTCCGGTAACCAAATGAGGTCATCCTATATATCAATCTTCATTTCCGGATCATTCCAACCATATAACTCAAATACGCATAAAACAACGTCGAACCTTAAGTGTCCAGACCATACGGGTTCGAGAACTATGTAGACATGACCCGAGAGACTCCTCGGTCAATATCTAATAGCGGGACCTGGATGCCCATGTTGGATCCTACATATTCTATGAAGATCTTATTGTTTGAACCTCAGTGCCAAGGATTCATATAATCCCTTATGTCATTCCCTTTGTCCTTCGGTATGTTACTTGTCTGAGATTCGATCGTCAGTATCCGCATACCTATTTCAATCTCGTTTACCGGCAAGTCTCTTTACTCGTTCCGTAATACAAGATCCCGCAACTTACACTAAGTCACATTGCTTGCAAGGCTTGTGTGTGATGTTGTATTACCGAGTGGGCCCCGAGATACCTCTCCGTCATACGGAGTGAAAAATCCCAGTCTTGATCCATACTAACTCAACGAACACCTTCGGAGATACCTGTAGAGCATCTTTATAGTCACCCAGTTACGTTGCGACGTTTGATACACACAAAGCATTCCTCCGGTGTCAGTGAGTTATATGATCTCATGGTCATAGGAACAAATACTTGACACACAGAAAACAGTAGCAACAAAATGACACGATCAACATGCTACGTCTATTAGTTTGGGTCTAGTCCATCACATGATTCTCCTAATGATGTGATCCCGTTATGAAGTGACAACACTTGCCTATGGTCAGGAAACCTTGACCATCTTTGATCAACGAGCTAGTCAACTAGAGGCTTACTAGGGACAGTGTTTTGTCTATGTATCCACACATGCACTGTGTTTCCAATCAATACAATTATAGCATGGATAATAAACGATTATCATGAACAAAGAAATATAATAATAACTAATTTATTATTGCCTCTAGGGCATATTTCCAACACACATTAAGTAGTTGCCATCAAGGGTAACAAGATGGGCTCTGTCGTTGATATGAGATTGTCTGTCTACATCATGCCATCTTGCTTAAGGCGTTACTCTGTTCTTTTGGACTTAATACACTAGATGCATGCTGGATAGCGGTCGACTTGTGGAGTAATAGTAGTAGATGTAGAAAGTATCGGTCTACTTGTTTTGGACGTGATGCCTATAGATATAATCATTGCCATAGATATCATCACGACTTTGCGCGATTCTATCAATTGCTCGACAGTAATTTGTTCACCCACCATCTATTTGCTTTCATGAGAGAAGCCACTAGTAAACACTACGGCCCCCGGGTCTATTCACATCCATCGTTTACACCTCCGCTTGTACTTTGCTTTGTTACTTTGTTGCTTTCAGTTCTCACTTGGCAAACAATTATAAGGGATTGACAACCCCTTCATAGCATTGGGAGCAAGCTTTTGTGTTTGTGCAGGATCTTGTGATACTCCTCCACTGGATTGATACCTTGGTTCTCAAACTAAGGGAAATAGTTACCACCGCTGTGCTACATCACCCCTTTCCGCTTCGAGGGAACACCAACGCAAGGCTCCAAGGCCACGAGGGAAATCCATTGCATACTTTCCTAGGAAGTCCCTTAAGGCGTAGCCGCAGCAGAAGGATTCCTCGTGCCGTCGACACGACTATTCTTGGCGCCGTTGCAAGGGAAGCACAACTGACATCAGTGCGCCACCCCCTCTCCTCCCTGGACGCCGCCCACACCTCCCATCTAGGAGGCTGCCGCACCCCTTGGGGGTGGGAACCCTAAGGGCTGCGCCTCACTCCCCTTCCCCCCATATATAGTGGGTTTTTTTGCCTTTGGAGAAACGCAATTCTCTCTGTCTCTCGGCGTAGCTCTGCTTCTCCTCTCCCTCTTCTCCCATGGTGCTTGGAGAAGCCTTGTCGAGAGACCTTGTAGCTCCATCGCCACCACGCCGTCGTGCTGCCGGAGCTCTTCCCCAACCTCTCCCTCCTCCTTACTGGATCAAGGTGCGGGAGACGTCACCGGGCTGCACGTGTATTGAACGCGGAGGTGTCGTGGTTCGACACTAGATCGGAATCACACCGCGATCTGAATCGCAATGAGTACGACCCCATCAACCGCGTTCTAGCAACGCTTCCGCTTGGCGATCTTCAAAGGTACGAAGATGCTCTCACCCCTCTCTTGTTGTTGGTTTCTCCATAGGAAGATCTATGTATGACGTAGGAAAATTTTGAATTTTTGCTACGTTACCCCAACAGAGGCAAGCCCCGCCCCTTGGTTCCTCCTATATATACTAGAGGTTTTATGATTTTTGAGACACAACTTTGCCACATGCAACCCTAAACCTCTACTTCATAGTTCTTCCTCTAGATCGGATTTCTATGGTGCTTAGGCGAAGCCCTGCAGATCATCACCACCACCGGCGCGCCATCACGCTGACGAAGAACTCATCTACTTCCCCATCTCTCTTGCTGGATCAGGAAGGCAGAGATCATCGTCGAGTTGTACGTGTGCTGAATGCGTAGGTGTCGTCCGTTCGGTACTGGATCGAGACGGATCGTGGGACGGATGCGATTTGGATCGCGAAGACGTTCCACTACATCAACCGCGTTTCTTAACGCTTCCCGCTTAGCGATCTACAAGGGTATGTAGATCCAATCTCCCTCTCGTAGATGATCATCACCATGATAGATCTTCGTGTGCGTACGAAATTTTTGTTTCCCATGTAACGTTCCCCAACAGTGTCATCATGAGCTAAGTTCATGCGTAGATGATATCTCGAGTAGAACACAAAAGAGTTTGTGGGCATTGATGTTCAATTTGCTGCCCTCCTTAGTCTTTTCTTGATTCGGCAATATTGTTGGATTGAAGCGGCCCGGACCAACCTTACTCGTACGCTTACGAGAGACCGGTTTCATCGACTAACGTGCAACTTGTTGCATAAAGATGAGTGGCGGGTGTCTGTTTCTTCAACTCTAGTTGAATCGGATTTGACCGAGGTGGTCCTTGGAGAAGGTTAAATAGCAATTTGCATATTACCGTTGTGGCTTTGCGTAAGTAAGATGCGATCATACTAGATACCCATAGCAGCCACGTAAAATATGCAACAACAAATTAGAGGACGTCTAACTTGTTTTTGCAGGGTATGCATGTGATGTGATATGGCCAAAGACATGATGTGATATATTGGAGTATGAGATGATCATTTGTAATAGTTAAATATTGACTTGCACGTCGATGCTACGGCAACCGGGAGGAGCCATAGGGTTGTCTTTAAACTAACATTTGTGCTCGCAGATGCGTATCTATATTGCTAGGTTGTAGCTTTAGTAGTAATAGCATAGATAGCACGACAACCTCGGTGGCGGCACGATGATGGAGATCATGGTGTGGAGCCGGTGACGATGAAGATCATGCCGGTGTTTTGGTGATGGAGATCAAGAAGCACAAGATCATGACCATATCATGTCACTTATGATTTGTATGTGATGTTAATCCTTTTATGCACCTTATCTTGCTTAGAACGACGGTAGCATTATAAGGTGATCCCTCACTAAAATTTCAAGATAAAATTGTGTTCTCCCCGACTGTGCACCGTTGCGATAGTTCGTCATTTCGAGACACCACGTGATGATCGGGTGTGATAGACTCAACGTTCACATACAACGGGTGCAAAACAGTTGCACACGCGGAACACTTGGGTTAAACTTGACGTGCCTTGCATGTACATACATGGCCTCGGAACACAGGAGACCGAAAGGTCGAGCATGAATCATATGGTGGATATGATCAACATGGAGATTTTCACCACTGAAACTATACTCAACTCACGTGATGATTGGACTTGAGTTAGCGAATTTGGATCATGCCACACTTAGATAACTAGAGGGATATCTATTTGAGTGGGAGTTTATTAGTAATATGATTAGCTAAACTCTAATTGTCTTGAAACATAGTCTAAGTAAACTTTGCAATATTTTATGTAGATCAATGGCTCGCGCAATAGCAACCCTGAATTTCAATACGTTCCTAGAGAAAGCTAAGTTGAAAGATGGTGGAAGCAACTTCGTTGACTGGGCTCGTAAACTGAGGCTTATCCTCGCTGCTGGCCAAAAGAATTATTTCCTTGATGCTGCGCTAGGAGATGCACCACCCACCACGGCTGACCAGGACGTTTTGAACGCTTGGCAAGCACGTAAGGATGACTACTCACTAGTTCAATGTGCAGTCTTGTATGGCTTAGAACCGGGACTTCAAAGGCGTTTTGAACGTCATGGAGCATATGAGATGTTCCAAGAGTTGAAGTTTATCTTTGAGAAGAACGCCCAGATTGAGAAGTATGAGACCTCCGATAAGTTCTATGCTTGCAAGATGGAGGACAATTCGTCTGTCAGTGAACATGTGCTTAGAATGTCTGGGTACTCAAACCTTCTAGCTGAGCTAGGGATTGAACTCCTGCAAGAAGATATCACTGATAGAATTCTTCAATCACCGCCACCTAGCTATAAAGGCTTCATGTTGAACTATAACATGCAAGGGATGAATAAGTCACCCAGTGAGCTCTTTGCGATGCTGAAAGTCACAGAGTCAGAAATCCGGAAAGAACATCAAGTGTTGATGGTCACTAAGACCACTCGTTTCAAGAAAAACGGCAAAGGCAAGAAGGGTAACTCCAAGAAGAGCGGCAAAACTGTTGCCCCTCCAATGAAGAAACCCAAGGCTGGACCTAAGCCGGAAACTGAGTGTTATTATTGCAAGGGGACTGGTCACTAGAAGCGCAACTGCCCCAAGTATTTGGCCGATAAGAAGGCGGCCAACGCCAAACAAGGTATATTTGATATACATGTTATTGATGTGTACCTAACGGGGCTGACGAAGGATGAAGTGACGATGCACGTGGGAAATGGTTCCAAGGTTGATGCAATCGCCATCGGCACAGTCTCACTTCAGTTACCATCGGTATTAGTTATGAACTTAAATAATTGTTATTTAGTGCCTGCGTTAAGCATGAACATTATATCTGGATCTTGTTTATTGTGAGGCGGTTACTCATTTAAGTCAGAGAATAATGGTTGTTCTATTTATATGGGTAATATCTTTTATGGTCGTGCACCCAATGTGAGGGGTTTGTTCATATTGAATCTCGATTGTGATGACACTCATATCCGTAAAAGTGAGACCAAAAGATGTAGAGTTAACAATGATAGCGCCACTTTCTTATGACACTGTCACTTAGGTCATATTGGTGTTAAGCGCATGAAGAAACTCCATGTTGATGGGCTTTTGGAGTCACTTGATTTTGAATCACTTGACACATGCAAACCATGCCTCATGGGCAAGATGACTAAGACTCCGTTCTCTAGAATAATGGAGCGTGCAAGTGACTTGTTGGAAATGATACATACTGATGTGTGCAGACCAATGAGTGTGGAGGCGCACAGCGGATATCGTTATTTTCTCACCTTCACCGACGATTTGAGTAGGTATGGCTATATCTACTTGATGAAGCACAAGTCTGAAACATTTGAAAAGTTCAAACAATTACAGAGTGAAGTTGAAAATCATCGTAGCAATAAGATCAAGTTCGTACGATCTGATCGAGGGGGAGAATATCTGAGTTACGAGTTTGGTGCTCACTTATGACAATACGGAATTGTTTCACAGTTGACACCGCTTGGAACACCACAACGTAATGGTGTGTCCGAACGTCGAATCGTCCTTTATTAGATATGGTGCGATCTATGATGTCTCTTACCGATTTTCCATTATCGTTTTGGGGCTATGCATTAAGACAGCCGCATTCACTTTAAATAGAGCACCATCAAAATCTGTTGAGACGACACCATATGAGCTATGGTATGGCAAGAAGCCAAAGTTGTCGTTTCTTAAAGTTTGGGGATGTGATGCTTATGTCAAAAAGCTTCAGCCCGAAAAGCAGGAACCCAAAGCGGAAAAGTGTGTCTTCATAGGTTACTCAAAAGAGACAGTTGGGTACACCTTCTATCTCAGATCTAAGGGCAAAGTGTTTGTCGCTAAAAACATAGCTTTTCTTGAGAAAGAGTTTCTTCCGAAAGAATTGAATGGGAGGAAGATAGAACTTGATGAGGTTGCGGAACCTCTGCTTCAACAAGATGGCGGCGCAGGTGTTGGGGATATTATCTGTTGGGTAGCCCGCCCTAGTTGGGCTGGGTCACCAAGGTGGCGACTCATCCTCAAGTGGTTCAGGCTTTGGCCCGGTAAGGCCGGGAGCCAGATGGCGGTTCAAGATCTTTGGGAAGAATCCACCGCTGGGAAGATCTACAAGTCTTGGAAAGATGGCGACTTAGAGATAGAAAGAATCACGATTTGTGTAAAGGCAAGGACTCTTGTAAACCCTAAGGGCTCGACCTTTATATAAAGGCGAGTCCCAGGGAAGGAGAGGGCAGGTTAGAAATCATCGAGTGCTAGGTCAGGCGAGTTACTCCCCCCTTGTAATCGAGACACCATCAATACAAACACCAAGCAGGACGTAGGCCTCTACCTCCTCACAAGGGGCCGAACCTGGGTAAATCTCTGTCTTGCTTCCAATCAACCCCTTTGAGTCGTCACCAAGGTGCGATGGCTCCAACACTAAGTCCTTTCACGAGGACATCTGCCGTGACAAAACCACGACAGTTGGCGCCCACCATGGGGCCTACGCACGGTGGAGTTGAGTTCTCAAAGGGAGCCCTAACAGGGTCCGGGAGCTACGCAGCGGGGCTCATGACTCGGAGCCACCGCGGGAAGTACTACATTAATAACTTGCTGTGGGGGCCCGAGGCCGATTCAATCGAATCCGGCTACAGAATCCCCTTCGGCAAGATCAACGTCTTTGTCGGCATGGTTGGATCGCCTATGCCTGAGCCGGACATCTTCTCCGACATCGTCGAGCCGGCCAGGTATGTCCGCCCTGTCGCAATGCCGAACCTAACCCATCCGGTCTTTGTTGGTTTCACACAGGGATCTGAGGAACCAGAACGATCGACAACCTAGGAGACCACACCGGTGAACACTGATGATGAATCATCCATGGGCGACTCAGATTCAATTCAGTCTCTACATGGGGGCTGCCTTGGAGGTTTGTCACTAGCAATGGACCTCGAGGTTCTCGACCGGACCCGCCGTCAGATCGCCGTTTACATGGCAGGGGCGACTCAGCCCCCACCAAACCCGGCAGGCAACGACGGGACTGGCGAAACATCCAGAAGCCTAGTTGCGATCTTGGTGGAGTTGGCGGCGGAGATAACAAGGATCATGGCGACCCCTATAACATCAGAAAACCAGGACACGATAAACGCTGAATTAACAAAGCTAAGAGATGGGGTGGCAAAGGCTCAGCGAGACGTGGAAGTAGAAGCCGTCAGGATCGAGACCCGGCAGGCTCAAATTACCGCTGAAGCGGCTCGCTTGAACACCGAAACCTAGCGGCTTGAGAGGCATCAACACGCATCGGACGCTGTCCATCAGCGGAGGCACCATGGACGTTTACCCCCTGATCTCAACCCGACCCGCCTATTCGACACTCCACGAACTCCGGGGCAGGAGACGCTCCGGGAGGAGGGCCGGGCCAGCCGCCAAACCCACCATTTCAGCCAGCTGTTGATCACGTCCCTTGATTCCAGACACCTCGAGGTCACTTTTCCAACCCGGTGGACAACGTCCTCGCCGCGACTCGCCATTTAGACTCCCTTCCGATTCATGGCAACACCCCGACTGAGATAGAAGCAAGGAACGTCATTGATATGTTGAAGAGGACGGTGGTTCAAAACGCCCAGTTCTTGCACAGCCTCGATCGGCTGCACTCCACCCCCAGGCAAGCCGCACCAGGAGTCGGCCAGAGGACCAACCCGCCATAACCAGCGGACCGCGACCCTTTCCCTAGGTCAACTCGCCTGATCATCAGGACCCGCCAGGTCGGGATCACCCGGACATCCAAACCGGCCCAGCACCGCTTGTGGGAGGGGGCAGACAGGTGGGGGTGCCATGCTTGGCCCCAACCCTTCACAATGAGCGAATGCCGAAGGATTTTAAAGGACCAAGAAAGGTGCCTAACTACACCCCGGACCTTGAGCCGGCGTCATGGGTTGAGAGTTACGAAATCGCCATAGACATGCTTGATGTAAGTGAAGCAGTCTGCGCCAGGTACTTCACAATGATGCTCGAGGGAACGACACGTACTTGGTTAAAAAATTTGCCCCCCAACTCCATCCAGACTTGGGCTGAATTGAAAGAGCGTTTCGTCAAAAACTTCTGAGGAACTTGCAAGCGCCCGATGACAATAGTCGATTTACAGCATTGCGTTCAGCGCCCGGATGAGTCGGCCCACCACTGGACACGGCGGGTCGCGGAAATCATTCACTCGTCGGATGGCATCACGGCGGCTCAGGCTGTGCTGATCTTGGAGCAAAGCTGCCACTATGAGCCCTTGGTGCAGAAGTTGGGGCGACTCAAGCGAAAAGTCCAAGATATGGGGGAGTTAATGGACACCCTCACTAGGTGCGCCGAGGCGGACGACACCAAAGATCCAGGAGAGTATGGTGGCAAGGCCAACTCGCCGAGGAAAGGCGAGGCATCCAAAAATCATACCCGGTTTCAGGGACGCTCCTGCCATAATCAGGGAGCAAACGACAAGAGAAGGCAGCAGGAAGAATCCTCAGACTTAGTCGCCAACACCAATGCCAACAACGTCAACCAACGCCAGAAGAAGAGGGGTTACAGTGGCAAAAAACCGCGCAATTATAACGAGATAATCAAGGGCCCCTGCCCACACCACGCCATGGTAGACGGACCGATGACTCATTCCTGGGAGGACTGTTACGTTATGCGGGAGTTTCGGACGGAGGCGATCAAAAAAGGGCAAGGCGGTGACCCGGACCAACGGCAGGAACAGTTTGGTGCACCTAATCAACGCCACAACCCGTTCGGCGGCTTCCCCGAACCGGGGGCTCAGGGCGGCTCACAGCCAAACAGTGGCCAGTATCCAGTGCATAACAAATGGCGTATAACCCGTCCGGGGTTTTTCAACAGCCACCCCCACAGGGGGCTCCGCAGGGACAAGATGATAATGGCAGTTTCCGCAACAATCCCAAACAATTAGGCAATGGGCAATACCATGTCTTCACCACCAATGCCTGCAGGCGTGATAAAAAGGTGAATCACCGAGCGTACAGTGTGTCTGAGCCAGCACTCCCTAGGTACCTCCACTAGTCCGAGCAGATTATATAGTGGAGTAGGGAGGATCATCTGCCCAGAGTCGACAATCCCGGCGACTTAGCGTTGGTCGTGGCTCCTCAAGTTGGGGGATATACCTTATCGAAGGTACTGATGGATGGTGGTAGCAGCATCAACATATTATACTTCGACACTTTTCGAAGGATGAACCTGCTGGAAAAAGATTTAATGCCTTCAACCACGGTATTCCACGAAATTGTCCCAGGTAAATCGGCATACCCCATAGGCCGATTTAGGCTCACAGTTGCATTTGGAACAACGTCTAACTACAGGAGTGAGTCGCTTATGTTTGAGGTGGTCAAGCTAAAGAGCCCCTATCATGCGTTGTTTGGGCGACCGGCTTACGCCCATTTCATGGCTCGCCCTTGCTATGTTTACCTTAAGCTCAAGATGCCCGGTCCTAAGGGACCCATCACGGTTGATGGTGACACGAGGATCACAAGAGAGTGTGAAGAAGGGGATGCGGCTTACGCAGAAGTCGCCTGCGCTGCGGAAGAGCTCAAATATCACCAGGCCAATGTTGATCCGGCTGACATGTCACCTCTAAAGAAGCCAACAACAGACGCTGAGCCGCCCCTCAAGTTCAAACCAACAGACGACACTAAGATAGTGGATTTCGTCCCTGGCGACTCAACCAAGCAGTTCACTATCGGAGCGGGTCTGGACCCCAAAACTCACAGGAAGGAGACGCTCTTGGAAGATTTAAGGGAAACTTTTGACAATCTGCGGGTATACTAGATGAAGCTTAATCCCACCAAGTGTGTCTTTGGCGTTCCTGCAGGAAAACTGTCGGGTTTCCTGGTATCTGAGCGTGGCATTGAAGACAAAATCGAGGCGATTACTTCACTTGGGAAACCAGCAAATATCAATCAAGTTCAACGGATGACGGGTCGTATCGCGGCTTTAAGTTGCTTCATAAGCAGCCTGGGAGAAAAAGCTATTCCCCTTTATCAATTGCTTAAGAAATCTGACCATTTTGTTTGGACAGACGAGGCCGATGAATCTTTTGAAGCCTTGAAGCAGGAGCCAGTCAACCCGCCGGTTTTGGCCGCCCCGACTGAAAAGGGCCTATGCTTCTGTATATTGCGGCAAACTCCAAAGCGGTGAGCGTGGCAGTGGTCGTCGAAAGGAAAGAAGAAGGGAAGGAGTATCCAGTGCAACGCCCGGTGTATTTCATTAGTGAGGTGCTAACTCTCTCCAAGCAACGATACCCGCACTGGCAGAAGTTGGTCTATGGGGTCTTTATGGCGAGTCGAAAGCTCAAACACTATTTCCAAGAGCATCCCATCACGGTGGTTAGCTCCGCTCCCCTCGGAGACATCATCCAGAACGTAGAAGCGACAGGGCGAATCGCCAAGTGGGCGATCGAACTTGGGCCACACCACGTGCGATACACCCCTCGCACGGCTATCAAGTCTCAGGCCTTGGTTGATTTCGTCAACGATTGGACCGAGTTATAGATCCCGGAAGACAGGCCCGACCTTACGTACTGGACTATTTATTTTGACAGGTCTAGGCAATTGGAAGGCTCGGGGGCTGGCGTGGTGCTGATTTCGCCCCAGGGAGAGAAACTTTGCTATGTTCTCTGACTCATGTTTCCATGTACCAAGAACGCTGCAGAATACGAAGCCTTGCTTCCTGGTTTGCGACTCGCCAAGGAGATGAACCTCACGCGGGTCAGATGTTTCGGTGATTTTGATCTGGTGGCTCAGCAAGTTTCAGGTACTTGGGATTCTTGGGACCCCCTGATGGCGGCTTACAGTAGGGCTGTGTGTGATGTGGTTGGTCATTTCCATGGCTATCAAGTTGATCATATCGATCGGTGCCTTAACGAAGCAGCTGATGCCCTTTCGCGTCTCGGCTCACAGCGTAAGCCGGTTCCTCCCAATGTCTTTCTGGATACTTTGCATAATCCTTCCGTGAGGTTACCCTCAGAAGAGGAGTTGGCAATACCAGACCCTGAGTCCCAGTTCGTGGCGGCTCTCCGTGTTACGCCGGACTGGGTTCTTTCGTATCTGGCGTATCTTGCCCGAGGCGAGTTACCTTCGGATGAAGCGTTGGCTCGCCAAATCGTTCATCGGAGCAAATCCATGGTCATCATCAATGGCGAATTATATAAGCGAAGCATTTCTAGGGTATTCCAACGATGCGTTCTCCCGAAGAAGGATGCGTGATTCTGAACGACATCCATGCCGCAGATTGTGGGCATCATGCCGGGTCATGGTCCTTGGTTTCCAAGGCTTTCCGTCATGGTTTCTTTTGGTTGACGGCTCATGCAGATGCAGAGGAGATAGTTCGTCGATGTGATGGTTGCCAGCGTTACGGACGACAGGCTCATGTGTCGGCTCAAGAACTAAGGATGATACCTATTACTTGGCCTTTCGCGGTCTAGGGGTTAGAAATGGTTGGCCCCTTTAAGATGTCGTCCAACAAAAAAACTCATCTGCTGGTGGCGGTTGATAAATTTCCCAAGTGGGTCGAAGCAGAACCTATCGGTGCTTGTGATGCGGAGACGGCGGTCAAATTCTTGAAAAAGTTGATCTTCCGGTTCGGATATCCACACCGCATTATTACTGATAATGGTACTAATCTATCACAAGGTGCGATGCAGGATTTTTGTCATCATGAGCACATCCGGCTTGATGTTTCTGCAGTGGCTCATCCACAATCTAATGGGCAGGCCGAACGGGCGAATCAGGAAGTGTTGGGCATATTACCTGTTAATAACCCGCCCTACTTGGGCCGGGTCACCGAATCTGGCGATTCATCCGAACGTGATTCGGGCCTTGGCCTGGCAAGGCTGAAAGTCGTGTGGCGGTTTGTAATCTCCGGAAGGTCTCCAAGCTTTGGAAGATGGCGACTTGGAGATCGTAGAGGTCACGGTTTGTAGGGAGGAAAGTACCCTTGTAAACCCTAGGGATTCGACCTGTATATAAAGGCGAGTCCCAGGGAAGCAGCAAAAGGGTTAGAAATCATCGAGTGCGAGGTTTGGCGAGTTACGCCCTCCTTGTAATCGAAACTACATCAATACAACTCAAAGCAGGACGTAGGCTCTTACCTCCTCACGAGGGGCCGAACCTGGGTAAACCGCCGTGTCTCTCCTGCTCAACCCCTTTGAGTCGCCACCAAGGTGTGATGGCTCCTGTACTAAGTCCTTTCACGAGGACATCTGCCGTGACAAAACCACGAAAGTTGGCGCCCACCGTGGGGCCTACGCACGGTGGAGTTGAGTTCTCAAAGGGAGCCCTACCAGGGTTTGGGAGTTACACGACGGGGCTCATGACCCAGAGCCGCCGCGGGAAGACCTACATCGACAACCGGCAATGGGGGCCTGAGGCAGATTCAATCGAATCTGGTTACAGGGTCCCCTTCGGCAAGATCAACATCTTCATCGGCATGATCGGATCATCCGTGCCTGAGCCGGACATCTCCACCGACATTGTCGAGCCGGCCAGGTACGTCCGCCCAGTAGTGACGCCAAATCTGACTCGCTCGGTCTTTGTTGGGTTCACGCAGGGATCGGAGGAGCCAGAACGCTCGGCGTCCCAGGAAACCACACCAGTCAACACTGATGACGAATCATCCATGGGCGATTCAGATTCAATCCGGTCTCTACATAGGGACTGTCTTGGGGGCTTGTCGCTGGCCATGGACCCCGAAGTCCTTGACCGAACCCGCCGCCAGATCACCATTTATAAGGCGGGGGCGACCCAACCCTCGCAAAACCCTATAGGAGGCGATGGAACCGGCGAGACGTCTAGAAGCCCGGCCGCTGTCCTGGTGGAATTAGCGACGGAAATCACAAGGCTGATGGCGACTCCACTCACGCTAGAAAATCAGGAGGAGATAAACGCGGAGCTGGCGAAACTCATAGAGGCAGTGGCAAAGGCTCATCGGGATGCCGAGGTGGAGTCCTCCAAGATCGAGACTCGGCAAGCTCAAATTGCGGCCGAGATGATTCGCTTAAATACTGACAACCGGCGGCTCGAAAGAAACCAACACGCATCTGACGCCGTCCATCAACGGAGACACCAAGGTCGCCTGCCTCATGATCTCAACCCGACCCGCCTGTTCGATACTCCGCGAACCCCGGGGGCGGGAGCCGCCCCAGGGGAGGACCGGGTCAACCGCCTAACCCGCCGGGTCAGACAATTGAGGATCGCATTCCCCGATTCCGGACGCCTCAAGGCCACTTTTCCAACCCGGTGGACAATGTCCTGGCTGCAACTCGCCATGTGGAATCTCTTCCGATTCATAGCAACACCCCTGCCGAGATAGAAGCAAGGAACGCCATTGAGATGTTGAAGACGGCGGTGGTTCAAAACGCCCAGTTCTCACATAGCCTAGATAGGCTGCATTCCACTCCCCAGGCGAGTTACACCAGGAGTCGGCCAGAGGATCAGCCCACCGTAAACAGCGGGCCGCGACCCGTCCCTCAGGACAACCCGCCTGATCATCAGAACCCGCCGGGCCGGGATCTCCCGAACATCCAAATCACTCCGGCCCCTCTCGTCAGGAGCGATGGGCGAGTGGGGGTGCCATGCTTGGCCCCCGCCCTTCACAACGAAATAATGTCCAAAGATTTTAAGGGACCAAGAAAGGTGCCTAACTACACCCCGGACCTTGAGCCGGCATCGTGGGTCGAGAGTTATGAAATCGCCATGGACATGCTCGACGTGAACGAGACAGTTTGCACCAGATACTTCACGATGATGCTTGAGGGGTCAACACGTACTTGGTTGAAAAACTTACCTCCCAACTCCATCCAGACCTGGGCCGAGTTGAAAGAGCGATTCATCAAAAACTTCCGAGGAACCTGCAAACGACCAATGACGATCGTCGATCTGCAGCACTGTGTTCAGCGCCCTGATGAGTCGGCCCACCATTGGTCACGGCAGGTTGCGGAAATTATCCATTCGTCATTTGGTATTACGGCGGCTCAAGCTATGTTGATCGTCGAGCAGAATTGCCATTATGAACCCTTGGTACAGAAATTGGGGCGACTCAAGCGAAAGGTCCAAGACATGGGAGAGCTGATGGACACCCTCACTAGGTATGCTGAAGCGGATGACACCAAAGATCCCGGTGAGGACGGTAAAGCTAATTCGCCCAAGAAAGGCGAGTCATCCAAAAATCATACCCGGTTCCAGGGACGTAACCGCCACAACCAAGGAGCCAATGGCAAGCGAAGGAAGCAAGAGGAACCCTCGGACTTAGTTGCCAACACCAACACCAATAGTGGCAACCAACGCCAGAAGAAAAACAGGGGATTTAGTGGGAAGAGGCCGCGTAACTAAGAAGAGTTACTCAAGGGCCCTTGCCCACACCATGCCACGGCAGACAGTCCGGCGACTCACTCCTGGGAGAACTGTTTCGTAATGCGGGAGTTTCGGGCGGAGGCGATCAAGAAAAGCCAAAACGATGACCCGGACCAACGGCAGGAGCAGTTTGCTGCACCCAACCAACGACAGAACCCCTTTGGCGGTTTTCCCGAATAGGGGGCTCAGGGAGGCCCGCAGCCAAGCAACGCCCAGTATCCGGTGCACCACCAGCGGCGATATAACCCGCTAGGGGCCTTTCAGCAGCCACCCCCGCAGGGGGCTCCGTAGGGTCAGGATGGCAACGGAGGTTTCCGCAACAATCCCAAACAGTTAAGCAATGGGCAGTATCACGTTTTCACCACCAAAGCTTGCAGACGTGATAAAAAGGTGAGTCACCGGGCGTACAGTGTGTCTGAGCCGGCGCTTCCCAGGTACCTCCATTGGTCTGAACAGATCATATCATGGAGTAGGGAGGATCACCCGCCAAGAGTTGACAATCCTAGCGATTTAGCGTTGGTTGTGGCTCCCCAAGTTGGGGGCTACACCCTATCCAAAGTGCTAATGGATGGTGGCAGCAGCATTAATATCTTGTATTTTGACACTTTCCAAAGGATGAACCTATTGGAAAAGGACCTGACGCCTTCAACCACGGTTTTCCACGGAATCGTCCCGGGCAAGTCGGCGTACCCCATAGGCCGAGTCAGACTCATAGTGGCGTTTGGAACGGCGCAGAATTACAGGTCCGAGTCGCTGATATTCGAGGTGGTCAAATTGAAAAGCCCCTACCATGTGTTATTTGGGCGGCCGGCTTATGACCGTTTCATGGCTCGCCCGTGCTATGTTTACCTTAAGCTCAAGATGCCCGGTCCTAAGGGACCCATCACGGTTGATAGAGATAGAAGGATTGCAAAGGAATGTGAAGAAGGGGACGCGGCTTATGCGGAAGTCGCCTGCGCTGCAGAGGAGCTCAAACACCATCGGGCCAATGTTGACCCGGCAGACATGTCACCCTTAAAGAAGCCAACGACAGATGCTGAGTCGCCCCTCAATTTCAAACCAACGGATGACACTAAAACAATCGATTTCGTTCCCAACGATTCATCCAAGCAGTTCACCATCGGGACGGGTCTGGATCCCAAATAGGAAAGCGCGCTCATCGAATTCATCCTTGAGAATCGGGACATCTTCGCATGGAAACCTTCTGGCATGCCTGGTGTGCCGAGAGAATTCGCTGAGCACCATCTTAATGTTGACCCAAAGGCAAAACCCATCAAGCTGTATCTTCGCAGATTTAACGAGGAGCGACGCAAGGCGATCGGGGTAGAGGCCGCCCGTCTCTTAGCCGCCGGATTCATCGTGGAATTTTTCCACCCCAAATGGCTGGCAAACCCAGTTTTGGTACTCAAGAAGAACGGTACCTTCCGTATGTGCATTGATTACACGGACCTTCAACAGAGCTTGTCCGAAAGATCCTTTCTCTCTTCCCCGCATCGACCAGATCATTGACTCGGTGGCGGGATGCGAACGATTATGCTTTTTGGACGCCTACTCAGGATATCACCAGATCAAGATGGCTGTGGAGGATCAAGAGAAAACAGATTTTATAACCCCCTTTCGGGCCTTTTGCTATGTGTCCATGGCTTTTGGACTCAAGAGTGCGGGGGCGACTTATCAGCGCTGCATCCAGAATTGCCTCCGCAGCCAAATCGGTCGCAACGTCCATGCCTATGTCGACGATATTGTGATCAAAACCCACCAGGGGGAGACGCTACTGGAGGATCTCAAGGAAACTTTCGATAATCTACGGGTATATCAGATGAAGTTGAATCCCACCAAGTGTGTTTTTGGTGTTCCTGCAGGGAAATTGTTGGGCTTCCTGGTGTCTGAGCGTGGCATTGAAGCTAACCCGGACAAAATTGAAGCAGTTACATCCCTTGGAAGGCCGGCAAACGTTAATCAAGTTCAACGACTAGCGGGTCACATTGCGGCTCTAAGTCGCTTCGTAAGTCGCCTGGGTGAAAAGGCAATTCCTCTTTATCAGTTACTAAAGAAATCTGACCGGTTTGTTTGGACAAATAAGGCAGACGAGGCGCTCGAAGCCTTGAAACGGCAATTGGTTAACCCGCCGGTCCTGGCCGCCCCGACTGAGAAAGAGCCCATGCTTCTGTATATTGCGGCAAATTCCAAAGCAGTAAGTGTGGCAGTGGTCGTTGAAAGAAAGGAGGAAGGGAAGGAGTACCCAGTGCAACGCCCGGTGTATTTTATTAGCAAAGTGCTAACCCTTTCCAAGCAACGGTACCCACACTGGCAGAAGTTAGTGTATGGGGTGTTTATGGTGAGTCGGAAACTTAAGCATTATTTCCAAGAACACCCTATCACAGTGGTTAGCTCTGCCCCCCTTGGGGACATCATCCAGAATCGGGAGGCAATAGGGCGGATTGCCAAGTGGGCGATTGAACTCGGGCCGCATCACGTACAGTACACCCCCCGCACAGCCATCAAGTCTCAGGCCTTAGTTGATTTCGTTAATGACTGGACGGAGTTGCAGGCTCCGGAAGACAGGCCTGATCTTACCTACTGGACTATTTATTTTGATGGATCTAGGCAGCTGGAAGGCTCAGGGGCTGGTGTGGTATTGGTATCCCCTCAAGGAGATAAATTCTGTTATGTCCTCCGACTCATGTTTCCGTGCACTACCAATGCTGCGGAATACGAAGCTTTGCTTCACGGCTTGCGACTCGCCAAGGAGATGAATCTAATGCGAGTCAGGTGTTCTGGCGACTCTGATTTGGTGGTGCAGCAAATTTCGGGTACCTGGGATTCTCGGGACCCCGTGATGGTGGCTTACAAAAGAGCTGTGTCTGACGTGGCGGGTCATTTTCATGGTTATCAGGTTGACCACATTGATCGGCGCCTCAATGAGGCGGCTGACACCCTTTCACGTCTTGGTTCCCAGCGAAAGCCAGTTCCTCCCAATGTTTTTCTGGATATTTTGCATAAACCATTCGTGATTTTACCATCGGAGGATGAGTTGGCAATACCAGATCTCGAGTCTCAGCTCGTGGCGGCTCTCCACGTCACGCCGGATTGGGTTCTTCCCTATCTGGCTTATCTCGCCCGAGGCGAGTTACCAACAGACGAAGTTTTGGCCCGTCAAATCGTTCGGCGCAGAAAATCCATGGTGATCATCAATGGCGAGTTATATAAGCGGAGCGCCTCTGGAGTTTTTCAATGATGCGTTTCCTCCGAAGAAGGATGCATAATCTTAAATGACATTCATTCCGGAGACTGTGGGCATCATGCCGGGTCACGCTCTTTGGAGTCAAAAGCATTCCGTCATGGTTTCTTTTGGTTGACGGCTCACGCAGATGCAGAAGATATAGTTCGTTGGTGTGAGGGATGCCAGCGTTATGGACGAAGGCTCATGTGCCGGCTCAAGAATAAAAAATGATTCCCATCACTTGGCCTTTTGCGGTCTGGGGGTTAGACATGGTCGGCCCCTTTAAAATGTCATCCAACAAGAAAACCCATTTGCTGGTGGCGGTTGATAAGTTCACCAAGTGGGTTGAGGCGGAACCTATTGGAGCTTGTGATGCGGAGACAACGGTCAAGTTCTTGAAGAAGCTGATCTTCCGGTTTGGATATCCATGCAGTATCATTACTGATAATGGTACTAACCTGTCCCAAGGGGTGATGCAGGAGTTTTGCCGTCGAGAACATATCCGGCTTGATGTTTCTGCGGTCGCTCACCCACAATCTAATGGGCAGGCGGAACGGGCGAATCAGGAGGTTTTACGAGGAATTAAGCCCTGACTCATGGTTCCCCTGGAGAAAACCCCAGGATGTTGGGTCGAAGAATTGCCTTCAGTGCTGTGGAGTATCCGGACCACCCCGAACCGGTCCACGGGTTTCACCCCTTTCTTTTTGGTCTACGGAGCAGAATCCGTTCTTCCTACTGACATAAGGCATGACTCACCTAGAGTCGCCGCATATGTGGAGCAAGACAGTGAGCTGGTGCGTCAAGACTCCTTGGACGCCTTAGAGGAGGCACGTGACTTGGCTGCATCCCGTTCGGCTATCTATCAGCAGGATCTACGGCGTTATCACAACTGCCGGGTTAAGAGCCGGACCTTTCAGGAAGGCGACTTAGTTCTTCGGTTGATACAAGATCGTGCTGCCATGCATAAGTTGTCACCACCATGGGAAGGACCGTTCGTCGTCAGCAGGAATCTTCGCAACGGCTCTTATTATCTGGTGGATCTTCGGCCTAACCGGCCAACCACGGAGGCTGAGTCAACTCGCCCCTGGAATATTGCCCACTTGCGGCCTTATTACACTTGAGCTCTTAAGCTCTGCATTTTGTAAGTTTTTCAGTTTCATTATGAAGTAATAAAATTAAAATGCTTCCCGACTTGGGGGGGCGGGGTTTCCTCATTGAGATCAATTTTGTCATCCTGTTGCGACCTTATGAGCCGACAGAACCATCATCTTAGGGTGGCGCTTGAGCTTTCTGACTCGCCCCATCCTGTCGCGACCTTATGAGCCGACGAAACCATCATTTAGGGTGCGCGCTTGAGCTTTCTGACTCGCCCCATCCTGTTGCGACCTTATGAGCCGACGAAATCATTTAGGGTGCACGCTTGAGCTTTCTGACTCACCCCATCCTGTTGCGACCTTATGAGCCGACGAAACCATCATTTAGGGTGTGTGCTTGAGCTTTCTGACTCGCCCCATCCTGTCGTGACCTTATGAGCCGACGAAACCATCATTTAGGGTGTGTGCTTGAGCTTTCTGACTCGCCCCATCCTGTCGCGACCTTATGAGCCGACGAAACCATCATTTAGGGTGTGTGCTTGAGCTTTCTGACTCGCCCCATCCCATCGCGACCTTATGAGCCGACGAAACCATCATTTAGGGTGTGTGTGCTTGAGCTTTCTGACTCGCCCCATCCTGTCCCGACCTTATGAGCCAACGAAACCATCATTTAAGGTGTGTGCTTGAGCTTTCTGACTCGCCCCATCCTGTCGCGACCTTATGAGCCGACGAAACCATCATTTAGGGTGTGTGCTTGAGCTTTCTGACTCGCCCCATCCTGTCGCGACCTTATGAGCCGACGAAACCATCATTTAGGGTGTGTGCTTGAGCTTTCTGACTCGCCCCATCCCGTCGCGACCTTATGAGCCGAGGAAACCATCATTTAGGGTGTGTGCTTGAACTTTCTGACTCGCCCCATCCTGTGACGACCTTATGAGCCGACGAAACCATCATCTAGGGTGGGTGCTTGAGCTTTCTGACTCTACCCATCCTGTCACGACCTTATGAGCCGACGAAATCATTTAGGGTGTGTGCTTGAGCTTTCTGACTCGCCCCCATCCTGTCGCGACCCTATGAGTCGACGAAACTATCATGTAGGGTGCGCGCTTGAGCTTTCTGACTCGCCCCATCCTGTCGCGACCTTATGAGCCGACGAAACCATCATCTAGTGTGGCGCTTGAGTTTTCTGACTCGCCCCATCCTATCGCGACCTTATGAGCCGACGAAATTGCTATTTTTTATTTTCCTTCCTGGTACTGCCACAAGGTTTTCCAAACCTTTTTCTTGATTCATCTTGAAAATATTTGTTGTCATTTATTATTTATTTGATTTCACATATGTTTTTCGAGCTTAAAACAGGTTGATGATCAAAATCAATTCATCCATGGCGGATTAAGCATTATAAAGAATTTTCAAATGGCGGATCCAGTATTTCAAATCGCCTTAAGGGCGACATAAGGATTCTTTTCGAAAGTATCACAAAAGCAGTACCGATTCCTAAAGGAAACCTATTACATGGCTCTTAGGGCCAAATCAATGAAGTCTATTCTGCTGGCGCCCTTGGATCGTTTTGCTGCGAGCTTTGGCCGACCTCAATTTGCAAGTCGCCTAGTACCCAGTTACACTTGGCCAGAGCCGCGAAGTCATCCTCATCGGTCAAGATTGATGAAAGATCTGCGTCCAAGTCAAAAGGGTTCTTGGGTCGCCGTGGAGTTAAGCTGGTCGTCACAAAGGTTGGCGGGTTGACCTTCTTGTTCTTGCTATCATAAGTAGCCTGATACTTTGATAAATCCAGGCTTGCAGCAAGTTGAGTCGCCGCCAGCCGGGAGTCCTTGACGACACGCTGATAGTCCTTTTCGACGAATTCTGACCCGTCATCCTTGAGTTGAGGAAAGCCCGCTGCTACTTCTTCCGGGTTGATCTCTGGAGCATACTCTAAGCAGCGACTTAATGTAGTCAGCACTCCCTTCCGGGCGGCTGACCGTGTCAATTCGCCAATCTGGGGAGGAAGCGTGGATAGGCAGCCAAGCATCTTCTTTATGGAGGTTATAGGCTCCTTGGCGCCCATAACTGCTTTCACAGTTAGTACACTGCCGGTATACAGCTGCTCTGTTAGCGTGTAAATCGCCTTCAGCATCAGCACGCAATCATCCTGAAGATTGGCGGCTCTTGGACCTGTGCAAGGGGTAATGATAATCAGCGACTCAGGATAAGAGTTATTGGTTTAAACAAAGATCAAAGTTTTGAGTATTTTACCAAAGACGGCTTGCGTCATGTTTGAGATATGACGTTTCAAGCCAGATAGCTCTTGTTGCACAGTAGGCAGCTTGGCTTCAGCTTTCTCTGCTCTTTTTGTTGTAGCATCTTGGTCAGCTTGAGCCCTTTTTAAATCGGCTTTTAGTTTTTCCATCTCAGCTAAGACCAATCGATACTTCTCCTCCGACTTGGTTCGGGCATCTTGCTGATCAGATAAGTTTTTCTTTAAATCGCCAAGTGCTGATTCAGTCTGAATAAGAGTTTCCTATTGAAGTACATGATAAGGGGCAAGTCTCAGAACTATTGCAATCAATATCCCTGACACTTGGGGGCTAATGTATATTTTTTTCAGATAAAATTATACAGCATCAAGACCCGGCTCATCTTTTTACTGATGACCCGGCCCTTGGGGGTTACTGGTCGAAAGTTTTTCTAAGTTATCAAGACCCGGCTCATCTCTTTACTGATGACAAGGCCCTTGGGGGTTACTGGTCGAAAGTTTTTCTAAGTTATCATGACCCGACTCATCTTTTTACTGATGACCCGGCCCTTGGGGGTTACTGGTCGAAAGTTTTTCTAAGTTATCAAGAGCCGGCTCATCTCTTTACTGATGACCCGGCCCTTGGGGGTTACTGGTCGAAAGTTTTTTTTTAAGTTATCAAGACCCGGCTCATCTTTTTACTGATGTCCCGGCCCTTGGGGGGTAATGGGAATAATATAATATATAACAAAACTTACCTCATGTTTATTTTTTAGCATTCGGAGGAGGCTTTTCTCCATCTCATAACTCGCCTCCAGGCGACTTGCAAAACCAGAGCAAAGTTCTTTGAATTCCAGATGTTCATATTCAGAAAGCTTAGCCTTGGAGAGTCCAGACTCAGGAATGGTTTGAGAGGATGATGGCACATGCTTTGACAAAACCGTTGTGGCCGGTTTAGAGAAGCTGGTACCAGTGATAATTACAGCATCCGGGTCTTCTGATGTTGTCAATGGACTTGGCGGCTTAGGGGCATCCATTGTTTCCTTGGGCGAGCTAGGAAGATCCATTTGATTCTCAGGCTCGTCTTGATCCGGGTTATCTTGGATCGGCGCTGACTCTTTGATGGGCTCTGAAATTATGATAGGAGTTGACCCGCTGGTCTTCCTCTTCTTCGCCTGTGCCCTAAAAGAGGGGAGAGGCGCATTAAAGGACTGAAAATTTATCACCCTCAGATTCAAAGTAAAATTATCAAAGGACTTACCCAGGGACTCGAATCATTGGCGGAAGTGTCGACATTACTGAGTCGCCAGATGTAGGAGGAGAATTCTGCAAGAATTATACGTCAAAGATATAGGCGGGTTACATATGTGATCCAAAGAAACATGAAGAAGTGTTGTTCATGGGTACCTCATTTGGTTTCCTCTTGTTCTTTGCTGGTAAGCCGGACACCAGATCACCGGAATGACTTCGGGTCTTCCGATTTGAAGTATGTTGTGCTTTCCTCAGTAGAAAATTTGGGTCCAAACAAGCATTTGGATGTGAGAAGGGAACTTCCCCACAAATTCGCCTGGCCGGCTTAGGTGGAGAAGGAGATGAATCGGAGGAAACAGAAATTACCTCTACAGAATCCTCCTGGCTTTCGTTGTCTTCATTCTATTCAAGAGAGGCAGAGACATAAATACAAAGTTAACAGTAGCGGATGGCGAGTGAAAAGAGGATAGGTTTTTACCTCTGAAGGTGCGTCGCCGACTTGAGATTCATCGGCTTCGGATGGCTCGGCCACAACAGCTTTGCCCTTGCCCTTGGCTTTCTTTGGGGGCGGCTTAGCTTGCTTCATGGCTGGCCTTTTGGGTTTCTTGGACCAAAATTTATCACCTTTCTGGAATGGCATATGTTATAAAAGGCCACAATTCGAATGAAACATAAGAAGTAAAGACAAAAGGCGGGTTAAAATTGCTTACCTTGGGCGCCGGATTAATTTTGCAGAAGGGTTTGAGGCCGATTTGGCCGCATTTTCTAGCAGGCTCGCCGGTCAGCTTCTTGATGATGGTGACAATATCCTTTTCCGTTAAAGCCGTATGGAAATAACATTGAGGATGATCTAAAGTGCCATCAAATTCGCACATTAGCCCGTCCCGGCGACTCAACGGGAGGATGCGCCATTCGACCCAACAGCGGATCAAGTCGACCACAGTAAGGCCGTTGTTTGTCAAAGATCTTAACTCGGACAATACTGGGATAAAATATGATTCCTCCTCTTCGGTGAGCTTGTCCGGAAGCTTGAAATTCGTTGGAAGGCGATCTTTTCTATAGCCCAGAAGCTTGTTTTCGCCTGCAGGCGAGGTCTCTTGACAATAGAACCAAGACTCACCCCAGCCTTTGGGATGGCTTGGCATGGCGAGTGAGGGAAACGGGCTATCCCTGCGGTGCTGAACATTTACACCGCCAAGTTCCAGGCTGGGGCCATTGTGAAATTCCATTTGGCGATTTAAGTGGAAAAAGTACCAGAATAGGGGAACTGAGGGTTCCATCCGCAGATAAGCCTCACAGAACACTTGGAACTGGCATAGGTTACTTATTGAATTAGGTCCCAGATCCTGGAGGCGGACGTTCATGAAAGCCATGGTGTCTCTAAGAAACTTTGATCCGGGCGGCTTAAAACCTCGCTCAAGGTGTTCGACGAAAACGACTATCTCCCCTTCTTTGGGGTTGGGGAGATCCTCTCCGAACCCGGTATGCCAACCGATAACGTCCTGAGGGTCCAAATTGCCCGTTTTCACATAATCTGCTATTATGGTATCGTCGACTTTGGTAGGGATCCAGTCACTTTTGAAGACGGTGCCCATGCTACAAAGGAGTAAAGTACGGGTGAATTTACACGCTTGAACATCTACCGTAAGAGGTGAAATAAGTTCATTTGACTCGCCATGTAGTTTGTTCATGGACTGAGGAAAAATCTTGACCCGCCATACAAATATCCGGGTCGGGTTGCTATGGCGACTTACGAAGTTTGGCTACTCACGAGAGTTGTGTTTTAAAGCATCGGAGACATTTGTTCAAAATGGTGAAGTGGGAAGACTACAAACAGCTTTTACGCAATGAGCGGTAAACTATGGATCTACTGGATAGCCGAAAATACATGAGGAAAATGACTGGATATGGCAACTTACTACCAGGATAAGATGATGTTGTTCGTTTGATGAAATATTTCTCTAAACACACGAATCAAGGGCGGATAAGTGAAGGTATTAAAAACGTTAGCTATCTCGTCGTCATTTATGCTAATCAGTCAAGGACAGGTAACAGATATTCGCGAAGGCATCAAGAACATGGCGATGATGAAACTTCGAACAGGGATGGGGATCTTTTCTTAAATGAGCGGTGACCTAACCTGATGAGTTCGGTCGGAAGTGGTCAACGGCGACGGAGGCTTTTTGAGGAGCACGAAGATCTTGGTCGGGCGAGGAGATCTCCGGCGGCGACGGAGTGCCTAGCAACAGCGAGGTGGTCGACGGCGGTGAGATGGTCGATGGTGGCGAGCAGCTCGGCCGCGGTACGGAGCTTGACGGCGACAAAGATTTGTGGGCGGCGCCAAAGCTTTCGGGCGACGACAGAACTGCGGTCGGCGGCGGAGCCCTCGTAAGGCAGTAAGGTTTCCTCGCTGTGATAATGGGGAGGAGATTAAAGAGACTGGTAGGTGGGAAGCGCCAGTCCTGTCCCCCCACCTATTTAACAGGGCGGGCACTGGAATCGAGGCGCCGTGAGCGGGAACCGCCGAAGGATAAAAAGATTCGCTATAATGGCGCTCCGAAAATTTTGGGATAACAATATCAAAGGATCCGTTAGCATTATGTCAGTCTTCCCAGAATCCAAGGGATAAGAAGATGCCAACGAGAAACGGTTTGGCGATTTAAGTTCTTCTGCGACAGATGGCGGGTTAAAGTTTCTGATGTATAGAGAAGGATGAAGGATGAATCGCCTTTAACTGAGCGAAAATGTTGGCGTGAAGAGAATTCAAGTCAATCTGGGGCCTAATGTTGGGGATATTACCTGTTAATAACCCGCCCTAGTTGGGCCGGGTAACTGAATCAGGCGATTCATCCGAACGTGATTCGGGCCTTGGCCTGGCAAGGCCGAAAGTCGTGTGGCGGTTTGTAATCTCCGGAAGGTCTCCAAGCTTTGGAAGATGGCGACTTGGAGATCGTAGAGGTCACGGTTTGTAGGGAGGAAAGTACCCTTGTAAACCCTAGGGATTCGACCTGTATATAAAGGCGAGTCCCAGGGAAGCAGCAAAAGGGTTAGAAATCATCGAGTGCTAGGTTTGGCGAGTTACGCCCTCCTTGTAATCGAAACTACATCTATACAACTCAAAGCAGGACGTAGGCTCTTACCTCCTCACGAGGGGCCGAACCTGGGTAAACCGCCGTGTCTCTCCTGCTCAACCCCTTTGAGTCGCCACCAAGGTGCGATGGCTCCTGTACTAAGTCCTTTCACGAGGACATCTACCGTGACAAAACCACGACAGGAAGTGTTGCGAGGAATCAAACCCTGACTCATGGTTCCCCTGGAACGCACCCCACGATGTTGGGTCGAGGAGTTGCCTTCAGTACTATGGAGCATCCGGACCACCCCAAACCGTTCTACGGGTTTTACTCCCTTTTTCCTGGTATATGGAGCAGAAGCTGTTCTTCCCACTGACATTAGGCATGACTCGCCCAGAGTTGCCGCTTATGTGGAACAAGACAACGAGTTGGCGCGTCAAGATTCTTTGGACGCTTTGGAGGAAGCACGTGATTTGGCTGCCGCCCGATCGGCGATTTATCAGCAGGACTTGCGGCGTTACCACACCCGTCGGGTCAAGAGCCGAACCTTTCAGGAGGGCGACTTAGTGCTTCGATTGATCCAAGATCGCACTGGCATGCATAAGTTATCACCACCATGGGAAGGACCGTTCGTCGTAAGCAAAAGCCTTCGCAACGGATCATACTATCTGGTGGATCTTCGGCCTGATCGGCCAACCACGGAGGTTGAGTCAACTCGCCCCTGGAACATAGCCCGCTTGCGGCCTTATTACACTTGAGCTATTAGCTCTGCTTTTTGTAAGTTTTTCTTTTTTTATGAAGCAATAAAATTGTTGCCTCCAAGTTCGGGGGCTTTCCTGCTATTTCATCTTATTGAAAGTATGGATCTTTTATTTTTCTCTTCAACAAGTCGCCCAAGCATGGACGCTATCCATACCAAAGAGCATAAGTCGCCATGATGCACTTATTACAAAACTGGGTATCGATAAGCCAAAGAGGAACGAAGTCGCTACAAGCGCGCGATTCAAACATAGGCGCCTTACATGATTCTGTGGATTAGGCCGGCTTACTTGGGGGCAATTTGTTCTCAAGTCGTTTTGTGGTAATAGCGTATACGCTTCTACAATCCTATGACCGGTCTTTCCCCTAATCATAGGTCACTTGGGGGCTTCCTCTCACTGAGATCAGCCTTACTACCCATTTGGCCTGCGAAAAATTACCGCATTACAAATGGTTATACTGGATTGTGTGTTGGCCGAATCGCCATATGGGCCCATGAACTCTTGGCGAGTTACTCCGCTTTATGGACCCTGAACTCGCCTTGGTTAAAACATGTCTGGTACCGGCTAGCGCCCCACATGGAAAATAGAGAAACCATTGGTTCACTGAAGCTTGACCCGTGCCTGATCAGCCGGTCTAAATACTTGAGCTTTTTTATACAAAAGTCTCCCTCGAGTAGCACTTGAGTTTATATAACTCGTCCTATCCTGTCGCGACCTGATGAGCCGACGAAATTCTTATTTTTTGCCTTCCTGGCACTGCCACAAGGTTTTTCAGATTTTTCCGACTCACCTTAACATCCTGAGTTGCTTATTGTTTATTATCATCCATTACTCACTGAGATGGTTTGATGTATGTTTTTTAAGCCTAACAGGTTGATGATTAAAATCATTATTGCCGCGGCGGGTCAAGCATCATAAAAACGCCCTGAGGGCGGGTCAAGCATTATAAGGCGCCCTAAGGGCGACACAAGGGTTTTCAAGACATCACAGAAGCGGGTTGTTTTCTATGAAAGACTTATTACATGGCTCTGATGGCCAAATCCATGAAGGATTATTCTGCTGATGTCCCCGGGTCAGCCTGCTTTGAGCTCTGTCCGACTTCAATTTGCAAGTCGCCCAATACCCGGTTACACTTGGATAATGCGGCAAATTCATCTTCATCGTTCAGCAATGATGAAAGATCCACCTCCAAATCAAAAGGGTTCTTGGGTCGACGCGGAGTCAAACTGGTTGTCACAAAGGTTGGCGGATTAACTTTCTTGTTCTTGTCGTCATAGGCAGCTTGATACTTTGATAAATCCAAGCTTGCTGCAAGCTGAGTCGCCGCCAAGCGGGATTCTTTGACAACGCGCTGGTAATCCTCGTGAGCAAATTCTGACCCGTCGACCTTGAGCTGGGGAAAGCCTGCCGCTACTTCTTCGGATTTGAATTGTGGAGCATACGCCAGACACCGACTCAACGTAGTTAGTACCCCTTTTCGGGTAGCTGATCGGGTTAGCTCACCGATCTAAGGAGGAAGAGTAGATAAGCAGCCAAGCATTTTCTTTATTGATGTTATGGGTTCCTTGGCACCCATCACTGCTTTCACGGTCAGCACGCTTCCGGTATACAACTGCTCCGTTAACGTGTAAATCGCCTTCAGCATCAGGACGCAGTCGTTCTGAAGATTGGCGGCTCTCGGACCTACATAAGGGATAATGATGGTCAGTAACTTATACTAAGTTATTTATTTACAAAGTGCAAGGTTAGGGTTTCGTTTTTTACCAAAGATAGCTTGTGCCATGTTGGAGATATGTTGCTTTAAGCCGGCCAGCTCTTGTTGCACGGTATCCAACTTAGCTTCAGCTTTTTCTGCTCGCTTTACCAGGGCATCTTGATTAGCTTGAGCCTTTTTTAAGGCGGCTTTCAGCTTCTCCATCTCAGATAAGATCATTTGACATTTTTCTTCTGATTTTGCCCGTGCATCTTGTTGATCGGCTAAATTTTTCTGTAAGTCGCCAAATGCTCACTCAGCTTGGGTAAGTGATTCCTGTCAAAATATATTATCAAGGGGCAAGTCTCAGAATTATTGCAAGCAACATCCCTCACACTTGGGGGCTAATGTATAACTTTTTAGACGAAATTATACAATACCAAGACCCGGTTCATCTTTTTACAGATGACCCGGCCCTTGGGGGTTACAGGTTGAAAGTTTTCTTCAAATTATCAAGACCCGGCTCATCTTTCCACAGATGACCCGGCCCTTGGGGGTTACAGGTCGAAAGTTTTCTTCAAATTATCAAGACCCGACTCATCTTTTCACAGATGACCCGACCCTTGGGGGTTACAGGTCGAAAGTTTTCTTCCAATTATCAAGACCCGTCTCATCTTTTCACAGATGACCCGACACTTGGGGTTACAGGTCGAAAGTTTTCTTAAAATTATCAAGACCCGGCTCATCTTTTCACAGATGACCCGGCCCTTGGGGGTTAACGAGGATAATATAGTATGCAGTAAGGCGTACCTCATGTCTGTTTTTCATCATGAGGAGTAGACTCTTTTCCATTTCATAACTCGCCTCCAGGCGACTTGCAAAGCCGGAGCAAAGTTCTCTGAATTCAAGATTTTCATACTGAGAGAGCTTAGCCTTGGAAAGTTCATGCTCAATAGAAGGTTGAGCTGATGATGATACATGCTTCGACAAAACTGCTGAGGCCGGCTTAGAAAAGCGAGTGCCAGTGATGACCACATCATCTGGATCTTCTGCCGTTTTCAACGGTCTTGGCGGATTAGGCGTTTCCATGGTTTCCTTGGGCGAGCTCGGGAGATCCATTTGATCTTCAGGTTTATCTTTGGCCGGGTTATCCTGAATCGGCGCAGATTTTTCAATAGGCTCCGAAGTTGTAATGGGAGTTGATCCACCAGTTTTCCTCTTCTTCGCTTGTGCCCTAAAAGAAAAAGCGGGTGCACTTAAAAAACACACATTATCATCATCAAGACAATGTAAGTATTATAAAGGACTTACCCTGGAACACGGATCATCGGCGGCAGCGCTGACATCTCTGAGTCTCCTGATGAAGGAGGAGAATTCTGCAAAAATAACACCTCAAGATGTGAGCGAGTTAAAGAAGATGGACTTTTGGGTGAGAGAAGGGAACTTCCCCACAAATCCGCTTGGCCGGCTTAGGTGGAGGAGAAGATGAGTCGGAGGAAACAGAAATTACCTCTACGGAGTCTTCCTGGCTTTCGTTGTCCTTGTTCTACACAAGAGATACGGAGGCGTAAACACAAAACTATAACAATGAATGGCGAGTTAAAGAAGATGGACTTTTACCTCTAAAAGTACGTCGCTGACTTGGGATTCGTCAGCGTCATACGGCTCAGTAACGGCGGCTTTGCCTTTGCCCTTAGATTTCTTCTTTGGGGGCGGCTTGGCTTGCTTCATGGCCATCTTTTTCGACCTCTTGGTCCAGAATTTGTCGCCCTTCTGAAATGGCATTTTTTTATTATGAGAATCATAGCTCAAGTAAGTCGGAAGGAATAAAGTAAAGGCGGGTTATGTTATTTACCTTTGGTGCCGGGTTGATCTTGCAGAACGGCTTAAGACCTATTTTGCCACACTTGGCCAAGGGCTCGCCGATCAATTTCTTGATGATGGATACGATGTCGTTTTCTGTCAGTGTTGTATGGAAGTAGCACTGGGGATGGTCCAAGGTGCCATCAAACTCACACATTAATCCATCCCGGCGACTTAAGGGGAGGATGCGCCATTCAACCCAGCAGCGGATTAAGTCAACCCCAGTAAGGCCGTTGTTGTTGGGGAACGTCGCATGGGAAACAAAAATTTTCCTACGTGCACGAAGACCAATCATGGTGATGTCCATCTACGAGAGGGGATATTCGATCTACGTACCCTTGTAGACCGCACAGCAGAAGCGTTAGTGAACGCGGTTGATGTAGTGGAACGTCCTCACGTACCTCGATCCGCCCCGCGAACCGTCCCGCGATTAGTCCCACGATCTAGTGCCGAACGGACGGCACCTCCGCGTTCAGCACACGTACAGCTCGACGATGATCTCGGCCTTCTTGATCCAGCAAGAGAGGCGGAGAGGTAGATGACTTCTCCGACAGCGTGACGGTGCTCCGGAGGTTGGTGATGATCTTATCTCAGCAGGGCTCCGCCCGAGCTCCGCAGAAACGCGATCTAGAGGTAAAACCGTGGAGATATGTGGTCGGGCTGCCATGGCAAAGTTGTCTCAAATCAGCCCTAAAACCTCCGTATATATAGGGGGAAGAGGGGGAGCCTTGCCTTGGGGTCCAAGGACCCCCAAGGGGTTCGGCCGAGACAAGGGGGGCAACCCTCCCCTTCCAAACCGAGTCCAACTAGGTTTGGAAGGAGGAGTCCTTCCCCCTTTTCCCGCCTCCTCTTTTTTTTTTCTTTTTCTCTTTGATTTTCTTCCTATGCGCATAGGGCCTTCTTGGGCTGTCCCACCAGCCCACTAAGGGCTGGTGCACCATCCCCGAGGCCTATGGGCTTCCCCAGGGTGGGTTGCCCCCCGGTGAACACCCAGAACCCATTCGTCATTCCACGTACATTCCCGGTAACTCCGAAAACCTTCCGGTAATCAACTAAGGTCATCCTATATATCAATCTTCGTTTCCGGACCATTCCGGAAACCTTCGTGACGTCCGTGATCTCATCCCGGACTCTCAACAACATTCGGTAACCAACCATATAACTCAAATACGCATAAAACAACGTCGAACCTTAAGTGTGCAGACCCTGCGGGTTCGAGAACTATGTAGACATGACCCGAGTGACTCCTCAGTCAATATCCAATAGCAGGACCTAGATGCCCATATTGGATCCTGCATATTCTACGAAGATCTTATCGTTTGAACCTCAGTGCCAAGGATTCATATAATCCCGTATGTCATTCCCTTTGTCCTTCGGTATGTTACTTGCCCGAGATTCGATCGTCAGTATCCGCATACCTATTTCAATCTCGTTTACCGGCAAGTCTCTTTACTCGTTCCGTAATACAAGATCCCGCAACTTACACTAAGTCACATTGCTTGCAAGGCTTGTGTGTGATGTTGTATTACCGAGTGGGCCCCGAGATACCTCTCCGTCACACGGAGTGACAAATCCCAGTCTCGATCCATACTAACTCAACGAACACCTTCGGGGATACCTGTAGAGCATCTTTATAGTCACCCAGTTACGTTGCGACGTTTGATACACACAAAGCATTCCTCCGGTGTCAGTGAGTTATATGATCTCATGGTCATAGGAACAAATACTTGACACGCAGAAAACAGTAGCAACAAAATGACATGATCAACATGCTACGTCTATTAGTTTGGGTCTAGTCCATCACATGATTCTCCTAATGATGTGATCCCGTTATCAAGTAACAACACTTTCCTATGGCCAGGAAACCTTGACCATCTTTGATCAACGAGCTAGTCAACTAGAGGCTTGCCAGGGACAGTGTTTTGTCTATGTATCCACAAATGCACTGTGTTTCCAATCAATACAATTATAGCATGGATAATAAACGATTATCATGAACTAATAAATATAATAATAAATAATTTATTATTGCCTCTAGGGCATATTTCCAACAGTCTCCCACTTGCACTAGAGTCAATAATCTAGTTCACATCACCATGTGATTCCAACGAATCCAACACCCATATAGTTATGGGGTCTAATCACGTCTTGCTCGTGAGAGAGGTTTTAGTCAACGGTTCTGGAACTTTCAGATCTGTGCGATCTTTACAAATCTTTATGTTATCTTATAGATGCTGCTACTACGTGCTATTCGGAAATGCTCCAAATATCTACTCTACTGTACGAATCCGTTTCACTTCTTATAGTTATTCGGATTAGTGTCAAAGTTTGCATCGACGTAACCCTTTACGACGAACTCTTTAACCACCTCCATAATCGAGAAAAATTCCTTAGTCTATTTAGTTACCAAGGATAACTTTGACCGCTGATCAGTGATTCAATCCTGGATCCCTCTGTGTACCTCTTAACAGACTTGCTGCAATGCACACATCAGGTGCGGTACTCAGCATGGCATACTTTAGAGTCTACGGCTAAGGCATAGAAGACGACCTTCGTCTATTCTCTTTATTCTGCCGTGGTCGGGTTTTGAGTCTTACTCAAATTCACACCTTACAACGCAACCAAGAACTCCTTCTTTGCTGATCTATTTTGAACTCCTTCAAAAACTTGTCAAGGCATGCATCTTGTTGAGAATTCCATTAAGCGCTTTTGATCTATCTCCATAGATCTTTGATGCTCAACGTTCAAGTAGCGCAATACAGGTATTCCTTTGAAAACTCCTTTCAAACAACCTTGTATGCTTTACAGAAATTCTACATTACCTCTAATCCACAATATGTCAACCACATATACTTATCAGAAATTCTATAGTGCTCCCACTCACTTCTTTGGAAATACAAGTTTCTCATAAACCTTGTATAAACCCAAAATCTTTGATAATCTCATCAAAGTGTATATTCCAACTCCGAGATGCTTGCACCAGTCCATTGAAGGATCGCTGGAGCTTGCATACTTGTTAGTATCTTTAGGATTGACAAAACCTTCTGGTTGTATCACATACAATGTTTGCTAAAGGAAACCGTCGAGGAAACAATGTTTTGACATCCTATGTGCAATATTTCAAAAATAATGCAACAACTACTAACATAATTCTAACAGACTTTTAGCATCGCTACAAGTGAGAAAGTCTCACCATAGTCAACTGTTTGATCATGTCGGAAACATCTTTGCGACAAGTCGAGCTTTTCTTAATAGTGACTTATCACCATCGTCGTCTGTCTTCCTTTTAAAGATCCATCTTTACTCAATAGTCCTATGACCATCAAGTAGTTCTTCCAAAGTCTACACTTTGTTTTCATACATGGATCCTCTCTCGGATTTCATGGCCTCCACCATTTGTCGGAATCCGGGCCCATCATTGCTTTCTCCATAACTCGTAGGTTCACTGTTGCTCAACAACATGACCTCCAAGACAGGTTTACCGTACCACTCTGCAGTAGTACGCGACCTTGTCAACCTACGAGGTTTATAGTAACTTGATCCGATTCTTGATGATCACCATCATCAGCTTTCACTTCAATTGGTGTAGGCGCCACAGGAACAACTTCCTGCGCCCGGCTACACACTGGTCGAAGTGATGGTTCAATAACCTCATCAAGTTCTACCACCCTCCCACTCATTTCTTTCGAGAGAAACCTTTCCTCGAGAAAAGATCCGTTTCTAGAAACAAACACTTTGCTTTCGGATCTGAGATAGGAGATGCACCCAACTGTTTTGGATATCCTATGAAGATGCATTTATCTGCTTTGGGTTCGAGCTTATTAGACTGAAACTTTTTCACATAAGTGTCGAAACCCCAAACTTTCAAGAAACGACAGTTTAGATTTCTCTAAACCTCAGTCTATACTGTGTCATCTCAACGGAAATACGCGGTGCCCTATTTAAAGTGAATGCGGTTGTCTCTAATGCATAACCCATAAATGATAGTGGTAATTCGATAAGAGACATCATAGCATGCACCATACCAAATAGTGCGTGGCTATGACGTTCAGACACATCATCACACTATGATGTTCCAGGTGGCATGAACTGCGAAACAATTTCCACATTGTCTTAACTGCGTACCAAAACTCGTAACTCAGATATTCATTTCTATGATCATATCATAGACAGTTTGTCCTTTTGTTATGACGAACTTCACTCTGAAACTGAATTGAACTTTTCAATATTTTAGACTTGTGATTCATTAAGCAAATACTCTTGTATCTGCTCAAATCTTCATTGAAGTAAGAACATAATGATATCCACTGCGTGCCTCAGCACCCATTGGACTGCATACATCAAAATGTATCACTTCCAACAAGTTACTATCTTGTTTCTGTTGGGGAACGTCGCATGGGAAACAAAAATTCTCCTACGCGCACGAAGACCTATCATGGTGATGTCCATCTACGAGACTGGATGAGTGATCTACGTACCCTTGTAGATCGTACAGCAGAAGCGTTAGAGAACGCGGTTGATGTAGTGGAACGTCCTCACGTCCCTCGATCCGCCCCGCGAACAATCCCGCGATCAGTCCCACGATCTAGTACCGAACGGACGGCACCTCCGCGTTCAGCACACGTACAGCTCGACGATGATCTCGGCCTTCTTGATCCAGCAAGAGAGACGGAGAGGTAGAAGAGTTCTCCGGCAGCGTGACGGTGCTCCGGAGGTTGGTGATGACCTTGTCTCAGCAGGGCTCCGCCCGAGCTCCGCAGAAACGCGATCTAGAGGGAAAACCGTGGAGGTATGTGGTCGGCTGCCGTGGCAAAAGTTGTCTCAAATCAGCCCTAAAACCTCCGTATATATAGGTGGGAGGGAGGGGGGCCTTGCCTTGGGGTCCAAGGACCCCCAAGGAGTCGGCCGAGCCAAGGGGAGGACTCTCCCCCCCAAACCGAGTTGGACTAGGTTTGGTGGGAGGGAGTCCCCCTTCCTTCCCACCTCCTCCTTTTTTTTTCTTTTCCTCTTAATTTTTCTTCTCTTGGCGCATAGAGCACTTGTGGGCTGTCCCACCAGCCCACTAAGGGCTGGTGTGTCTCCCCCAAGGCCTATGGTCTTCCCCGGGGTGGGTTGCCCCCCCCCCCCCGGTGAACTCCTGGAACCCATTCGTCATTCTCGGTACATTCCCGGTAACTCCGAAAACCTTCCGGTAATCAAGTGAGGTCATCCTATATATCAATCTTCGTTTCCGGACCATTCCGGAAACCCTCGTGACGTCCGTGATCTCATCCGGGACCCCGAACAACATTCGGTAACCAACCATATAACTCAAATACGCATAAAACAACGTCGAACCTTAAGTGTGCAGACCCTGCGGGTTCGAGAACTGTGTAGACATGACCCGAGAGACTCCTCGGTTAATATCCAATTGCGGGACCTGGATGCCCATATTGGATCCTACATATTCTACGAAAATCTTATCGTTTGAACCTCAGTGCCAAGGATTCGTATAATCCCGTATGTCATTCCCTTTGTCCTTCGGTACGTTACTTGCCCGAGATTTGATCGTCAGTATCCGCATACCTATTTCAATCTCGTTTACCGGCAAGTCTCTTTACTCGTTCCGTAATACAAGATCCCGCAACTTACACTAAGTCACATTGCTTGCAAGGCTTGTGTGTGATGTTGTATTACCGAGTGGGCCCCGAGATACCTCTCCGTCACACGGAGTGACAAATCCCAGTCTTGATCCATACTAACTCAACTAACACCTTCGGAGATACCTGTAGAGCATCTTTATAGTCACCCAGTTACGTTGCGACGTTTGATACACACAAAGCATTCCTCCGGTGTCAGTGAGTTATATGATCTCATGGTCATAGGAACAAATACTTGACACGCAGAAAACAGTAGCAACAAAATGACACGATCAACATGCTACGTCTATTAATTTGGGTCTAGTCCATCACGTGATTCTCCCAATGACGTGATCCAGTTATCAAGCAACAACACCTTGTTCATAATCAGAAGACACTGACTATCATTGATCAACTGGCTAGCCAACTAGAGGCATGCTAGGGACGGTGTTTTGTCTATGTATCCACACATGTAAATGAGTCTTCATTCAATACAATTATAGCACGGATAATAAACTATTATCTTTATACAGGAATTATAATAATAACTATATTTATTATTGCCTCTAGGGCATAATTCCAACAGTCTCCCAGTTGCACTAGAGTCAATAATCTAGCCCTCACATCACCATGTGAATTACATTGTAATAAATCTAACACCCATACAGTTCTGGTGTTGATCATGCTTTGGCCGTGGAAGAGGTTTAGTCAGCGGGTCTGCTACATTCAGATCCGTGTGCACTTTGCATATATTCACGTCATCTCCCTCGACGTAGTCGCGGATGAGGTTGAAGCGTCGTTTGATGTGTCTGGTCTTCTTGTGAAACCGTGGTTCCTTTGCTAAGGCAATGGCACCAGTGTTGTCACAGAACAAGGTTATTGGATTCAGTGCGCTTGGCACCACTCCAAGATCCGTCATGAACTGCTTCATCCAGACACCCTCCTTAGCCGCCTCCGAGGCAGCCATATACTCCGCTTCACATGTAGAATCTGCTACGACGCTTTGCTTGGAACTGCACCAGCTTACTGCACCCCCATTAAGAATAAATACGTATCCGGTTTGCGACTTAGAGTCGTCCGGATCTGTGTCAAAGCTTGCATTGACGTAACCTTTTACAGCGAGCTCTTCGTCACCTCCATACATGAGAAACATCTCCTTAGTCCTTTTCAGGTACTTCAGGATATTCTTGACCGCTGTCCAGTGATCCACTCCTGGATTACTCTGGAACCTACCTGCCATACTTATGGCCAGGCTAACATCCGGTCTAGTGCACAACATCGCATACATGATAGAACCTATGGCTGAAGCATAGGGGACTGAGCGCATATGCTCTCTATCTTCATCAGTTGCTGGGCACTGAGTCTTACTCAATCTCGTACCTTGTAAAACTGGCAAGAACCCTTTCTTGGACTGTTCCATTTTGAACCTCTTCAAAACTTTATCAAGGTATGTGCTTTGTGAAAGTCCTATCAGGCGTTTTGATCTATCCCTATAGATCTTAATGCCTAGAATGTAAGCAACTTCTCCTAGGTCCTTCATAGAGAAACTTTTATTCAAGTAACCTTTTATGCTCTCCAAAAGCTCTACGTTGTTTCCAATCAGTAATATGTCATCCACATATAATATTAGAAACGCCACAGAACTCCCACTCACTTTCTTGTAAATACAAGATTCTCCAACCACTTGTATAAACCCAAATGCTTTGATCACCTCATCAAAGCGTTTGTTCCAACTCCGAGATGCTTGCACCAGTCCATAAATGGATCGCTGGAGCTTGCACACCTTGTTAGCATTCTTTAGGATCGACAAAACCTTCGGGTTGCATCATATACAACTCTTCCTTAAGGAAACCGTTAAGGAACGCCGTTTTGACATCCATCTGCCAGATTTCATAATCGAAAAATGCAGCTATTGCTAACATGATTCTGATGGACTTAAGCATCGCTACGAATGAGAATGTCTCATCGTAGTCAATCCCTTGAACTTGTGAAAAACCCTTTGCCACAAGTCGAGCTTTATAAACGGTCACATTACCGTCAGCGTCCGTCTTCCTCTTAAAGATCCATTTGTTCTGAATAGCCTTGCGGCCCTCAGGCAGTACCTCCAAAGTCCACACTTTGTTCTCATACATGGATCCTATCTCGGACTTCATGGCTTCTAGCCATTTGTTGGAATCTGGGCCCACCATTGCTTCTTCATAATTCGCAGGTTCATTGTTGTCCAACAACATGATTGATAAGACGGGATTACCGTACCACTCTGGAGCAGCACGTGGTCTCGTCGACCTGCGTGGTTCGACAGAAATTTCAACTGGAGTTTCATGATCATCATCATCAACTTCCTCCTCAACCGGCGTCGCAATGACAGGGGTTTCCCCTTGCCCTGCGCCACCATTCAGAGGGATGAGAGGTTCGACAACCTCGTCAAGTTCTATCTTCCTCCCACTCAATTCTCTTGAGAGAAACTCCTTCTCGAGAAAAGCTCCATTTTTAGCAACAAACACTTTGCCCTCGGATTTGAGATAGAAGGTGTACCCAACTGTCTCTTTTGGGTAACCTATGAAGACGCACTTTTCCGCTTTGGGTTCCAGCTTTTCAGGCTGAAGCTTTTTGACATAAGCATCACATCCCCAAACCTTAAGAAACGACAACTTTGGCTCTTGCCATACCACAGTTCGTATGGTGTCGTCTCAACGGATTTTGATGGTGCCCTATTTAAAGTGAATGCAACTGTTTCTAATGCATAACCCCAAAATGATAACGGCAAATCAGTAAGAGACATCATAGATCGCACCATCTCTAACAAAGTACGATTACGACGTTCGGACACACCATTACGCTGTGGTGTTCCAGGCGGTGTTAACTGCGAAACAATTCCACATTGTCTTAAGTGAGCACCAAACTCGAAACTCAGATATTCACCCCCACGATCAGACCGTAGGAATTTGATCTTCTTGTTACGATGATTTTCCACTTCACTCTGAAATTGCTTGAACTTTTCAAATGTTTCAGACTTGTGCTTCATCAAGTAGACATAACCATATCTACTTAAATCGTCAGTGAAGGTGAGAAAATAACGATATCCGCCGCGTGCCTCTACGGTCATTGGACCACACACATCAGTATGTATGATTTTCAACAAGTCACTTGCACGCTCCATTGTTCCGGAGAACGGAGTTTCAGTCATCTTGCCCATGAGGCATGGTTCGCACGCGTCAAGTGAATCAAAGTCAAGTGACTCCAAAAGTCCATCAGCATGGAGTTTCTTCATGCGCTTTACACCAATATAACCTAAACGACAGTGCCACAAAAATATGGCGCTATCATTGTTTACTCTAACTCTTTTGGTCTCAATGTTATGTATATGCGTATCGCTATCAAGATTCAATATGAACAATCCTCTCACATTCGGTGCATGACCATAAAAGATGTTACTCATAGAAATAGAACAACCATTATTCTCAGAATTAAAAGAGTAACCGTCTCGCAATAAACAAGATCCAGATATAATGTTCATGCTCAACGCAGGCACTAAGTAACAATGATTTAAGTTCATCACTAATCCCGATGGTAGTTGAAGTGACACTGTGCCGACGGCGATTGCGTCAACCTTGGAACCATTTCCTACGCGCATCGTCACTTCATCTTTCGCCAGCCTTCGCCTATTCCGCAGTTCCTGTTTCGAGTTGCAAATGTGAGCAACAGAACTGGTATCGAATACCCAGGCACTACTACGAGAGCCGGTTAAGTACACATCAATAACATGTATATCAAATATACCTGATTTTTCTTTGCCCGCCATCTTATCTGCCAGATACTTGGGGCAATTGCGCTTCCAGTGACCCATACCCTTGCAATAGAAGCACTCTGTTTCAGGCTTAGGTCCAGCCTTGGGTTTCTTCGGCGGATTGGCAACAGGCTTGCTGCTCTTCTTCGAATTGCCCTTCTTGCCTTTGTCGTTTCTCTTGAAACTAGTGGTCTTGCTCACCATCAACACTTGATGCTCTTTACGGAGTTCAGACTCTGCGACTTTCAGCATCGCAAACAACTCGCCGGGAGACTTGTTCATCCCTTGCATGTTGTAGTTCAACACAAAGCCTTTACAGCTTGGCGGCAGTGATTGAAGGATTCTGTCAGTGATAGCCTCTTGCGGGAGTTCAATCCCCAGCTCAGCTAGACGGTTTGAGTACCCAGACATTTTGAGCACATGTTCACTGACAGACGAGTTTTCCTCCATCTTGCAAGCATAGAATTTATCGGAGGTCTCATACCTCTCGATCCGGGCGTTCTTCTGAAAGATAAACTTCAACTCCTGGAACATCTCAAATGCTCCATGACGCTCAAAGCGACGTTGAAGTCCCGGTTCTAAGCCATACAAGACTCCACATTGAACTATTGAGTAGTCCTCCTTACGTGCTAACCAAGCGTTCTTAACATCCTGATCAGCCGTAGCGGGTGGTTCATCTCCTAACGCAGCATTAAGGACATAATCCTTCTTCCCAGCTTGTAAGATTAGCTTAAGATTACGAGCCCAGTCTACAAAGTTGCTTCCATCATCTTTCAACTTAGCTTTCTCTAGGAACGTATTAAAATTCAGGATGACAGTTGCGTGAGCCATGATCTACAACACAAATATATTCAAAGTGGACTTAGACTATGTTCAAGACAATTAGAGTTCAACTTAATCAAATTATATGCTAAACTCCCACTCAAAAAGTACATCTCTCTAGTCATTTGAGTGGTTCATGATCCACTTACACTATCCCAAGTCCGAGCATCACGTGAGTTGAGTATAGTTTCAGTGGTAAGCATCCCTATGCTAATCATATCAACTATATGATTCATGATCGACCTTTAGGTCTCATGTGTTCCGAGACCATGTCTGCACATGCTAGGCTCGTCAAGCTTAACCCGAGTGTTCCGCGTGCGCAACTGTTTTGCACCCGTTGTATGTGAACGTTGAGTCTATCACACCCGATCATCACGTGGTGTCTCGAAACGACGAACTGTAGCAACGGTGCACAGTCGGGGAGAACACAATTTCGTCTTGAAATTTTAGTGAGAGATCACCTCATAACTCTACCGTCGTTCTAAGCAAAATAAGGTGCATAAAAGGATTAACATCACCTGCAATTCATATGTGACATGATATGGCCATCATCACGTGCTTCTTGATCTCCATCACCAAAGCACCGGCACGATCTTCTTGTCACCGGCGCCACACCATGATCATCCATCAACGTGTTGCCATCCGGGTTGTCGTGCTACTTATGCTACTACTACTAAAGCTACATCCTAGCAAAATAGTAAACGCATCTGCAAGCACAAACGTTAGTATAAAGACAACCCTATGGCTCCTGCGGGTTGCCGTACCATCGACGTGCAAGTCGATATTTCTATTACAACATGATCATCTCATACATCCAATATATCACATCACATCGTTGGCCATATCACATCACAATCATACCCTGCAAAAACAAGTTAGACGTCCTCTAATTTTGTTGTTGCATGTTTTACGTGGTGACCAAGGGTATCTAGTAGGATCGCATCTTACTTACGCAAAAACCACAACGGAGATATATGAGTTGCTATTGAACCTCATCCAAGGACCTCCTCGGTCAAATCCGATTCAACTAAAGTTGGAGAAACCGTCACTTGCCAGTCATCTTTGAGCAAAGGGGGTTACTCGTAACGATGAAACCAGTCTCTCGTAAGCGTACGAGTAATGTCGGTCCAAGCCGCTTCAATCCAACAATACCGCGGAATCAAGAAAAGACTAAGGAGGGCAGCAAAACGCACATCACCGCCCACAAAAACTTTTGTGTTCTACTCGAGAAGACATCTACGCATGAACCTAGCTCATGATGCCACTGTTGGGGAACGTCGCATGGGAAACAAAAATTTTCCTACACGCACGAAGACCTATCATGGTGATGTCCATCTACGAGAGGGGATGAGTGATCTACGTACCCTTGTAGATCGTACAGCAGAAGCGTTAGAGAACGCGGTTGATGTAGTGGAACGTCCTCACGTCCCTCGATCCGCCCCGCGAACAATCCCGCGATCAGTCCCACGATCTAGTACCGAACGGACGGCACCTCCACGTTTAGCACACGTACAGCTCGACGATGATCTCGGCCTTCTTGATCCAGCAAGAGAGACGGAGAGGTAGAAGAGTTCTCCGGCAGCGTGACGGCGCTCCGGAGGTTGGTGATGACCTTGTCTCAGCAGGGCTCCGCCCGAGCTCCGCAGAAACGCGATCTAGAGGGAAAACCGTGGAGGTATGTGGTCGGGCTGCCGTGGCAAAAGTTGTCTCAAATCAGCCCTAAAACCTCCGTATATATAGGTGGGAGGGAGGGGGGCCTTGCCTTGGGGTCCAAGGACCCCCAAGGAGTCGGCCGAGCCAAGGGGGAGGACTCTCCCCCCCCCCCCAAACCGAGTTGGACTAGGTTTGGTGGGAGGGAGTCCCCCTTCCTTCCCACCTCCTCCTTTTTTTTCCTCTTGATTTTTCTTCTCTTGGCGCATAGAGCACTTGTGGGCTGTCCCACCAGCCCACTAAGGGCTGGTGTGTCTCCCCCAAGGCCTATGGGCTTCCCCGGGGTGGGTTGCCCCCCCGGTGAACTCCCGGAACCCATTCGTCATTCTCGGTACATTCCCGGTAACTCCGAAAACCTTCCGGTAATCAAATGAGGTCATCCTATATATCAATCTTCGTTTCTGGACCATTCCGGAAACCCTCGTGACGTCCGTGATCTCATCCGGGACTCCGAACAACATTCGGTAACCAACCATATAACTCAAATACGCATAAAACAACGTCGAACCTTAAGTGTGCAGACCCTGCGGGTTCGAGAACTATGTAGACATGACCCGAGAGACTCCTCGGTCAATATCTAATAGCGGGACCTGGATGCCCATATTGGATCCTACATATTCTACTAACAGCTTATCGTTTGAACCTCAGTGCCAAGGATTCGTATAATCCCGTATGTCATTCCCTTTGTCCTTCGGTACGTTACTTGCCCGAGATTTGATCGTCAGTATCCGCATACCTATTTCAATCTCGTTTACCGGCAAGTCTCTTTACTCGTTCCGTAATACAAGATCCCGCAACTTACACTAAGTCACATTGCTTGTAAGGCTTGTGTGTGATGTTGTATTACCGAGTGGGCCCCGAGATACCTCTCCGTCACACGGAGTGACAAATCCCAGTCTTGATCCATACTAACTCAACTAACACCTTCGGAGATACCTGTAGAGCATCTTTATAGTCACCCAGTTACGTTGCGACGTTTGATACACACAAAGCATTCCTCCGGTGTCAGTGAGTTATATGATCTCATGGTCATAGGAACAAATACTTGACACGCAGAAAACAGTAGCAACAAAATGACACGATCAACATGCTACGTTTATTAGTTTGGGTCTAGTCCATCACGTGATTCTCCCAATGACGTGATCCAGTTATCAAGCAACAACACCTTGTTCATAATCAGAAGACACTGACTATTATTGATCAACTGGCTAGCCAACTAGAGGCATGCTAGGGACGGTGTTTTGTCTATGTATCCCACATGTAAATGAGTCTTCATTCAATACAATTATAGCATGGATAATAAACTATTATCTTGATACAGGAATTATAATAATAACTATATTTATTATTGCCTCTAGGGCATATTTCCAACAGTTTCATCTCAATGAAAAACAAGGCCTTGCTCCTGTGGTATGATTTGCATGTCACTAGTGATTCAAAATCAAGTGAGTATAAAGATCCATCAGCATGGAGCCTCTACATGCAATTTATACCAACATGACTCAAGCGGCAGTGCCACAAGTAAGTGGTACTATCATCATTACCTCGTGTCTTTTGGCACCAATATCATGAACATGTGTAACACTACGATCGAGATTCAATAAACCATTGAAGGTGATTATTCAAGCAAATAGAGTAACCATTATTCTCTTTAAATGAATAATCGTATTGCAATAAACACGATCTAATCATGTTCATGCTTAACGCAAGCACCAAATAACAATTATTTAGGTTTAACACCAATCCCGATGGTAGAGGGAGCGTGCGACATTTTGATCATATCAATCTTGGAAACACTTCCAACACGTATTGTCACCTCGCCTTTAGCTAGTCTCCGTTTATGTCGTAGCTATCATTTCATGTTACTAATCACTTAGCAACCGAACCGGTATCCAATACCCTCGTGCTACTAGGAGTACTAGTAAATTACACATCAACATCATGTATATCAAATATACTTCTTTTGACTTTTGCCAGCCTTCTTATCTACCAAGTATCTAGAGTTGCTCCGCCTCAGTGACTGTTCCCCTCATTACAGAAGCACTTAGCCTCGGGTTTGGGTTTAATCTTGGGTCTCTTCATTAGTGCAGCAACTGTTTTGCCGTTTCACGAAGTATCCCTTCTAGCCCTTGCCTTTCTTGAAACTTAATGGTTTTACTAACCATCAACTATTGATGCTCCTTCTTGATTTCTACTTTCGCAGTGTCAAACATCGCGAATCACTCAAGGATCATTGTATCTATCCTTGATATGTTATAGTTCATCACGAAGCTCTCACAGCTTGGTGGCAGTGACTTTGGAGAACCATCACTATCTCATCTGGAAGATTAACTCCCACTTGATTCAAGCGATTGTCGTACTCAGACAATCTGAGCACATGCTCAACGATTGAGTTTTTCTCCTTTACTTTGTGGAGAAAGAATCTTGTCGGAGGTCTCGTACCTCTTAACAAGGGCACAAGCATGAAATCGAAATTTCATCTCTTTAGAACATCACTTATGTTCCGTGACGTTTCAAAACGTCTTCGGCGCCTTGCTTCTAAGCCATTAAGTATTTTGCACTGAACTATCGTGTAATCATCAGAAACGTGTATGTCGGATGATCATAGCATCTATAGACGACGCTTGCGATGCAGCACACCGAGTGGTGCATTAAGGACATAAGCCTTCTGCACAGCAACGAGGACAATCCTCTGCAAAGTTTGCTACTATCAACTTTCAACTAAATTTTCTCTAGGAACATATAAAAAACAGTAGAGCTATAGCGCAAGCTACATCGTAATTCGCAAAGACCTTTAGACTATGTTCATGACAATTAGTTCAATTAATCATATTACTTAAGAACTCCCACTCAAAAAGTACATCTCTCTAGTCATTTGAGTGGTACATGATCCAAATCCACTATCTCAAGTCCGATCATCACGTGAGTCGAGAATAGTTTCAGTGGTAAGCATCTCTATGCTAATCATATCAACTATACGATTCATGCTCGACCTTTCGGTCTCATGTGTTCCGAGGCCATGTCTGCACATGCTAGGCTCGTCAAGCTTAACCCGAGTGTTCCGCGTGTGCAACTGTTTTGCACCCGTTGTATGTGAACGTTGAGTCTATCACACCCGATCATCACGTGGTGTCTCGAAACGAAGAACTGGCGCAACGGTGCACAGTCGGGGAGAACACAATTTCGTCTTGAAATTTTAGTGAGAGATCACCTCATAATGCTACCGTCGTTCTAAGCAAGATAAGGTGCATAAAAGGATTAACATCACATGCAATTCATAAGTGACATGATATGGCCATCATCACGTGCTCCTTGATCTCCATCACCAAAGCACCGGCACGATCTTCTTGTCACCGGCGCCACACCATGATCTCCATCAACGTGTCGCCATCGGGTTTGTCGTGCTACTCATGCTATTACTACTAAAGCTACATCCTAGAAAAATAGTAAACGCATCTGCAAGTACAAACGTTAGTTTAAAGACAACCCTATGGCTCCTGCCGGTTCCCGTACCATCGACGCGCAAGTCGATATTATCTATTAGAACATGATCATCTCATACATCCAATATATCACATCACATCGTTGGCCATATCACATCACAAGCATACCCTGCAAAAACAAGTTAGACGTCCTCTAATTTTGTTGTTGCATGTTTTACGTGGTGACCATGGGTATCTAGTAGGATCGCATCTTACTTACGCAAACACCACAACGGAGATATACGAATTGCTATTTAACCTTATACAAGGACCTCCTCGGTCAAATCCGATTCAACTAAAGTTGGAGAAACTGACACTTGCCAGTCATCTTCGAGCAACGGGGTTACTCGTAGCGATGAAAACAGTCTCTTGTAAGCGTACGAGTAATGTCGGTCCAAGCCGCTTCAATCCAACAATACCGCGGAATCAATAAAAGACTAAGGAGGGCAGCAAAACGCACATCACCGCCCACAAAAACTTTTGTGTTCTACTCGAGAAGACATCTACGCATGAACCTAGCTCATGATGCCACTGTTGGGGAACGTCGCATGGGAAACAAAAAATTTCCTACGCGCACGAAGACCTATCATGGTGATGTCCATCTACGAGAGGGGATATCTGATCTACATACCCTTGTAGACCGCACAGCAGAAGCGTTAGTGAACGCGGTTGATGTTGTGGAACGTCCTCACGTCCCTCGATCCGCCCCGCGAACCGTCCCGCGATCAGTCCCACGATCTAGTGCCGAACGGACGGCACCTCCGCGTTCAGCACACGTACAGCTCGACGATGATCTCGGCCTTCTTGATCCAGCAAGAGAGACGGAGAGGTAGATGAGTTCTCCGGCAGCGTGACGGTGCTCCGGAGGTTGGTGAGGATCTTATCTCAGCAGGGCTCCGCCCGAGCTCCGCAAAAACGCGATCTAGAGGTAAAACCGTGGAGATATGTGGTCGGGCTGCCGTGGCAAAGTTGTCTCAAATCAGCCCTAAAACCTCCGTATATATAGGGGGAAGAGGGGCAGCCTTGCCTTGGGGTCCAAGGACCCCCAAGGGGTTCGACCGAGCCAAGGGGGGCAACCCTCCCCTTCCAAACCGAGTCCAACTAGGTTTGGAAGGAGGAGTCCTTCCCCCTTTTCCCACCTCCTCTTTTTTTTTCTTTTTCTCTTTGATTTTCTTCCTATGGCGCATAGGGCCTACTTGGGCTGTCCCACCAGCCCACTAAGGGCTGGTGCGCCACCCCCAAGGCCTATGGGCTTCCCCAGGGTGGGTTGCCCCCCCCCCCCCCCCGGTGAACACCCGGAACCCATTCATCATTCCCGGTACATTCCTGGTAACTCCGAAAACCTTCGTGTAATCAAATGAGGTCATCCTATATATCAATCTTCGTTTCCGGACCATTCCGGAAACCCTCGTGACGTCCGTGATCTCATCCAGGACTCCAAACAACATTCGGTAACCAACCATATAACTCAAATACGCATAAAACAACGTTGAACCTTAAGTGTGCAGACCCTGCGGGTTCAAGAACTATGTAGACATGACCCCGAGTGACTCCTCGGTCAATATCCAATAGCGGGACCTGGATGCCCATATTGGATCCTACATATTGTACGAAGATCTTATCGTTTGAACATCAGTGCCAAGGATTCATATAATCCCGTATGCCATTCCCTTTGTCCTTCGGTATGTTACTTGCCCGAGATTCGATCGTCAGTATCCGCATACCTATTTCAATCTCGTTTACCGGCAAATCTCTTTACTCGTTCCGTAATACAAGATCCCGCAACTTACACTAAGTCACATTGCTTGCAAGGCTTGTGTGTGATGTTGTATTACCGAGTGGGTCCCGAGATACCTCTCCGTCACACGGAGTGACAAATCCCAGTCTCGATCCATACTAACTCAACGAACACCTTCGGAGATACCTGTAGAGCATCTTTATAGTCACCCAGTTACGTTGTGACGTTTGATACACACAAAGCATTCCTCCGGTGTCAGTGAGTTATATGATCTCATGGTCATAGGAACAAATACTTGACACGCAGAAAACAGTAGCAACAAAATGACACGATCAACATGCTACGTCTATTAGTTTGGGTCTAGTCCATCACATGATTCTCCTAATGATGTGATCCCGTTATCAAGTGACAACACTTGCCTATGGTCAGGAAACCTTGACCATCTTTGATCAACGAGCTAGTCAACTAGAGGCTTGCCAGGGACAGTGTTTTGCCTATGTATCCACACATGCACTGTGTTTCCAATCAATACAATTATAGCATGGATAATAAACGATTATCATGAACTAATAAATATAATAATAACTAATTTATTATTGCCTCTAGGGCATATTTCCAACAGTTGTTTGTCAGAGATCTTAACTCGGATAGCACTGGGATAAAATCTGACTCCTCTTCTTCAGTAAGCTTCTGTGGGAGTTTGAAGTTTGTTGGAAGAGGTTCTTCCCTATAGCCAAGGAGCTTGTTCTCACCCTCAGGAGAAGTTTCCTGGCAGTAAAACCAAGACTCGCCCCAGCCTTTGGGATGGCTTGGCATGGTGAGTGACGGGAACGGACTGTCCCTGCGGCGTTGAACATTGACGCCTCCAAGTTTCAAGCTTGGGCCATTGGAAAATTATGTCTGGCGATTCAAACGAAAGAAATACCAGAACAAAGGAACCGAAGGTTCCATCCGCAAGTAGGCTTCACAGAACACTTGGAACTGACATAAGTTGCTCATCGAGTTAGGCCCTAAGTCTTGGAGGCGGACATTCATGAAGGTCATGGCGTCTCTGAGGAATTTTGATCCTGGCGGCTTAAATCCCTGTTCGAGGTACTCAACAAAAACAACTATTTCCCCTTCTTTCGGGTTGGGAATCTCTTCTCCTAACCCATAACGCCAACCGATAACCTCTTTTGGGTCAAGATTCCCCGTCTTCACACAGTTGTTGAGAAGAACTTCATCAACTTTGGTCGGGAGCCAATCGGCTTTGAAAACGGTACCCATGCTACAAAGGGAGAAATTACGGGTAAATAAACTCGCCGAGCGCCTACCGAATGGTTAAAAGATCCATTGACTCGTCAAACATTTGTTAGGTGACCAAGGGAGTTTGTTGACTCGCCAACAATGGGCCGGGTCAGAGTACCAGGGCGATTTATGAATTTTCTACTACTTAAGAGAGATGGCTCAGAGCTCTAGAGGTGTTCGCTCAAATGGTGAAGTATGGATCTACAAACACGTTTCATACGACAGGCAGTAACATGTAGATCTACGGAGCAAGCAAAAATGAATGAGAAAAGCCTGGATAAAGAAGAACATCATATGGCTAGGATGAACACAGTGAAGCTGATCTGACGAAAACCTTTCTAGATTTTCAAACCGAAGCTAGTCAACTAAGGGTATGGTAGATGCTACTGTGCCTACTGTTGTCATCATAAACTAACCAGCAACTATGGAGGCGTTCAAGGTTTTCTAGGAAACCGGCGGACATGAACTTCGAAGAACTAAAGATCTGCCTCTAATGGCGGAAGACTGACCTGGTGATGGCGACTGGAGGTGACCGAGGAAGATCCGCGGCAAGTGTTGCGCGTTCAGCGGGCGTCGGGATGCGTCGGATACGGCGGCCGGAGACGGAGGTCTTCGGGCAGCGACGAAGCTCTCGGTGCGGTCGCGAGGAAGAAGAGGACGACAGGACAGGTAGGTGGAAATGTGCCCTGCCTCCTCCCACCGCCTATTTATTAGGTCAGGCGCAGGAATCAAGGCGCCACGAGCGGGAACTGCCAAATAGGATAAAGATTCGCCATGATGGCGCCCAAAATTTTCGGGATATCAGTGCCGAAGGATCCGTTGGGGATTACGTCATTATCTCTTCCGAGATTAAAGGGATAAGGAGATGCCAACAAGAAGTGGTTCGGCGACTTGGGTATCTCCGCAACAGATGGCGGTTTAAATGCATGGTGCATAAAAGGAGTGGGATGAGTCACCCCTAACTGGGTGGGAATATTGGCGTGCATAAATTCAAGTCAATCTGGGGCCTAATGTTGGGGATATTATCTGTTGGGTAACCCACCCTAGTTGGGCCGGGTCACCAAGCTGGCGACTCATCCTCAAGTGGTTCAGGCTTTGGCCCGGTAAGGCCGGGAGCCAGATGGCGGTTCAAGATCTTTGGGAAGAATCCACCGCTGGGAAGATCTACAAGTCTTGGAAAGATGGCGACTTAGAGATAGAAAGAATCACGATTTGTGTAAAGGCAAGGACTCTTGTAAACCCTAAGGGCTCGACCTGTATATAAAGGCGAGTCCCAGGGAAGGAGAGGGCAGGTTAGAAATCATCGAGTGCTAGGTCAGGCGAGTTACGCCCCCTTGTAATCGAGACACCATCAATACAAACACCAAGCAGGACGTAGGCCTTTACCTCCTCACGAGGGGCCGAACCTGGGTAAATCTCTATCTTGCTTCCGATCAACCCCTTTGAGTCGCCACCAAGGTGCGATGGCTCCACCACTAAGTCCTTTCACGAGGACATCTGCCGTGACAAAACCACGACAGCAGGGCAGAAAGAAATTTCTGTTGAGGTGACACCGGTTGAAGAGGAAGCTAATGATGATGATCATGAAGCTTCAGATCAAGTTACTGTCGGACCTCGCAGGTCGACAAGAGTACGTACTGCTCATGAGTGGTACGGGAATCCTGTCTTATTTATCATGTTGTTAGGCAACAATGAGTCTGCAAATTATGGAGAAGCAATGGTGGGCCCAGATTCCAACAGATGGTTAGAGGCCATGAAATCCAAGATAGGATCTATGTATGGAAACAAAGTGTGGACTTTGGAAGTATTGCCTGAAGGTCGCAAGGCTATTCAGAACAAATGGATCTTTAAAAAGAAGACGGACGCAGACGGTAATGTGACCGTTTATAAAGCTCGACTTGTGGCAAAGGGTTTTTCACAAGTTCAAGGAGTTGACTAGATGATACATTCTCGCCCGTAGCGATGCTTAAGTTCGTTCGAATCATATTAGCAGTAGCTGCATTTTTCGATTATGAATTCTGGGAGATGGATGTCAAAACGGTGTTCCTTAATGGGTTTCTTAAGGAAGAGTTGTATATGATACAACCCGAAGGTTTTGTCAATCCAGTATGCTGACAAAGGGTTCGGTGACGTTTTGGTATAGCTGAGTTATAGGTGCTGGTGATTGAAGTTTTGTTCGGAGTCTCGGATGAGATCCCAGACGTCACGAGGGTTTTCGGAATGGTCCGGAAACGAAGATTGACATATAGGATTGTTGCATTTGGCTTCCGAAAAGATTTCGGGCATTGTCAACAGTGTACTGGGAGTGACGAATGGGTTTCGGGGTTTTACCGGGAGGGGCCACCCACCCGGAAGAGAATCTAATAGGCCCATGGGTGTCACACCAGCCCTTAGTGGGCTGGTGAAGCCAACCCAATAGGGCTATTTCGGCCAAGGAGAAAAAACAAGGCAAAAGGGAAAAAAGGAGGTGGGAAGGAAGGAAGGGACTCCTCCCTCCAAACCGAATTGGAGGAGGATCCCTCCTCTCCTCCCTCGGCCAAAGCCCTCCTACTTGGAATAGGAGGCAAGCCCCACCCCTTGGTTCCTCCTATATATACTAGAGGTTTTAGGGTTTTTGAGACACAACTTTGGCACGTGCAATCCTAAACCTCTACTTCATAGTTCTTCCCCTAGATAGGATTTCTGCGGTGCTTAGGCGAAGCCCTGCAGGAATAAGATCATTACCACCACTGGCGCGCCATCACGCTGTCAGAGAACACATCTACTTGCCCGTCTCTCTTGTTGGATCAAGAAGGCGGAGATCATCATCGAGTTGTACATGTGCTGAACGCGGAGGTGTCGTCCGTTCGGTACTAGATCGGGACGGATTGTGGGACGGCGGCGATTTGGATCACGAAGACGTTCCACTACATCAACCGCGTTTCTTAACGCTTCCCGCTCAGCGATCTACAAGGGTATGTAGATGCAATCTCCCTCTCGTAGATGATCATCACCATGATATATCTTCGTGTGCGTAGGAAATTTTTTGTTTCCAATGCAACGTTCCCCAACAGTTCCAACCTCAATGTCAAGGATTCAATCAATCCCGTATGCTATTTCCTTTCTCCATCGGTATGTTACTTGCCGGAGATTCGATCATCGGTATCTTCATACCTAGCTCAATCTTGTTATCGGCAAGTCTATTTACTCGTTCCGTAATACAAAATCTTGTGACCAACTCCTTAGTCACATTGCTTGCAAGCTCATTATGATGTTGTATTACGGAGTGAGCCCAGAGATACCTCTCCGCCATACGGAGTGACAAAACCCAATCTCGATTCACGCCAACCCAACAGACACCATCGGAGATACCTGTACAACACCTTTATAGTCACCCAGTTACACTGTGACGTTTGATACACACAAGACATTCCTCCGGTGTCCAAGAGTTACATGATCTCAAGGTTATAGGAACAGATACTTGACATACAGAAAGCAGTAGCAGTAAACTGACACGATCATATGTTACGTTTATAGTTTGGGTCTTGTCCATCACATCATTCTCCTAATGATGTGATCACGTTATCAAATGACAACTCATGTCTATGGTCAGAAAACCTTAACTATCTTTAATCAACGAGCTAGTTCATTAGAGACTTACTAGGGACAGTGTGTTGTCTATGTATCCACACATGTATTTGAGTTTTCAATCAATACAATTCTAGCATGGATAATAAATGATTATCTTGAACAATGGAATATAATAATAACTATTTTATTATTGCCTCTAGGGCATATATCCAACACTAGTCCCATGCCGGAACGAGAAGGAGATGGTCATTCGCATGGCTCTTCGTCGCTCCCGACAGGAGTCCGCCCAACCACGGTCGAACTCAATTTGCCGGGAATCCATTGCGTTTGCGCAAATGAAACTCGGATCCATTGGTGCTAGAGGTGCATGAGACCGACCTCGTCGGACACGGTGACCATCGCTTGGCGCTGCAACCCCTTCAATGTCATGACGTTCCTGCGGCATCGGGCTCCGCATCAAAGGTCGACGATGACATTCCTCACAACACATTCGATGCAAAGGCGAGGTGTTGAACTGCGGACGCGAGGCGTGCCCACTGTCCAAGGCAGAGGGCGCGGGATGTCGTAGCAGCCTTCGGTGCATAGGTCGTGGATGCGGAGTCACACGTCACCTTGGACGAGACACGCCGTCCCATCCACGTGTATTATCGACCTCACCTCAACTGACTACGTACATACCACGGGTTCCGACCAAAAAGAATAGGGCATGGAAGATGTCGGCGCTTTGTGTACCATATCTATGTCGGCCAATCCATGTGTCATATCCTATTCTTTCTTGGCGGCGACTGCACCTTCACTTGCCGGGATTCATGACCAGCGGATGTGGACACGAAGGAGAACAACAAGGCTTTGGAGTACCTTGTGAAGATTTAGACTAAGTTTGACGTTACTTGTAATTGCATGGATTTAAGAATTTGTAAATGAGGTATTCACTTGTAAAAATAGACATTTGAGTGTGATTCAGCATTATCAACGGAGACGGACTCGTTCACCTATATAAAGACGACCGGATTTGCTACGTCCGGCTATGGATGTTGTTACTACCAAAGGTGGTACAAAAAGGACCCCTAATAATCGAAAAAAGGACAACCCGGCACATTTCCTCACACACTGGCCTCGGATGTGCTTTAGCTCTGATTGAGCAATGGCGATTCCGTTTTCCGTACAAAGAAACAAACCCTGCGAATTCGTTTGTTATTTACTCGTAACATCAAAACTTGCAACTTCAAAGTCAGCTAACGATCGTCTTATGAACAGAGAGAGACGAAGCAAACGGCCCCGCCGGTTGGGGGCGGAGCTCATGGCCAGTTGGTGAACTCGAAGACCTTGCCGACGATCTCGAGCCCCGTGGGGATCTGCCAGATGAAGAGCAGCACGTTGATGGTGTTGAGCGCGATGTGCAGGCTCCTGGCCGTCTCGTTCCCCTTCTGCATGGCCGGCACCAGCGCCGCCGCCGCCGCCCAGAGCACGGTGATGGCCGCCCCCGCGAACAGGTGCGGGCCCGGGAAGAGCTTGCCGGTGCGGAGCCATGTGTTGAGCGCGCCGCCGACGGACTCCGTCACGCCCAGGCCCAGCAGGATCGACCCCGCGTTGAAGTGCCGGTCCCGGAACCCGCCCTTCACCAGCTTCTTCCTCTCCTGCGTCGTCCATGCATGGCGACGGAACAGAGCAATCAGTTCCAGTCACGGCGCCATTGTAAGCAAGTCGAACGAGCTCGCTCGAGCTCGAAGGCGAATGTTATGCTGGTCACTTACCTCGCTGAGCTCGTCGATCTTGATCTCGGTGGGGGACTTGGCGGCGGGGGGACGGGGCGGGGCGGCGGAGTCCCCGGCACCGACCGCGGCGGGGGTGGCGGCGGCGGCGGCCGGGCGGACCTGCTTCTTGAGCTCGGTGATCTCGTCCTGCACGGTGCGGACGCGGCGCCACTGCCAGCCGAGGTAGCCCGCCCAGAGCGTGTAGGCGAAGAGGCCGCCCATGATGGCCGGGTGCAGCAGCGCGACGGTCCGGCCCTCGATGATCCCCAGCTCGCCGCCCACCGCCAGCGCGTCCGGCGCCGGCAGCGCCGCCAGCAGCGGCACCGCCACCGCCGCGGCAGACCTGAGCGACGGCACAGCAGCAGACGACGACGACGACGACGGCGACTGTTTGGAGTTCTTGGAAGAGGAGGAGGCGGAGCAGGAGACGGGGTGGAGGCGGGCGGCGCGGGCGACGGCCGTGAGCGGCGAGGCCATTGGCGCGGCCATGGGCGTTCGAGCTGCGTGCGTGCGTCCTGGACTGGTGGCTGGGGTGGAGGGAGGTGGAGGAGTGGAGATAAGGAAACGAACGAGCGGGCGAGCGTGAGCTCGGTGTGGTTGGTTGGGGGAGAGGAGACGAGACGACAGGCGGCGTGGCGTCCACGCGCGCGGCAGCGGTTTCGGCCGGGCCCGGTTTCCGGCGTCTTCCGGGCCGACGGCGACGGGGATCGCCGTATCAAGGCGTCACTGTCCGTTGGGCCTTTCCGGGCCGATCGGGCCGACGGGGAAGCGAGTGGCGCGTGGGACTGACACGTTAGCTTAAGACCGGTCTATGGCGTGTTCCTCAAAAAAAACAAACAAACGGCGCCGTGGGTGATGGCCCAGCTCAGTCGTAACTGGCGCTCTTCTTCGTTCCTTTTTGAGTTTCGCCTCGATGTCTCACCCTCCTACACCAATTTGATATTAGTATGAATGTCATGTTTTTTTTTGTAAAGAGTGGTTTTATGGATTTAGAGTGAAGCGTCAAAGGATACAAACATATAATAAATCAATAGCAGGCGGATGCTAATCGTCAGTCGACCAGTGCCCGCGATTGATCGGTCGTGCCGACAACCGTTTTAGGCCCTGTTTGAACCCGCACTAAATTATGATAATCTGGATTATGAAGATAGATTATATAATCTGGTTTATAAAAATAATCTTAGTCGACATGTTTGGACGTCAGATTATATAAATTGTAATCCAAGTTTTACATTGCATAATGATTTGTGTGTCTTGAGCTTTTTTTAAACAGGAGGATGGGGGTGTTAGAAATGTAATTATCTTCAATTTTACAAGGGTAATGGGTCATTAGCAATCAATAATTTAATTCTAGCTGTGATAGAGTAAATTATGAGTTTTTAATAATCTGTCTATCTAGTTTTTTATAATCTACACCATAATCTGTCTTGTTTGAAGACAGAATAGGTTATAAAAACTGGATATATAATCTGACTGATTCCAAACAGGACCTTAATTGCATAGTGTAACCGTTCCATCACTACCATCAAACTTTCTACCGGTGGACGATGTCTCGCTAGCAGAATCCTAGCAATGAGTCCGGGGCTCTTCCATACTGCTAGAGAAACTGTCGGATGTAGTTTTTTGTGTGTGAAAGGATGCAGGTTGAGGACCACATTGTCAATTGAAGAATCTCCAAACCAAAGGGAAATTATTCGTTACCTAAGTTACTTTCCTAAGATCTAAGGGAGACAAAGATTTTCAGGGTGTTTTAATTAGAGTATGGAAAATGTTTAACTTTAACCGGCTGATTTCTAGCTACATCGACCGCGTCGCGAGACGTCCGATGGAACTGAATCGTACTGTACGCTTTGCTCGCATGCAGACTCGGATGAGTTGGCTTGGATGCACACCCACGTTTTCTTGGGGCCCATCAACTGTCAACCTTATCTTCCTGGAGACCAGCGTGTGATACGTCTCCAACGTATCTATAATTTTTGATGGTTTCATGCTATTATCTTGTCAAACTTTAGATGTTTTGTATGCCTTTTATATCTTTTTTGAGACTAACCTATTAACTCAGTGCCAAGTGTCAGTTTCTGTTTTTCCATGCTTGACCCCTTTCAAAGGAAAATTTTAAACGGAGTCCAAACGGAACGAAACTGTCAAAAAGATTTTTTCTGAAACAGAAAAAGATCAAGAAGCGTGAGAATCAGGGCAGGGGGCCATCAGGGACCCCACAAGCCCCCTAGCCGCGGCCAGGGGGTCGCGCCTCCCAGGCTTGTGGGCTCCCTGGGCCTCCTCTGCCCTAGGTCTTTCGCCTATAAATTCCCTAAAATTCCAGAAAAAATCAGGAGATCATCGAAAGTACTTTTCTACCGCCGCAAGCTTCTGTCTCCGCAAGATCCCATCTGGGACACGTTTTGGTGCCCTGCCGGAGGGGGGATTCAGATACGGAGGACTTCTTCATCAACACCATGACCTCTCCGATGATGCGTGAGTAGTTCACCATAGACCTACGGGTCCATAGCTAGTAGCTAGATGAGTTCTTCTCTCTCTTGGATCTTCAATACAAAGTTCTCCATGATCTTCATGGAGATCTATCCGATCTAATCTTCTTTTGCGGTGTGTTTGTCGAGATCCGATGAATTGTGGATTTATGATCAGATTATCGATGAATCTGTTGGAATTATGCCCTAGAGGCAATAATAAACATAGTTATTATTATAATTCCTGTATCAAGATAATCGTTTATTATCCATGCTATAATTGTATTGAATGAAGACTTATATACATGTGTCGATACATAGACAAAACACTGTCCCTGGCAAGCCTCTAGTTGGCTAGTCAGTTGATCAACGATAGTCAGTGTCTTCTGATTATGAACAAGGTGTTGTTACTTGATAACTGGATCACGTCATTAGGAGAATCACGTGATGGACTAGACCCAAACTAATAGACGTAGCATGTTGATCGTGTCATTTTATTGCTACTGTTTTCTGTGTGTCAAGTATTTGTTCCTATGACCATGAGATCATATAACTCACTAACACCGGAGGAATACTTTGTGTGTATCAAACGTCGCAACGTAACTGGGTGACTATAAAGATGCTCTACAGGTATCTCCGAAGGTGTTCGTTGAGTTAGTATGGATCGAGACTGGGATTTGTCACTCCGTGTGACGAAGAGGTATCTCGGGGCCCACTCGGTAATACAACATCACACACAAGCCTTGCAAGCAATGTGACTTAGTGTAAGTTACGGGATCTTGTATTACGGAACGAGTAAAGAGACTTGCCGGTAAACGAGATTGAAATAGGTATGCGGATACTGACGATCGAATCTCAGACAAGTAACATACCGAAGGACAAAGGGAATGACATACGGGATTATATGAATCCTTGGCACTGAGGTTCAAACAATAAGATCTTCATAGAATATGTAGGATCCAACATGGGCATCCAGGTCCCGCTATTAGATATTGACCGAGGAGTCTCTCGGGTCATGTCTACATAGTTCTCGAACCCGTATGGTCTGCACACTTAAGGTTCGACGTTGTTTTATGCGTATTTGAGTTATATGGTTGGTTACCGAATGTTGTTCGGAGTCCCGGATGAGATCACGGACGTCACGAGGGTTTCCGGAATGGTCCGGAAACGAAGATTGATATATAGGATGACCTCATTTGATTACCGGAAGGTTTTCGGAGTTACCGGGAATGTACCGGGAATGACGAATGGGTTCCGGGAGTTCACCGGGGGGCAACCCACCCCGGGGAAGCCCATAGGCATTGAGGGTGGCGCACCAGCCCTTAGTGGGCTGGTGGGACAGCCCAAAAGAGCCCTATGCGCATTGGAAGAAAAATCAAAGAGAAAAGAAAAAAAAAGGAGGAGGTGGGAAAGGGAAGAAGGACTCCACCTTCCAAACCAAGTAGGACTCGGTTTGGGGGGGAGACCTTCCCCCTTGGCTCGGCCGACCCCCTTGGGAGTCCTTGGACCCCAAGGCAAGGCTCTCCCTCTCCCTCCTATATATAGTGGGGTTTTAGGGCTGATTTGAGACAACTTTGCCACGGCAGCCCGACCACATATCTCCACGGTTTTACCTCTAGATCGCGTTTGTGCGGAGCTCGGGCGGAGCCCTGTTGAGACGAGATCATCACCAACCTACGGAGCGCCATCACGCTGCCGGAGAACTCTTCTACCTCTCCGTCTCTTTTGCTGGATCAAGGAGGCCGAGATCATCGTCGAGCTGTACGTGTGCTGAACGCGGAGGTGCCGTCCGTTCGGCACTAGATCGTGGGACTGATCGCGGGATAGTTCGCGGGGCAGATCGAGGGACGTGAGGACGTTCCACTACATCAACCGCGTTCACTAACGCTTCTGCTGTACGGTCTACAAGGGTACGTAGATCACACATCCCCTCTCGTAGATGGACATCACCATGATAGGTCTTCGTGCATGTAGGAAAGTTTTTGTTTCCCATGCGACGTTCCCCAACAGTGGCATCATGAGCTAGGTTCATGCGTAGATGTCTTCTCGAGTAGAACACAAAAGTTTTTGTGGGCGATGATGTGCGTTTTGCTGACCTCCTTAGTCTTTTCTTGATTCCGCGGTATTGTTGGATCGAAGCGGCTCGGACCGACATTACTCGTACGCTTACGAGAGACTGGTTTCATCGCTACGAGTAACTCCGTTGCTCAAAGATGACTGGCGGGTGTCAGTTTCTCCAACTTTAGTTGAATCGGATCAGACCGAGGAGGTCCTTGGATGAGGTTAAATAGCAACTCATATATCTCCGTTGTGGTATTTGCGTAAGTAAGATGCGATCCTACTAGATACCCATGGTCACCACGTAAAACATGCAACAACAAAATTAGAGGACGTCTAACTTGTTTTTGCAGGGTATGCTTGTGATGTGATATGGCCAACGATGTGATGTGATATATTGGATGTATGAGATGATCATGTTGTAATAGATAATATCGACTTGCACGTCGATGGTACGGCAACCGGCAGGAGCCATAGGGTTGTCTTTATAACTAACGTTTGTGCTTGCAGATGCGTTTACTATTTTGCTAGGATGTAGCTTTAGTAGTAATAGCATGAGTAGCACGACAACCCCGATGGCGACACGTTGATGGAGATCATGGTGTGGCGCCGGTGACAAGAAGATCATGCCGGTGTTTGGTGATGGAGATCAAGGAGCACGTGATGATGGCCATATCATGTCACTTATGAATTACATGTGATGTTAATCCTTTTATGCACCTTATTTTGCTTAGAACGACAGTAGCATTATGAGGTGATCTCTCACTAAAATTTCAAGACGAAATTGTGTTCTCCCCGACTGTGCACCGTTGCTACAGATCGTCGTTTCAAGACACCACGTGATGATCGGGTGTGATAGACTCAACGTTCACATACAACGGGTGCAAAACAGTTGCGCACGCGGAACACTCGGTTTAAGCTTGACGAGCCTAGCATGTGCAGACATGGCCTCGGAACACATGAGACCGAAAGGTCGATCATGAATCATATAGATGATATGATTAGCATGGGGATGCTTACCACTGAAACTATGCTCAACTCACGTGATGATCGGACTTGAGCTAGTGTAAGTGGATCATGAACCACTCAAATGACTAGAGAGATGTACTTTTTGAGTGGGAGTTTAGCGAGTAATTTGATTAAGTTAAACTCTAATTATCTTGAACATAGTCTAAGTCCACTTTGAATATATTTGTGTTGTAGATCATGGCTCACGCGACAGTCACCCTGAATTTTAATACGTTCCTAGAGAAAGCTAAGTTGAAAGATGATGGAAGCAACTTTGTAGACTGGGCTCGTAATCTTAAGCTAATCTTACAAGCTGGGAAGAAGGATTATGTCCTTAATGCTGCGCTAGGAGATGAACCACCCGCTACGGCTGATCAGGATGTTAAGAACGCTTGGTTAGCACGTAAGGAGGACTACTCAGTAGTTCAATGTGCAGTCTTGTATGGCTTAGAACCGGGACTTCAACGTCGCTTTGAGCGTCATGGAGCATTTGAGATGTTCCAAGAGTTGAAGTTTATCTTTCAGAAGAACGCCCGGATCGAGAGGTATGAGACCTCCGATAAATTCTATGCTTGCAAGATGGAGAAGAACTCGTCTGTCAGTGAACATGTGCTCAAAATGTCTGGGTACTCAAACCGTCTAGCTGAGCTGGGGATTGAACTCCCGCAAGAAGCTATCACTGACAGAATCCTTCAATCACTGCCGCCAAGCTATAAAGGCTTTGTGTTGAACTACAACATGCAAGGGATGAACAAGTCTCCCGGCGAGTTGTTTGCGATGCTGAAAGTCGCAGAGTCTGAACTCCGTAAAGAGCATCAAGTGTTGATGGTGAATAAGACCACTAGTTTCAAGAGAAACGGCAAAGGCAAGAAGGGTAATTCAAAGAAGAGCGGCAAGCCTATTGCCAATCCGACGAAGAAACTCAAAGCTGGACCTAAGCCTGAAACAGAGTGTTACTATTGCAAGGGTATGGGTCATTGGAAGCGCAATTGCCCCAAGTATCTGGCTGATAAGAAGGCGGCCAAAGAAAAATCAGGTATATTTGATATACATGTTATTGATGTGTACTTAACCGGCTCTCGTAGTAGTGCCTGGGTATTCGATACCGGTTCTGTTGTTCATATTTGCAACTCAAAACAGGAACTGCGGAATAGACGAAGGCTGGCGAAAGATGAAGTGACGATGCGCGTAGGAAATGGTTCCAAGGTTGATGCAATCGCCGTCGGCACAGTTTCATTTCAGTTACCATCAGGATTAGTTATGAACTTGAATCATTGTTATTTAATGCATGCGTTGAGCATGAACATTATATCTGGATCTTGTTTATTGCGAGACGGTTACTCTTTTAAGTCAGAGAATAATGGTTGTTCTATTTCTATGAGTAACATCTTTTATGGTCATGCACCCAATGTGAGAGGATTGTTCATATTGAATCTTGATAGTGATACACACATACATAACATTGAGACCAAAAGAGTTAGAGTTAACAATGATAGCGCCATATTTTTGTGGCACTGCCGCTTAGGTCATATTGGTGTAAAGCGCATGAAGAAACTCTATGCCGATGGACTTTTGGAGTCACTTGACTTTGATTCACTTGACACGTGCGAACCATGCCTCATGGGCAAGATGACTAAAACTCCGTTCTCCGGAACAATGGAGCGTGCAAGTGACTTGTTGGAAATCATACATACCGATGTGTGTGGTCCGATGAGCGTAGAGGCACGCGGCGGATATCGTTATTTTCTCACCTTCACTGACGATTTGAGTAGATATGGTTATGTCTACTTAATGAAGCACAAGTCTCAAACATTTGAAAAGTTCAAGCAATTTCAGAGTGAAGTTGAAAATCATCGTAACAAGAAGATCAAGTTCCTACGGTCTGATCGTGGGGGTGAATATCCGAGTTTCGAGTTTGATGCTCACTTAAGACAATGTGGAATTGTTTCACAATTGACACCGCCTGGAACACCATAGCGTAATGGTCTGTCCGAACGCCGTAATCGTACTTTATTAGAGATGGTGCGATCTATGATGTCTCTTACCGATTTGCCATTATCATTTTGGGGTTATGCATTAGAAACAGCTGCATTCACTTTAAATAGGGCACCATCAAAATCCGTTGAGACGACACCATACGAACTGTGGTATGGCAAAAGGCCAAAGTTGTCGTTTCTTAAAGTTTGGGGATGTGATGCTTATGTCAAAAAGCTTCAGCCTGAAAAGCTGGAACCCAAAGCGGAAAAGTGCATCTTCATAGGTTACCCAAAAGAGACGATTGGGTACACCTTCTATCTCAAATCCGAGGGCAAAGTGTTTGTTGCTAAAAACGGAGCTTTTCTTGAGAAGGAGTTTCTCTCGAGAGAATTGAGTGGGAGGAAGATAGAACTTGACGAGGTTGTCGAACCTCTCATCCCTCTGGATGGTGGCGCAGGGCAAGGGGAAACGTCTGTCGTTGTGACGCCAGTTGAGGAGGAAGTTAATGATGATGATCATGAAACTCCGGTTCAAGTTTCTGTCGAACCACGCAGGTCGACGAGACCACGTGCTGCTCCAGAGTGGTACGGTAATCCCGTCTTATCAATCATGTTGTTAGACAACAATGAACCTGCAAATTATGAAGAAGCAATGGTGGGCCCAGATTCCGACAAATGGCTAGAAGTCATGAAGTCTGAGATAGGATCCATGTATGAGAACAAAGTGTGGACTTTGGAAGTACTGCCTGAGGGCCGCAAGGCTATTCAGAACAAATGGATCTTTAAGAGGAAGACGGACGCTGACGGCAATGTGACCGTTTATAAAGCTCGACTTGTGGCAAAGGGTTTTTTCACAAGTTCAAGGAGTTGACTACGATGAGACATTCTCACCCGTAGCGATGCTTAAGTCCGTCAGAATCATGTTAGCAATAGCTGCATTTTTCGATTATAAAATCTGGCAGATGGATGTCAAAACGGCGTTCCTTAACGGTTTCCTTAAGGAAGAGTTGTATATGATGCAACCCGAAGGTTTTCTCGATCCTAAGAATGCTAACAAGGTGTGCAAGCTCCAGCGATCCATTTATGGACTGGTGCAAGCATCTTGGAGTTGGAACAAACGCTTTGTTGAGGTGATCAAAGCATTTGGGTTTATACAAGTGGTTGGAGAATCTTGTATTTACAAGAAAGTGAGTGGGAGCTCTGTGGCATTTCTAATATTATATGTGGATGACATATTGCTGATTGGAAACAACGTAGAGTTTTTGGAGAGCATAAAGGATTACTTGAATAAAAGTTTCTCTATGAAGGACCTAGGAGAAGCTGCTTACATTCTAGGCATTAAGATCTACAGGGATAGATCAAAACGCGTGATAGGACTTTCACAAAGCACATACCTTGATAAAGTTTTGAAGAGGTTCAAAATGGAACAGTCCAAGAAAGGGTTCTTGCCAGTTTTACAAGGTACGAGATTGAGTAAGACTCAATGCCCAGCGACTGATGAAGATAGAGAGCATATGCGCTCCATCCCCTATGCTTCAGCCATAGGTTCTATCATGTATGCAATATTGTGCACTAGACCGGACGTTAGCCTGGCCATAAGTATGGCAGGTAGGTTCCAGAGTAATCCAGGAGTGGATCACTGGACGGCGGACAAGAATATCCTGAAGTACCTGAAAAGGACTAAGGAGATGTTTCTCGTGTATGGAGGTGACGAAGAGCTCGCCGTAAAAGGTTACGTCGATGCAAGCTTTGACACAGATCCGGACGACTCTAAGTCGCAAACCGGATACGTATTTATTCTTAATGGGGGTGCGGTAAGCTGGTGCAGTTCCAAGCAGAGCATCGTAGCAGATTCTACATGTGAAGCGGAGTACATGGCTGCCTCGGAGTCGGCTAAGGTGGGTGTCTGGATGAAGCAGTTCATGACGGATCTTGGAGTGGTGCCAAGCGCACTGAATCCAATAACCTTGTTCTGTGACAACACGGGTGCCATTGCCCTAGCAAAGGAACCACGGTTTCACAAGAAGTCCAGACACATCAAACGACGCTTTAACCTCATCCGCGACTACGTCGAAGGGGAGGACGTAAATATATGCAAAGTGCACACGGATCTGAATGTAGCAGACCCGTTGACTAAACCTCTTCCACGGGCAAAGCATGATCAACACCAGAACTGTATGGGTGTTAGATTTATTACAATGTAATTCGCATGATGATGTGAGGGCTAGATTATTGACTCTAGTGCAAGTGGGAGACTGTTGGAATTATGCCCTAGAGGCAATAATAAATATAGTTATTATTATAATTCCTGTATCAAGATAATCGTTTATTATCCATGCTATAATTGTATTGAATGAAGACTTATATACATGTGTGGATACATAGACAAAACACTGTCCCTAGCAAGCCTCTAGTTGGCTAGTCAGTTGATCCACGATAGTCAGTGTCTTCTGATTATGAACAAGGTGTTGTTGCTTGATAACTGGATCACGTCATTAGGAGAATCACGTGATGGACTAGACCCAAACTAATAGACGTAGCATGTTGATCGTGTCATTTTATTGCTACTGTTTTCTGCGTGTCAAGTATTTGTTCCTATGACCATGAGATCATATAACTCACTAACACCGGAGGAATACTTTGTGTGTATCGAACATCGCAACGTAACTGGGTGACTATAAAGATGCTCTACAGGTATCTCCGAAGGTGTTCGTTGAGTTAGTATGGATCGAGACTGGGATTTGTCACTCCGTGTGACAGAGAGGTATCTCGGGGCCCACTCGGTAATAAAACATCACACACAAGCCTTGCAAGCAATGTGACTTAGTGTAAGTTGCGGGATCTTGTATTAAGGAACGAGTAAAGAGACTTGCCGGTAAACGAGATTGAAATAGGTATGCGGATATTGACGATCGAATCTCGGGCAAGTAACATACCGAAGGACAAAGGGAATGACATACGGGATTATATGAATCCTTGGCACTGAGGTTCAAACGATAAGATCTTCGTAGAATATGTAGGATCCAATATGGGCATCCAGATCCCGCTATTGGATATTGACCGAGGAGTCTCCCGGGTCATGTCTACATAGTTCTCGAACCCGCAGGGTCTGCACAGTTAAGGTTCGACGTTGTTTTATGCGTATTTGAGTTATATGGTTGGTTACCGAATGTTGTTTGGAGTCCCGGATGAGATCACGGACGTCACGAGGGTTTCCGGAATGGTCCGGAAACGAAGATTGATATATAGGATGACCTCATTTGATTACCGGAAGGTTTTCGGAGTTACCGGGAATGTACCGGGAATGACGAATGGGGTCCGGGAGTTCACCGGGGGGGGCAACCCACCCCGGGGAAGCCCATAGGCATTGAGGGTGCGCACCAGCCCTTAGTGGGCTGGTGGGACAGCCCAAAAGAGCCCTATGCGCATTGGAAGAAAAATCAAAGAGAAAAGAAAAAAAGGAGGAGGTGGGAAAGGGAAGAAGGACTCCACCTTCCAAACCAAGTAGGACTCGGTTTGGGGGGGGAGACCTTCCCCCTTGGCTCGGCCGACTCCCTTGGGAGTCCTTGGACCCCAAGGCAAGGTTCCCCCTCTCCCTCCTATATATAGTGGGGTTTTAGGGCTGATTTGAGACAACTTTGCCATGGCAGCCCGACCACATATCTCCACGGTTTTACCTCTAGATCGCGTTTTTGCGGAGCTCGGGCGGAGCCCTGCTGAGACGAGATCATCACCAACCTCCGGAGCGCCGTCACGCTGCCGGAGAACTCTTCTACCTCTCCGTCTCTCTTGCTGGATCAAGAACGCCGAGATCATCGTCGAGCTGTACGTGTGCTGAACGCGGAGGTGCCGTCCGTTCGGCACTAGATCGTGGGACTGATCGCGGGATAGTTCGCGGGGCGGATCGAGGGACGTGAGGACGTTCCACTACATCAACCGCGTTCACTAACGCTTCTGCTGTATGGTCTACAAGGGTACGTAGATCACACATCCCCTCTCGTAGATGGACATCACCATGATAGGTCTTCGTGCGCGTAGGAAAATTTTTGTTTCCCATTCGACGTTCCCCAACAGAATCTTATTTGAGTTTCTTCTTATCTCTCTTATGCATGATTTCATTTCCTTGTAATTCTCTTCGAGTTGTGTGTTTTGTTTGGCCAACTAGATCTATGATTCTTGCAATGGGAGAAGTGATTGGTTTTGGGTTCATACCGTGCGGTGACCTCACCCAGTGACAGAAAGGGTAGCGAAGCACGAATCATGTTGTTGCCATCAAGGATAAAAAGATGGGGTTTTCATCATTGGTTTGAGTTTATCCCTCTACATCATGGCATCTTGCTTAAGGCGTTACTCTGTTCGTCATGAACTCAATACACTAGATGCATGTTGGATAGCGGTCAATGTGTGGAGTAATAGTAGTAGATGTAGAAAGTATCGGTCTACTTGTCTCGGACGTGATGCATATATGTCTGATCATTGCCTTAGATATTGTCATGACTTTGCACAGTTCTATCAATTGATCGACAGTAATTTGTTCACCCACCGTGATATTTGCTATTTTGAGAGAAGCCTCTAGTGAACACTATGGCTCCCGGGTCTACTCCACACCATATTTTCTGCCTTACACTTTTTCTTCGTTGCACTTTCCACCTTCAGATCTCACTTTGCAATCAATCTTGAAGGGATTGAAAACCCCTTTATAGCGTTGGGTGCAAGCTCTTTGTGTTTGTGCAGGTACTCTGGACTTGACGAGATTCTCCTACTGGATTGATACCTTGATTCTCAAATTGAGGGAAATACTTACTGCTCCTGTGCTGCATCACCCTTTCCTCTTCAAGTGAAAAACCAACGCAAGCAAGTCTCCGTCAACGTGTCAATTTCTGGCGCTGTTGTTTGAGAAGTAGCAGCGTGCGGTGAGCCACCCGTTTTTCATCTTCCCGAAAATGTGTTTCTCTTGCTTCGTCTCTAACGTCCCACTCTCTCTGCCATGGGTGCTACCGCGGAACACAGGTGCTCCTATGTAGCACGCATCAACCTCATGGGTGATTGCGATGCAGCACTCGTCGGTGCTGCAATGACTTTCGGTTGCATCTGTAATTGCCACAACAAGTGGGACATCCTCACCAGCGTCTACTGCTACAAAGCAAGATGGCATGCTGAAGCTGTTGAATGTTGATGGTGCAGCAAGGGACCGGCGACCGCTGGTTCTGTAGAGCGGGGCTTGCACTTCAGCCCATCCAGGACTGTTGCAGGTCATGTTACGTCCACGGTGAGACGATGATATGAGACCGGTGCCACAATGGAATATCGCCGGAGGGGACGTCGGAGCTTTTGTTGTGCTACCAGCCGCTGCCATGAAGCTCCAATGACACTACAAGAAATATGTCAACTTGTGACCTCCTCTCAGTGATCCAAGCTGTATTGGTCGGAAATCCACGGCCATTTCTCTAGGAAGGGCTCAAACCCTGAAATTACCTTACACCAAATGGTCATAAAGCAGACAAGAGTGGTCAACGACCTTATCTCTACTTGATTACGACCGATATAAATGGTGATGAGGTTGTGAACGTGGATGCATTGGTCCTTAAGGCCGCCTCCTTTTTAAATGTATTGTGAAGGAAGTAAGATTTTTATTTATCCAAATGTTATGAATTTTTTACAACGCCTTCATATGCCCGAATTATCATCCTTCTCCAAATTGGAGCTCAATCCAATCATCTATGTGAGGCCAACATCAATTTCTATTTTTTTGTCCAGATTAGCACATTGCAAAGCAAGTGCTATCTAGACTCCTCTTATTTCCCTCACACTTTTCGGGCCCTCTTACATAGTCAAATCATTTCTACATGCCAATATTCAGCTCCATTTGCCTAGTAAAGCTTCGTCAGCAAATTTGTAATGTTTCTATCCAAAAAGAAGCTTTGTGGAGGAAGTACTGGCTAGGATTATCCAAATTATCTGATATTTTGCCAAATGTTTCATATGCTCAAATAATCACTCTCCGCAAAATTTAGATTTATCCAGCAATCCATGTGACCTCATCACCCAAACTTTTATTCTGGTCATATTTTCAGTTTGTGAAGAAACTATATTTTATATTGGTTAATTATTTATGAAACTTTACCAAGGGATTTTGATACCTATATAACTTATCTCCACCAAATTTTAGCTCATTTCATTTAGCCAATTTCTCTCAATAGCTTTCCCAAGTTTTTGTCCAAAGAAGAGCATTGTGAAGTAAATACCACTTTGCCACATCCAAATGGTATCAAATTTGCAAAGTACCTACCTACGCCCAAATTACTATCCTCTGCCAAATTTTAGCTCAATACATTCATTCATTTGAGCCAGTTTCAATATTCATATTTCTATCCAATGTGGTACTTTGCAAAGCAAGTGCCACCTAGGCTCCTCCGTTTGAGCTAAAAATTTGCAAAGAGAGTCTCCTTAGTTGATGATTATCCTCAGCCAAAACTCAGACTCATTGTCCATGTTCATTTCCCCCACCGCTAATCAAACACTTGGTTGCTAATTCACGTTTGAGCTTAGTTCCGTCTCCTTGTAAGATTCTTCTATTATATTCTTCTTCCTAACACCTATCGGGGGAGTGTCCGACACATCACACATGCCTAGGCGACCCATAACACGTGCCAATGCAAAGGTCACGCGGTGACCACGCGGTTGGCATGCGAGTTTCCACGCTCTGGAGTTGGGGCCCTCGGACACCATTCAAACCTCGACGTCTTTCCACCACACCATGTATATGTGATTAAATGAATACTTATGTACCTATAAATTATATTTGGGAAAAATAAAGATTAAACCATAATGCACGTGCAGTTCAAATTTGACCCGCTTCCTACTAAATCGGGGGGAAATTTGTCTTTTTCACGAGAGGTGTCTCAAAGATTTTTACACCCAACCATTTTGTCAATTGTACATTAAATATGATCTAATATTTTATAAAAATAATTCGGTCCAATTTTGCAACAAATATATGGTAGGTCCTTCACAAAAAACTCATTTTTAGGCACTCGAAAAATGGAAAATGAATTTTCCGTACAAAGAAAATGAAAACTTCCTTAGACTACATTATTTGTAATTTCAATATGCACCCTTATGCATAATATGATATCATTTGAAGAAACTATGCCATGAATGTGACCATAAAATTGATCATTTTGCTTAAAAGCTATGAATCTTCACACACGATAGCTCATTTTTTAGAACACTTTTTAAAAATAATTTTCGTATTATAAGTTTATTATTTCTCTTGTTAAATTGGTCACATACAATGACACAATGAGAAGGTTTTACAATTTTTTGATTTTTTTTGAACTTTGCATGCCCATTTCAAAATGCGGTCAAAATGACGAGCATGTTCGTTCCTAGCTAGTGGTTGAATCATGGAATTTGTTTTGGTTTTTATGTGATTAAATAGATACTTTTGTACCTAGAAATTATTTTTGCAAAAAATAAAGAGCAATCTATGAGGTAGCTGAAGTTCAAATTTGACCCGCTTCCTACTCATTCACGAGAAATTTGTCTTTTTCACGAGAGGTGGATCAAAGATTTTGACACCCAACCATTTAGTCAATTGTTTGGTCCAATTTTGATGGAAATCTATGAGGTAGCTGAAGTTCAAATATGATCAAATATTTTATATAAAATTATTTGGTCCAATTTTGCAACAAATATATGGTAGGTCTTTCACAAAAAAAACTTATTTCGGGTACTCAAAAAATGGAAATGAATTTTTCGTCCAAAGAAAATGAAAACTTTCTTAGGCAACATTTTTTGTCATTCCAATATGCACCCTTGTGCATAATATGAGATCATTTTAGCAAACTATGTCATGAATGTGGCCATAAGACTGATCATTTGGCTTGAAAGACATTAATCTTCACATATGATAGCTCATCTTTTAGAACACTTTTAAAGTAATTGGCGTATTACAAGTTTATCATTTTACATGGTAACTTTGTCACATATAATGACACAACGCAAAGGTTTTTCAATTTTTTGATTTTATTTTTGAATTTTCATGCCCGTTTCAGCCACGAATTCTCATAATCCCATTATGTGACATCCCCGGATTATGCTATAGCAGTGACCTGTAATCAAGCTAGAGTGATTACCATGATTAAACTAATGTTTTTGCTAAATAGTGCTTGATCACATTTTGAAATCATATCTCATTTCAAATTCCATCATTAAAAAGGATTTAAAATTAATATGATAAAACAAATCCTCAAACAACAAGGGGAAAATGTTGCACACTTGGCAAAAATTCCAAAACTTTTGTTGTTAATTATAAAAACATCACCCTAAAGCTGGTATGGACCCCGCCTTTGAAAACTGAACCAAAAAGCAATTCTTAAATGCTCTTTTGTTTTGTGAAAATTGTCAACCTGTTCAAATTATTCAATTTTTTTTGTGGATATGCATAATATTGCATGTTATTTAATGGAGCAAGTCACAAAAAATTTCTAAGATAAAATGGTGCTGAAATTAATTAAAACATATCCTTTTTAATAAAACAAAAATGAAAAGGATTTAAAATGAAAAATAATAACCCGCCCAGCCCAACTGGGCCTAGGCCCACTAGGCCAACCGGCCCATCCAGCCAACCGGCGAGCCCACCCCACCACGGGGTATATCTCCCCTGCCTCGAAACCCTAGCCACTCTCACACTCCCCCACCCCGATTCACTCTCCCCTCTCCCTCCCGATCCAGATTGGATCGAGGCAACCGACGACGCTGACGCCCCCTCCCAAATCTCCCTTAGGATTGGGATCTCACGCGGGGCGGGATGGACATGATGGCCCCATCACGCCCGGCTAGGTGATCGCTCGCTCCTGCCACTGCGACCGCGACCGAAGCCTCATCCGCTCTACTTTGCTAGCCGGTACGACTGCGATCGGAGCGCGGTGGCGATGCTGCTTCCGCACCTTGCCCCGTGGCCACGGCGGCGGTGGTGGCCAGGCTGGTGTCGCGGATGGATCTCTTGTAAGCCCTTCTCCCCTCCCCCAGATCTCCCTCCCCATCCTCCAGATCTCCCTCCCCTCCTCCAGGCCGGCCCTCGGCCGACCAATCCGCACGGCGCTGACGGTCTTTCGTGTGTGATGCAGTCATGGGCACGGAGATCCGACCCTGATTTTCATCTCCTGAAAACGCACCTTCACTACACGCCGACGTCCCATCCCACCCACGCCGCTGCCTGCCGGCATGCGCATTGTGTTCCTCACACCGCTAGGGGCCAAGCGCGAGCGCAACGGCACCGACATCTTCCTCCCGCGCCCGGCCGACGCCCCCACATAGCCAAAGAAAAAGTCAAGGGCGTCCCTTGTGCCTTTTGCCCATTTTTCGATCTTTATTCGTTGAAGTGGTGTTCCTTGGTTGCTAAATATTCTTTTTGTTTGGTGCTTTTCACATCATTGCAGGCTGCTCGATGGTTCTTGTCCCCGCCCGTGTCATGCATGGCCAAAATCTGAACCTCGACGACCTCGGCGCCCAGCCTCGCTACCCAAAATGTAAAAATTAACCATGCGATTCATTCTGTTAAGGCAAGCATGCTCTGTTCATTTTTAGATCCCAACCATGTACGTACCGATAACCTAGCTCAAGCAAACACACATGCAACTCAATTTATTTCTATAGGTATAACAGCAGTACGTATGTGTCACCTATACTCCATCTAATTGATCCAGGTTCTAGTAATTAATAGTAAAAATTAATTGCATGCACATTTTAAAACCTGCATGTGAAGCTATATCATTAAATTATTGTTTTGTAGTACTTATCCGAGAAGAGATCTATTATTTGTATGATGTTGTTGTTCCTCACTAATATAATATTTACTGATTGTTGTTAGTCACTAGTATTCACTAATAAATATGCCTTGTTTTGTGTTTTCTACTGTTATTTATGTATAGTCTGCCTACAAGTTAACATGTTAGAATTTATTTTGTTCTTAACCATTTTGTTTTATAACATGCATATGGTGGCCTTCATTCTTGTTTCATTGCAAGCTCCAGGATGAAGAAGTCAGAAGAAGCAAGGAATGCCAGATCTTCGCATGCATGCATGCTCTAGTATTGTTGCTTCTGCACCTAGCTAGGGAGGTGCAAGACCTTGTTGTAATGGTGAATATTTTGGGAATTTTGATGTACTCGTGATTTTGCTGAGAATTTGGTGTATATTTGATTGCTATTTTGTTTACTTCTAATCCATTTATGGCCTGGAAAATATAATGGACCAAATCTATTTAGGCTTTGAAAAGTCTATGGCCCAAAATATATTAGTGAGAACAAAAGCTATGGCCCAAAATATATATTAGTGAGAACAAAGCCTTTTGAAATGGTTGTAGTCCAATTAAAATGACTAAGGCCCAAAAAAGAAATGGCATGAAACAACCCACAATCCAGAATTGTAGCCGATAAGAATTAATAGGAAAAATATATTAAATGGGCTGAATTAGTGGGCTCGGCCCATATAGACACCGAATTGGACCGGACTGATTCCAATCGATGATTTTCATTTGGTCGTCATTTTTCCACGTGAGCTTGCCATGTCAGATAGATCGTGGTGTGGGGAGATTGCCAGCGACCAAAAAATTGGTCGTAGAAACAACGACCTTTCATTTTGGTCGTTATAGTTCATTAGAGATGCACAACTTTTGACCAACTGTTTTTGGTCACAAAAAGGTCGTAAATGAAAAATAACAACTGTTAAGTGACCAATATTGATGGTCGCAAGTTAGCATATTTCTTGTAGTGTGGAGCATCGCCGGAGCCGCGGTGCTGCGGGGTAGCTCTATATGCGTCGCGCAATGTTGCCATGAAGTTGCAATAGAGCATCACCAGAGGGGCCATCAGTGCTTGCGTTGGAGCTTTTGCTGCACTACACGATGCTTCCATGGAGCTCCAATGGAGCATAGCCGGAGCCGCAATGCTACGTTGTAGCTTTGAACGCTACGCGCGGTGCTGTCATGAAATTGCAATGGAGCATCATCGCCGACCGTCATGCGACACATGACGACCAGCTTGGTGCCTCATGCAACATCACCGGTGTTGCATACTATGACCGACGTTGCCCTCCAACTTTTGCAGCACCGTCACTGTTGCATGCACTACACCACGACTCTCAAAGCAACGTCAAACAATGTGAAGGTATAGGTCACCTAAGGCGACACATTTAGTGTCGGCAAAGACCTTTGCCGACAAAAAAGAGTTGTCCCCTATAGTCCTGCCAGGAAAGGTCTTTGCCGACATAAAAACTTACTCCGACATATAGTATGACGGTGCTGGTGAGATCTATGATGACACACATTTTTATACTGATAGACAACTCTATACTGACGGTTGATCTCACATTGTGCAAGGCCGAGAGATTCTATGACACCATATCTACCCCGACAGTTTATGTGATACAACATGTGCCGACAAAAAGTGCGATGATCAATTCTTCTACCGGCATATTTAAGCTTCCTCCATGCAGCATGAACCTGGCCAAAGTAGAGAAGATGGATTAGTATTATGTGCATGATACACCAATATGAACCATGAAAATAAAAATTGCAAGATGTACCTTAGTATGTGTTTTCAAAAATTCATCACTTCCACAATTCCCCCATTAGAGGATCGACCTAGTCCAGTTTGTTTGTTAAGCCACAACCAAAATGAGTAGAAGCGCTTCAGTTCTTCCCATCTGTTCTTAAACTGCATCCTAGAGTGTCGTAGCCCTCTGTTTTGTTCAAACTTGATAGCAATATTTTTGTAACCTCTAGGATCCATGAATCCATTGCTCCTGTTACTAGTTGTGATCTCCTCAACACAGACTGAACAAAATGTAGCAGTAATTTTTCTATTGGTCTATTCAGCTTTATCATAATCATCGTTCTAATACACAACCATATTAATGTTATACACATTGTGTATTGCTGCAACAAGGTTACACTAAGCACAATTGTATTGGTTACACTAAGGTTCTATCATGCTTACATAACAGAGTACAAACTAGGAACAATTGTACTGGTTACACTAAGGTTCTATCATGCTTACATAACAGGGTATAGAATCCTTGCAACATGATAAAGAGGTAATCATGTATTTCAAACATTGAACAAATTGCAGAAATTATTTAAACATTGAGGAAATTTTATCGATTCATCATCTCCAGCGCCATCATAATACTCATCATTGAAGTTGGAGTCATGTGGCTCATGTTGTGCAATAGGAACACCACCAATCTCAATTAAACTGCTGCTAGGATGGGGTGCTCGATACGGCAGAGAGGATGGTGGGATTGGAGGTCGATCGATCTGCCCGCTGCAGCCTACGCCATGCCCACGTCCAGCACCCTGACCTATGACTGCCTCCTCTGATCCTAGTACAGGGACGTGGCCACGGCGGCCACTACGACCACCACTGTCGCACCCCCCCACGGCCACCACCACAGCGCCCACCATCATGCCCAGCACGGTCAACTCCGGCGCGCCCACCACGGTTAGTATTGCGGCCCGCCCGTGCACCACGGTCGGCGCCATGAGTGCCATGACCACCGCCTCGGGTTGCTTCGGCTACAAACTCTTGTTGCTCTTCTCCATACACATCTGTGGCGTTGAATGCAGGAGGTCCATGAACGAAGCCTGCGAATTGAGGTCAAATCCTCCAAAATCGACAAATCCACATGCAGGGAAACAACTACAATCGTCGACGAAGCTCAAATCGACGGGTTGGCGATGGGAACCGACCTGGTGACTCCTCCTCGTAGGGTTGACCCACGGGTATAGTTCCTCCGCCTCCTCCTCTTGTTGCGACGCCATCTCCAGTGGAGGATGCTCTGCCTAGGCTGCACGTCTCAGGGGAAGTGGCCCGTTGGCGGTGCCCTAAAGTTGGAGCAGCGGGGTGGAGGAAAAGCTTTGGGTTCTGCGCGCAATGGGGAAGAAAGAGTCAGGGTCGTGCACGCGTGGAGAAGGAAATGGGAGGAGGGTGGTGATATGTCTCAAACGTATCTATAATTTTTGATGGTTTCACGATGTTATCTTGTCTTCTTTGTATGTTTTATGTACCTTTTTATATCTTTTTGGGACTAACTTATTAATTCAGTGCCAAGTGTCTGTTCCTGTTTTTCCCGTGTTTTTGACTCTTTTCAGATTTGATTTTGGAACGGAGCCCAAACGGAAGAAAACCCCCGAAATGATTTTTTCCCAAACGGAAGAAGTCCACGGGGCTTTTGGGCCAAGCCAGGTGGGCTCCAGGGAGCCCACAAGCCCCCACTCCGCCACCACGGGGGAGGCGACGGTGGGCAGGCTTGTGGCCTCCCTGGCCGCCCCCTGACCTAGGTCGTTGGCCTATAAATTCCCAAATATTCCGCAAAATATCAGGGGAGCCTCGAAAATACTTTTCTGCCGCCGCAAGCTTCCGTTTCCACGAGATCTCATCTGGAGACCCTTCCCGGCGCCCTGCCGGAGGGGACTTTGGAGTTGGAGGGCTTCTTCATCATCATCATCGCCCCTCCAATGACTCGTGAGTAGTTCACTTCAAACCTACGGGTCTGTAGTTAGTAGCTAGATGGCTTCTTCTCTCTCTTGGATCTTCAATACAAAGTTCTCCATGATCTTCATGGAGATCTATCCAATGTAATCTTCTTTGGCGGTGTGTTTATCGAGATCCGATGAATTGTGGACTTGTGATCAGATTATCTATGATATATATTTGAGTCTTTGTTGATTTCTTATATGCATGATTTGATATCCTTGTAAGTCTCTCCGAGTCTTGGGTTTTGTTTGGCCAACTAGATCTATGATTCTTGCAATGGGAGACGTGCTTGGTTTTGGGTTCTGCCATGTGGTGACCTTTCCCAGTTACAGTAGGGGCAGCAAGGCACACATCAAGTAGTTGCCATCAAGGGTAAAAAGATGTGGTTCTTATCATTGGTTTGAGATTATCCCTCTACATCATGTCATCTTGCTTAAGGCGTTACTCTGTTCTTATGGACTTAATACACTAGATGCATGTTGGATAACGGTCGACGTGTGGAGTAATAGTAGTAGATGCAGAAAGTATCGGTCTACTTGTTTCGGAGATGATGCCTATAGAAATAATCATTGCATAGATATCGTCATGACTCTGCATAGTTCTATCAATTGCTCGACAGTAATTTGTTCACCCAACGTCTACTTGCTTTCATGAGAGAAGCCACTAGTAAACACTATGGCCCCGGGGTCTATTCACATCCATCGTTTACATCTCTGCTTTTACTTTGCTTTGTTACTTTGTTGCTTTCAGTTCTCACTTGGCAAACAATCTATAAGGCATTGACAACCCCTTCATAGCGTTGGGTGCAAGCTTTTGTGTTTGTGCAGGATCTTGGGATACTCTTCCGCCGGATTGATACCTTGGTTCTCAAACTGAGGGAAATACTTACCGTCGCTGTGCTACATCACCCTTTCTGCTTCGAGGGAACACCAACGCAAGGCTCCAAGACCACGGGGGAAATCCTTTCCATACTTGCCTAGGAAGTCCCTTAAGGCGTAGACGTAGCTGAAGGATTCCTGGTGCCGTCGACACAACTATTTCTGGCGCCGTTGCAAGGGATACACAACAAACATGAGAAGTATTTCTGGCGCCGTTGCCGGGGAGGAGAAATCAAGATCTATCCAAGTAGGTCTCACAAACTCTTCTCTTGCATTTACTTTTGTTGCTAGTTGCCTCTCGTTTTCTTCTCCCCCACTTCACATTTGCCGTTTTCATTTGCCTTTCTCCTTTTCCATTTTCTTTTGCTTTTTGCCTTTCCCTTTCGCCCGCCCGCTCTTAGGTTTGTTCGTGAGAGACCTTTCCTCATGGCAAAACCAAACTATTTCATAAAATTGGAGGAGATTGAAACTAATGTCAAAGGTTTCATGTCTTCACAGTTTGACCAAAATAGTTACTTCCGTAGGGAATTAAAAGAGCAAAATTCCTTTTTGGTCTGTTTGAATAAAGAGGTTGATGATATTGCCAATGATTTCCTTGCACTTAGTTCCCAGTTTGCTCATCTTGAAAAATTGGTGGGCCAAATTTCTAACAAGCAGGCTACCTTAGTCAATAAGATGGCAGCTAAACCTGAAATTTGTGATGAAAATCACGAGGATCTTAAAGTGCTTGGTGTGTCTCCTCTTGAATCTTTGTTTTCGCGTGTCAAACCTACTTATGGAGGGGCTGGATATGAATCCACTTTGGTTGAAAAACGCCCCAATGATTCGGAGTCCACCTATCTTGGTGATAAAGGTGTGGAGAGTGGAGTAGAAGAAGTCAAAATTTTGGGTAGTAATGAAACTCCCACTTTGGATTTCAAGGAATTCAATTATGATAATTGCTCCTTGTTTGAATGCATTTCTTTGATGCAATCCATTGCAAACTCTCCACATGCTTATAGCCAAAGCAAAGCCTTTACCGCGCATATCGTAGATGCTATGATGAAATCTCTTGAAGAGAAGTTTGAACTAGAAGTCTCTATACCTAGAAAACTTCATGATGAGTGGGAACCTACTATCAAAATCAAGATCAAAATCTATGAGTGCAATGCTTTGTGTGATTTGGGTGCTAGTGTTTCCGCGATTCCAAAGTCTTTATGTGATACTCTTGGTTTTCATGAAACTGAAGAGTGTTCTCTTAATTTGCATCTTGCGGATTCTACCGTCAAGAAGCCCATGGGGAGGATCGATGATGTTCTTATTGTTGCAAATAAGAACTATGTACCCGTGGATTTCATTGTACTTGACATAGATTGCAATCCTTCATGTCCCATTATTCTTGGTAGACCTTTCCTAAGGACTATTGGTGCTATCACCGATATGAAGGAAGGGAATATTAGATTTTAGTTTCCCTTAAAGAAGGGCATGGAGCACTTTCCTAGAAAGAAAATAAGATTGCCTTATGAATCTATGATGAGGGCTACCTATGGTTTGAGCACCAAAGATGACTATACGTGATTCCATCACTTTCGCATAGCTAAGGGCGTTAAACAAAAGCGCTTGTTGGGAGGCAACCCAACGAATCTATCCTTTTTCTTTCTGTTTTGTGTTTTTCACACTTTCATAATTCTGTTATGATTGTGTTTTTTGTGTTTCTTTTTACGTTTGTGCCAAGCAAAACCGTTATGATTAGTCATGGGGATGATCGTTTGGTCACGCTGGAAAAGACAGAAAGTTTCTGCTCACGAAAAGAATTTTCATTTTTTTTCTGTAAGAGCTTTTGAGTTCATTATTTTTGCTGCTGATTTCTACAGAAATTCTTCAGACTTTCGTAATTTTTCAGAATTTTTGAAGTACCATAGTTATACGAAACATACAGATTGCTACAGACTGGTCTGCTGTTAACAGATTCTGTTTTTGTTGTGTTGGTTGCTTATTTTGATGAAACTATGCATAGTATCGGGGGGTATTAGCCATGGAAGATTGAAAGTACAGTAACCCAACATCAGCACACGTAGAATTTAAGTTTGCTACAGTACCTAAGGAAGTGGTGGTTTGCTTTCTTGTACTAATGTTATCATGAGTTTCTGTTTAAGTTTCGTGTTTTGAAGTTTTCAAGTTTTGGGTGAAGTTCTTAAGGACAAAAAGATAAAGAGTGGCAAGAGCTCAAGCTTGGGGATGCCCAAGTCACCCCAAGATATTCAAGGATTCTGTAAAAGACTAAGCTTGGGGATGCCCCGGGAAGGCATCCCCTCTCTCGTCTTCAATCCATCGGTAACGTTACTTGGGCCTATATTTTTATTCACCACATGTTATGTGTTTTTGCTTGGAGCATCTTGTATCGTAGGAGTATTTTTTTTTGTGTCACAATCATCCTTGCTGCACACCTAGAGAGAGATACATGCACTCACCATGATTTTGTCAAGCTTCACTTATATCTTTTGGCAGACAATTCAGCTCACATATGCTTCACTTATATCTTTTGAGCTAGATACTTTTGCTCTGTGTGCTTCACTTATATCTTTTAGAGCACAGCGGTGCGTGGCTTGGTAGTGGATCTATGCTTTGAAAGTAGTCTCAAAAGGGGTAGTTACTCAAAGGGATACGAAAACTTCCACCTTCATGTGCATTGAATAATTAGAGAAGTTTGATTCATCTCAATTAGTTTTGAGTTGTGGTTATGGTAATATTAAAGTCATGCTCGTAAGGTGTTGTGGATCTAGAAATACTTGTGTTGAAGTTAGTGATTCCCGTAGCATGCCCGTATGGTGAACTGCTATGTGATGAAGTCTGAGCATGATTAGTATATTGATTGTCATCCTTTGCATGGTGGTCGGGATCGCGCGATAGTTTATACCTACCAACCCTTCCCCTAGGAGTATGCGTCGAATGCTTTGTTTCGATTACTAATAAAACTTTTGCAACAAGTATATGAGTTCTTCATGACTAATGTTGAGTCCATGGTTTAGATGCACTTTCACCTTCCACCATCACTATCTTCTTAGTGCCGTGCAACTTTCGCCGGTGCACAAAACCCACCATTAGCCTCCCTCAAAACAGCCACCATGCCTACCTACTATGGATTTTTCAAAGTCATTCCGAGATATATTGCCATGCAACTACCACCATGATATGTGCCACCACGTCTACATTGCCATGGCATGATCGTAAGATAGCTAGCATGATGTTTCCATTGATGTCTATGCCATGCTAGATCATTGCCACGGTACACTACCGAAGGCATTCCATATAGAGTCATAGTTGCTCTAAGTTTTGAGTTGAAAGTGTGATGATCATCATTATTGGAGCATTGTCCCATGTGAGGAAATAAAAGAGGCCAAAGAAGCCCATAAAAAAGAGAGGCCAAAGAGCCCACCAAAATAATAAAAAAAATGAGAGAAAAAGAGAGAAGGGACAATGCTACCACTTTTTCCACACTTGTGCATTTTGAGCACCATGATCTTCATGATTGTGAGTCTCTCGTTTTGTCACCACCATATAGCTAGTGGGAAATTCTCATTATATAACTTGGCTTGTATATTCCAATGAGAGGCTTCCTCAAAATTGCCTTAGGTCTTCGTGAGCAAGCAAGTTGGATGCACACCCACTAGTTTTCTTTAAGAGCTTTCACATACTTGTAGCTCTAGTGCATCATTTGTATGGCAATCCCTACTCATTCACATTGATATCTATTGATGAGCATCTCCACAGCTCATTGATATGCCTAGTTAATGTGACTATCTTCTCCTTTTTGTCTTGCAACCCCCACCACATTCCACACCATCTATAGTGCTATAACCATGGCTCACGCTCATGTATTGCGTGAGAGTTGAAAATGTTTGAGAAAGTAAAGGTGTGAAATAATTACTTTGCCAATACCGGGGTTGTGCATGATTTAAATTCGTTGTGCAATGATGATAGAGCATAGCCAGACTATATGCTTTTGTAGGGATAACTTTCTTTTGGCCTCGTTATTTTGAAAGTTCATGATTACTTTGCTACTTTGCTTGAATTATTATTGTTTCCACGTCAATAGAAAACTATTGTTTTGAATCTAATGGATCTGAACATTCACGTCACATAAGAGGAATTACAGAGGACACCTATGCTAGGTAGCATGAAAGCATCAAAAATTCATTCTTATCACTTCCCTACTCGAGGACGAGCAGGAGTTAAGCATGGGGATGCTTGATACGTCTCAAACGTATCTATATTTTTTGATGGTTTCACGCTGTTATCTTGTCTTCTTTGTATTTTTATGTACCTTTTTATATATTTTTGGGACTAACTTATTAATTCAGTGCCAAGTGCCAGTTCCTGTTTTTTCCGTGTTTTTGACTCTTTTCAGATCTGATTTTGGAACGGAGCCCAAACGGAAGAAAACCCCCGAAATGATTTTTTCCCAAACGGAAGAAGTCCACGGGGCTTTTGGGCCAAGCCAGGTGGGCTCCAGGGAGCCCACAAGCCCCCACTCCGCCACCACGGGGGAGGCGACGGTGGGCAGGCTTGTGGCCTCCCTGGCCGCCCCCTGACCTAGGTCGTTGGCCTATAAATTCCCAAATATTCCGCAAAAAATCAGGGGAGCCTCGAAAATACTTTTCTGCCGCCGCAAGCTTCCGTTTCCACGAGATCTCATCTGGAGACCCTTCCCGGCGCCCTGCCGGAGGGGACTTTGGAGTTGGAGGGCTTCTTCATCATCATCATCGCCCCTCCAATGACTCGTGAGTAGTTCACTTCAAACCTACGGGTCTGTAGTTAGTAGCTAGATGGCTTCTTCTCTCTCTTGGATCTTCAATACAAAGTTCTCCATGATCTTCATGGAGATATATCCGATGTAATCTTCTTTGGCGGTGTGTTTGTCGAGATCCGATGAATTGTGGACTTGTGATCAGATTATCTATGATATATATTTGAGTCTTTGTTGATTTCTTATATGCATGATTTGATATCCTTGTAAGTCTCTCCGAGTCTTGAGTTTTGTTTGGCCAACTAGATCTATGATTCTTGCAATGGGGGAAGTGCTTGGTTTTGGGTTCTGCCATGTGGTGACCTTTCCCAGTTACAGTAGAGGCAGCAAGGCACACATCAAGTAGTTGCCATCAAGGGTAAAAAGATGGGGTGTTTATCATTGATTTGAGATTATCCCTCTACATCATGTCATCTTGCTTAAGGCGTTACTCTGTTCTTATGGACTTAATACACTAGATGCATGCTGGATAGCGGTCGACGTGTGGAGTAATAGTACTAGATGGAGAAAGTATCGGTCTACTTGTTTCGGACGTGATGCCTATAGAAATAATCATTGCATAGATATCGTCACGACTCTGCACAGTTCTATCAATTGCTCGACAGTAATTTGTTCACCCATCGTCTACTTGCTTTCATGAGAGAAGCCACTAGTAAACACTACGGCCCCCGGGTCTATTCACATTCATCGTTTATATCTCTCCTTTTACTTTGCTTTGTTACTTTGTTGCTTTCAGTTCTCACTTGGCAAACAATCTATAAGGGATTGACAACCCCTTCATAGCATTGGGTGCAAGCTTTTGTGTTTGTGCAGGATCTTGAGATATTCTTCCGCCGGATTGATACCTTGGTTCTCAAACTGAGGGAAATACTTACCGTTGTTGTGCTACATCACCCTTTTCGATTCGAGGGAACACCAACGCAAGGCTCCAAGGCCACGGGGGAAATCCTTTGCATACTTGTCTAGGAAGTCCCTTAAGGCATAGCCGTAGCTGAAGGAATCATCGTGCCGTCGACACAACTATTTCTGGCGCCGTTGCAAGGGATACACAGCAAACATCAGGTGGTGGTGGCAGAAATTAGTAATTACCTTCAACTTTATAAAGATAATGAGTCATTAGCAATCCATAATCTGGTTTTATCTCAGATAGAGTAGATTGTGAGTTTTTAATAATCTAATCACTTAATTTTTATAACCTACAACATAATCTGTCGTGTTTATGAAAATTGGATTATCATAACGTGAACAGTTCTATACAGGACCTCAACAATCTGACAGAGAGAACGTCATGATTCCCACATCCCATGGTATTATTTTTGTCCAGCTCCTGAACGACATGTAAAACGTATTTTTGTCTTGCTCTGTTACATGAGAAGAGGCAACATCTCACTCAACTTCCCGAAAAGCTCTTCAAAAAGTAAGATCACACGCATGCTCATGTATGATATCAGCCACTGTGATGAGCTTCATATTATTTTTTAGATTATGTGCGTTCTAAATATCTTTATGACATCTTATCTCTCTTTAATAATAAAGCAAGCACTGCTTCTGTCGTACGTCGTCGTCACTTTTGCACAAAAGTCCCTCTGTTTCTGAGTATTCAACCCACAGTCCCTATGTAAGTGGATTTAAAAAAAACGTTTCAATTTTACAAATTAACCCCTACGTTATGTAATAATTCCGCCCACACTCCTTATCCAGTGGCAGAAAAGGTGGAAGGGGTGGGAGGAACATTTCTGGGGCGCTCGTCGTCGTTGGCCGGCGGCCGGCATAACTGACCGCATCATGGTGCCGGACGCGGCCGCCGCCACGGTCGGCAACCTGCAGCGCCTCATCGAGGCGCGCGCTACAGTGCCTGTCGCCGCGTACCGCCTTTCACTCGACCAGTCCCTGCTCCTCCCCGCCCCGCAGCCGCCGCTCCTCTCCGAGCCGGCCGCCCCGCTCGCCTCCCTGCCGCTCGCCAACGGCTCCTTCGTCTACCTCTCATACCTGCCCGGCGCGCGCTCCTCCCAGCCGCCGCCGCCCAGGGCCCTCACCGCCGTCGGCTCCTTCAGCAAGAAGATGACCATGGACGACCTCATCGCGCGCCAGATCCGGGTCACCCGCCAGGAGGCGCCCTTGTGCTCCGCGGCCTCGTTCGACCGCGACTCGGCCAACACCTTCTAGCTCCACGTCTCCGAGTCGCTCGCCTTTGTCATCAAGCATGCGGGGTTCCTCTATGGCCGCGTCGACGCCGAGACCAAGGAGGTGCTGGTCGACTTCATCTACGAGCCGCGACAGCAGGGGTCCTCGGACGTGGTCCAGCTGATGCGGGACGCCGACGAGGAGGCCGGCATGGACGCCATCGCCGACGGGCTCGTCATGCGCCGGGTGGGTTTCGTCTTCACGCATGCGGTCGGGAGGAAGTCCCGTGAGACGGACGAGTACACCCTGTCCAACAGCGAGGTCGTCCAGGCCGCCCAGCTGCAGGCAGAGGGCGGGATCCCGGAGTGGGTCACCGTCGTGGTGAAGCTGGAGGTTGGGGAAGACGGCTCGGCCGACGTGCACTTCGAGGACTTCCAGATGAGCGAGGTCTGCGTCAAGCTATTCAAGGACGGCGTGCTGGAGACGGAGGTCAAGGACTCCGACGACCCCCGCCTGTCCAAGATGCGCAAGGAGGTGATTGCAGGAGGGAAGGACACCATGAAGGTCGACAACGACTTCTTCCTGGCGCCCGTCAAGATCTCCAAGCACCAGGGCCCGCTCTCGACGGGATTTCCGGTGGAAAACCGTGGAATTCCACTACCGGCAAGCGCGCTCAGGAGCCACATGGATCGTGCAAAGCATCTGCCTTTCGTCAAGCGCATCTCTGATTTCCACCTGCTTCTCCAGATCGCTGCTTTCCTGGATGTGAAGGCAGACGTCCCTACTCTGGTTGCGTGTGTAGGACACAGGCCGAGGTGCCTGAGGACTACCGGCTCCTCATCGACACCTTGGCAGGTCAAACATAAACCGATGGAGAGGGTTTACTGAAACAAGAAACACGGTGCCATTTAGCAACTTGCTCTCTCTTCTCATGTGTAATTTATATGAATGTCTCAGGTCTGTAAGTCTTGTTTTTAACTCGTATATGCGCTACCATTGCCCAAAGGGCGGCATATTTCTTTGTGATGCTCAATCTTTGTCATATAGTAATTGAAACGCAAGTCTTTTGATGGTTGCATTGCCTGGATGTTTATGTTTTTACATGTGCTTTGCCTAGATTTTTGGGAAGGGACAAACATTGATTTTGCAAGGCCACTTCGCTAAGATAGTATTAACCAGCACAAATAGGGGGATTGAATAAGGGTTGCCAAAACTTTCTTGCAGCTATATGTAACCCCTCCACACTCGAAGTGTCTATTATCATCTCTCTTAGTGATCTGCCAGAAAGCAAGAGTTGTTAAACATATTATAATATTACTAATACAGATAACAAGAGTCTTTGCACTCGTGTGCTTACACATAGGTAAACAAAGATTATGTAGACAAGTTCCGTGAAGCTGGGCTTGGCGCAGACGCTACACTCTATAGTTACATGGCTAATGGAAGCGCTTGAGAAAACAAATGCTGGGATTCCTTGACCTGTTTGTGTTCGGTGGCAAATACTCGTGCACGACAGAGGATCGTATCAGTGTTCACTCCATCATACTGTAGCTGCAACAAGTCATTTTCCCCCATCATAAAAAAGGGTCCAACAGGGTCAGCAATCAACCGAGAAAATCAACGATGTGTTAATAGATTTAATACAAAAAATCAAGAGAATAGCATAGTCGAGCGAGACTAAAAACTGGGGCTTCCTTTTAGAGCACACCTACGTGAGGAACTCTAAGGGGCACACAGCAAGCAGAATGTTCAGAGAACATCACAGATAAACCAGTTTACGCTCTTTTCTCAGAAGAAATAATAAAATATTTAATTTTGATTTGGGTGAGCAATCAACCGAGAAATTCAATAATGTGTCAACAGATTTGATACAGCAAGAAAAATCAAACACAACTAAATTGGGGCTTCCTTTCACAACACAACTACGTGAGGAGAACCAAGCAAGCTCAATGTTCATAGAACAACCTTCACTTATAATTTAAAATGTATTCAAGCATTTTTTAAAAGCCACGTGATTTAAAAAGTGTTCATGCCTTTTTAAAATAATATTTATACATTTCAAAAGTTATATACAATTTAAAAGAGAGTTGGAGTACGAGGAATGTGTATGAACCAGGTGCAATGTGTAACTCACGGAGGGTGGTCCATCCATGCAAATCGACAAGATTGGTTTTAAAAGTTTTAAACATTCTCTTGTGTTGACGTGGTGACCAAGATCATTTCGTTGGGATTGATCACATTCGGATGCATTATGATGAATTAAACATCATAACTACTCTCGGTTAAGCTGGGCGAAGGAGGATAAATGACAACATGCTGAGACACGGTATTAAAATAGAGGACGTGGAAGTGCATAAGGCTCTTGAGCCGTGCTTATCAAGTTAGGAAAATGTAATATTTTTCTTTCTCCCGTTGCAACGCACGGGCATATTTACTAGTTAGTATATGTTGAGTAAATAGGCAATTTTCCGAGTAGATTAATCCATGAAATAATTACTAACATGGCATTGACTAGGTTCATGACATACTGATCACGGAGTATACTAGCAAGTAATACGCATATAGCAGAAACATCTACGCATATAGGCAGTACTACTAGTGCAGACAGAAACAGGAGAGAGATAAACATATCATACCCTCCGATCGGCCAATTGGCCGTAGCAGCAGCAGTGGCGGCGGCAACATCCTCTGCCGCCTTCTTCTCGGCTTCGGCCTTCTCGCGGACGAGACGGTCAGCTTCGCTTGGTGAAGACATGGCGATGACGAGGGCGACGCGGACGTAGACGAAGCAGACGGACGGAGGCGAGCAGTCGCGTGATCGCTCCCCAAAAACCTAATCGCCCCTCTCCCGTACAGGAACCACAGAGGCGGGGTTTCGGAGGCCTGCTCTCCCGTCGACCGTGTACGCGGTAAACGGGACGGAGTCGCCGGCGGCAGCGGCAGCAAAAGGAACGAACACGTGAGGTAGATGCGATCTGATTCTCGTGACGGCTAGGGTAGGCGATAGCCTGCTTATAAAGGCGGCTGGGTGGAGAGACGTGGGCCGAACCCACGTCCGAGTCGGTAACAGCCCACGATCCGACGTCTCGGATCGTGCCGTGTTCGTTACGTATTCTCCGTTCCTAACCGGCAAAAATAAGCGCGTAGGTATGAGCTCGGCTCGGCTCATTCGCGCAACCCGCGGCGCGTCGTGGCGAGGCGTGGCGTGGCGTGGCGAGGCAGACGGCGGAGGAGGAGTGCGCGAGGGCACCTTCTCTTCTCACTCTCCAATAGCATGTGGAAGAGAGACCCTTATAAAGGGGTCCAACTTCTCCTCCACTAGCGGGGTGGGACTAAACTTCCCACCACCTTGTCATGCCACCACCTACATGGGCCCTTGGAGATTTTTCTGAAATTCTCTAATGGGCCTAAAGCCCACTACCAATTTCAACAATCCCCCACCAGATCTCGAGGGCACATCGTGTTCCCTCGTTCCAATCACTGTTTTAATATACCAGAATTTCAGTGAAGACCTGTTAAGGTTGAGCTTCACCTAGAGCAAGTAGCTACACCCCTTTACAACTGAACAATGGACTATGCCTTGAATTGTCAGTTTGGCGTAAAGGAGCTTCACCACAAGTCTTACTAGTACTAGACTGCCGAAGGTGACCCCTCAGGTGGAGCATATTAGTCACACTCCTGGCCTATTCATGAGTTTACTAGAGATCACCCAAATTTCATAGATTGTGACCAGCAGTCAAGCTCATATAGGTGTGTTCCTCCAAAGATCGCTCTGTAGGACAGCATCTTCCTTACATAAAGCCTTAGAACACATTAAGACAGTAGTCATCCTACCATACAGTATCCGAGAGTATTGCATCTCCAACGGAGTGGGTTAGTAAAGTTACTCTCCTGAGTTCACCACTAGCTTGTTTTCCCAGGTCCTACTTCACGGGATCTCTGATCATATAGGTTGGGTTACTACCATGGCAAATCATGTGGGTCTCATACCCATCTCCCTCGATGCACTATCTATCACAACACGTGATAACCCTTTAGTAAAGGGATCTGCCAGATTCTTAGCCGTTTGGATGTAATCCAACGCTATCACTCGAGAGTTTCTCAAACGTCTGACAGACTTCAATCTCATTCTTATATGTTTGTTGGACTTCATATTGTCCTTTGAACTCTTCACTTTAACAATAACTGTTTGATTATCGCAGTTCATAAGGATAGCCGGAACCGGCTTCTCAACCACACGTAAGTCCATCAAAAGATCTTGAAGAAATTCTGCTTCGACACCAGATGTGTCTAATGCTGTTAATTCTGCTTCCATTGTCGATCTCGTTAAGATCGTTTGCTTGCAAGACTTCCAGGAAACAGCACCACCCCCAAGAGTAAACATATACCCAGTAGTGGCCTTCATCTCATCAGCATCAGAGATCCAATTCGCATCACTATACCCTTCAAGTACCGATGGGTATCCCGTATAGTGAAGCCCGTGGTTGGCAGTACCTTTCAAGTAGCGCATAATTCTTTCAACAACACGCCAATGAACATCGCCCGGGTTTGCAACAAACCGGCTAAGTTTGCTCACAGCAAACGCGATGTCAGGCCTCATTGCGCTAGCTAGGTACATAAGAGAACCGATAATTTGAGAGAATCTCAATTGATCTATAGCTGTGCCTTTAAACTTTCTAATAAGCACACTAGGATCATATGGTGTTTGTGAAACTTTGCAGTCTGAATATCCAAAGCGACTCAAAATCTTCTCAACATAGTGGGATTGCAGAAGTGTAATCCCACCCTCATCATCTCTCAACAGCTTGATGTTCAAGATAACATCAGCCACCCCAAGGTCCTTCATCTCAAAGTTTTGAGACAGAAAAGACTTGACCTCCTCAATTACTTTGAGGTTGGTTCCAAATATCAGTATGTCATCAACATACAAGCACAATATAACTCCTTCGCCCCCACCATGGCGATAGTATACACATTTGTCAGCTTCATTAACAACGAAGCCAACAGATGTCAGAGTTGTATTAAACTTCTCATGCCATTGCTTAGGTGCTTGTCTCAAACCATATAAATATTTCAACAACTTACACACCTTTCCTTCCTGACCTTCTATCACAAAGCCATCTGGCTGTTGCATATAGATTTCCTCATTTAGCTCTCCATTCATAAAAGCCGTCTTAACGTCCATTTGATGAACGAGAAGACCATGAGAGGCCGCCAATGAGAGTAGTACTCGAATGGTGGTCAGTCTAGCCACAGGTGAATAAGTATCGAAGAAATATTCTTCTTCTTTCTGGGCATAGCCCTTGGCCACAAGCCTAGCCTTGTACTTTTCAATTGTACCATCGGGCCTAAGCTTCTTTTGGAACACCCACTTGCACCCCAATGGTTTGCAACCATAGGGACGATCAGTGATTTCCCATGTCCCGTTAGCCATGATGGAATCCATCTCGCTACGGACCGCAGCTTTCCACTAATCAGCATCTGGAGAAGCATACGCTTCTGAAATAGAAGTGGGATTATCATCCACGAGGTATACGAAGCAATCATCACCAAAGGTCTTTGCAGTCCTTTGTCTCTTGCCCCTACCACGGGCTTCCTCGTCATCCTCCTCGGGATTTTCATCATGTGTTTGTTCATAGTATTCCATAGGAATGGCAGGCTCAGGAGTTATCTCAGATTCCTGTCTAGAAGTGCTTTGCATATCTCTCATGGGAAATATATCCTCAAAGAATGTAGCATCCCTCGACTCCATTATTGTACCGACCTGCACGTCAGGTACCTCAGATTTCACTACTAGAAATCTACAGCCTACGCTATTCTTAGCGTATCCCAAATTAACGCAGTCCATAGTCTTTGGTCCAAGCTTACGCTTTTGGGGATCGGTACATTTGTTGGGTAACGTAGCATAAATTCAAAATTTTCCTACGCATATTCAGATCTTCCTATGGAGAGACCAGCAACGAGAGAGGGGTAAGAGCATCTTCGTACCTTTGAAGATCGCTAAGCGGAAGCGTTGCTAGAACGCGGTTGATGGAGTCGTACTCGCAGCGATTCCGATCTAGTGTCGAACTACGGCACCTCCGCGTTCAACACACGTGCAGCCCGGTGACGTCTCCTGCACCTTGATCCAGCAAGGAGGAGGGAGAGGTTGGGGAAGAACTCCAGCAGCACGACGGCGTGGTGTCGATGGAGAGACGAGGTCTCCCGGCAGGGCTTCGCCAAGCACCGGCACAGAGGAGGAGGAAGAAGGGCAGGGCTGCGCCGAGAGAGAGGCAAAAGTCTAATCTCCAATGGCCAAAAGTGCCCATTATATATAGGGGGAGGGGAGAGGGGGTGCCACTGTTGGAAATATGCCCTAGAGGCAATAATAAAATGGTTATTATCATATTTCCTTGTTCATGATAATCGTCTATCGTTCATGCTATAATTGTATTAATAGGAAACAATAATACATGTGTGAATGAATAGATCACAATGTGTCCCTAGCAAGCCTCTAGTTGGCTAGCTCGTTAGTCAATAGATGATCATGGTTTCCTGATCATGGGCATTAGATGTCATTGATAACGGGATCACATCATTGGGAGAATGATGTGATGGACAAGGCCCAATCCTAAGCCTAGCACTAGATCGTGTTGTTCGTATGCTAATGCTTTTCTAATGTCAAGTATCTTTTCCTCCGACCGTGAGATTGTGCAACTCCCGGATACCGTAGGAGTGCTTTGGGTGTATCAAACGTCACAACGTAACTGGGTGACTATAAAGGTGCACTACGGGTACCTCCGAAAGTGTCTGTTGGGTTGGCACGGATCGAGATCGGGATTTGTCACTCCGTGTGACGGAGAGGTATCTCTGGGCCCACTCGGTAGAACATCATCATGAGCTCAATGTTACTAAGGAGTTAGTCGCACGATGACGTGCTACGGAACGAGTAAAGAGACTTACTGGTAACGAGATTGAACAAGGTATAGGTATACCGACGATCGAATCTCGGGCAAGTTCTATACCGACAGACAAAGGGAATCGTATACGGGATTGATTGAATCCTTGACATCGTGGTTCATCCGATGAGATCATCGTGGAGCTAGTGGGAGCCACCATGGGTATCTAGACCCCGCTGATGGTTATTGGCCAGAGAGGTGTCTCGGTCATGTCTGCTTGTCTCCCGAACTCGTAGGGTCTACACACTTAAGGTTCGATGACGCTAGGGTTATAGGGAATTGTTATACGAGGTTACCGAAAGTTGTTTGGAGTCCCGGATGAGATCCCGGACATCACGAGGAGCTCTGGAATGGTCCGGAGGTAAAGATTGATATATAGGACGGATGGTTTCGGACACCGGAAGTGTTTCGGGCATCACCGGTAACGTACCGGGACCACCGGAGGTGGTCCCGGGGGACCACCGAAGGGGGGCAACGACCACGGGAGGTAAGGTGGGCCAAGTGGGGGTGGGAACCAGCCCCTAGGTGGGCTGGTGTGCCTCCCCACTCAGCCCATGGCGCAAGGGAAAGAAAAAGGGGGGGCAAACCCTAGGCCAGGTGGGCCTAAGGCCCACCAGTGGGTGCGCCACCCCCTCCTCCCCCTCTGGCCGCCGCACCACCCATCTAGGAGGGCTGCCGCACCCCCTAGGGTGGGAACCCTAGGGGTGGCACCCCCTCTCCCCTTCCCCTATATATAGTGGGCACTTTTGGCCTTTGGAGGACACCGTTTTCTCTCTCTCTCGGCGCAGCCCTGCTCCTCTCCCTCCTCCTCTCTGCCGGCGCTTGGCGAAGCCCTGCCGGGAGACCTCGTCTCTCCACCGACACCACGCCTCGTGTTGCTGGACTTATTCCCCAACCTCTCCCTCCTCCTTGTTGGATCAAGGTGCGGGAGACGTCACCGGGCTGCACGTGTGTTGAACGCGGAGGTGCCGTTGTTCGGCACTAGATCGGAATCGCCGCGAGTACGACTTCATCAACAGCGTTCTAGCAACGCTTCCGCTTAGCGATCTTCAAAGGTATGAAGATGCTCTTACCCCTCTCTCGTTGCTGGTCTCTCCATAGGAAGATCTGAACATGTGTAGGAAATTTTTTGAATTTATGCTACGTTACCCATCAGTGGCATCCGAGCCAGGTTTTCTATGCGTAGATTCTATGCACGAGTAGAACACAAAAGTTGTGGGCGATGGTTTGTCAATTTGCTTGCCGTTACTAGTCTTATTCTTTTCCGGCGGTATTGTGGGATGAAGCGGCCCGGACCGACCTTACACGTACGCTTACGTGAGACTGGTTCCACCGACAGACATGAACATCGTGCATAAAGGTGGCTAGCGGGTGTCTGTCTCTCCTACTCTAGTCGGATTGGATTTGATGAAAAGGGTCCTTATGAAGGGTAAATAGCTTTGGCATATCATCGTTGTGGCTGTCATGTAGGTAAGAAGGCGTTCTTGCTAGAAACCCAAATCAGCCACGTAAAACTTGCAACAACAATTAGAGGACGTCTAACTTGTTTTTGCAGGGTTTGACATGTGATGTGATATGGCCAAAGTTGTGATGTTGCATGTATGATGTATGAGATGATCATGTTATTGTAATAGGTTTCACGACTTGCATGTCGATGAGTATGACAACCGGCAGGAGCCATAGGAGTTGTCTTAATTTATTGTATGAGATGCAACGCCATGTGCTTACTATTTTTACTTCATTGCTAACGGTTAGCTATAGTAGTAGTGATAGTAGTAGTTGGCGTGACGACCTCATGGAGACACGATGATGGAGATCATGATGATGGAGATCATGGTGTCACGCCGGTGACGATGATGATCATGCGATGCCTGAAGATGGAGTTCGAAAGAGCAAAGATGATAATGGCCATATCATGTCACTATATGATTGCATTGTGATGTTTATCATGTTTTACATCTTATTGCTTAAAACGACGGTAGCATAATAAGATGATCCCTCTTAAAATTTCGAGAACGTATTCCCCTAAGTGTGCACCATTGCGAAGGTTCGTTGTCTCGAAGCACCACGTGATGATCGGGTGTGATAGATTCTAACATTCGCATACAACGGGTGTAAGCCAGATTTACACACGCGAAACACCTAGGTTGACTCGACGAGCTTAGCATGTACAGACATGACCTCGAATACAAGAGACCGAAAGGTCGAACATCAGTCGTATGGTTGAATACGATCAACATGAAGTTGCTCACCATGGTGACTAGTCCGTCTCACGTGATGATCGGACATGGGTTAGTCAACATGGATCATGTATCACTTAGATGACTAGAGGGATGTCGATTTAAGTGGGAGTTCATACTTAATTTGATTAAATGAACTTAATTGTCATGAACTTAGTCTAAAAGTTGTCTTTACAAATATTGTAGATGTCCAACGTCAACCTCAACTTCAATGCATTCCTAGAGAAAAACAAGCTGAAAGATGATGGTAGCAACTATGCGGACTGGGTTCGCAACCTGAAGCTCATCCTTGAAGCAGCTAAAAAGGCTTATGTCCTTAATGCGCCGCTAGGTGACCCTCCCGCTCCCGCAGCAGCCCAGGACATTCTAAACGTCTGGCAAGCGCGGAGTGATGACTACTCTCTGGTCAGGTGTGGCATGTTATACAGTTTAGAAACGGGGCTCCAAAGACGTTTTGAGCAACACGGGGCATATGAGATGTTCCAAGAGCTGAAGCTAGTTTTTCAAGCTCATGCCCGTGTCGAGAGATATGAAGTCTCCGACAAGTTCTTCAGCTGTAAGATGGAGGAGAACAGTTCTGTCAGTGAGCACATACTCAAAATGTCTGGGTTACACGGTCGTCTGACTTCAGTTGGAGTCGAACTTCCGGATGATGCTATCATTGACAGAATCCTCCAGTCTCTCCCACCAAGCTACAAAGGCTTTGTGCTTAACTACAACATGCAAGGGATGGAGAAAACCATTCCCGAGTTGTACTCGATGCTCAAGTCTGCAGAAGTAGAAATCAAGAAGGAGCATCAAGTGTTGATGGTCAACAAGACCACTAGTTTCAAGAAAGGCAGGGGTAAGAAGAACTTCAAGAAAGACGACAAAGTTGTTGCCGCGCCCGGTAAGCCAGATGCCGGGAAGAAGAAAAAGAACGGACCCAAGCCTGAGACTGAGTGCTTCTATTGCAAGGGAAAGGGTCACTGGAAGCGGAACTGCCCCAAATACTTAGCGGACAAGAAGGCCGGCAACGTTAAAGGTATATGTGATATACATGTTATTGATGTGTACCTTACCAGCGCTCGTAGTAGCTCCTGGGTATTTGATACCGGTGTTGTTGCTCACATTTGCAACTCAAAGCAGGAACTGCGGAATAAGCGGAGGCTGGCCAAGGACGAGGTGACGATGCGCGTCGGGAATGGTTCAAAGGTCGATGTGATCGCCGTCGGCACGCTACCTCTACATCTACCATCGGGATTAGTTTTAAACCTTAATAATTTTTATTTAGTACCAGCTTTAAGCATGAACATTGTATCAGGGTCTTGCTTAATGCGAGACGGCTACTCATTTAAGTCAGAGAATAATGGTTGTTCTATTTATATGAGTGATATGTTTTATGGTCATGCTCCGCTGGTGAATGGTTTATTCTTGATGAATCTCGATCGTGATGTTACACATATTCATAGTGTGAGTACCAAAAGATGCAAAGTTGATAATGATAGTCCCACATACTTGTGGCACTGCCGCCTTGGTCATATCGGTGTTAAGCGCATGAAGAAGCTCCATACTGATGGACTATTAGAGTCTCTTGACTTTGAATCATTTGACACATGCGAACCGTGCCTCATGGGCAAGATGACTAAGACTCCATTCTCAGGAATAATGGAGAGAGCAACCGACTTATTGGAAATAATACATATTGATGTGTGTGGTCCAATGAACGTTGAAGCTCGCGGTGGTTATCGTTATGTTCTCACTCTCACCGATGATTTGAGTAGGTATGGGTATATCTACTTGATGAAGCACAAATCTGAGACGTTTGAAAAGTTCAAGTAATTTCAGAGTGAGGTTGAGAATCAACGTGACAGAAAAATTAAATGTCTACGATCTGATCGTGGAGGAGAATATTTGAGTCACGAGTTTGGCACACACCTAAGAAAGTGTGGAATCGTTTTGCAACTGACGCCGCCTGGCACACCACAGCGCAACAGAGTGTCTGAACGTCGTAATCGCACTTTATTAGATATGGTACGATCTATGATGTCTCTCGCCGACTTACCGCTATCATTTTGGGGATACGCATTAGAAACTGCAGCGTTCACTTTAAATACGGCGCCGTCTAAATCCGTTGAGACGACACCGTATGAACTATGGTTTGGCAAGAAACCTAAGTTGTCGTTTCTTAAAGTTTGGGGCTGCGATGCTTATGTGAAGAAACTTCAACCAGAAAAGCTCGAACCCAAAGCGGAGAAATGCGTATTCATAGGATACCCTAAGGAAACTATTGGGTATACCTTCTATCTTAGATCCGAAGGTAAAACCTTTGTTGCCAAGAACGGATTCTTTCTAGAGAAAGAGTTTCTCTTGAAAGAAGTAAGTGGGAGGAAGGTAGAACTTGATGAGGTGATTACACCCCCTCTCGAACAGGAAAGTAGCGCAGCGCAGGAAGTTGTTCCTGTGGCGCCTACACCGACTGAAGAGGAAGTTAATGATGATGATCATGAAGCTTCGGATCAAGTTACTACTGAACCGCGAAGGTCCACAAGGGTACGCTCCGCACCAGAGTGGTACGGCAACCCTGTGATGGAAACCATGTTGTTAGACAACGGTGAACCTTCGAACTATGAAGAAGCGATGGCGGGCCCAGATTCCAACAAATGGCTTGAGGCCATGAAATCCGAGATAGGATCCATGTATGAGAACAAAGTATGGACTTTGGTGGACTTGCCCGATGACCGGCGAGCCATAGAAAATAAATGGATCTTCAAGAAGAAGACTGATGCAAACGGTAATGTAACCGTTTACAAAGCTCGACTTGTCGCAAAGGGTTTTCGATAAATTCAAGGAGTTGACTACGAAGAGACTTTCTCTCCCGTAGCGAAGCTGAAATCAGTCCGAATCATGTTAGCAATTGCCGCCTTTTATGATTATGAAATTTGGCAAATGGACGTCAAAACAGCGTTCCTTAACGGGAACCTTAAGGAAGAGTTGTATATGATGCAACCAGAAGGTTTTGTCGACCCTAAGGGTGCTAACAAAGTGTGCAAGCTCCAGCGCTCCATCTATGGGCTGGTGCAAGCATCTCGGAGTTGGAACATTCGCTTTAATGAGTTGATTAAAGCGTTTGGGTTCATACAGGTTTACGGAGAAGCCTGTCTGTACAAGAAAGTGAGTGGGAGCTCTGTAGCTTTCCTCGTACTATATGTAGATGACATATTATTGATGGGGAATAATATAGAGATGTTGGAGAGCATAAAGGCCTATTTGAACAAGAGTTTTCTATGAAGGACCTTGGAGAAGCTGCATACATATTAGGCATCAAGATCTATAGAGATAAATCGAGACGCCTCATAGGTCTTTCGCAAAGTACATACCTTGACAAGATATTGAAGAAGTTCAATATGGAAAACTCAAAGAAAGGGTTCTTGCCAGTTTTGCAAGGTATTAGATTGAGTAAGACTCAGTCGCCGACCACGGCAGCAGATAGAGAGAAGATGAGTTCTGTCCCCTACGCTTCAGTCGTGGGCTCTCTAATGTATGCCATGTTGTGTACCAGACTTGATATAAACCTTGCCATAAGTTTGGTAGGGAGGTACCAAAGTCATCCCGGTACGGAACACTGGACAGCGGTCAAGAATATCCTTAAGTACGTGAAAAGGACTAAGGAAATGTTTCTCGTTTATGGAGGTGACGAAGAGCTCGTCGTAAAGGGTTACGTCGACGCTAGCTTCGACACAGATCCGGATGACTCTAAGTCTCAGACCGGATACGTATATGTGTTGAATGGTGGGGCAGTGAGCTGGTGCAGCAGCAAGCAAGAAGTCGTGGCAGCATCTACATGTGAAGCGGAGTACATAGCTGCTTCAGAAGCGGCTCATGAAGGAATTTGGATGAAGGAGCTCATCACTGACCTTGGAGTGGTTCCAAGCGCGTCGGGTCCTATGACACTCTTCTGTGATAACACTGGAGCCATTTCCATAGCCAAGGAGCCCAGGTTTCACCGGAAGACGAAGCACATCAAGTGCCGCTACAACTCCATCCAGGACCATGTCCAGAGTGGAGTGATAGATATTTGTAAAGTACACACGGATCTGAATATTGCAGACCCGTTGACTAAACCTCTTCCACGAGCAAAACATGATCAGCACCATAATGCTATGGGTGTTCGATACATCACAATGTAACTAGATTATTGACTCTAGTGCAAGTGGGAGACTGTTGGAAATATGCCCTAGAGGCAATAATAAAATGGTTATTATCATATTTCCTTGTTCATGATAATCATCTATCGTTCATGCTATAATTGTATTAACAGGAAACAGTAATACATGTGTGAATGAATAGATCACAATGTGTCCCTAGCAAGCCTCTAGTTGGCTAGCTCGTTAGTCAATAGATGATCATGGTTTCCTGATCATGGGCATTAGATGTCATTGATAACGGGATCACATCATTGGGAGAATGATGTGATGGACAAGGCCCAATCCTAAGCCTAGCACTAGATCATGTTGTTCGTATGCTAATGCTTTTCTAATGTCAAGTATCTTTTCCTTCGACCGTGAGATTGTGCAACTCCCGGATACCGTAGGAGTGCTTTGGGTGTATCAAACGTCACAACGTAACTGGGTGACTATAAAGGTGCACTACGGATACCTCCAAAAGTGTCTGTTGGGTTGGCACGAATCGAGATCGGGATTTGTCACTCCGTGTGACGGAGAGGTATCTCTGGGCCCACTCGGTAGAACATCATCATGAGCTCAATGTGACTAAGGAGTTAGTCGCACGATGACATGCTACGGAACGAGTAAAGAGACTTACCGGTAACGAGATTGAACAAGGTATAGGTATACCGACGATCGAATCTCGGGCAAGTTCTATACCGACAGACAAAGGGAATCGTATACGGGGTTGATTGAATCCTTGACATCGTGGTTCATCCGATGAGATCATCGTGGAGCTAGTGGGAGCCACCATGGGTATCCAGACCCCGCTGATGGTTATTGGCCAGAGAGGTGTCTCGGTCATGTCTGCTTGTCTCCCGAACCCGTAGGGTTTACACACTTAAGGTTCGATGACGCTAGGGTTATAGGGAATTGTTATACGAGGTTACCGAAAGTTGTTCAGAGTCCCGGATGAGATCCCGGACGTCACGGGGAGCTCCGGAATGGTCCGTATGTAAAGATTGATATATAGGACGGATGGTTTCGGACACCGGAAGTGTTTCGGGCATCACCGGTAACCTCCCGGGACCACCGGGACCACCGGAGGTGGTCCCGGGGGACCACCGAAGGGGGGCAACGACCCCGGGAGGTAAGGTGGGCCAAGTGGGGGTGGGAACCAGCCCCTAGGTGTGCTGGTGCGCCTCCCCACTCAGCCCATGGCGCAAGGGAAAGAAAAAGGGGGGGGCAAACCCTAGGCCAGGTGGGCCTAAGGTCCACCAGTGGGTGCGCCACCCCCTCCTCCCCCTCTGGCCGCCGCACCACCCATCTGGGAGGGCTACCGCACCCCCTAGGGTGGGAACCCTAGGGGTGGCACCCCCTCTCCCCTTCCCCTATATATAGTGGGCACTTTTGGCCTTTGGAGGACACCGTTTTCTCTCTCTCTCGGCGCAGCCGTGCTCCTCTCCCTCCTCCTCTCTGCCGGCGCTTGGCGAAGCCCTGCCGGGAGACCTCGTCTCTCCGCCGACACCACGCCGTCGTGTTGCTGGACTTCTTCCCCAACCTCTCCCTCCTCCTTGCTGGATCAAGCTGCGGGAGACGTCACCGGGCTGCACGTGTGTTGAACGCGGAGGTGCCGTTGTTCGGCATTAGATCGGAATCGCCGCGAGTACGACTTCATCAACCGCGTTCTAGCAACGCTTCCGCTTAGCGATCTTCAAAGGTATGAAGATGCTCTTACCCCTCTCTCGTTGCTGGTCTCTCCATAGGAAGATCTGAACATGCGTAGGAAAAATTTTGAATTTATGCTACGTTACCATCAGCCACCCCTAGGGTTCCCACCCTAGTGTTGGAAATATGCCCTAGAGGCAATAATAAATTAGTTATTATTATATTTCTTAGTTCATGATAATCGTTTATTGTCCATGCTATAATTGTACTGATTGGAAACACAATACTTGTGTGGATACATAGACAAAACACTGTACCTAGTAAGCCTCTAGTTGACTAGCTCGTTGATCAAAGATGGTCAAGGTTTCCTAGCCATAGGCAAGTGTTGTCACTTGATAACGGGATCACATCATTAGGAGAATCATGTGATGGACTAGACCCAAACTAATAGACGTAGCATATTGATCGTGTCATTTTGTTGCTACTGTTTTCTGCGTGTCAAGTATTTGTTCCTATGACCATGAGATCATATAACTCACTAACACCGGAGGAATGCTTTATGTGTATCAAACGTCGCAACGTAACTGGGTGACTATAAAGATGCTCTACAGGTATCTCCGAAGGTGTTCGTTGAGTTAGTATGGATCAATACTGGGATTTGTCACTCCGTATGACAGAGAGGTATCTCAGGGCCCACTCGGTAATACAACATCACACACAAGCCTTGCAAGCAATGTGACTTAGTGTAAGTTGAGGGATCTTGTATTAAGGAACGAGTAAAGAGACTTGTCGGTAAACGAGATTGAAATAGGTATGCGGATACTGACGATCGAATCTCGGGCAAGTAACATACCGAAGGACAAAGGGAATGACATACGGGATTATCTGAATCCTTGGCACTAAGGTTCAAACGATAAGATCTTCGTAGAATATGTAGGATCCAATATGGGCATCCAGGTCCCGCTATTGGATATTGACCGAGGAGTCTCTCGGGTCATGTCTACATAGTTCTCGAACCCGCAGGGTCAGCACACTTAAGGTTCGGCGTTGTTTTATGCGTATTTGAGTTATATGGTTGGTTATCGAATGTTGTTCGGAGTCCCGGATGAGATCACGGACGTCACGAGGGTTTCCGGAATGGTCCGGAAACGAAGATTGATATATAGGATGACCTCATTTGATTACCGAAGGTTTTCGGAGTTACCGGGAATGACGAATGGGTTCCGGGAGTTCACCGGGGGGGCAACCCACCCCGGGGAAGCCCATAGGCATTGAGGGTGGCGCACCAGCCCTTAGTGGGCTGGTGGGACAGCCCAAAAGAGCCCTATGCGCATTGGAAGAAAAATCAAAGAGAAAAAAAAAAGAGGAGGTGGGAAAGGGAAGAAGGACTCCACCTTCCAAATCAAGTAGGACTCGGTTTGGGGGGGAGACCTTCCCCCTTAGGTTCGGCCGACCCCCTTGGGAGTCCTTGGACCCCAAGGCAAGGCTCCCCCCTCCTCCTCCTATATATAGTGGGGTTTTAGAGCTGATTTGAGACAACTTTGCCACGGCAGCCCGACCACATATCTCCACGGTTTTACGTCTAGATCGCGCTTCTACGGAGCTCGGGCGGAGCCCTGCTGAGACGAGATCATCACCAACCTCCGGAGCGCCGTCACGCTGCCGGAGAACTCATCTACCTCTTCGTCTCTCTTGCTGGATCAAGAAGGCCGAGATCATCATCGAGTTGTACGTATGCTGAACGCGGAGATGTCGTCCGTTCGGCACTAGATCGTGGGACTGATCGTGGGACGGTTCGCGGGGCGGATCGAGGGACGTGAGGACGTTCCACTACATCAAACGCGTTCACTAACGCTTCTGTTGTACGGTCTACAAGGGTACGTAGATCACACATCCCCTCTCGTAGATGGACATCACCATGATAGGTCTTCGTGCGCGTAGGAAATTTTTTTGTTTCCCATGCGACGCTCCCCAACAGTGCCAGCATGAGCTAGGTTCATGCGTAGATGTCTTCTCGAGTAGAACACAAAAGTTTTTGTGGGTGGTGATGTGCATTTTGCTGCCCTCCTTAGTCTTTTCTTGATTCCGCGGTATTGTTGGATCGAAGCGGCTCGGACCGACATTACTCGTACGCTTACGAGAGACTGGTTTCATCGCTACGAGTAACTCCATTGCTCAAAGATGACTGGCGGGTGTCAGTTTCTCCAACTTTAGTTGAATCGGATTTGACCGAGGAGGTCCTTGGATGAGGTTAAATAGCAACTCATATATATCCGTTGTGGTGTTTGCGTAAGTAAGATGCAATCCTACTAGATACCCATGGTCACCACGTAAAACATGCAACAACAAAATTAGAGGACGTCTAACTTGTTTTTGCAGGGTATGCTTGTGATGTGATATGGCCAACGATGTGATGTGATATATTGGATGTATGAGATGATCATGTTGTAATAGTTAATATCGACTTGCACGTCGATGGTACGGCAACCGGCAGGAGCCATAGGGTTGTCTTTAAACTAACGTTTGTGCTTGCAGATGCGTTTACTATTTTTCTAGGATGTAGCTTTAGTAGTAATAGCATGAGTAGCACGACAATCCCGATGGTGACACGTTGATGGAGATCATGGTGTGACGCCGGTGACAAGAAGATCGTGCCGGTGCTTTGGTGATGGAGATCAAGAAGCACGTGATGATGGCCATATCATGTCACTTATGAATTGCATGTGATGTTAATCCTTTATGCATCTTATCTTGCTTAGAACGACGGTAGCATTATGAGGTGATCTCTCACTAAAATTTCAAGACGAAATTGTGTTCTCCCCGACTGTGCACCGTTGCTACAGTTCTTCGTTTCGAGACACCACGTGATGATCGGGTGTGATAGACTCAACGTTCACATACAACGGGTGCAAAACAGTTGCACACGCAGAACACTCGGGTTAAGCTTGACGAGCCTAGCATGTGCAGACATGGCCTCGGAACACATAAGACCGAAAGGTCGATCATGAATCATATAGATGATATGATTAGCATGGGGATGCTTACCACTGAAACTATGCTCAACTCACGTGATGATCGGACTTGAGCTAGTGTAAGTGGATCATGAACCACTCAAATGACTAGAGAGATGTACTTTTTGAGTGGGAGTTTAGCGAGTAATTTGATTAAGTTAAACTCTAATTATCATGAACATAGTCTAATGGTCTTTGCGAATTACGATGTAGCTTGCGCTATAGTTCTACTGTTTTTTATATGTTCCTAGAGAAAATTTAGTTGAAAGTTGATAGTAGCAAACTTTGCAGACTAAGTCTGTAAAACCGAGGATTGTCCTCGTTGCTGCGCAGAAGGCTTATGTCCTTAATGCACCACTCGGTGTGTTGCACCTCAAGCGTCGTCTGTGGATGTTGTGAACATCCGACATACACGTTTCTGATGACTACACGATAGTTCAGTGCAAGAATACTTAATGGCTTAGAAGCAAGGCGTCGGAAACGTTTTGAAACGTCAACGAACATAAGTGATGTTCTAAAGAGATGAAATTGTGATTTCATGCTTGTGCCCTTGTTAAGAGGTACGAGACCTCCAAGAAGATTCTTTGTCCACAAAGTAAGGAGAAAAGCTCAATTGTTGAGCGTGTGTTCAGATTGTCTGAATACGACAATCGCTTGAATCAAGTGGGAGTTAATCTTCCAGATGAGACAGTGATAGTTCTCCAAAGTCACTGCCATCAAGCTGTGAGAGCTTCGTGATGAAATATAACATATCAAGGATAGATACAATGATCCTTGAGCGATTCGTGATGTTTGACACTGCGAAAGTAGAAATCAAGAAGGAGCATCAATAGTTGATGGTTTGTAGAACCACTCAGTTTCAAGAAAGGCAAGGGCTAGAAGGGATACTTCGTGAAACGGCAAAACAATTGCTAAACTAATGAAGAGACCCAAGATTAAACCCAAACCCGAGACTAAGTGCTTCTGTAATGAGGGGAACAGTCACTGAGACGGAGCAACTCTAGATACTTGGTAGATAAGAAGGCTGGCAAAAGTCGAAAGAAGTATATTTGATATACATGATATTGATGTGTACTTTACTAGTACTCCTAGTAGCATGAGGGTATTGGATACCGGTTCGGTTGCTAAGTGATTAGTAACACGAAGTGATAGCTACGGCATAAACGGAGACTAGCTAAAGGCGAGGTGACGATACGTGTTGGAAGTGTTTCCAAGATTGATATGATCAAAACGTCGCACGCTCCCTCTACCATCGGGATTGGTGTTAAACCGAAATAATTGTTATTTGGTGCTTGCGTTAAGCATGAACATGATTGGATCGTGTTTATTTGCAAAACGATTATTCATTTAAAGAGAATAATGGTTACTATGTTTGCTTGAATAATCACCTTCAATGGTTTATTGAATCTTGATCGTAGTGTTACACATGTTCATAATATTGGTGCCAAAAGATACGAGGTAATGATGATAGTACCACTTACTTGTGGCACTGCCGCTTGAGTCATGTTAGTATAAATTGCATGAAGAGGCTCCATGCTGATGGATCTTTATACTCACTTGATTTTGAATCACTAGTGACATGCAAATCATACCACATGAGCAAGGCCTTATTTTCATTGAGATGAAACAAGATAGTAACTTGTTGGAAGTAATACATTTTGATGTATGCAGTCCAATGGGTGCTGAGGCACGCAGTGGATATCATTATGTTCTTACTTCAATGACGATTTGAGTAGATGCAAGAGTATTTACTTAATGAATCACAAGTCTGAAATATTGAAAAGTTCAATTCTGTTTCGGAGTGAAGTTCGTCGTAACAAGAGGATAAACGGTCTACGATATGATCATGGAAATGAATATCTGAGTTACGAGTTTTGGTACGCAGTTAAGACAATGTGGAAATTGTTTCGCAGTTCATGCCACCTGGAACATCATAGTGTGATGATGTGTCTGAACGTCATAACCACGCACTTTTTAGTATGGTGCATGCTATGATGTCTCTTATCAAATTACCACTATCGTTTATGGGTTATGCATTAGAGACAACCGCATTCACTTTAAATAGGGCACCGCGTATTTCCGTTGAGATGACACAGTATAGACTGGGGTTTAGAGAAATCTAAACTGTCGTTTCTTGAAAGTTTGGGGCTTCGACACTTATGTGAAAAAGTTTTAGTCTGATAAGCTCGAACCCAAAGCGGATAAATGCATCTTCATAGGATATCCAAAACAGTTGGGTACATCTCCTATCTCAGATCCGAAAGCAAAGTGTTTGTTTCTAGAAACGGATCCTTTCTCGAGGAAAGGTTTCTCTCGAAAGAATTGAGTGGGAGGGTGGTATAACTTGATGAGGTTACTGAACCATCACTTCAACCAGTGTGTAGCAGGGCGCAGGAAGTTGTTCCTGTGGCGCCTACACCAATTGAAGTGAAAGCCGATGATGGTGATCATCGAGCATCGGATCAAGTTACTACAAGCCTCGTAGGTTGACAAGGTCGCGTACTACTACAGAGTGGTACGGTAACCCTGTCTTGGAGGTCATGTTGTTGAGCAACAGTGAACCTAGGAGTTATGGAGAAAGCAATGGTGGGCCCAGATTCCGACAAATGGCTGGAAGCCATGAAATCCGAGAGAGGATCCATGTATGAAAACAAAGTGTAGACTTTGGAAGAACTACTTGATGGTCATAGGACTATTGAGTAAAGATGGATCTTTAAAAGGAAGATAGACGATGATGGTGATAAGTCACTATTAAGAAAAGCTCGACTTGTCGCAAAGATGTTTTCGACAAGATCAAACAGTTGACTATGATGAGACTTTCTCACTCGTAGTGATGCTAAAGGTCTGTTAGAATTATGTTAGTTGTTGATGCATTATTTATGAAATATTGCACGTAGGATGTCAAAACATTGTTTCCTCGACGGTTTCCTTGAGCAAACATTGTATGTGATACAACCAGAAGGTTTTGTCGATCCTAAAGATACTAGCAAGTATGCAAGCTCCAGTGAACCTTCAATGGACTGGTGCAAGCATCTCGGAGTTGGAATATACACTTTGATGAGATGATCAAAGATTTTGGGTTTGTACAAGGTTTATGAGAAACTTGTATTTCCAAAGAAGTGAGTGGGAGCACTATAGATTTTCTGATAAGTGTATGTGGTAGACATATTGTTGATCAGAAGTAATGTAGAATTTCTGTAAAGCATATAAGGTTGTTTGAAAGGAGTTTTCAAAGGAATACCTGGATTGAGCTACTTGAACATTGAGCATCAAAGATCTATGGAGATAGATCAAAACGCTTAATGAAAGTTTCAACAAGATGCATGCCTTGACAAGTTTTTGAAAGAGTTCAAAATAGATCAACAAAGAAGGAGTTCTTGGTTGCGTTGTAAGGTGTGAATTTGAGTAAGACTCAAAACCCGACCACGGCAGAATAAAGAGAATAGACGAAGGTCGTCTTCTGTGCCTTAGCCGTAGAATCTAAAGTCTGTCATGCTGTGTACCGCACCTGATGTGTGCCTTGACTCAAAGTCTGTTGAGAGGTACAGAGAGTGATCCATGATTGAATCACTAGCATCGGTCAAAATTTATCCTTAGTAACTAATGGACTAAGGAATTTTTTCTCGATTATGGAAGTGGTTAAAGAATTCGTCGTAAAAGGTTACGTCGATGCAAGCTTTGACACTAATCCGAATAACTATGAATAGTGAAACGGATTCGTATAGTAGAGTAGATATTTGGAGCATTTCCGAATAGCACGTAGTAGCAGCATCTATAAAATGACATAAAGATTTGTAAAGAACGCACGGATCTGAAAGTTTCAGAACCGTTGACTAAAACCTCTCTCACGAATAAGACGTGATCAGACCCCATAACTATATGGGTGTTGGATTCGTTGAAATCACATAGTGATGTGAACTAGATTATTGACTCTAGTGCAAGTGGGAGACTGTTGGAAATATGCCCTAGAGGCAATAATAATTTAGTTATTATTATATTTCTTAGTTCATGATAATCGTTTATTGTCCATGCTATAATTGTATTGATTGGAAACACAATACTTGTGTGGATACATAGACAAAACACTGTCCCTAGTAAGCCTCTAGTTGACTAGCTCGTTGATCAAAGATGGTCAAGGTTTCCTGGCCATAGGCAAGTGTTGTCACTTGATAACGGGATCACATCATTAGGAGAATCATGTGATGGACTAGACCCAAACTAATAGACGTAGCATGTTGATCGTGTCATTTTGTTGCTACTGTTTTCTGCGTGTCAAGTATTTGTTCCTATGACCATGAGATCATATAACTCACTAACACCGGAGGAATGCTTTGTGTGTATCAAACGTCGCAACGTAACTGGGTGACTATAAAGATGCTCTACAGGTATCTCCGAAGGTGTTCGTTGAGTTAGTATGGATCAATATTGGGATTTGTCACTCCGTATGACGGAGAGGTATCTCGGGGCCCACTCGGTAATACAACATCACACACAAGCCTTGCAAGCAATGTGACTTAGTGTAAGTTGCGGGATCTTGTATTACGGAACGAGTAAAGAGACTTGCCGGTAAACGAGATTGAAATAGGTATGCGGATACTGACGATCGAATCTCGGGCAAGTAACATACCGAAGGACAAAGGGAATGACATACGGGATTATCTGAATCCTTGGCACTGAGGTTCAAACGATAAGATCTTCATAGAATATGTAGGATCCAATATGGGCATCGAGGTCCCGCTATTGGATATTGACCGAGGAGTCTCTCGGGTCATGTCTACATAGTTCTCGAACCCGCAGGGTCTGCACACTTAAGGTTCGACATTGTTTTATGCGTATTTGAGTTATATGGTTGGTTATCAAATGTTGTTCGGAGTCCCGGATGAGATCACGGACGTCACGAGGGTTTCCGGAATGGTCCAGAAACGAAGATTGATATATAGGATGACCTCATTTGATTACCGGAAGGTTTTCGGAGTTACCGGGAATGACGAATGGGTTCCGGGAGTTCACCGGGGGGGCAACCCACCCCGGGGAAGCCCATAGGCATTGAGGGTGGCGCACCAGCCCTTAGTGGGCTGGTGGGACAGCCCAAAAGAGCCCTATGCACATTGGAAGAAAAATCAAAGAGAAAAAAAAAGAGGAGGTGGGAAAGGGAAGAAGGACTCCACCTTCCAAACCAAGTAGGACTCGGTTTGGGGGGGGAGACCTTCCCCCTTAGGTTCGGTCGACCCCCTTGGGAGTCCTTGGACCCCAAGGCAAGGCTACCCCCTCCTCCTCCTATATATAGTGGGGTTTTAAGGCTGATTTGAGACAACTTTGCCACGGCAGCCCGACCACATATCTCCACGGTTTTACCTCCAGATCGCGTTTCTACGGAGCTCGGGCGGAGCCCTGCTGAGACGAGATCATCACCAACCTCCGGAGTGCCGTCACGCTGCCGGAGAACTCATCTACCTCTTCGTCTCTCTTGCTGGATCAAGAACGCCGAGATCATCGTCGAGCTGTACGTGTGCTGAACGCGGAGGTGTCGTCCGTTCGCCACTAGATCGTGGGACTGATCGCGGGACGGTTCGCGGGGCGGATCGAGGGACGTGAGGACGTTCCACTACATCAACCGCGTTCACTAACGCTTCTGCTGTGCGGTCTACAAGGGTACGTAGATCACACATCCCCTCTCGTAGATGGACATCACCATGATAGGTCTTCGTGCGCGTAGGAAAATTTTTGTTTCCCATGCGACGTTCCCCAACACCTAGGTGGGGCGGCAGCCCCCCAGATGGGAGGTGCGGCAGCCAGAGGGGGGAGGAGGGGGTGGTGCACCACCTGGTGGGCCTTAGGCCCACCTGGCTTAGGGTTTGCCCCCCCTTTTCTCTCCCCTGCGCATTGGGCTGAGTGGGGAGGCGCACCAGCCCGCCTAGGGGCTGGTTCCCACCCCCACTTGGCCCATCTTACCTCCCGGGGTCGTTGGCCCCCTTCGGTGGTCCCCCGCGGCCACCTCCGGTGGTCCCGGTACGTTACCGGTGATGCCCGAAACACTTCCGGTATCCGAAACCATCCGTCCTATATATCAATATTTACCTCCGGACCATTCCGGAGCTCCTCGTGACGTCCGGGATCTCATCCGGGACTCCGAACAACTTTCGGTAACCTCGTATAAGAATTCCCTATAACCCTAGCGTCACCGAACCTTAAGTGTGTAGACCCTACGGGTTCGGGAGACAGGCAGACATGACCGAGACGCCTCTCCGGCCAATAACCATCAGCGGGATCTGGATACCCATGATGGCTCCCACTTGCTCCACGATGATCTCATCGGATGAACCACGATGTCAAGGATTCAATCAATCCCGTATACGATTCCCTTTGTCTGTCGGTATAGAACTTGCCCGAGATTCGATCGTCGGTATGCCTATACCTTGTTCAATCTCGTTACCGGTAAGTCTCTTTACTCGTTCTATAGCACGTCATCATGTGACTAACTCCTTAGTCACATTGAGCTCATGATGATGTTCTACCGAGTGGGCCCAGAGATACCTCTCCGTCACACGGAGTGACAAATCCCGATCTCGATTCGTACCAACCCAACAGACACCTTCGGAGGTACCCGTAGTGCACCTTTATAGTCACCCAGTTACGTTGTGACGTTTGATACACCCAAAGCACTCCTACGGTATCCGGGAGTTGCACAATCTCATGGTCGAAGGAAAAGATACTTGACATTAGAAAAGCTTTAGCATACGAACAATACGATCTAGTGTTATGCTTAGGATTGGGTCTTGTCCATCACATCATTCTCCCAATGATGTGATCCCGTTATCAATGACATCTAATGCCCATGATCAGGAAACCATGATCATCTATTGACTAACGAGCTAGCCCACTAGAGGCTTGCTAGGGACACATTGTGATCTATTTATTCACACATGTATTACTGTTTCCTGTTAATACAATTATAGCATGAACAATGGACTATTATCATGAACAAGGAAATATGATAATAACCATTTTATTATTTTCTCTAGGGCATATTTCCAACAGTCTCCCACTTGCACTAGAGTCAATAATCTAGTTACATTGTGATGTATAGAACACCCATAGCATTATGGTGTTGATCATGTTTTGCTCGTGGAAGAGGTTTAGTCAACGGGTCTGCAACATTCAGATCCGTGTGTACTTTACAAATCTCTATTACTCCTCTGTGGACATGGTCCTGGATGGAGTTGTAGCGGTGTTTGATGTGCTTCGTCTTCCGGTGAAACCTCGGCTCCTTTGCTATGGCAATGGCCCCAGTGTTATCACAGAAGAGTGTCGTTGGACCCGACGCGGTTGGAACCACTCCAAGGTCGGTGATGAGCTCCTTCACCCAAATTCCTTCATGAGCCGCTTCTGAAGCAGCTATGTACTCCGCTTCACATGTAGATGCTACCACGACTTCTTGCTTGCTGCTGCACCAGCTCACTGCCCCACCATTCAAAACATATACGTATCTGGTCTGTGACTTAGAGTCATCCGGATTTGTGTCGAAGGTAGCGTCGACGTAACCGTTTACGACGAGCTCTTCGTCACCTCCATAAACGAGAAACATTTCCTTAGTCCTTTTGAGGTACTTAAGGATATTCTTGACCGCTTTCCAGTGTTCCATACCGGGATCACTTTGGTACCTCCCTACCAAACTTATGGCAAGGTTTATATCAGGTCTCGTACACAGCATGGCATACATTAGAGAGACCACGGCTGAAGCGTAGGGGACAGAACTCATCTTCTCTCTATCTGCTGTCGTGGTCGGCGACTGAGTCTTACTCAATCTCACACCTTTCAAAACTGGCAAGAACCCTTTCTTTGAGTTTTCCATATTGAACTTCTTCAATATCTTGTCAAGGTATGTACTTTGCGAAAGACCTATGAGGCGTCTTGATCTATCTCTATAGATCTTGATGCCTAATATGTATGCAAATAGGCCTTTATGCTCTCCAACATCTCTATATTATTCCCCATCAATAATATGTCATCCACATACAGTATGAGGAAAGCTACAGAGCTCCCACTCACTTTCTTGTACAGACAGGCTTCTCCGTAAACCTGTATGAACCCAAACACTTTAATCACCTCATTAAAGCGAACGTTCCAACTCCGAGATGCTTGCACCAGCCCATAGATGGAGCGCTGGAGCTTGCACACTTTGTTAGCACGCTTAGGGTCGACAAAACCTTCTGGTTGCATCATATACAACTCTTCCTTAAGGTTCCCGTTAAGGAACGCTGTTTTGACGTCCATTTGCCAAATTTCATAATCATAAAAGGCGGCAATTGCTAACATGATTCGGACTGATTTCAGCTTCGCTACGGGAGAGAAAGTCTCTTCGTAGTCAACTCCTTGAATTTGTCGAAAACCCTTTGCGACAAGTCGAGCTTTGTAAACGGTTACATTACTGTTTGCATCAGTCTTCTTCCTGAAGATCAATTTATTTTCTATGGCTCGCCGGTCATCGGGCAAGTCCACCAAAGTCCATACTTTGTTCTCATACATGGATCCTATCTCCGATTTTATAGCCTCAAGCCATTTGTTGGAATCCGGGCCCGCCATCGCTTCTTCATAGTTCGAAGGTTCACCGTTGTCTAACAACATGATTTCCATCACAGGGTTGCCGTATCACTCTGGTGCGGATCGTGCCCTTGTGGACCTTCGCGGTTTAGTAGTAAATTGATCCGAAGCTTCATGATCATCATCATTAACTTCCTCTTCAGTTGGTGTAGGCGCCACAGGAACAACTTCCCGCGTTGCGCTACTATCATGTTCGAGAGGGGGTGTAATTACCTCATCAAGTTCTACCTTCCTCCCACTTACTTCTTTCGAGAGAAACTCTTTCTCTAGAAAGGATCCGTTCTTGGCAACAAAGGTTTTACCTTCGGATCTAAGATAGAAGGTATACCCAATAGTTTCCTTAGGGTATCCTATGAATACGCATTTCTCCGCTTTGGGTTCGAGCTTTTCTAGTTGAAGTTTCTTCACATAAGCATCGCAGCCCCAAACTTTAAGAAATGACAACTTAGGTTTCTTGCCAAACCATAGTTCATACGGTGTCATCTCAACGGATTTAGACGGTGCCCTATTTAAAGTGAATGCTGCAGTTTCTAATGCGTATCCCCAAAATGATAGCGGTAAGTCGATAAGAGACATCATAGATCGTACCATATCTAATAAAGTGCGATTACGACGTTCAGACACTCTGTTGCGTTGCGGTGTGCCAGGCGGCGTCAGTTGTGAAACGATTCCACACTTCCTTAGGTGTGTGCCAAACTCGTGACTCAAATATTCTCCTCCACGATCAGATCGTAGACACTTGATTTTTCTGTCACGTTGATTCTCGACCTCACTCTGAAATTCCTTGAACTTTTCAAATGTCTCAGATTTGTGCTTCATCAAGTAGATATACCCATACCTACTCAAATCATCGGTGAGGGTGAGAACATAACGATAGCCACCGCGAGCTTCAACGTTCATTGGACCACACACATCAGTGTGTATTATTTCCAATAAGTCGGTTGCTCTCTCCATTATACCTGAGAATGGAGTCTTAGTCATCTTGCCCATGAGGCACGGTTCGCATGTGTCAAATGATTCAAAATCAAGAGACTCTAATAGTCCATCAGTATGGAGCTTCTTCATGCGCTTAACGCCGATATGACCAAGGCGGCAGTGCCACAAGTATGTGGGACTATCATTATCAACTTTACATCTTTTGGTACTCACACGATGAATATGTGTAACATCACGATCGAGATTCATCAAGAATAAACCATTCACCAGCGGATCATGACCATAAACATATCACTCATATAAATAGAACAACCATTATTCTCTGACTTAAATGAGTAGTCGTCTTGCATTAAGCAAGACCCTGATACAATGTTCATGCTTAAAGCTGGTATTAAATAACAATTATTAAGGTTTAAGACTAATCCCGACGGTAGATGTAGAGGTAGCGTGCCGACGACGATCATATCGACCTTTGAACCATTCCCGACGCGCATCGTCACCTCTTCCTTGGCCAATCTCCGCTTATTCCGTAGTTCCTGCTTTGAGTTGCAAATGTGAGCAACAGCACCGGTATCAAATACCCAGGAGATACTACGAGCGCTGGTAAGGTACACATCAATAACATGTATATCACATATACCTTTAACGTTGCCGGCCTTCTTGTCCGCTAAGTATTTGGGGCAGTTCCGCTTCCAGTGACCTTTTCCCTTGCAATAGAAGCACTCAGTCTCAGGCTTGGGTCCATTCTTTTTCTTCTTCCCGGCATATGGCTTACCGGGCGCGGCAACTGCTTTGCCGTCTTTCTTGAAGTTCTTCTTACCCTTGCCTTTCTTGAAACTAGTGGTCTTGTTGACCATCAACACTTGATGCTCTTTCTTGATTTCTACTTCTGCAGACTTGAGCATCGAGTACAACTCGGGAATGGTCTTCTCCATCCCTTGCAAGTTGTAGTTAAGCACAAAGCCTTTGTAGCTTGGTGGGAGAGACTAGAGGATTCTGTCAATTATAGCATCATCCGGAAGTTCGACTCCAAGTGAAGTCAGACGACCGTGTAACCCAGACATTTTGAGTATGTGCTCACTGACAGAACTGTTCTCCTCCATCTTACAGCTAAAGAACTTGTCGGAGACTTCATATCTCTCGACACGGGCATGAGCTTGAAAAACTAGCTTCAGCTCCTGGAACATCTCATATACCCCGTGTTTCTCAAAACGCCTTTGGAGCCCCGTTTCTAAACTGTATAACATGCCACACCTAACCAGAGAGTAGTCATCTCTCTGCATTTGCCAGACGTTTAGAATGTCCTGGGCTGCTGCGGGAGCGGGAGGGTCACCTAGCGGCGCATCAAGGACATAAGCCTTTTTACCTGCTTCAAGGATGAGCTTCAAGTTGCGAACCCAGTCCGCATAGTTGCTACCATCATCTTTCAGCTTGTTTTTCTATAGGAATGCGTTGAAATTGAGGTTGACGTTGGCCATCTACAATATTTATAAAGACAACTTTTAAACTAAGTTCATGACAATTAAGTTCATTTAATCAAATTAAGTATGAACTCCCACTTAAATCGACATCCCTCTAGTCATCTAAGTGATACATGATCCATGTTGACTAACCCGTGTCCGATCATCACGTGAGACGGACTAGTCACCATGGTGAGCAACTTCATGCTGATCGTATTCAACCATACGACTCATGTTCGACCTTTCCGTCTCTTGTATTCGAGGTCATGTCTGTACATGCTAAGCTCGTCGAGTCAACCTAGGTGTTTCGCGTGTGTAAATCTGGCTTACACCCGTTGTATGCGAACGTTAGAATCTATCACACCCGACCATCACGTGGTGCTTCGAGACAACGAACCTTCGCAATGGTGCACACTTAGGGGAATACGTTCTCAAAATTTTAAGAGGGATCATCTTATTATGCTACCGTCGTTCTAAGCAATAAGATGTAAAACATGATAAACATCACAATGCAATCATATAGTGACATGATATGGCCATTATCATCTTCGCCCTTTCGATCTCCATCTTCACGCATCGCATGATCATCGTCGTCACCGGCGTGACACCATGATCTCCATCATCGTGTCTCCGTGAAGTCGTCATGCCAACTACTACTATCACTACTACTATAGCTAACCATTAGCAATGAAGTAAAAGTAGTAAGCACATGGCGTTGCATCTCATACAATAAATTAAGACAACTCCTATGGCTCATGCCGGTTGTCATACTCATCGACATGCAAGTCGTGAAACCTATTACAATAACATGATCATCTCATACATCATACATGCAACATCACAACTTTGGCCACATCACATCACATGTCAAACCCTGCAAAAACAAGTTAGACGTCCTCTAATTGTTGTTGCAAGTTTTACGTGGCTGATTTGGGTTTCTAGCAAGAACGCCTTCTTACCTACGTGACAACCACAACGATGATATGCCAAAGCTATTTACCCTTCATAAGGACCCTTTTCATCAAATTCAATCCGACTAGAGTAGGAGAGACAGACACCCGCTAGCCACCTTTATGCACGGTGTGCATGTCTGTCGGTGGAACCAGTCTCACGTAAGCGTACGTGTAAAGTCGGTCCGGGCCGCTTCATCCCACAATACCGCTGGAAAATAATAAGACTAGTAGTGGCAAGCAAATTGACAAATCATCGCCCACAACTTTCGTGTTCTACTCGTGCATAGAATCTACGCATAGAAGACCTGGCTCGGATGCCACTGTTGGGTAACGTAGCATAAATTTAAAATTTTCCTACGCATATTCAGATCTTCCTATGGAGAGATCAACAACGAGAGAGGGGTAAGAGCATCTTCATACCATTGAAGATCGCTAAGCGGAAGCGTTACTAGAACGCGGTTGATGGAGTCGTACTCGCAGCGATTCCGATCTAGTGCCGAACTATAGCACCTCCGCATTCAACACACGTGCAGCCCGGTGACGTCTCCCGCACCTTGATCCAGCAAGGAGGAGGGAGAGGTTGGGGAAGAACTCCAGCAGCACGACGGCGTGGTGTCGATGGAGAGACGAGGTCTCCCGGCAGGGCTTCGCCAAGCACCGGCAGAGAGGAGGAGGAAGAAGGGCAGGGCTGCGCCGAGAGAGAGGCAAAAGTCTAATCTCCAATGGATAAAAGTGCCCATTATATATAGGAGGAGGGGAGAGGGGGTGCCACCCCTAGGGTTCCCACCCTAGGTGGTGCGACAGCCCCCCCCCCCAGATGGGAGGTGTGGCGGCCAGAGGGGGGAGGAGGGGGTGGCGCACCACCTGGTGGGCCTTAGGCCCACCTGGCTTAGGGTTTGCCCCCCCCCCTTTCTCTCCCCTGCGCATTGGGCTGAGTGGGGAGGCGCACCATCCCACCTAGGGGCTGTCTCCCACCCCCACTTGGCCCATCTTACCTCCCGGGGTCGTTGCACCCCTTCGGTGGTCCCCCGGGGCCACCTCCGGTGGTCCCGGTGGTCCCGGTACGTTACCGGTGATGCCCGAAACACTTCCGGTATCCGAAACCATCCGTCCTATATATCAATCTTTACCTCCGGACCATTCCGGAGCTCCTCGTGACGTCCAGGATCTCATTCGGGACTCCGAACAACTTTCGGTAACCTCGTATAACAATTCCCTATAACCCTAGCGTCACTGAACCTTAAGTGTGTAGGCCCTAGGGGTTCGGGAGACAGGCAGACATGACCGAGATGCCTCTCCGGCCAATAACCATCAGCGGGGTCTGGATACCCATGGTGGATCCCACTTGCTCCACGATGATCTCATCAGATGAACCACGATGTCAAGGATTCAATCAATCCTGTATAAGATTCCCTTTGTTTGTCGGTATAGAACTTGCCCGAGATTCGATCGTCGGTATGCCTATACCTTGTTCAATCTCGTTACTGGTAAGTCTCTTTACTCGTTCCGTAGCACGTCATCGTGTGACTAACTCCTTAGTCACATTGAGCTCATGATGATGTTCTACCGAGTGGGCCCAGAGATACCTCTCCGTCACACGGAGTGACAAATCCCGACCTCGATTCGTACCAACCCAACACACACTTTCGGAGGTACCCGTAGTGCACCTTTATAGTCACCCAGTTACGTTGTGACGTTTGATACACCCAAAGCACTCCTACGGTATCCGGGAGTTGCACAATCTCACAGTCGAAGGAAAAGATACTTGACATTAGAAAAGCTTTAGCATACAAACAATACGATCTAGTGCTATGCTTAGGATTGGGTCTTGTCCATCACATCATTCTCCCAATGATGTGATCCCGTTATCAATGACATCTAATGCCCATGATCAGGAAACCATGATCATCTATTGACTAACGAGCTAGCCCACTAGAGGCTTGCTAGGGACACATTGTGATCTATTTATTCACACATGTATTACTGTTTCCTGTTAATACAATTATAGCATGAACAATAGACGATTATCATGAACAAGGAAATATGATAATAACCATTTTATTATTGCCTCTAGGGCATATTTCCAACAACATTGACTTTCGCCAAGCAGCCCCAAGTACGTAAAGTACGAGAGCGTCGTCCTTCTCTTCGACCACTCCTCGTAGGGAGTGACCTCATTATCTTTTGTAGGAACTTTATTCAGGACATGACACGCGGTCAATATAGCCTCCCCCCACCATGCCTTGGATAAACCCGATGTATCTAACATGGCGTTAACCAAATCAGTTAGAGTACGGTTTTTCCGCTCGGCAACCCCGTTTGACTGGGGTGAATAGAGAGGCGTCCTCTCATGAATAATGTCGTGTTCCGCACAAAATAAATCAAATTCGTTTGAGAAGTACTCTCCACCACGATCAGACCGGACTCGTTTAATTTTCTTTTCAAGTTGATTCTCAACTTCTGCCTTATAGATTTTAAAGTAGTGTAGAGCCTCATCTTTAGTATTTAACAGATACACATAGCAAAATCTAGTGGAATCATCTATCAACGTCATGAAGTATTTCTTTCCACCTTTAGTCAACACACCATTCATCTCACAAAGATCAGAATGTATGAGTTCTAATGATGCCAAGTGTCTCTCCTCTTCAGCCTTGTGAGGCTTGCGAGGTTGCTTTGCTTGCACACATGAATGACACTTAAACCTTTGGCTAAAGTGAAAGTTGGGATTAAATTCAGTTTTTCTAGCCGCGACATAACACCGAAACTTATGTGACAAAGAAGTGAATGCCAAACTTCAGATTCATTAACACTCGAATGAATATTGTTCACGACTTTATTACAAAAATCTGCAAGAGAAAGGCGGAACAGACCTCCGCATTCATAACCTTTTCCAACGAAAAGTCCATATTTCGTAACTACTACTTTATTAGACTCGAATACCAACTTAAACCCTTCTCTACACAGAAGGGAACCACTAACGAGGTTCTTCTTGATGGCGGGGACATGCTGCACGTTCTTCAGCTGCACGATCCTTCCCGAAGTAAACTTCAGATCGACCGTGCCAACACCAAGAACAGAAGCACTCGCGCCATTCCCCATCAATACGGACCCGCGACCGGTGGCCTGATAAGAAGAGAACAATGATAAGTCAGCACACACATGAATATTTGCACCCGTGTCCGCCCACCAATCGGTGGACTGACAAACTGTAAATACAGTAAGTAAATTACCGTACCGAGATGCACCACTTTCATTGTTGCCCACAATCATATTGGCAGACTTGGAGTCGTGCGCCGGCTTCTTGTACTTGTTTAGGCACTTGTTCGCCCAATGTTCCTCTGAACCACAAGTATAGCAGCCACCTCCCTTCTTATTCTTCTTGAAGGGCTTCTTTCCCTTCTTCTTGAAGTCGGTATTCTGTTGGACAAAATTCTTTCCCTTGGGCTTGTGGGAATTGAGGTTCCTCTGATGTACCATATTGGCAGCAGAAGAGCTTTCCACCGCTTTTCCATTGGAGTCCTTTGCTCTCGAGTTCTGCTCAACACTCGGATGGTCGATGATGTCCTCTACTGAGAACTCACGCCTCTAATGTTTCAGAGTAGTAGCAAAGTTCCTCCAGGAATTAGGGAGCTTAGCAATTATACAGCCCGCGACAAACTTGCCCGGCAAATTGCACTTAAGAACCTCAAGTTCTTTAGCTATGCATATTATCTCATGAGCCTGTTCCAATACAGAACGGTTGTCAACCATTTTGTAATCGTGGAACTGCTCCATAACATACATCTCACTCCCAGCATCGGTGGCCCCGAATTTAGATTCGAGCGCCTCCCACAAGTCCTTGGCAACATGCATATGTAAATATGCATCAACCAGCTTATCTCCGATCACGCTAATGACTGTTCCAAGGAATAGGACGGTGGCCTCCTTAAACATCTTCTTCTGTTCAGGAGTGATAGTTTTCGTAGGAGTGACACCGGCTACCCAGAACACGTTCATAGCCGTGAGCCATAAGGTGGTTCTCATTTGCCAACGCTTGAAAAAAGTACCGGTAAACTTATCCGGTTTCAGTGCAGCAGCAAAACCATTACTCGAAAAATTTCTACACACATTAGGTTTTTGGATTGTTGAGTAAATAGGCAATTTTTCGAGTAGAATAATCCATGAAATAATTACTAACATGGCATTGACTAGGTTCATGACATACTGATCATGGAGTATACTAGCAAGTACTACGCATATAGCAGAAACATCTACGCATATAGGCAATACTACTAGTGCAGACAGAAACAGGAGAGAGATAAACATATCATACCCTCCGATCGGCCAATTAGCCGTAGCAGCAGCGGTGGGTGCTGCCGCCTTCTTCTCGGCTTCGGCCTTCTCGTGGACGAGACGGTCAGCTTCGCTTGGTGAAGACATGGCGATGACGAGGGCGACGCGGACGTAGTCGAGCAGTCGCGTGATCGGTCCCCAAAAACCTAATCGCCCCTCTCCCGTACAGGAACCGGAGAGGCGGGGTTTTGGAGGCGGAACGCTTCCCGCGCCGTGGCTTGGCGGGGCGGGCGGCGGAGGAGTGCGCGAGGGCACCTTCTCTTCTCACTCTCCAATAGCATGTGAAAGAGAGACCCTTATAAAGGGGTCCAACTTCTCCTCCACTAGCGGGATGGGACTAAACTTCCCACCACCTTGTCATGCCACCACCGACATGGGCCCTTGAAGATTTTTCTGAAATTCTCTAATGGGCCTAAAGCCCACTACCAATTTCAACAGTATAAAGACTAGATGTATTTGGTATCTTCATGATATTAATATATTTTTTTTAAAAGAAATACGAGCCACCGTCCGGAACCAAACAAGTTGGCGTGCTTCGGCTCCAGATTGGATTATTCAGAAACAAAGATTGAAGGAGAAATATGTGACCACGATCGAGCCAGGAGCTCAGCTGAGCTAAAACGTCCATGAACGAGCTAAATTAATCAATAAAGCAAAAAAGCTCAAAGAGCACCACCAATTCACCATGTACGTACGAACACTCAAACAACAGCGACTATACGGCGGTGATACAGCAAGCATACAAGTCAGTAGCGATGCAAGTAGTACTTAGTATGTAGCAATCAGGCGGCCGGCGCTGGCGGCGACGGAGGCGGGAGCAGCTCGTCGGTGATGGCCTCCTCGAGCCATCCCTCGGTGTCGGCCATGATGCCGGGGCTGAGGCGCACCATCAGCACGCATAACTCTTGCTCGCTGAGCGCGCCATCGCCGTCGTGGTCGCCCTCGCCCACCATCGCCCGCGCCTCCTCGCCCACCATCGTTCAGTGTTCTTCCTTTATGAACAATGTATTAGCCATGAAATGCTCTGCACTTTCCTCAAATGCTCCATTCTCAACAACCAAGGACATGGATTTGGTAATGGAATCCTTCTTCTCCTGCAATATCTTCACTTTCCTCAAATGCCCCATTCGCAACAACCAAGGACATGGATTTGGTAATGGAATCCTTCTTCTCCTGCAATGTCTTCTCTGCCTGCATGACCTTCTCTTGCATTGCCTTTTCAGCTGCTGCATTGGTTTCTTTCATCTCATCATACATTCCCTTCATTATTCTCATCATATGACTTTTGTCTTTTCTTTGGACTATTGACTGTTGCAGTGCTCTTGGAGCTTTTTTTGTTGTCTTCTTTTGTTGTTGCTAACACTCAAGGGACTCCCATCGGCATTTTCTTCTCCTGCCTCCTCTCCAACATCACCTTCATCATCCATGTGTTCTCCTCGCACACAAGATGTTGATCCATCTACAGCAGTATGTTCAAACATGATCTCAAGCTCAGAAATGTTCTCTGGTGGTCCATATTTAAGCTTCCTCCATGCAGCACGTCCCTGCTTAAAGTAAAGGAGATGGATTATTATTATGTGCATGATACACCAATATAAACCTTGAAAATAAAAAAATGCAAGAAATGTACCTTAGTATGTGTTTTCAAAAATTCATCACTTGCCACAATTACCCCATTAGGGGATCGACCTAGTCCAGTTTGTTTGTTAAGCCACAAGCAAAATGAGTAGAAGCGTTTCAGTTCTTTCCATCTGTTCTTAAACTGCATCCTAGAGTGTCGTAGCCCTCTGTTTTGTTCAAACTTGATAACAATATTTTTGTAACCTCTAGGAGCCATGAATCCATTGCTCATGTTGCTAGTTGTGATCTCCTCAACACAGACTGAACAAAATGTAACAGTGTTTTCGCTATTGGTCTATTCAGCCTTATCAAAATCATCGTTCTAATACACAAGCATGTTAATGTTATACACATTATGTATTGCTGCAACATACAAACTAAGAACAATTGTACTGGTTACACTAAGGTTCTATCATGCTTACATAACAGAGTATAGAATCCTTGCAACATGATAAAGAACTAAGCATGTATTTCAAACATTGAACAAATTGCAGAAATTATTTAAACCTTGAGGAAATTTTACCGATTCATCATCTCCAACGCCATCATAATACTGATCATTGAAGTTGGAGTCCTGTGGCTCATGCTCTACAGCAGGAACACCATCAATCTCAATTAGACTGCTGCTAGGACGGGGCGCTCGATACAGCAAAGAGGATGGTGGGATTGGAGGTCGACCGATCTACCCACTGCAGCCTACGCCACGCCCACGTCCAGCACCTCGACCTACGGCTACCTCCTTTGATCCCAGTACAGGGTTGCGGCCACGGCGGCCACTGCGACCACCATGGTCACCATTGCCGCATCCCGTGCCACCACCAGAGCGCCCACCACCGTGCCCACCACGGTCAACTCCAGCGCACCCACCACGGTCAGTATTGTGGCCCGCCCCTGCACCACGGCCGGCGCCATCAGCGCCATAACCACCGCCTCGGGCAGCTTCGGCCGCAAACTCGTGTTGCTCTTCTCCATACACATCTGTCGACGTTGAATGCAGGAAGTCCATGAACGAAGCCTGTGAATTGAGGTCAAATCCTCCAAAATCGGCACATCCACGGGCAGGGAAACAACTACAATCGCAGGCGAAGGTCGAATCGACGGGTTGGCCATGGGAACGACCTGCTGACTCCTCGCAGGGATTGAATCCCACGGGTATAGTTCCTCCGCCTCCTCCTCTTTTTGCGACGCCATCTCCGGTGGAGGATGCGCTGCCTAGGCTGCAGGTCTCCGAGGAAGTGGCGCGTTGGCGGCGCCCTAGGGTTGGCGCAGTGGGGTGGACGAAAAGGTTTGGGTCTGCGCACTCAGAAGAAAATGGGACGAGGGTGGCGGTGGCAGAAATTAGTAATTACCTTCAACTTTACAAGGATAATGGATCATTAACAATCCATAATCTGGTTTTATTTGGGATTATGAGTTTTTAATAATCTGATCATCTAGTTTTTTATAATCTACAACATAATATGTCATTTTTGAAGACAATATAGATTATAAAATATAGATTATTATAATTTGAATGGTTCCATGCAGAACCTTAAAAATCTGATAGAGAGAACTTCATGATTCCAACATCCGAGGGTATTATTTTTGTCAGCTCCTGAACGACCTGTAAAACATATTAGTATACATAAAAACAGTCTTGCTCTGCTACATGAGCGGAGGCAACATCTCGAAAAGCTCTTGGAAATTTAAGATGACAAGCGTGCTCCTGTATGATATCAGCCACTCTGTGACGGACAGAGATCAGGTGACATGCACATTTGCATGTCACCGTGTGCCTTGCGGTTTAAATTTAAATTTAAGCAATGCGAAAAAATCTGAAAAAAATCATGCATGTTCACATCTGAGTTCTATGTAGACTATTCACATCTGAGTTTCTCTTTTTGTTTCTCGATGTATATTTCGAATTTTGATCTGAATTTTTTAAGGGTTATCTTAATATGTGTTGTGAACATGCATGATCTTTTTTAGATTTTTTCACAATATTTAAATTTAAATTTAGGCCGCAAGGCACACGGTGACATGCAAACGTGCATGTCACCTGATCTCTGTCCCTCTGTGACGAGCTTCATTTTTTATTTTATTTCGAATTATATGCATCCTTAATGTCTTTATGATATTTTGTTAATATAAAGACCGGTTGTATTTGATATCTTGACGATATTCTTTATCTCTACTAATAAAGCACCTATTGCTTTTATGGTATGTCATGAAAATTGTCTTCGAAGTTTGTATAAGTTACCCACCATGTCATCGGTAAGTAATAGAAAACGTTTCACAAAACGAAAAATCTTGGACTGGGCCGGCCCATGTAAAAACCTCCTATATTACGCTTTACACCCTGGGAGAATATCCAGCACACAGTATGGGCCGGCCCATGCACAGGCGCCAGTTTTTTAGTTCCGTTTATTTATTTATCTTCAGTTCCATTTTATTTTTCTATTTTAAATAATTTAGAACTTCAAATAACCTTTAAACTTTTAATAAACATAAAATTTTAAATCAACATATTTTAAAAAATAAAATGTTTGTGACTTCAAAAACTGCTCGGATTTTTTGTAAAAGTTCTCGCATATACAATAAAATGTTTGCAAGTTTGAAAAAAGTTTGTAAAATAAGAAAAGTCCATGATTTCAAATCAAACTCCATGTACTAAAAATTATTAAAAGCATTTAACAAAATGCTTTCTAATTCAAAATATGTTAATGCATTTAAAAAATGTACTAAATTTTAAAAATAGCTAATGCCTGTTTTGATAGTTTCTTTTTTTATTTAAATCTTTCCGTTCCATTTTTGTTTACTTCTAATTTAAATAATTTAGAATTACAAAAGCATTTGGATATTAAAAATAGGAATTTTTAATTAAAATATTGATGAAAACATAAAATGTTTGTGGATTTAAAAAAGGCGCCGGATTTTTATATATTTTTTTGCAAATTCCAAAACAATGACCGTGAATTTACTAAATATATTACTGACTTATAAAAATGTTTGTTTATTCAGAAAAACTTCATGCATTTCAAAAATGTTTGTGAATTTAAAGTAAAATCCTCCAACATCAAAAATTATGTTCGTCTTTTCTAGAATTGGTCGCCAATTCAAAAGAAAATATTTAAACCCGTTTGAAATATAAAAATATTCACGATTTTTAGTAAATGTTTGTAAATTATAAAAAATGTTCTTGATTTGAAAATTGTTCTCATATTTGTAAAATTGTTCATGAAAGATCTAATGTATGTAGTTAAATATTAACGCTTCTAAGTCTTTGTGAAAATATACCCGTGTGATTTTCAAAGAATTAACTGTTGGATGGATCGGTTTATTATTGTATATTTTCTAATAAAAATTCCTGAAATTAAGAATAATTGTTTGAGTTACCAAGATTTCTGACAACCATGATTTTTTTTTAAATGTAATGATTGCTTCAACTTGTGAATAAATTTAAAAAAAAGAAACGTTTTCTTGAATTTGTGCACAAAATTTCAAAATCAAGCGATGATGTGTGAACATAATGTGATCATCATCATTGAAGATTATGTTTTTTTTCGTTGCAACGTACGGGCCATTTTGCTAGTAATATATATATTCTTTTAAAAATAATACGAGCCACCGTCTGGAACAAAAAAGTTGGCGTGCTTCTGCTCCAGATTGGAATATTCAGAAACGAAGATTGAAGGGAGAAAATTGTGACCACGATCGAGCCAGGAGCTCCGCTGAGCTAAAAAGAAGTCCATGCACGAGCTAAATTAATCAATAAATAAAGCAAAGCTCAAAGAGCATCACCATGTACGTACCAACACTCAAGCAACGGCGACTATACGGCGGTGATACAGCAAGCATACAAGTCAGTAGCGACGCAAGTACTCTAGTACGTGGTACGTAGCAATCAGGCGGCCGGCGCGGGGGGCGGCGGCGGCGGGGGGAGCAGCTCGTCGGCGATGGCCTCCTCGAGCCATCCCTCGGCGTCGGCCATGATGCCGGGGCTGAGGCGCACCATGAGCACGCAGAACTCGTGCTCGCTGAGCGCGCCGTCGCCGTCGTGGTCGCCCTCGCCCACCATCGCCCGCGCCTCCTCGGCCGTCATCCCCGGCACGCCCAGCACGGCCCCCGCGCTCCGCCGCAGGCTCTCGGCCGTGATGGCGCCCCGCGCCGGGTCGGCCAGCAGCCGGAACCCCGCCCGCAGCTCCGACAGCAGACCCGCCGTGCCCAGCCGCCCCGCCATCACCGGCAGCAGGTCCTCGTACGCCCCCGCGCCGTCGTCCGCCGCCATGCTCTCCCACGACCAAGCGATCGGCCTGTTGATGAACAAGAACAACTGTTGCTGCCGTACGTCGTTGTTTCTGCGTCGACGAGGCGCAGGAAGCCGAGCCGTGGCTGGCGTCTTGTATAAAGCGGGGAGGGAGGGACGGATGGTGATGGATAGGACGGTACGATCGAGAGGATGATGACGGCGACCCCATCTCGGGGGAGAAGCTTCCGGGAAGCTGCGGAGGAGGAGATATTTGGACGGCCGGTCGATCAGCACCGGGACCGTGGTGGTGGTTTAGCTAGCCTGAGCAGGAAGCTTCCTCGGAGGAGCCGGCCGTCCGGCCGGCCCGGTGGATTAATGCAGGGTGGTCCCTTTTATTATGCCTTTCAGTTATGAGGGCAGCCTGCTTGGTCCATGTCAGAGATCTGGGGTGGTTTATGGCAAAAAAAAAAAAAAGGAAATGTTGTGCCTCTCCGTCTATTCACGCAGCTATCACTTACTCCCTCCGTTACTAAACATAATTTTTTTAGGCTACATATGAGTGTATATAAACATATTTTAAAATATAAATTCGTTTATTTTGTATCGTATGTAGTCCTTTAGTAAAATCTTAAAAAATATGTATATTTAGGAACGAAGGGAGTACGATGAAGAATTAGATATAGCACTTATGCAATCTTTTTGCGAGGAGGGGAAGACCTACTATAAAGGTTCGACGAAAGTACAAAGCATCCCAAAGATAATAAAAATTACATCAAGAACTCCGGACCATCGAACGATCACTACGTCACCTAGAATGAGGCGTTAACGCACCGTTATGGACACGCACATGTCGGATCCCGCGTGACCTTGTTGATGATAGTTATGATGTCTTTGTGCATGTGCCTATAAGAATTGGTATCCAGAGACGCAGTCATTAGTGTTGAACCCTTGAATCGGAACATGACCCTCGCACAAAATCTCGTTATGAGAAAATTACTTATTTGACACTATCTTAAAATGTGGTTCCTTATTTGGCCCTCGAGAACTTTTTCTTTCCTATTTGACATTTGCGCTAAATTTCTTTCCCAATGTGACACCACGGTTCTCTCGGTTTTCTAATAGTGCTAATTGTAAGTCTGTTGGTTAAGCAAAATAACGGTTTTTTGCAACAAAAATAAAAGGTGGTAGTTTTTTATTTAGGATCCCTAAATGTGGTGGTTTTTTGCAAATGGCGGGTGACGGGCACGGGCCACGTGGAACCTGACAGCGGGCCCTGTGCATCAGATTTGCCCTCAAACGGTGCCGATCGCACATCAGCGTTTTTGGCAAACTGTCGCCCCTCTCGCCATACACCAGGAGCACCCGTACGAACTTCTTAAATTAATAATGTGGCTAGTCGGGGTGCATGTGTGTGATGTATGTTTTTACTATACGCATGACCTTAAAAAACGAACAACCCACTAAGAAATAAAATACATGATAACTCGATGATAGTAGACATGAATGTGGTGTCAACATAGTCGATATGGAACTTAAATTGGTCAATTATGTTTATACTAAACGTTTTTATTTTTTACATGTTATCATATAATGAAATTTGAATTATTTTTTATTGATATGGAACTTTGGTGTGCAAATTTAATATTTTAATGTTGCATTTATAGGCATTATCAACATGTAAAATTACAACGAAGTTCCATATTATACAATAAACATACAACTATACTCCCTCCGTCTTAAAATAAATGTCTCAACTTTGTATTAATTTTAATATAAAATTGTGTTAAGCTTGAGACACTTGCTTTTAGACGGAGCGAGTATTAAATAGAACTCTATTTTGTTGTGCAAAATATGCAGTTTCCCAAGATATTAGTTCAAGATATTTTGTTGATATGAAAATCCATTTAATTGTAGCAAAACTAGAAAATACTAGAAGGGTTGGGCACACTTTGTTGTGCCATCGTTGTTGTTGGGTTTTAAAAGAAGTCAACTCTTTTTTAAGTTTGACGAAATTCGTAGAGAAATATATTAATATACACAATTTCAAATTATACTAGATTCATCATGAAATAATTTTTTATATTTATTGATTTAGTATTGTGGATATCAATATTTTTGGCTCTGAGCATGGTCAAAGTTAAAGATATTATACTTTTTAAAAACTTAATACACCTTATATCTTAAAACTGAGCAAGTATTTCGTTTGGCGAGGGGGTGATGGAGTGTGTTTTTTATTTATAATGCAGTGCTTTCGATGGGTCTTTAGCGGTTTGATTCTGAGTTATTTGCTAATCAATCCATACTTTTGTGTGAAAATCTCATTGGTGGCTGCATGTTCTATATTTGTGCTATAATATCACATATTGGCACTTATTTTTTAGGGGGTGCAAGTGATGTAGGTTTTTGATATGTTTTTATAGGTCAATTGTTGTCAGTTCATTTGAAAAATCGTTGAACTAGTCAAAATCGTAAAGCAAATCTAAAATAAAATACCTCGATGGAATAAGAGAGCTTCAAAATTAAAGAGCACACGGAATGAAGGAATATAGTAACATGGATTAATTAAAAAAATTATTAAGAGAGGTGAATTAAAAATTAAGAAGGCTCTTTGAGAAATTGTTGATCCGGTCAAAATCGCATGACCCAGTTATAAATTGAAGACTTCAATTGGTTGGGAGCCTTCAAATTAAGGAGCATAGTGTACTTATAAATATAGTATATAAAAACTGAATTAGAGAGCTTCAAGAAACTGCTGACCCGATCAAAATCGGATGACCCAATGACAATTGGAGACCTCAATTGAATGTGGTGTCTCTAATTCTAGAGGGATTAATGTTACTAGAAGGATTAAACGCGCGTTGCTACGTTGTTGGTGTTGTTGTGTGTCGGGGGATAACCCCGGGGTAGGCTCAGCGAGCTTGCTCCTTCACCTTCAGCCCACAAGAAATGACTAAAACAATTCTACAAGGCCCAAGTCCCCTGGCCGGCTAGGAAGCACCTGCGGCCTGGGGGGCAAAGGCGGCCAACTCTCTGGTCGGCCAGGAATCACCTGTCGGCTAGAGACGAGACGGCTACCTCCCCTGGCCGCCTAGACCACGCCAGCCGGCTAAGGACGAGGCGGTCGTGCCCAGGCCGGCTAGTCAAGCAGGCTAGCCGGCCGGGGATCTCAAGTCACATCAGATCGTAGGTCATGACAAGACCATACGGTTAAAGGTGGCTACGCGTCAGCAAAGGTACCGGATCGGACTGCACGACGGGTACTAGCGTCAGCGGCCACGCCGCTGACCTCCTCCAGCTCTGATGCATCACCCTGCACACTGTCGGTCCGTCAAACTCCCACTCCATTACTGCACTCGATATGGGAACAGTGGAGACGGCCGTACTGTTTGCCCATGACGAATCTCGCTAGACGACGTCGGACGTACCACGCGTGTCCTGCGTCAACCTTACGTGACAGCCTTATTGGCTAGCCGACGGGTCCCACAGCCAGATGAGACCCCTCGCAGCCGGTGAGCCCCTCCAGCGACAAGACAAGACCCCCGTGGGCCGTCTGGCCAGCCGGCGAGGCTGCCAGTCGGGTCCCACTCTTGTACTTTTATCCATATCGTAGATCGGTGGGTTCGTCTATAAAACCCCCCGGCTCCCCTCCATGCATAGGGTTGGTCAACTTAGCATACACACCAACCACATAGGAGAGGCAGACGCGAGCCGACATCTCCTTCTTCCTCCTCCGCATACAGCTCCAGGAGCACTTTGTAGTCCCATCCCATTCATACATCATACACTCCGACAGGATTAAGGGTGTTATCTCTACGGAGAGCCCTAAACCTGGGTACATCGTGCGTTACATGCTTGTACCAACCTCGTTTCCAACGTCCTCCGGTGCCACTTCGGTTTCCACCATCTTTAGCCTACCCATGGCTTATGTTGTGAGTATTCACCGACATTGTGTTTTTTATAAAATTAATTAGTCTTTTTGTTTTAAAATATATGTGTATTAGATTTTTTGAAAGTCAAATCTCTTCAAATTTGACCAAATTTATAGAGAACTATATCAAGTTGCGATCATTAAATTCGTCATGAAGTGAATTTTCATATTTTATTTATTAATGTTATGGATGCTAATATTTTTCTACTTCAAACTTAGTAAAAGTTAAATAAATTTGACTTTTCAAGAAAAAAATACACCTTATATCTTGGAACCGAAGGAGAATTTGATTTGGCTAGTGTGGGAGATCATGTACTATTTTATTTATTTATTATAATGAGTTGTTTTGATGGGTCTTTCATGGTATGATTTCGTATTACGTGCTAATCAATTGATATTTACGTTGGAAAATTTTCCACTTCACTGTTTACATGAACTATTTTGATGCTACAATAATATATTTCTAGGTGACGAGTGGGTGCACAGGATTGATATATTTTTATAAGTAGGTTGCTCTTGATTGATTTTAAATATCATTGACCTAGTCAAAATCATGAACCAATTCCCAAATTGAATATGTCAATCAAATAAAAAGTTTCAAAATTAAGGAGCATAGTGAATTAGAAGAATTGAACATGAGATCTTATTTAAATTTGTTGACCTGGTCAAATTGGATGATCAAATTGCAATTGGGGACCTTAACTGATTGTGAGGCCTTCAATACTAGAAAGTTTAGTGTTATAGTATATCTGAAAATCACGTTTGTCTAATGAATAATTTGAGCACACATGCAATTTGTATTCTTATATGTGTGTCTATTTTTAGATCTCTTAAATAAAGGACTCTAAATGGGTGAGAGTAACAAATATCCGCGTTTGTAGAGTGAGAATCTTGAGTGTATGTGGAGGGTAGTGAAAATAGAACACTGGCATCGTTTGAGGCATAAAAATGCCGGAGCTCCTATACGGCGCTGCAGGCGCCGGTTCACGCTTCTCACGCCTGCAACGCCGCTGCTGGGCCGGTCCACGAAACATCTCCTGACGCTCCCTGCAGGCCCTGAAAAAATTTCCTTAATTTTTTAAAACGTGAATTCGAAAATGTACATTAAAATTTCTTCGAACTAAAAAGTAACTAATCAGATTTTTCAAAAGGTTAATCATTATGCAAAAACAAATCACTGATTTTTAGAATATGTTCATGGATTTTTTAAAAACAAATTGAAAAAAAATCATCGATTTTGAAAACAAAAGTTCATCAATTTTTAAGAATATTTTATTGATTTTTAAAAAAGTTCACGAATTTAAAAATATGTTCACCGATTTTCATAAAAAGTTCACAGATTTCAAAAAAAGTTCAAGAATTTTTAAAAATTAGTTCATTGATTTTGAAAAAGTTCACGAATTTTAAAATATGTTCACTGATTTTGAAAAAAAGTTCACTCATTTTTTTTTAAATCATCGATTTAGGAAAAAGTTCACGAATTTTAAACTATGTTCAAGGATTTTCAAAAATGTTCACCAATTTCGAAAAATAGTTCATCAATTTGAAAACAAGTTCACAAATTTTAAAAAAGATTCCATCGAATTTCCAAAATAATCGATTTAAAATAAAATACACATATTTCCAAAAAGAAATCAACGAATCTGGATGAAAAGGAAAAGAGAAAAATGACTAAGACATAAAAAGGGAAAGCAACGAATAAAGGAAATAAAAAATTCGTTTCAAACATATAGCTTTGGGGTGGCGGACTGTTTGCAACACTAAAATTTCTCTTATAGGTCGCCTGGCCGAATCTCAATATCACTCATTTTTACAGGAAGCCCATTATTTTTTTTTCTCAGCTCAATTTTATTTCTGTTACATTGCTAAAAAATGATGGACGCGCCAGCCCATTTGGCTTTTTTTGTCTGCTCAATTTTTTGTCTACTAAGAAAAAAGGGGCATACAAGATGTTTCGCACTCATGACCTCCTCTTTTGGTGCAAACTGAACTAACCAAACAGATCACCCCACCTATTGTGATTTCTATATTCCTTTTTCTTCTTTATTTTGTGCATGAAATCTTCTTATACAATTTTTTTGTCTAATGGGTGAAACATTTTTCATCTTGTTTAAAAAAAAAAATCGTGATCCTTTTTTCAAACTCGTGGATGTTTTTGAATCTGTGAACTTTTTAAAATCTAGAAACTCTTTTTCCAATTATTATTTTCCCAAATCCGCAGACTTATCTTTTGAAAATCCATGAAATTATTTTCAAAATAGTTGAATTTTCTATTTTCATGAACCCTTTTTCCAAAATTCTAGATTTTTTCCTTTTCAAAATCTAGTTCACATGGTTCTTTTTTTAGTTTGCTATTTCCTACTAAGATGTCCACCAGCTTTATATAGTTTAAAATAATTCGAGCATTCAATTTTTTTACAGGATTTGAAAACAATAGGAAAATTTGTAAAAATGTTCATTGATTTGAAATAAAATCACGAACTTAAGTAAAAAGGAAAATATAAAAAGGAACCTAAAAATAGGAGTAAAGAAGGAAAAGGTAGCTAGCGAACACAACGCATGTTGTGTCCCCTGTGGTTAGTTGCGTCGATCAACAGTAACAGGTTTGGAGTTTCAGATACACGGTGCGCTTATTATTTATGGTCTGACTATATCTCAGTCGACTGAGACTTCGCAGTCTGAGTCGACAGACGTCATGCATGTGTGCGTACGAGCGGGCGCTGTATGCTCTCCCTTCGCTGGTTCCTGACTTGTCATGGGCTAGGAATCGGTAGTTTTCTTTTGATGCTAGGTCCGGTCACTCACAACAAGTATAATAGGATGATGTAGGCGGGCTGTAAGTCTTAAAATAATATATTTGTGATGAGTTGGAAGAGAGAGAAGAGAAGCGGACTACAAACTAACAACTGACTGTAACACGTGCTCCTAGACACTTTGTGAGAGAGGATGATGGGCATTGTATCAATAAAGTAGTATTTATTTACATCTACCTATTATACTTGCGGGCTATAAGCTTAATTATAGATGACGTGGCAACATCATATAACCAGCAGTTGGCTGTACTATTAACCATGCTCTCATGGGCTAGGAATCGGAGTTTTCTTTTTCGTGCTAGGCCCTCACGTGCACTCACTCATAGGCTAGGAATCGGACTGTTTGTCTTTCTTTACTCCATCAGCATAGCAAGTTCTATATCTTCGTTTCCGGTCCATATTTTTTAAGAAAAACTTCCTGCCAATTTTCATATCTTTTCCACATGTTTTGATATATTTTTAAAAATAAAAATAAACCGCATAGTTGCATCTGCATTGCACCCCTTTGCAGTTGATGGTAATAAGATACGTCCAGTTGTAACACAAATGATGAACATGCAACTGATCAACATCCTTCTCCGGTTGAGGTTGTGGTGTACCCCTTGCAGTTGCAGGCGGAATGTGACAAATGCAATTGCAATTCTAGTAATGGACATGTAACTGGTCAACGTCACCCCCCCTTCATTTGTCATCGTGATGTACCCCTTGCGGTTACGGACGGGTTGCGACACATGCAGTTGCAACTCTAGTGGTGGACATGCAGCTCGCCCCACTCCAACTCCAGCTGCAGTCGTGTTGCACCCCTTGCAGTTGCCAGCGGGTTGCCACACGTCCAGTTGCAACTCTAGTGGTGGACATGCAACTCGCAAACATCCCTCCTCACCAGTTGCAATCGCGGTGTACCCTTGCAGTTGCAGGCGGGTTGCGACACATGCAGTTACAACTTTAGTGGTAGATATGCAACTACATCCCCCCCCCCCTTGCAGTTGCAGGCGCGTTGAACCCACTGCAGTTGTAGAAGAGTTGCGACACGTGCCGTTGCAATTCTAGTGGTGGACATGCAACTGGGCAACATCCTTCATCCTCCAGTTGCAGCCAAGTTGTACGCCTCGCAGTCACGGACGGGATGCAACACATGCAAACTCAAATAGTGGACATACAACTTGCCAACATCCTTCCCCTCTAGTTGCAATGGCGATGTACCCCCTTGCAGTTACAGACGTGTTGTGACACGTGCAAATAGAATATATATATCTAGAATTAAAAAATATCAAAAAGAGGAAAAGATATATAACAAAAAAAATGAGAAAATCACAAAATACATGACAGTAAACAAAAATATGAAAGAAAATCAAAGCTATACAAATAAATAAATAAAAAAGTAAAAATATCAAAAATAAATATGGCAGCCTAGGTAAAAACGAATAACAACTAACTGGCAACAAAAAGGGCTCGAACTCTTGGACAACCCATCACGCAAGCAAATCCCAGCCCGACAGGGACGTACGAAGATAGAGACACCCAATCCATGTTCCTCCCTACACAGGCCGATTTCAAGGAAAAGCAGGCAGCGCGCTAATCTTTAAGCAGACAAACAATTCAATAAGTAAGTAACAATACTAAACCGACTAGCATTTGGTTTCTCTGTTTTTCTTAACTTTTTTTTACCGTGGTCCTGTTCACAAACATGAGTCTGCTCTCACACATGTATGTATACAGTCGGTCGTGGTTTTCTCTGTTTTTTTGAACTTTTTTACACATACATACGCGTCTTCCAGAATAAGTACACGCGCCGGCTTGCATGCTAAAGTTTACCTGTACCACCGCCTGATTATTTCCTTTGTACTCCCTCCTCACTTGTTCCTCTTGCGCTACTTAAATCCCCTTTCCTATTTACCACAGCTAGACAGTTTACTCCAGAGCTAAGATTGATCTGCTCATCAAACACTCACACATTCATCCATGGAGGTAAACCAACTCTCTAAACTTTTCGCATCGCTGCTCCTGTATGAAGATTTTCGCACATATTTCCTTCTTTTTGCTATACTACCACCAACCTCTTCTTGCTCTGTCGCTGCCGCTAGCCTCCTTACATTCATCATATGCAACACCCATGTCCATGAGAATGAAAAAATCCATCTGCCTTTGCACAAGTAATTCACGTAGTTGTAATTTTTTATTCCCACTTCAATCTATATCAGTCTTGCTTAATTAAAACTTATGATACCTGCCAGAAATATATACAGTTTTAACACTTTGTTCTAAAAAAACATACATTGAAGATATATTCATTTACACATACACAATCTTTGCAACTACTTTCGTACTATCTCAAATACTGTAACATTATTGATGTTCTGACCAAATTTTCTAATGCACATCATTATTTTTAAATTCCTTAGATGGAAGAACTGTTGCTCAAAGACCTTTCAAAGTATTCCCGTAGAGGCATCCTTACTGTCCGCATTATAAGAATATGGGAACATTGGAAGCCTGACCAGAGTGAATTCTTCGGAAAAAACTTTGTCATGCTAGATTCTGAGGTTGTACTTGATCTACCATTAACTCCTTTCATCATTCATTTGTCACACATAACAAGATTTAACATATTTACTTCCTTTTCAGGGTGGAACGATGGAAGGTACAATTCCAAAAGACAAAATACAAATGTTTGAAAATAAAATCTCTGAAGGAACCGTTTATAAGCTTAGCGGCTATCAAGTCATATATCCTAGGCAGAAATACAAAACAGTAGAGCATCCATGAAGAGTACAATTTGCACACAGAACAATTGTTGAGCCAATTGTGCCTCAACCGATGAATTTTCCCAAGTATGGATACACCTCCTGAAAGGACGTGGATGTCGCCTAGAGGGGGGGTGAATAGGCGCTTTAAAATAATTTAAGGTTTAGGCTTGAACAAATGCGGAATAAAACTAACGTTTAATATGTCAAGCACAAAACCTCAAACAACTAGGCTCACCTATGTGCACCAACAACTTATGCTAAGCAAGATAAACAACTAAGTGATAGCAAGACATATGACAAGAGACAATATGGCTATCACAAAGTAAAGTGCATAAGTAAAGGGTTCGGGTAAGAGATAACCGAGGTACGTGGAGACGATGATGTATCCCGAAGTTCACACCCTTGCGGATGCTAATCTCCGTTGGAGCGGTGTGGAGGCACAATGCTCCCCAAGATGCCACTAAGGCCACCGTAATCTCCTCACGCCCTTGCACAATGCAAGATGCCGTGATTCCACTAAGGGACCCTTGAGGGCGGTCACCGAACCCGTACAAATGGCAAACCTTGGGGGCGGTTACCGAACCCGTACACGTGGCAACCCTTGAGGGCGGTTACCGGTACCCGTACAAATTGCTCGGAGCAATCTTCACAACCTAATTGGAGACCCCGACACTTTCCCGGAGCCTCACACCACAATGATTGAGCTCCGAGACACCACCAAGCTTCTAGGACGCCAAAGCATCCACGAAGAACAATATCTAGGGTACTAAGTACCAAAGGTAATAAGCTTCTCAAACTTCACTTCCACGTATCACCGTGGAGAACTCAAACAGATGCAACCAATGCAATGGCAAGAACACACGAAGTGGTCAAGTCCCTCACACTCAAATCCCTCCACAACAACGAAAGCTATGGAGAAATATGAGAGGAAGAACAAGGAGCTCACAAAGAACTCCAAGATCAAGATCCAAGGGGTTCCCCTCACTCAAATCTCCTCTCTCTTTTCCCTCAAGAACAAGCAAGAATCATTGGAGGGATTGAGAGTAAGCAAGCTCTAAGAATGTCAACAATGGAGGTAGAACAAGAGCTCAACGAATGGATAAGGCCAAGGGGGAAGAAGACCCCCTTTATATAGTGGGGGAAGGAATCAGAGTTACCCCCACTTACAGCCCGAGCCCAGCGGTACTACCGCTCACCAGGGGCGGTACTACCGCCAGCTAGCGGTACTACCGCTGGCTGCAGCGGTACTACTGTTGGGCCCCTGGTAGTGCAAAGGCACTACCACCGCCAAGAAAGTCTTCGCAAAAAGGTCCGACGCAGTACAACCGCAAAGATGATGGTACTAAAAACTTGGAGCGGTACCACCACTGGCCAGGGGCGGTACTACCGCTGGACAGCGGTACTACCGCCAGCTCTAGTGGTACTACCGCTAGGTCCAGCGGTACTACCGCTCGCCACTGAAACATCCATAACTTTCGCATACGAGCTCCGAATCGAGCAAACCCAAGCTTGTTGGATTCAGGACGACAAGAGCTATCCAAACAGCTAAGACCATGCAGATATGAAGATGCCAATGATATAGAGATGTGAGTCATCTATGAATGAAGAACCGGCAAAAACTCCAACATCGAAAACATCATAGTAGATGCATATGGACTCCGTTTTCGATGAACTCGAGCTTGTCACAAAGATGACCATAAGCTCTAAAACTCACAAAGAGAAACACCAAACAAGAACCAAGAAGTATGACGCAAGGATGCAAATGGTTTGAGCTCTCAACGAACGATACGATCAAGCTACTCACTTGAGAGCCCCCCTTGATAGTACAGCAATCTATCCTAAACAGAAAACCTATGAAGGGCAAACCTATACCTTGCACCTCGTCCTCTTGAGCTAGATGATGATGATCTTGGCTTCCTCAAGATGGACTACCTTTCTTGATTGCGTTGGCTTGATGAAGACTAGTTGATTGCTCCCCCATACTCACTATGGGTGAGCCACTCTTCAGCATATCTTCACAAGTCCATTGCCACCACAATGGACGGCAAGCTTCAAGCATGATATCTTCGTGCTGATCCACTTGAACTTGCACATCGCAATCTTGATGACGATCACAACTTGACGTCATACTTCATGGGTTGTATGAGATCTTCCCTTTGACACAAGCCCATGGAAACACACCTAACCCCCACATAGAACTCTCACGAAGACCATGGGTTAGTACACAAACACGTAATGGACAATGTTTACCATACCATGGGATCACTTGATCCCTCTCGGTACATCTTGTACGCTTTGTGTGTTGATCATCTTGATTTGCTCTTTGTCTGAGATCTTGATCAACCATGTGTCTCTATGATCATTCTTTGGATAATACCTTGAATACCACCTTGGTCATCATATAAACTCCTTGAACCCAACAGATGGACTTCAAGAAGTGCCTATGGACAAATCCTATAGATATAACTTAAGGCAACCATTAGTCCATAGGAATTGTCATCAATTACCAAAACCACATATGGAGATATATGCTCTAACACCTCCTTCCCCATATCACAATATCAAAGCCGTACTAAACAAATCGATTTGCTATCAGGTCAGCCAATTTTAAGTTTTGTTTTTAATCCATCATTGTCAAACTTCTTACAACCCATTTAAAATTCATCCCGACTTATGCATACAGATGTAGTTGGATTAGTCACTAGCATGACAGGAATACTTATGCCAAGTGGTAGATCAACAGACCATAGACGACAAATCTATATCACGGACGGACAGTATGTGCTAACTTCCATTAATCCTCAATTCTGTATTACCATTCCTCTACTGAAACATTGGTTCTTTTTTCCAGAACACCTGCAGTTGTAACACTTTGGGGAAAACTAGCAGACGACCTTGATGAAAACAAGCTACAACGGTGGTCTGCGCAAGAACCTATTATAATACTCTTTGTTGCATGTCAGTAGATGAATTTAATGCTAAATATTTATCTTCCACCTATATCAATTGTATATGATTTAAATAGGAAAGTAAAATTACCTGTCATATTTTTTCTACAGGAAATGTGGCCTTTAAGTCAACTCAGGCAATGCGATGGTACCTAAATCCAACTATTCCTGAAGCAGAAGATATTCTACAAGGTAACCACAATAGAAACAATAGAAACAACCTATATTGACAACTAATTATTAATAATCCTGCATGTATTATAACTGCTAAGAAATTTCATAATGTTTCAGAACTTCAAGATGCCATCAGATTGAGATACGCACAAACTCACAGAATCATGGTCAAGCAACGCCCGCAACAAACACCAAATTATCAGCCATTCACCCTGATAAAATTACAGTATTTTAACAGTGCACCCACTACTTTTATTCCCCAAACATCAATATTTAACTCCTTTCTGAAAATACCACCTTATGTAACTTGAAGGGACAGTACTATAGACTAGAAATAAAGATAATTGAAGTAGTCATAAAAAACGATAATTGGTGGTACATGGCATGCAAGCAATGCTGGAAGGGGCTAAAAGACGACAGATGCAATTGTACTCAGCCAAAGCCTGCTCCAAGGTATTATATAATTCAGCCAAAAATTATTAGTTATTGCATCAACAATTGAACAACCAAAAAACTAACATCAAGTGCAACAGGTACAAGATTTGTCTGTTTGGCATAGATGTAAATGCACCCGAAGAAGAAAATACTACATATGCAGAATTTATCTTATTTGGACAGCAAGGTAACATCCTTATTGGAAAGGAAGCAGATTATCTCTTAGAAGAAACAAGACTACGCAACGAAGACACACCAACAGAATTACTAAATCTCGCGGACAAGAAATTCATCGTTACAGTGATCTTGGACGACAACACAATGAACAAAAACCATTATTGTTTCCAAGTGAAACAAACTGAGTACATGAGTGATCCAAAACTACTGGCTCCCTTACCAGTAAACAATACTCAGTACATCGATCCAACATCAGCAAACCACCAACAGAGACAACTCCAGAAGAACAACAAAAGCTACAATCAAGAGAACATGAGGTACAAACAACCACGGTGTATTCTTGCAACTTATTACATAAAATAATCTATAAAATGTTAACTTTCCTATTTTACTTCTTGATTGAAACTTATCAGATACTTGCGACACTACCATCTTCACAACTTGCCCAGAAAGGATACAAGAAGGCCTTATTAGAAGAACATGAGGTACAAACACTCGCATTCTAATACATCTTATGGTTACTAACTCTAACTTCTAAATTTACGTTTTGTTAAATACCCCCAGGTCTCACCTACCGTCGAGAACCCAGAGAACAAAAAAAGATTCCGCAACGATGAACACTCATCCACAAACAAAAGCAAAAAAAGGTAAGCACAATTTACCCTCAAAACAATTACAAAATAAAATCTTCACACTCACTAACATGACACTGTTTTTCCTTTTATCTCAACAGTAGATGAAAGAGCTATTCCCTACCGGAAACACTGATGCTACACATGACAACAAGGACACATCTAAAGCCGAAGCATCGTGAACGTCCGCCGCTCCGCCAAACTTGTGTCTCTGTTCTACATTTTGCTAAAGTTTCCTCACTTGTAATATAAAAATAAAAACTCAGGACATCCCACTGTATCTCCTGTGCTGATAGTCTACCAGTATGTTCCTTCTGTTCTACTTAACTAACCTTTGTCTATTTAATTCCCCGATTCCAACACGATATAGAGGAATAACAACTGAAAAAAAATATTATCTTCACAAACACATATTTAACCTTTGACATAAAATAAAAAATCCGGCACATGCACCGCACCAAAACATATAAGTCGCATCAATCAAACTCTCCATGTTTCCAATTAACAAAGCCAACACGGGCACGGAACACACAACCTTCCACGGGCGCGGCGTGCGCCGCGCCTATTCGGCGCTAGTGGACAACAAGTTGACTAAGACCTCGCTAAATCTCAATCGACTGAGATTTAGCAGTTCCTTATTTTTTATTTTTAACAGGGAAAAAACTATGAAGATCAAATATATGTTTTTACGAGAAGCCAATATATGAAATCATTAATTAAGGAGTACACTTTCAAATATCACTCACACCTTCCCAATTGTGGTAAGTGGCGCATTGCATGCGTAGCATTTGTCGCAACTTGAGAGTTTTATTTTTTCGTAGATCCTTATATTTAAAACGTTTTATCTCCTAAATCGTGCGTCCAAATCTCGAATCGTTCTCACCGTTAGGTTTCTCGCGTTGAGATCTTCAAAACTACATCCCGTATTGATAGGTTTTAACAAACTTTTTTCACGAAGAAAAGACAAAAAAAACCATGCCTCTTATGATAGAAAACACAGAAAACATGTTTTTCGTGTTTTTTTCCTTTATGAGAGGCACAACCGTGCCTCTCACGAAGGCAAAAATGTGTCTATCACGGGAAAATATGCATATTTTTGTTTATTAGAGGCACGGGTGTGCCCCTCACGAAGGCAAACCGTGCCTCTCGCGAAAGTAAAATCATGCTTATCATGGGAAAAAATTGCTTTCCCCCTTTCCCAGAGGCACGGTCTTGTCTCTTACGAAGGCCAAATCGTGCCTCTCGCGAAGTCAAAATCGTGCTTCTAGCAAAAAAAACAGAAAACATGTTTGTTTCGTTTTTTGAGAGGGCCTCACGCGGAGGCAAAACTGTGCCTCTCGCGGAAGAAAAAAACCATGACTATAAAAAACCAGAAAACATGTTTTTTCGTGTAAAAAGAATATTTTGAAGGAATTTTTTTTATCAAGAAACTAAGAAAGACCGATGAAAAACCAAAACATAAAAAAATCAATCTAAAAGGCAAAAAAATGCTTGCGGGAAAAAAAGTAAAATTCAAAGGAAGCGTTCAGAACGCGACACGTGACGGCGGCTGAGAACACGTCAAATGACGGTGCGTGGGATTGCTCGCTGGGAGGCTTCCGACGAAGCGCTCGCTAAAGACATGTACAATGGTCGATAAGATAGTCTTACCTTAAGTTTTGCATGTAATTTAATGTTCATAATTTTTTTTTCTTACAATAAATCATTTCTTAGTTTTATCCTCAATATCTAATTATTCTTAAAAATATTGTGAGACGTACGGATCTAAAAAGATCATTTCTTGTCTTCTCTTATATAAGAGACGACAACCTTTCTTTATAATTTTTCTCCCTTTTATCTCATTATTTATTTTACGTGGCTCTCTTAAAACAGCATCATTATACCTTTTTTTTAAAACAACAGACTTTATTCCTCACATAATGGACATATCGTTTACAAGCGAATGAGAAATAAATGGCACCATTATACTTGGCCTAACTAGTTGCTCTCGTGAATATATGCTTTTACGAGAACGAGTAGAGTTGGTCGGTAACAGCTCCCAGGCCCTGACGGCCCATAAAGACCCAGCCACTCCCCAGCCAGGCCCGCCGATTCGCGCCAAAACCCGAACCCGCGTGGCGAAACGCGGCTTCCCGCGAAGCCGAAGCCGAGGAGCCCCGTTGGCGCCAAAACCCGCCCCTTTCTCCCGCCGTTCCCCCGACTACTTCTCCCCCATCCACAGACGTGACGGCCACCCATCGGAGCCGCCCTCTCCTCCCCCCCCCCCCCCCCCCCCTTCCGTCTCTCCCCGCGCTCCGGCTCCCATCCGACGCGCGCCGCAGATGGCCCCCGCCACGCAGCAGCGCCACCGGACCCGCGCGGGGCGGCCCAGGGCCAACGACGGCGACGAGGACGGCGGCGTCCGGTGCGAGGCGTGCGGGTCCGGCCGCCACGCGGACGAGCTGCTGCTCTGCGACGGCTGCGACCGCGGCCTCCACATCTTCTGCCTCCGCCCCATCCTCCCCCGCGTGCCCGCCGGCGACTGGTTCTGCCCCTCCTGCTCCTCCGCCGCCACCGCCCGTCCGGCCAAATCCGCCGCCGCCGTCCAGACCAAGATGCCCAAGCGTAAGTGGATTAGAAAAGATAATCCTCTCCCGTTGACCATTTCTGGATTGGATCTGCTCGTTCGCTGATTCGGATCTCGTGTTCCGTCCGCAGAGTTCCCGCTGATCCAGACCAAGATCGTCGATTTCTTCAAGATCCAGCGGCGCCCGGCGATCGAGCCGCCGGAGGGGAAGAGGAGGAAGCGGAAGGCCGCCGGCGCGCTGGTGGTGTCCAAGAAGAAGAGGAGGAAGCTGCTGCCCTTCACCCCCAGCGAGGACCCCGTCCGTCGCCTCACGCAGATGGCCTCGCTCGCCACCGCGCTCACGGCCACCGGCGCCGTCTTCAGCAACGACCTCACCTACGTGCCCGGCATGGCGCCCCGCTCCGCCAACCGATCCGCCCTCGAGGCCGGAGGGATGCAGGTCAGACGCGGCCTCCAATTCCACCACCCGATCTCGACTGCCCCATTTCTGCGTTGCTGAATCTTGGATGCCATCTCATGTCAGGTGCTGCCGAGGGAGGATGCCGAGACATTGAGCCAGTGCAAGAGGATGATGGAGCAAGGGGAATGGCCACCTCTCCTCGTCGTCTTCGATCCGGTGGAAGGGTTAGTGTTATCGACACAACTCACTCCTCATTTCTGAACTTGTTCTTCAGAATCCTTTGGGCACTGATGATGATTGTGTGCAATTTCTTGGACAGATTCACGGTGGAGGCAGACAGGCACATCAAGGACCTGACCATCATCACCGAGTACGTCGGTGACGTGGACTACCTTCGAAACCGCGAGCACGACGACGGCGACAGCATCATGACCCTGCTCTCCGCCGCGCCGCCGTCCAAGAGCCTCGTCATCTGCCCAGACAAGCGGAGCAACATCGCGCGGTTCATCAACGGGATCAACAACCACACGCCGTAAGCATCCTCTTCCTCCGATCACCGTGCATTTTATGCATTTTGATCAGAACCATGCCTGAAAAATTTCCGTAATGATGATCATTGCAGGGAAGGCAGGAAGAAGCAGAACCTCAAGTGTGTGCGGTTCTCCATCGACGGCGAGTGCCATTGTCTCCTGGTGGCCGACAGGGACATCTCCAAGGGGGAGAGGCTGTACTACGATTACAACGGCGACGAGCACGAGTACCCAACTCACCATTTTGTATGACACATGAGCTGATGTTTAGCCTGCATATCCATTTTATCTGTAATCATAGGAAAATGATTGTGCTGATGTATTCCCCAAAAAATCAACACAGTAGAGTCAACTAATTAGTTGGTAGATTTGGATTTTAAACCTTGAACGGTGAATGGGGAAATTGTTTTGTTCAAAACTGTGTATCCATTCCTTAAAGAATTGTATATCCAGTGGAATGCTATTCAAGGAATACAAATGTCAAAAGGGATTGTTCTGTTCATGTCTGTGCCTGGTGTGGTTGCTCTTGTCAATGTTCTTGTTTTAAGGTACAGGTAATATTTGGTTATTTTGACAAATTTGGATTGGAACATTCAGTTTCAGTTGAAATTGTGCTACTCCTTGCATATCACAAGTAACTTTGGCCAAAAGGAATAATTAAATGATTAATAATCAAAAGTTGTAAAAGTGCAACGAATGCCATACCCAAAACGTCACTTTGTGATGCGGCCAGGGGCCAGGGTGTGTGTGTAAGGGGTCTTTTTAGTCTGATGAATCTTAGGTGTGATTGAAATGATGATGGCAAGAATATTTATAAAATTGTAGCTGGGTTTGTAATGGCATTTTTGGAACAGTTTATGGAAAGCAATTTTTTTCTCAATTGTGAATAGTGCAAAGTGTAAAATAGCTCTGGACTCGTTTCTTTTACATTTAGTAGATGGGTCAAATGGTTCGACCGTGATTACAGTGAAAATTAGCACTACATTCACACTAGGGACAAGAGCAAAGTGAATGTTTACCTCCAGCTAAGTAAAATTCAGCAGATTAGCCATCCACAATTTTACAAATATTCTTGCAATCTAAATGCCGTGCAAGCATTCAAGTTTGCTTACGTGCAAAATAAAGACCATTCGCATTCCAGAAGCATGATATGCACATAATGATACACCATCTCTCCACACACAAAAAAAACATACACCATCTCATCTTGAGACAAAGATCGCAAAGCTACGCATTTAGGCAGATGATGTGACGCCAGTTCATCTTCGGAGTGCAAGAATCGAACAGATTCATGCAAAATTCCATCGACAAGAATTGATCGCCGGCAGTTTGAAAAGTGTGCAGAAATCCAGCACGGCAACACTTCCTTGCAACACCAGGAGGAATACCACAAAACATGACCTAGAGCTGGTCGCGAAGCAATCTTGACAGTGTTGATCAGCACTAAACATGAACAATAAGAGAGAATAGGAAAGTATAGCAGAACAAGCAAAGTTCACTAATAACGCAAGCTAGGATACTGTCGGTCAATACATGGTACATCTAATCGTTCCCCAATGTTGCATAAAGTTTAAGCAAACAACTGCAGTTCAAACCAAATCGACAATACATTCAGCTGGAGCTAGCTAAAAGAAATAGTACAGAAGCTTCAGGCTGCCTAACACAACCTACTTGGTGAGCATGGCTACAACGGTGCAGCCATTTGGTCGAAGCAGGCGAGGTCCAGTTCAAGCATGGTCTTCCGTCGCAGGCGAATCGGCTGCACAATTGAAAACAAGCCCGGTGTGCGACATCAGCAAAGCTTTAGCAAACACAAGGGAGTAATTTTCAGCATACTTGCCTATCTGCGACGCCTGTCATAGGCAGGATTGCCTTCGCGGCGTTCACGGTTAGACTTGCCTTACAATGCTTGAGATATTATTAGTATTGCAAAAATACCATTGGCGGTGGTGATTTCTACCAAATAAGAGAACAAACTACTCATGAACAGCACCATTGGAAACAGGAACAGAACGACTGAAGACTATACTATCCACCATCCATGCATGACAAAACCCCGCCAGCTTCTTCAGTTATATTTTGAAAAATAACCAAGTTCATCAAGTAATTATACTGACAAACCCCAATAGCCACAAGGTAACCCTAGAGCATGAACCCCATAGAAAATAGCCATCTTACTCATAATCTATTCTGTTCAGAATATTTAACTTAAGCTAAAACGATGCAAATTCTATTCAGAATATTTGCATCACTTTGATACCTTTTACTATGCAAATTCTACGTTTGATTACAGAAAATGAAACCGAGTGCTTTCAGAAATTAGTTCAAAACTGCTCAATGATACCTTTACGACTACCGCTATATAATTTTCAAACCAATTTTTTTCGTGAATACACACAATTGCATATCTTCTCATTCGAACCAAATTATGAGAAAACAGAAATATAAGAACTGTCATAAACATGAAAAAATATTACTTGGATAAAAATGAGGTAAGGTTTGAAAATAAGCAAATAAGCCAGTCTATTTAACAAATCTAATTCCATGGGGTAAAAAGGATCATGGGACATATCCAAACCCAGTTACCAGAAGAGATTGTTCCATTGCTTAAGCCGTTATTCCGAATATGCTTCTGTGGGACATATCAGCAGCAACAGAGCCTAGCCTTCATACTCCCTAAAAGATACTGACTCTGTCCATTAATGTAAGACGTTTTTTAGACTTACCACAAGTCTGAAAAGACGTCTTATATTAATGAACAGAGGGAGTAGTACTTTTCAAAGAAGAAGGATAAATGAAACAACATAAAGGATGAAAGTGGGTGCATGGTGTTTTCCTTGTTACTGAACCCATGGTGATATCATTTTAATCAGGGGAAGATTCACTTACCATGCTAGGGTCAGCGAATTCCTTGAACATATTTATATTTGCTCATATCTGCTGAATGAACTATCTGAATTACATGAATTATGACTGCATCCTGAAATACTTAAATGAACCAATACATTGGGTCAATGGTCACTGGAAGATTTTCATGGCAGGTGTGCACATATCGTTCTTGTACGGTTGTGTACTAGAAAAATAGGCTACCTTTTCTGTCGGGCTGACATGAACCTTTTGCCCATAAGGACCTTTGCCTGTTCAAGGAGCAAGGAAAAATTGAAAACTATTTTAATAGTTAGAAGCAGAACAAGAAGCACGCTGATTGCTGATAAAGATCCTACCAGATGCAGAAACTGTACGAGTGCTCCGCCACATAGGCCTGCCACAAAATTCACCGAAATGAGATGGCAATGATGTGTGAGCAATACAGAGATAAACTATTTCTAACACCGATAATTTGTTCGAGAATGATAGAACAAGGAATCCCGCTCTCAAGTCTAGTACACTCATTAGTTATCATACAGCAACGGACCCCAAGTGCATGAGGCAGCTGTAGGATCAAAGACAGCAGCTAAAGGTGAATTACAGTTTCCAACACAGGAAATCATAATCAGGCACATGCTGAATAAAACACCTAAATTCAGATTGAATAAACATCTAAATTCAGTTAAAGATCGCATAGACATCATGATCTAATAGACATTACTTATTAATGTATGCTAACATACATAACCAGATCATTATAAGACGAAACTGTATCGATCATCAGCCAACTCATCAAGGTCTTGAACGTTGTTGGTACAAGCAACGAAAACATGTATCCTAAGACGGGGTAGCAGAAAAAAAAACACAATAAGAAGCCGGTCAGCTTCAGAATTGATATTGATATGGGGTGGCAAATGGTGACTAAATCATCCACTCGGTTGGAACCGCCGGTGAGCTTGGAGCAGAGCCATACCAGCTGACCGACGCCGCTTCATCGTCCGTGGTGTCGCCTCCTGTCCAAGAATCACAAATTCCAGCATACGGGGCACACGGCAGGAAGCTGAAATTTAGCATTGCTGTCTGGCTCTGCAAGTCAGTGGGCAGTGGTTCGATGACAGTCATCGACAAGTCAAATTGATCAGAATTATCAAAAGGGAAAAGGGGCGTGACTGAACCACCATGGACGATGTTGTGGTAGTTTCTCGCCATGGAACCGGCATGGTCGGACATGGAGACGCTGTAACTGACCTCTGATTCAGCGACATGCCTCAACAAGTCACCCAGGAGGATTTGATCAAAATTCTGATGAAAAGGCATGCGTGCTCCAGCACCACCTTCGTCCCGGAGTACCATGTCACAGTAGTTGCTCACCTCGGAACCGGCATCGGCGTGGTTGGCCATTGAGAAGCTGGAATTGAGATCATCTGATTCAGGGACAGGCATCACGAAGTCACCCAGGACTTGATCAGGCGTGAGGCCGGACATCAAGAGATCGTCAAGAAGCTGGTCCAGTGAGACGCCATCCGAGCAGCTGTTCAAGTCTGGCTGCGGCTCGACGGCCGGCGGCAGAATCGGAGGCACAAACAGCCGCCGCTTGACAGCCGTTACAGGAGTTGAGTCGTTGTCTCTGGCCTTCCTCTTCCTCTCCCTCCTGTACGCAGGCGACGCCGAGACGGACATGGATTTTTCCTAACGCTTTGCGCGCGCAACGCGAATCCGTGCCGCTCATCATACATGATGTCCAATCCATATGGCCCACCATTCTGTCAGCCATGCAACCTATGGTACAGTATTTTATATTGTTTGTCAGGAGTTGTCACATTCATCACGACTGTGTATACAAAGTTCTTATAATTCTTATGACAAAGTTCGAACACCATATTAACAAAGTTCTTCGGTTCCAGAAAAAAATTATGGCAAAGTTCTTTCATATTTCTAACAAAATATACACCTAATATTCAGAAAGTTCTTTACTGTTTCAAAAATAAATGTGTTTCAAATGTATCCAAGATTAATTTTGTTCTAAAGAGCTCGGCGTGAGTAGTTCAAATATGTAAAAAGTTTCAAAAACGGAATTTTGGTCTTAAACATATGAGCCATCTAAATTGTTTCAAGAAAATGAAAAGTGATGGATTTAGAGGAGGCAGGGTAGATAAAATAAGCATGCATGCGTCAGAGTGCACATGAAGAGAGAGAAGCACATGCAAGAAACACGCATCCCCATGAAGCAGCAACGGCATGGATTGGGGTTACGCGCATAACCGGTTAGGCATAAACATATTCGCGCCGAGACGGACGCAGACCGGGGTTTACGCGGGCTCTAGTAGACCTTGCAAAGAACCGGAACTGATTCGCCGGTCTCAACATTTCCATGATCATGAGCCAGACGGAACTCGACCATGAGCCACACGGCCTCCACGGATCCGTCGGCATGGCTGGGCTTGTACCCGACGACTCCGCCGCCGTCGAGCACGGCCTCCCTTCCCTTCTTGGCGTGCCAGGTGCCCTCGCCGCCGCCGACGGCCCGGGACCTGCGCCTGTCGTGCCGGGACAGGGCCTTGGCGGAGCCAAAGAAGTACCAGCATCGCCTCTCCTCGCTGGTCCTGGGCGCCAGCAGGACCGCGGGCAGGAAGCCCGGGACGAGCGCGGCCGGGTCGGCGGCGTATGCGTCGGCGGTGTGCAGGAACCTGGCAGCGGGCTCAGGGAGGGGCTCGCAAGTGATCATGGGGCGGAGGTAGGCGCAGATGAGGTCGGCGTCGGACGGGCTGAACCTGCAGCCCATGGGAAGGGGGGAGGATGAGGAGGCCATGGGTCATCGAAGCTGGCGGAGAGATGGCGGCTAGGGTTTGGGAGGATCTTGGAGGCGCCTGGGATGGGTGGGAGGATCGAAGACGCGCGCGCTCTCTGCCACCTTTTTTAGTGCTGGAAATCTTGAATCTTTGAGGGATGGCGCGAGATGGAGGAGGAGAGAACGCGGGTTTGGGTTTGGGCTTGGGCTTGGGCCTTTGGGATGAGAAGGGTCTGAACTCCGAAGACGCGTTCCCGTGGGCTCTTTCGAAAATCAAAATCCAGGAAAAAAATGATCTTCATTCTAATAGTGACAATACACTCGGCGTACACATCCATTCCAATAGCGACATGTGAAATCTTATTTGTGTATTAGTGTCATGTCTTTTAGGGTCTAAGTTACTTTAAGTGCTTTCATAACATAAATTTTAGTGTCATGTCTTTTAGGGTCTAAGTTACTTTAAGTGCTTTCATAACATAAATTTCGTGTGATTTTGTATAACTAAGAATCTTCATTGTATTACTAGCATATATATATATATATATAGGGATCGACTATTCGTTACCCTGGGTGAGGAATTCTTATTCCTTACCCCAGCCACCCCACGGCCAGAATGATAAAAACACCCGAGGTAAGATTACAACACGAAGGAAGGAAATTTATTCCTCACCCCAGCCACCCCACGACCAGAACTTCAAAACGTAAGAGATAAAGGCTGTGTTTGGTTAGGCTATGGGCTGTGGAGAAGCAGCTGTGAGCTGTGGGCTGTGGAAAAGCTGCTGTGTCAGGATAGCTGCTGTGAGCAGTGTTGTCGTTTGGTAAACTGGCTGTCTGAACTGTGGGTTTCGAGTAAATGTCTGGAATATCCCTGAGATGCTGAGACGGTGTATATGTACTGATATTATGATAATAATCTATTTTTTGACATGTTTCACTAATTTTTAGTTGATGCATGTATTTTGGAGGTAATTAAAATTTGATAATTGCTAACATTGTTCATATATAACATTAGTTGTTCATACATCATCATGAACATTGTTCATATACCACTGTCCACATATTTATACCAAAATATACTTCCTATTTCCTACATCTACACCAAAAGACATTACTTGTTCATACATCATCGGTCAAATATCTATACCAAAAGACATCATTTGGCTCTCCCATAAGATAGTTATCCTCCTCTCGCGGCAAACAAAGAGTCAGCAATGTTCTCACGAAGATCATTCATGTTTACCGCATCAAGTAAAGATGAGGTACTATCGCCTTGTAGTGGTACAGTTTGTCGCAAAACATGTGGCATGTAGTCCTCATCCGCGTCACACTTATCGAACTCTTTGTCACGTAACTTGGTGTCCCGAATATAATTGTGAAGTGCCATACAAGCAACAATAATCTTCTTTTGTCTTCTAGGCTTGAATTTTGGCACCTTTTTCAAGATGCGCCACTTTTCCTTAAGCACACCAAATGTGCGTTCTACCACATTGCGAAGTGAAGAGTGAGCATGATTGTATACCTCATACTTCCCCGTCGGTTCTCTTCGCCTATTGCGAAACTCCGGTATATGATAGGTTTGGCCTTTGTATGGAGCAAGGTATCCACTTCGGTTTGGATAGCCTGAATCGACAAGGTAGTATTTGCCTAAAAATTACAACAAAGTTAGCATTACAAAAAGAAAACTTGAAACTAAATTGCTTTGAATATGAGTATTGTTTTGTAGTACCATGTGGAGGAAGAGGGAACTTATGTGCATACTTCTCCACGGTATGATTCAAAATCCTTGTGTCATGTGCCGAGCCCGGCCACCCAACAACGACGAAAGTAAACCTCATGTCAAAGTCACAAACAGCCATCACATTTTGAGAAGTAAATCCATGTCGCCCGGTGTGGGTAATGACATCTAATGCTGGAACTGAAACTGGTATGTGACATCCATCTATTGCTCCAATAGCACCCTCAAAATGTGGCCAAAATCGATCATCTTTAATTCTTTCATGAGGAGTTGAGAAAGAATAATCAGTGGGTTTTATGTTGTTGGATGATAACTTGCACAGACAATCCAACACTTCTTTGAACTTTCGATGAATTGTTTCAGTTGATCTTGCAAAACGATTTTCAACTTGAGAGAAAGATTGTGGGGCTCCAACCATCCATAAGAACATAGCTAATGATTCCAACGATGTCATGCCTCTACTTGATTGCAATCCATAATCATCAACTAGAAGATCATGCAATGAAATAAAAACATCTGGGTACATCCTAAACATTTTGTAGCACATCTTTCTATTATCAAGATTCTCCATGACCCATTCATAACCAGTTTGTTGAGGAATTCGATATGGTGCTTTGTTCAAATAAGTCTGACTATACTTGTTACCTATTTCACCCAGCATAGCAACTTCATATGAAATGTGTGTCATTTGAAGAAGAAAAGTCCTCTCAGCCTCGTCATCAACCATCTCAACACTTTCATCCATCTACAAAATAGAGCAGCAAACATATAAGTAAATGGCAGCCCAAAAAATGGCAGCAAATGTATACGTACATTGCAGCCCAAAAAATGGCAGCAAACATCACATATGATATATAAAACATATGAGATGCACATCAGCCCAAAAAATGGCAGCAAAGATCACATATGAGATGCACATCAGCCCAAAAATGGCAGCAAACAAATGAGTCAACATTTTTCATTACACGATAGCAACAGATCTCATAAATAGTTCACTACATCAACACACATTCAAACTGAAACAGGTCCCATAAACAACATTTGGGAACATGGTTTTAATACAACTTGCTACTTGCTCATTGCTTCGTGCTCCCTCGTAAGCCAGTCAAACCTGCCCTCCTTGGTTTTAATCAACATAAACAACTCACGATACTCTGGCTTCATCACAATCTTGGTCGCGGTGTGGAACAAAGAAGTCCCTTCCTCGGCCCCACACTCCACCATCAAATTAAGTACTTCTCCCATGGTTGGAGCAGTAACTTTGGGAACATGGTTAGCTGATCCTTCACTCACTCTTGAGTTTATTTTTCCCAAGGTTTGCTTATACGCACGAAGAAATGGGTTCTTGTCCTCTTCATCTTCTACATGAGACTTAGATTTGCGTTTACCTAATGTTTTACCTTGCCCTCCTTTCTTCTTGAAAGATTTCAAAGGAGTTCCCAAATCTTCACTCTCTTTTACCTCCGCAATGGCATCATCATCCGAGCTACTGGATATCTCTCCTGGAATGGAGGCTGTTTCCCCGGTGACATGAGCATTCTCAAACATAACATCCATCTCCTTCAAGTTGGGAGGGCCCATGTACCGCCACTTTGCATGTCCTAGGTATTTCTGAAAATAGCATACACATTAACACAATGACATAAACAATTGGAAATCTTAATCATAAATATATGACCATCCTCACCTTAAGATGAATGTCCCACCAACTATCATCAGCTTCAATTGTTCCCATCTTATCATTCCAACCAAGTCCAGTTGCAGAATTCTTTAACTCCATAAACCGAGCATATTCTTTCTTCAATTGGTCCCATTTGTTTTTGAATTGCCTTCTTGTGCGTCTTTTCTTAGTTAGTTCAAAAAATTTCTCCTCGAGATTGTTGTAACCTTTGGGACTCAAATAACCACCCGGCCTATTGTGCTTCTCCGTCTCTTCTTTGCATATCTCACAAAATATTTTAGTATGATATGCATCCCAATTTGCTTTGTCCATCTATTGCATTCAAAGTTAAACATTCTCCTCAAAACATGTATATATATGGCCTATTGGCATCCATACATATGAAAGCATCTATTTTATTCTGCTCATATATTCAAACATATATACATGTATTTTTTGCTAATAGAATCAAAAACGAAGGCATGTAATTTTCTGCCAATAGAATCATACACAAACATATATGTACACAGGGAAATAAAAAAGAAGAACAGAGAGCTACCTTGAAAAATCCTGCAGATCTTGAGAACGAGGGGGAGGTGCGTTGGGAGGAGGTCGGCGAGGCGCTGGGAGGCGGTCTCCGGCGCAGACGAACACGGGCGAGGGCGCCGGAGGGCGGGCGCCGGCCGGCGCCGGCGGCGCAGTCCCCGACGAGGGCGGGCGCCGAAGGGCGGGCGAGGGCGGGCGACCGAGGGCGGGCGCCGGAGGGCGGGCTCTGGTGTACAGCGAGGCGAGGGCGGGCGCCGGCCGGCGCCGGCGGCGCAGTCCCGGCCGGCGGACGAGGCTGGCCACGGGAAAACCTAGCGCCGCCCTTGCTCCATCCCGTGTGGCTGTGTGCTGCGGGGAAAAAATGGCTAAGGAAAAAAACTGAATGGGGGATTTGCACGTTTATATGGGAAGGGCATTTTTGCTGTAATTCTAACGAAGTGGCAGGGGTAGGATGGGCGTGGGAGTGATTCACCGGGGGAGGAAGCTGTGGAAGCTGCTCGGGACCAGCTTCTCCTTTTGCATGTAAAAAAGCTGCAGCTGCAGTCAAACTTCTCCCAGAAGCTGGCTGTTTGGTTGGGCTGCTGGCTTCAAAGCTGGGGAAGCTGTTAAAAATCTCAACCAAACACCCTCAAAAACACCCGAGGTAAGATTACAATAGGAAGGAAGGAAATGTATACTATGGAGCTGCCGTAAGAAACACGGCTAGTCAGGTAAATTTTTCTCACGCATGCAAAGTTACGGCGCATGCAATATTCGGACACTAGAACGAAAGAAACAATAGGTTTGCAAGGTAAATTTAGGCCCTGTTTAGAACTACAATAGATTATAATAATCTGGATTATGAAGATAGATTATATAATCTGGTTTATAAAAATAATCCAGGTGGGTATGTTTGAAGGCCAGATTATATAAACTGTAATTCAGGTTTTACATTGTACAATGACATGTCTGTCCTGTATCAAAATAAGACGGTGGCGGTGGCAGTAGGTAATTATCTTCAAGTTTACAAGGGTAATAGGTCATTAGTAATCCATAATCTGATTTTAGCTGGGGTAGAGTAGATTATGAGTTTTTAATAATCTGGTCATCTAGTTTTTAAAATCTACAATATAAATTGTCCTGTTTGGAAACATAATAGATTATAAAAACCAGATTATATAATCTGGGTGGTTCCAAACAGGGCCTTACATCACGGACTAAGGCCCTGTTTGGAACCACCCAGATTATATAATCCAGTTTTTATAATCTATTATGTTTCCAAACAAGACAACTTATAGTGTAGATTATAAAAACTAGATGGATAGATTATTAAAAACTCATAATCTACTCTATACCAGCTAAAATCAGATTATGGATTGCTAATGACCCATTACCCTTGTAAAGTTGGAGATAATAACATTTCTACCACCGCTACCCTCATCTTAAAAAAAAAACAGAGGGTAGATAGGTCATTATGCAATGTAAAACCTGGATTACAGTTTATATAATCTGGCCTCCAAACATGTTCACCTAGATTATTTTTATAAACCAGATTATATGATTTATCTTCATAATCCAGATTATCATAATCTATTATGGTTCCAAACAGGGCCTAAGTACTTCCGTCTGCACAAGCTGCATGCATCGCAAGACCATTCCTATCTGCATCTGATCGTTTTTTTTCTTTTAGAAGATCTTATTTTCTGCCCCGAGAAAAACAATGAGGTAGTGATGCATACTACCTCTCCTTCTCGCCTATATTTTTATCTTGACTTGTTCATTAGGCGCCATGGATTTGATGTAGTAAAATCTCATTTGGAACTTTATACGGAGGTACTTCCTCTATAAAAAAATAAAAGATCACTTACATTTATTTACGGAGGGGGTACCATTTATGGAATTGCATCTCAATTATTCAAAAGTTTATTCCTCGAATGGTAACTAAAATTTCCAACTATAATGTCACATTGACTTCTTCAATACATGGAGTAGTGTTCGAAGGGCCTAACCCCAAACTTTATTGAAATAGAGGGAATAATTTATAGATTATCTCTAAGAAACATGGAGCTAGTATTTACAGGGTCAGCTCTTCAGAAAACAGAACTGGAACTCTACTCATGATCTCAGACATGCTGATTACACAACCCTCCAGAGAGAACTCTAATACACTTCGACCAGGGAGAAAGCAACTAAAACAGGATCCAGAAACAAGATAACCCGCTTGCAGCTCTCCTGGATTGAAACTCATAATGGATAGACTCAAACATCCTCTTAGCATAACTCTGTGTTGTCAAAGGTCCTTATGTTTTTCCAGATTTTCAAAAGTATTATATCAGCCCACTGTTATCAGGGTACTTATAGATGAGCTTCCTACAGTGTAAAAACTGATTAGTAGGAAGCAAGCGTGCAACTCTTCTGGCATCTATATGTTAGGTGCGCAAAAGGGTGTATCGCACATTCATTTATCAAAAATATGTTCTCTTTTAGATGCCTTCACATAAACTCAAATCATGAATGCTATGGACAAAAATAACAACACGTGATTCGAAAGAACAGCAGGATAATGCCCCACGCTGAAATTTGTTATATACAATATGTTATCTGGCATGTCCCACCTACTGTAGTAGTGTAGTAGACAATGAGCAGGTAGTACAATTCAGTTTCTTTCAAAACAATTTCGGGTTCAGAACAACTGTTCATTTTTTTGCAGAAGAATAGTTTGATCTACAAACACTAAGGGTGCTAGGAGCTTGGTGAATAGGGGTGTTATTATATCTAAATGTGTTGAATAAAATGGGCCATGTGGTAAGATATATAGGGGATTACTGAATCGTTGCCGTTGAAGGAGCTAAAAAAAATCTCAGATATAGGTCAGAATGTTACTATAAAAAGATAGTAGATTAAGGCAACTAGATTTAACATTTGATAGAATTAAATATAAATCTGCTCCGATTAGGTGGATTGTTGATATTTCCTTAACTCGGGTTATCTTAGAAGATTCATCCAAATACTATAAGAACTTGTGATAGAGTGATTTCCCATAAAGCCTATACGCACATGGAAAGAAGTATGCTCCAGAGTGGAATATAGCAAATTCAATCTCCATATAGTTATCTGAAGTTATGGATTGGGAGTGTTCCTAAGAAAATGCAGTTACAGATTGGTAAAAGCAAGAATACAAACATAGTAACCATATAGGGTAAAGTTTCAATAACCTTTTTGAAAGAAGGCTCAAGCCTTCCTCTTAAAAAGCAAAGATAATTTGGTGGTTCTAGCTCGGTCGTTCGACTCAGGTGAGGAATTACTTTATTCTTCACCCTGGGCCTTATATTGTATGTTTTAATAGTAAAAGTTATTATACACAACCAAATTTGGAAGATAGAGATAGCATTAATTGCACATTGCTATGTACTAGTATTTCTTTAGTTGGTGTTGTGTCTTAATAAGGATATTATTTTCCTTGTTAAGTATACATGAATGGTAACTAGTAAACGTCGGAATATTAGGGCCTCCTGGCGAATGCCCTCAAAGCCGTGTGGTCACAATCGAACGGATGGCAATCTTTTTGTAGAACGTGAAATGTTTTTACAATAGTTGTACAATAGAAACATGCATCATTTTAGTCGGTACAATCGCTTTATACTATCATAGACATGCATCATTTTACATCCCAAAGATATAGGTAACATTAGTTGTACAATAGAAACGAACGGTCCATATGTATGTCCGAAACATGCATGTTGAAAGGACTGTCAAACTTTAAATGCAACTGCTATTTTGTCTTCATGATATCATTCACACCTTCCCTTGTGAACTTCACCGGATATGACGCATCTATGAGGATGCCACACAACCCCTCCTCATCATGGCCGCTGACGTTGCGTGCTATGCGTATGTAGCCATTTTCACCCCATTCTGGCCCCAGCGAGTTCTTCACGATCCAGTAATCTATATGTTTTTCCGAACCCTGCTCACCAGTAGTGCCATAGCCCACCACTGTCATTTCATGGCTCAGGTCTGTCCCACAAGGTCCCACGAATACGCCTCCCCCATAGCGCCGGAAAGCCATGGAGTTAGCGTCGAGTGCCACGACGACCGGTTGGGCCGCCACTGCCTGCATCAACGCCACCTCATTCGGCGGCACCTGTTTGTAGCCATTGATGGTGACGACGGGGTTCCGGTTCTTCTTGGGCACCGAGCAGTGGCCTTGCTCATGGCCAACATATGGGTACTCAGCCTCCGTTTCGATGCCGCCGTTGTGGATCATGTACTTGAAGGCCCCTTCTGCGTTGCCGCCACGACAACCTTCATTCCCCTTGTCGCAGTCTAGAAGTTGTTGCACGGATAATGATGTCAGGTTCCGAGTCCTGATGGAGTTGATGCCCTCCACTGCCGCTATGGCCGCAAAGGCCCAGCAGCCCCCGCAAGTTCCCTGACGCTTCACGTTCGTCACCGCCGATGGACGGGTGTTGTATCCCATCATGCGCCAGTCCACATCAGTTGGAAGGCCTTCACGGGCAGCGATGGCGCCCTGCATGACACGATCCTGGCTTTGGCGCTTCCGGCCGCTGGACATGATGTTGGAGCAGCGACCGTAAGTGTGGTTGACCTCTTCATCAGTCATGTCGCCGAAGAGGTTGAGGCTTAGCTTGTAGGGCATGTCATGTTGGTTGAACTCATGGATCATGCGTGCATTCTCCTTGAACACATTGAAGCGTCGAGCCTTGTCGTCGATTTCACGTTCCACCACGTGATTCTCGCACCAACGCTCATACAACGCCCACAAGGATTCCTCCGATGCCAAGTCCTTATCCATGATGTCGATGGCGTTGGCCGTCGACATAGTGGTGGTCAGCGCGATGGCCACGAATAGCATCGTCGGAAGTGCTATTGCCATTGTGTGTGTGGTTGGTTGAGTGTGGAGTGTCTAGGTAACGATGGATCTCCTTACAATAGTCCAACTCCTACTTACCTATCCCTGTTTATATCTATACCAATGGTGAGTGCTCAACATATTTAACTCGTAATTAATATCATGGCAAATACCAACATATGTGATAATCACATAATTAATGCATAATTGATATTCTATCTAATATCAACTTACCATTAATTTTCTTTCCAATATCCATGTGTGTTGTAGATACACGTTTACTTTGTACTAGTAAATGTGTACACTAGTACTGATAAATGCACACGTTTAAAACATGTTACTCCCTCCGTACCTAAATATAAGTCTTTTAAGATATTTCACTAGGTGTCTACATACGGAACAAAATGAGTGAATCTATACCCTAAAATATGTCTATATACATCCGTATGTAGTCCATTAATGAAACTCTTAGAAAGACTTATATTTAGGAACGGAGGGAGTAATATTAGAAAGAAAATTAAATGCATGTGCGAACTGAGCGGATGGTTAGGTTCCTTGTGGTGAATCCAACACACCAGGATTCAAGTCCCAGATTTTCATTTCAGGCCTTCCGATGATGTCCGTTCCGTGGAAGGAGACATTCTCGGCGACTATGAAGGAGTTTGTGACGACTTCGTCGACCTCAAAACGTTGTGCCGGCTTAATATTTTTGAGGTGCTCATAGGAATACGGTGTGTGCACGTTCATATGATTGATTGTATGTGAGTATCTACGTTTGTATCATGTTTTAAAAAAATTTACAAATCTATATTAGGTATTAATTGCATGTTTATATTTAGGAGGATATCAATTACACATCAATTGCATGTTTATATTAAGGAGGATATCAATTGCGTGATAAGCACAAATATTGATATTTAGTATCTCTACTATTGAAGTGGAGTTGATTCTACGTATCTCTACTGTTAAGGGGAATTGGTTCTGTCGCCTCCACTTCAGTTAATCCCTTTCCTCCACAGACGTCTCCTCCCATCGGTTTTTACTCCTGGTTTATCCAATTTCCAGATGAATCAATATCACAGAGATTCGGTCGCTTCCACATAAGGCCTTGTTTGACAGAACTGGAATTGAGAGGTTTGGGAACGAGGGGATTTCAGGGGATTTGGTGAATTCCCCTCTTCCACCCAATCCCCTCAAATCCACTTGAAACCCCTCAAACCCCTCTAATCACAATCCTCTTCATATGAAACAAATGTTTGGTAGGCAGGGAATGCAAATATTGTGCAAGCGTTCAAAAATGCAATCTTTTTATCAAGAAGAGCTTGCTACAAAATTGTAAAGGTGTCCAAATAAAAATATGATCTGCTACAGGGGAATAATTTTGTAGCAACAACATAAATTTGCATGAATTTGAATCGGTATCTCATCACATGCATGGAGTATATCGCAACAACAATATAAATTCTTGTAACATCATTACTCGGAATCAACATGCCATGTGTGATCTTTCACAACAACAACATTTTACACAGCCACAAAATATTTGTATCCAGCAACACAAAGTACTTGTGCAATTGCTCACGATCAGTTTTCCAACTTTTGAATGTCCAACAAAGATAATGCAACACGGGATAATGCTTTTGAGTATGGAAGATAGTACTAGCAGAATAGAATAGATGACACATATAATGTGAGAATGGAGAACCAATGCTGCCATAAATTAAACTAGAACCAATTCAACTAGAGACATATACGCTAGATATCAGATATAACTACCCTCTGCCAACAATGAAGTCAAGAATACAAGTGAGCACACATATCTCAGCTGAAAATTCAGTTAACACGCAACACCAGTACAATGGTTTGAACACTGAACTGAAGCACTAACACTGAAAATTTAGTACATTGAACTGAAGCACTAACACTGAAAATTCAGTACACTGAACCGAAGCACTAACACTAAACTGAACATTCAGTTCACAGTGTTCCCAGAGATGTGCGAATTCACATTTCTAATATTGGTTTGCATTACTTTTGGTACAAATAGCAAGTGCTTCTTCAGTGCTCTCCCTGAATACTGAATAAAGTGCAGATATGTTTTGCTTTACACTAACACTCTGTATCCTCTTTGATCATGGAAAAAAAAATCTGTATTGCGTAAAATCATGCTTTCACACAAAAGTGCAGTGGTTGAACCTTGCAGTTACCTCGCTACACAAAATTGCAACTAAGATTCGTTTCACAAGCTTTCAGAGAATACTATACCTCGAGCAAAGATCCCAGTACTATCCTGGAGTGTGTATGGGTGAAAAAAAACCAAGATGAGTATCCATACAATCCACTACATGTTGATAAAAAACAACTAAATAGCCACCTAAATTTCAACCAATATTTAAAGGCTACCGAACCTATATGTCGTGTTCTGCAATTAGAAGAGACATACAGACAAACTCCACAACAGAGCCATGTCCATTGGGTATCGGATGAGGAGCAAGAAGAGCCGGCCCTAGGGTTAGGGGAGGGGATGGAGAAGTGAAGGAGAGGGGAGGAATCATCTCGGGGAGAACCGGCGGAGGAGAACATTTACACCCCGGGGGCGGCGAGGGCGTTGCTTTTCCTGTCTTTTTTCCTTCTTTCCCTGTGTTCCCTGTGTGTGTGCCCTCGAGGCTTGAAAGACGTGTGGATAGGAGGGGATCCAAGGGGGATGAAATGGATTGGACTGTGCAAAACACACGAAACAAATGGGTCGTCGAGGCTTAGGGAGGTTTCTGGGCCGCGCAGGGTTAATACTCTGAAAACCCGCCTAAAGGAATCAAATCATAGGGCCAAAAATATCAAATCATAACTTGTCATTTACCAAAATCAATCAACATAACTAAATCAAATATATTTTTTCTATCATTTCTTTGACAAAAAATAAATAAATAAAAACCAAGCTCCCACCACATCATCCACCCCTCCTCTCTCCTACTTCAGAAGTACCTAGTTCTCCCCAACTATAACTATTTAGGTACAAAAGAACTATAGTTATTTAGGTACAGAAGAAGTATGTTGCCGAAGCCATGGACGTCACCACCACAACATTAGCCTCTATCTTCCTCAAAGGTCACCATCCTCAACCATGTCGACCAGCACACAAGCAGAAACAATAGTGAAGAATAGGAACATATGGAAGAATAACCAAAGTGCAAAGCTAGAATACTGCTGTCGGTCGATACACGGTACATCTCATCGCTCCGCAAATGGTCTCACCGGAAGAATCCCTTTGCACAAAGTTCAAGCTAACAATCACAGTTCAAACTAAATCGACAAAGCATTCAGCTAGAGCTAGCTAATAGAGAGATATTACAGAAGTTCCTGGCTGCCTAACATAACCAACTTGAGCGAACATCGCACTAGGACGGTGCATCCATTTGGTCCGAAGCACCCAGGATTGAGCGCAGCCATCCATGGTACAGCTTCAGTCCCTATCTTCCCTTGCAGGCGAGCGGCTGCACAACAGCGGAGAACATGTTCAGTGTGGTGCTTCAACACGATTTAGCAAGCATAATGAAGCGTTTTCAGCATACGAACCTGCGGCGCCTGTCATAGGCAGGACTGGCTTCACGGCGTTCACGGTCATACTTGGGGCTAGCCCTGTCATCCCCTTTGCCGCCGTACGGGCTTCCACCACGGACATAGTCAGGACTATCTCTGGCACCGCCCTTGCCATAGTCCGGGCTGCCCCTCTCCCTGCCCCTGCCATAGTCTGGGCTGCCCCTTTCCCGCCCTCTGCCATAAGGACTTGCCGACCTACCACGATTGTCCCTTCTGTCAGGAGACCTATCACGGCCTCCTCTCCTGTCTGGACTGTACCCGTTCCTTTTTTCATCATCGTCACGAAGCGCATACTCAACAGAAATCACCCTGTCCATCACAGTGCTGCCAAAAGAATGAATTCAGTTATAATCAAGCTATTACTGTAAGCCATATAGCAAAAGAACTATTCATGACAGTGTAAGTACTGTCATCAAGAAACAAGTGTTAGTACCTTCCATTAGTACCGTCCAGAGCTTTAGTAGCATCCTCCTGTGTTTCATACTGGACAAATGCAAAGTTCCTTCTGATTCTGATATTTGCAATCTTGCCATACAGATCAAAGTGCTTCTCCAGATCTCTTGTCCTTGTGTTGATTGGATCAAAGTTGATCACAAACAAGGTTTTGGTTGGTTTCACGCTGCTTGGAGATCTCTTTCCATTTCCTTTCCGACCACCACTGCGATCCTCCTACACAAATAATAGACGACGGATATTAAGAAAAATAAGGCTACTGAGAGATGACTTTTATTATTAGTTTACAACTGCGCACCTTTGTCCATTCGACTCTCAGTCTCCTCCCTGTTCTACCAAAGTCAGTTCTATCAAGTCTACGGATAGCATCTTCAGCATCACGTTCATCTTCCATGTAGACGAACGCAAATCCTTCAATGTTGAACATGGAAAGATGACTAGTTATTTAAAGTAGCTCGCACATTTTACTAACCCTTAGGGTAAACAGATAATGGCTTGTATGGCGATCAAAATCTTTGCAAGAGAAAAAAAACTTCAAGATCACCTCAGGAAGCTACAAATTGATATGTCAGCACAAATAAGAACAGACCTTTTGCATGTTGCACTAAATGATGTCAGAGTACGATAATCCAAACGTTCGTGGTACACCAAAAGAGGTGGTGGTGCTGCCGGTGGAACCTCTACTCTTCTCCAGCCGGCCATGAGATTGGCATGGTTTGGTCGACGTGGGAGAGTGTAACCGGGCGGGGGAGGAGGGTGCAACATTGATGTAAAAGTAAGACATCAGTCACAAGGTGGTCGTTTCCAAGTGACAGATGTCATGGTGGACTGTGAACTCCTGGAAATGGACAGGGCATGAGGCAGGGGCTCAGGCAGGAAAGGTAGAGCCCAGTCCATCAACCAGGAAGAGCACAGATGCTTCATGATATTCCTGCGGCAAAGAAACAATTGAGTACTGGACCTAAACTTTAAGAAATAACTTCTTTTTCTAAATTTATATCCTGGTTTGGACTTGTCCAATGACTTTGACAAAATAACAATAAACATAATCTGATTCTGCTGAACAGTCTCTGGCCTGATACACTTTGTCCAATCATATCTTATAACAGACCGCATCATACTGCACCAGGGATGGTTGAAGAAGCGATGGCAGTCTTTGCAGCAACGAGGACGGCTGTTTCCACTTGGCACCCACCCAATCTTGTTAAAGCTAACTGAGCACACCATTCACTCCATTCCCTTGGAAGACTTGTATGGAGCTAATGTATTTGTGCACATTAATATCCCTTTTGAGTAAATAGCAGTTTACTCAAGCATTACACTTGTAAGTTTATTTCTTAGAAGAGTTTGTTGCCTTAATGACCGACACCACCAAATAGGTGCAACATAAAATCAGATGGTAAAAAGGACAACTTAAATCTAGAGAATGGACACAAAGAGTTCATACCTGTCTTCATGTCAACTCGCTCCACTCTTCCATATTTGCCAAAAAGACGCTCGACTTCAGATTGGCGGGCATCATAGTCAAGGTTCCCGCAGAAAATTGGCCTCATGTTGGTGTTGCTGTATAAACAGATCTTCCCCAAACCTATTCGAAGATACAAGTCAGAGAAACTGTTAATCGTGGGCGGTTATGATACACATGCTCAATAGATGATAGCAGATTCATGCAGTCATTATTCCAGACATTTTACACAGAAACTACAGACATAAACATCAGTAGCAGATTTGCAAAAGCTCAGCACATTTGAGGTACTTATGAGGAGCTTCACATATGCTAGCTAGATTCATTTACCCAAACGGCATGCAAACTGCGTATCTATAGCTCAAACACCTTGGTGTCCAGCACAACTGATCAGCTGACCAGCAAAATAAATGGTGTCCTTCCAGTTTATTTATCAGCCAGCATGCGAATGAAAATCTCTAGGATGACAATACAATATTAGTTCAAACGGGAGCACAGGGGAGTGGAGCAGCATCCATGATACTCCCTCTAATCCAAACTATAGTGCATCCAGATGTTGATGCTTTTCTCCTATGAACTTTGTCAAACTCTACAAAGTTTTTCGACTTCGGAATTAAATCTACACACGCGCACACTATATTTTGGAACGGATACAGTGCCCATATGCCAACAACCCAAAACGGCTGAATCCCGCAATACCTAACAAGCGCATACTACATGATAAACCGTAACAGAACATCCCGGTGGACCGCAACGCCGCGGTAGCAGGCACCTGACAACCACGAGCGAATTTTCATCACAGCTTAAACAGCACACGGATTCTCTCGGTGGCAGGCCCCGTTGCCAGATTTCCACGTCCGGCGCAGCTGAACCTAACTCTCCCGTGCATGCCCAGAACCCGCCAGCGCGCCCGCTCAGACGGAGCGACGCAGAGCAAAAGGCGAGCTAGAGTCCTATTGAAGAAAAAAATATGAAAAAATCGCCAGATCTGAGCTCCCTGCAGCCGAGGCGGCCGAGCGAGCGCCAGATCCAGGGGGCGGGGCGCAGGACGGGCGCCGTGCTGCGGGGAGGAGATCGTGGCAGCCATGCGAGAGGCGTGGTGGGGGTGCGCGGCGTTACCTTCGGAGGGGGCGGGGGAGGGCGGAACCCTAGGTTTTCGACGGGGGGCGCGGCTGGTTCGGACCCGGCGGCGAGGGGAGCGGGGGGAGGACGGAGACAGACAGGGGCAGGTCCGTGGCCCGTGAGCAGGGGGGGAGGGAGGGGTTTATACGCGAGGGGGAAACGAGGGGCTGCGGGGGTGGGGCCCACCTGTCGGCGTGGCGTTTTTTTTCAAAAATATTCCAAAGTTGGTGTGTAAAGTCAGCTTAGTCCCTGTTTGAGACCGCATCAAAATCAGTTCCGCTTTATCAAATCTACTTTAGAGCAGTTTCATACAAAACTTACAAATATTTTAAAGAGGATGTCTGGCTTTCATCTAGCTCCAGCTTCACGAATGGAAATTTTAGCGGAAAGAATCCATTTGATTGGATGAGAGGGGAAAAAACAAAGGGGTATTCACTTACTAGTAACGGTGATGGGTAACTTTCTTCGAACTCCAGCTTCTACAACTTTATGGAGCACCTCCTAGAGAGCTTCACAAAAAAAATGGAGTTAGACCCTGGATTCTATTTTTTTTGCAGAGCGACGTATCGTGGAGGTATTCTGTTTGGTATACGTTTTTTAGAGCGGAACTGAATTTTTTGAAGTAGAGCAATTTCAAACAAGCTCTTGGTCAAGGTCCCCGCAACTACGATTCTTCAATCTTCATTATGCTTTTACATGGTCCCTACATTCATTATATAAAGTGTATTTGTTTTTTGATAAAATTTCATAATGTAAGGTGCTTTTCTTGTAATTCCTTGTAGTTTCCTTACTTAGCCATCCACAAAGAGGAAAGTATCTATCTCATGATTGCAGGTACTTCTAATTGTATCAAAAGAAAGATACAATCTCTCTTTCTTGATTGCTTGTATCTCTTACTTTTCTAGATTCATTGATTTACTTGCCACTAACCAATACATTTGTTAAGGGTAATTTTGTCCTAACACCTCTATAATTATGTGCCTTCATCACCGTGCTGAAAATTATACGCCTTACATAAAGGAACGGCGGGAGTATTATTTTTACTTGCAAGTGGGGCCCATCGATCCGTGTTGAACGCGTGATGCTCGCTTTTTCAGACCACTATGTTCTCGTTCTAAGAGATAAATAAGTTCCAAATTTAACAAAAACAAACATTAGATAATGAAGGTCCAAATGCAACTACGACGTCTACATAATCTAGCGATAATGCATGGCTCCTGATTGTCGTCGTTAGAGGAGTATGAAGATATCTCCAACAAGGCGGTCGCGGTCTCCTTTGCACCTTTCCTTTTGGACTCCGGCTCAACCTAGACAATGGCCTCGACGACACCCCTCTTGTAGGCCTCCTACTCCACCCATATGTGGCTTCGCAGCGACACCCTTCCTATGGGAATCTAGCTCCTCACAAATGACGACCTAGGTTGCGGAAGCGAATGTGGCCACCTTGAGCGCCCTCTCATCATTTGGTCTCCTTGGCTTCTCTTCGGACATGATGGCGGTGGCCTCGACGGTTGAATTACCAATTGCTGCATGCATGGAGCATCCTCTCGTCAAATTTGACGAATTTGACCCGTGGACGAAAGTATTTCACAAACTGAACCGCGTTCGAAAAAATTCACTCGGCTGACCCTTTTGTGTGGCGTCTTTTGGGAAGCAGATCGACACCACTGTTCATCATGGTTGGAGCTTGGGCCGGATATGATTTGGAAAGTAGATTGACACTGCGGAGATTTGGAAAGTAGATTGACACTGCGGAGATTTGCAAAGTAGATTGACACTGCGGAGATTTGGAAAGTAGATTGACACTGCTGTCCGCCATGGCTGGAGCTTGCCCGTGGATGATTTCGCAAGAAGATTGAAGGAAGTGCTTGAGCATCATGGGGGAGAGAGACAGACCGAGTGGATCGAAGGCGAGAAAATGAGGAGTTGGGATTGAGCGATTGATTTTTGTTTCTGCAACGAGGAGTTGGGATTGAGCGATTGATTTTTGTTTCTGCAACATCGTCGCCCCACACATGTGGTCGCCGTTGCCTGGCGTCACAAGAGGCAAGCGGTGTGGGGGAGAGGGGGGGGGGATGTGGCGCAACCAGGAGGTGGCGGACATAGCAAATAAAATCGATTAGATGAATAGTAGTGTTTACCAATAAAATAACAACACAGCTTGTTAACAGATATTCCCTTCGTATGAAAATACTTGTCATAATAATGGATGTAGCTAGATGTATTTTAGTTCTAGGTACATTCATTTTTATTCATTTATGCGACAAGTAATTCTAGACGGAGGAAGTATTTGCCAGGAAAAGAACTGCCACTAACTATATGTTGCATCGTAGCGACACGCTGCCAGGTAAAAAAACAGCAGAATATCGCTCACTCAAACACTGAGCATTTGCACCTTTTTGTTGCAGTTTATAGCCAAAACTTAAGCTCAAAATGCAATGGCTGTACCTCTATCTACCATCTATGTCCACACATAAAAACGCTATTGGCAATTTACTATGAGCAGCTAGCATCTTTGCCTGGTCTTCAGATTGTTCTGACAGACATTTGATCCCTACATTTCTGCCTCCAACCTGCGAAGATTAGTACAAGAGGATAGATAGTTGCAGTAAATTATACACATGCAACGCCCGCGTATCTTCCCTCTTGCAGGGATGCTATCTGCGATAAGGAAAAGAACTGCAATTCTTGTGCGAGCAAATCATGCCCTGCGCATTATCATTGGTTTTGAACTTATAGCACAATCACTATGATCATCCATGCAAGGACACCGTGGGCTGAAGCTGTGCCACCAATTATGTTGCGGTGAAGGCTGTGGGACTGCTGAAGAATACTAGGCGGTCACTGTCAGCAAGGATGATCTGAAATGATTTGGAGAATTATCTGTTGTATCAGGTTAAAGAACAATATCTTGAGCCAATCCACTTGCCATCTTTTATGTATGTGATTTACCTGCAAGTTGCAGTGCCCTCTAGCTGGGAACAAAATCACTTCAGAGGCATGCATAGTCCAGCGAGCAAACCAATAAGATGATTCCATACGCATTTTGAATGCAGGGGTGGTCATACTTTTCCCAGGTGATTGTGCAACCTCACGAAATCATCCATCATCAGTTCCGACGGTCTAGCCTGCAGCAATAATGAATTTAGTGCACGAGCAAGGATGGATGGATGGAGGGAGAGCTTACTGTAGGCGGAAGACCGATATTGGTAAGAGCGGCCTCGATTTCAACAGAAGAATATAGGTGTTGAAGTGATTTCCGAAGCATCTTGCGCTTCCCATTGAACGCGGAGTTCACCTGGAATGAAAGGGCACGGGGAAGTCTTAATGGCTAGCACCAACAACTGACGGTTAATGGAAAAACAAGGAGGAAACTCATGCATGCAGTCTGACTCACCATTGAAAAAAAACTTTTGTTAGAACTAACAGGCGGATACTCCCCAGCATCCTTTATTTTAAACCTTATAACACCACCGTCAACCTGCATGGTATCTATGATAAGTCCTTACATGCCACATTTATGAAACCCCAAGCATTGTTATAGCATTCTACGCACAAGGACATCTGAAATAAGAACTTGCTTACCGTCGGTTGAGGGAAAAAGTTGGCCCTCTCTACCTTGAACTTGTATTCGGGTTCTAAAAAAACAAAGATAACGTATGCATTTCATTAACTGTGATATATGTACCTAGGCATACTAAGCGAATTGTTAAGACACTGAAAAACAGTTCAGATGATTTGGTGACTATCAAGGCATGAATTGCATAGCTACACAGTAGACAGTAGCAGTTACTAGAGTACAAAAGAGATATAATCTGCCCACACAGGGATTGAACCCAGGTAGGCAAGGAGACGCCACTGCGCTCCCATCAGATGCGGGCAATGACGATACTTTTGATCATTTAACTACTCAAGAATACTAGCTAATGTACATCAGAGCATCTGCATGTCGAAATCGAAACGATGGAGAAAAACAATCCCTTGTATAAAGCCCAAAACAATATACCCATTATGAGAGTCAACTTACCGTTTTCCTCGGATAAAAGCATGATTACTTGCAAAAACGAAAAGAACAAAAGAGTAAACCTATTTTCAAGCCTGGACGATGGAATGCAGATACAGAGTATTCCAGTGTCACGAAGGTATCAAACGGGTAAAACTAAAGGAAGACCTCTTACCAGAGTAGAAATTCACAAACACATTGATAGGTCGGTACTCTGGTGTTTGTATTGAAGCATTTGCAAGGCGTAGCGCTGCTTCATCCTGAAATGAAGAACAGAAGAATTAATAAGATGTACCTTTTCTTACTAAAGGTGAAATGAATCACAATAAATAATGAAGACTAGAAGAACCTCCAACATAACAACGACAAAAAATCACTGGAAAAAAATCCGAAAATCTAACATAAAATTTGGCAGAAGTGATAGTAGAGGAAAATAGAAGACACATACAAACACCATTATGTTTGACATTAATAGATACACAGAAATGAGCAGTACTTTGAACATACAAATTGTACAAGCAGTTTATACTGCAGCAAACAAACAAAGTTCAGTCATCTTATGAACTAACACTGGGTTATAATTAACTGGAACGTGCAAGAAAAAATGTACCCACTTTATGCAAAAAAAGATGTGATGCAAACCTGAAGCATGAGCACCATGACAGAGAAAACATCTCCCATTGGGAGAATTTGTTTGACAACTTCAGTGCTGACATTGAATGGTAAGTTTGCTACAACCTGCAAAATACAAAGTTTGAGGTGGACACAAGACCGCCTTCATCATGACCAATAGTTAACTAATTCTGCAAGAAGTTCAATGAAATACAAATAATGCCAAACATCAATGCTAACCTTGGCATATTTTTTCGTGCCACGGGATTTCTCGTCCAGGATAGGGAGAAAATGGGAGTGAACGTGAAATTTTGTAATATCTTCTTCAATGACCTGCATTAAATTTCAAACTCATTACACATCGGATGAGAACTACTCCAGTTAGAATTGTTATCCATCTTTGATTTAGAACTACTCCAGTTAGAACTATTCCAGGTGAACTACTCCAGTTAAACATTACACCTTAGTTTTGTAATAAAATGGGAGTATGTTTGATCTTAACATCCAATTAGAATTTCTAGATTTGTTAAATATGTAACAAAATATCCAGAAGGGCAACCTATTGGACAGTAAGATTTGTTATCTTAGATATCCAGAAGGGCAACAAGAGAATGGTCAGTGCAATAGTCTTTGTTAAAAAACACAGGGATGGTTAGCATACACTACAAAGAGCAAAGTATTAAAAGTTATCACAGTGGCCATCACACACTGTAGCTAAGTGATAACTTTTGAGCCTAGCACTTAGGCATTTCGTGTTAACAACCATCTGTCACAACATATACTCCCTCCATCCGGAATTAGTTGACACGCTCAAACGGTTGTATCTAGTCCTATTTCAGTGCTAGATACATCCATTTGAGCGTCAACTAATTACGGACGGAGGGAGTACCTGCAAAAAGTTTACAGCCAACAAAAGTGTTCATGGACTAACATATCCATATAAGTTTACTCTGTCCAAAGTTAAGAAGAATTCATGATATCTGAATCTTACTTTTCATGTAAAAAGCTGCCATTTTTTTTCAACATAAAGCAGGTTAAGTTAGAATGCAGTTCACTACCGAACCAGTATGAATAAGAACAGAGAACCGATACCGAGATACATCATTCAATTGGAGGTATTTACTACCGTCCGTAATGTAGCATTTGTTTTAGTAGCTACACAATGTAAAAAATGCTTTCATGTAAAAGAATAACCCTGCTGCCGGACCGAGCTTATTACAAATTTAAAGGAATGAAGGTACAAGCCATGGGGTTGCCTTTTACTACCATTCAAGCAACATGAATCAATAGCCAAACACAGGGATGAAACAATCCAATGTGTTCATTTGAGAACAAGACGGTACCTTCAATTGCTCTGTGGATCCAAACCTATCTCTCACAAGTGTAGCCATATGCTTATCCTGTCACCAAACAAACACATAATAAAAATGTGGTATTGCAGATTATGGATGAATTCATCAGTTAGCAGAGATCAACTACAGGGTCACTCACTGGTCGAGCAATGGTACTAGACTAGCAAACTGAAATAGGCGAACCTTCTCGACGGCGACGACGGTGGCGCCGGCGGCGAGCAGAGCGGCGGTGAGCGAGCCCGTCCCGGGTCCTATCTCGAGCACGACGTCCCCTACCTCTACCCCCGCCGCCGCCACCAGCTCCTCGTTCACCCTCGCGTTCAGCATGTAGTTCTGCAGCACAGTGAGCGCAGCCCAACGGTAAGGAACTAGCGGGCTGGGGGTTCCGCGACCGGGGAAGGAGAGGGTGGCTGGACGGACGGACCTGACCGAGGGATTTGCGGGGGACGTGGCGGCGGCCGTGCGAGTTGAGTGAGCGGATGGTCGAGTGGTAGTCGTCGCCCGCGCCGCCGCCGTCGGATGCGGCCGTTGCGACGGCGGATGTGGGCCGGATACGGCCGCGGGGCGGCGGCGGCCGGCGGTGAGGAGGCGTGGCCGGAGACGGGGAAGGCCGCGGGGATAAGGAAGTGAGCGCCAGCATTTTCGAAGGCGATATCTTTTTTTTTCTTTCTCACATTCGATTTTATTTAGCTGAAATTTCAATCCCAAAGCCCAAGCCCAAGCCCAAGACTTCGGCCCACCAAACCCTCTCTCCTGCGGCGGCGGCCATGGAGAGGAAAGAGGCCGGGGCGGCGGCGGCCGGACCCGATCCCGGTTGTGAGCAGGGGTGAAGCTGAATGGAGGCACCGTGATGCACATGCATCAGGGTCGATTCTTTCTTTCAGTAGCGCTTAGTTTGTACAACATGCATATACACCAGGTTCGATGATTGATGTGCATCAGGGTCCAAATAAAATGAAGCAGCGCGCGAACAACAATTTTGATTCGGAAGATTTTTTTTCTAGGGGTCTAGGACAAGCTGCTTGTGCTGTGGCCCCGACAGCCAGTGAATTTTATGTTGGTACCTTTGGTGTAGATTTGTTGCTTTATTTATAAAGCGAGGTGAAAGGCTATTTCGTCGTCTAGGACAAGCTGTAGCGTGTAGGTTTTTAGGGCAGAGTGCCCATGGACCCTGTTGGCAGCACGCCATAGAAGCTACGATGGAACACTACAAAGTAACATATATAATTCTTAATTCTATTATTAGTGTTAAAACTATTCTTCGAAGTTCTCTGATTTTGTTAAAAAGTCAGTTCAGATTTGAAAATGTGAGGCATATTTACCATGTAATTTTGTGTTTTGTTTGATCGCTATAGTACGCATTTTAATTGTGAATGTGTCATTCCGATCCTGGGTATACATCAACCAAGGATGAAGAGTAACATCCAAAAATTAATGAAGCCATTTTTTTTCAAATTTCGTATTTTTTCATAGCAAACATTCCTTAGTTTTTTTAACCACTTGCACAGTTTCGTGATGGGATGCCATTCATGAAGGCATGGGGAAAAGAAATTTTAATGCTCCAAAATGCTTTCAAAGATAGTTTTTTTCAAAATTACTGCTTTTTCCCCCTATAACACCACAAAACTTTGCAAACTGGTGAAACACTAGTAATGTTTGTCATAAAAGAAATTCAGAAAGTTTTGAACTTCTTATTTTTTTTTCCGATCTTACATTCATCAAGTGCACGCGTACCTCGGAGCCAAAACTCGGTGTCCATTTTTAATTGCCATCCTTTTTTGTATTTTTCATATTATCTTCTACTATTATATTTAACTAGTCATCAACCCGTGCGGCTGCACGGGCTAGGAATTCCTCTGTCTTAACATTTTTGTGTAAATTCATTTCTCACATTTTTTTTTGAATAAGAGCTTCAACAGATGCGCAAATTCCTCTGCCCTTGAGTTGTGACAAACCATATCATGTGTCCTATAATAGATGAATAGAAGTGTAGAGATATCCTGATATGTTTATATTGGTTGAACCTTTCTTGTGTCAAAATAATAAAGTAATGACCACTCTTGGATCAACATCAAGGGCAAGACATTTTTGTAAGATGACCTTTCAATACTCACCGTATGAGTGATTATTTTCTAGAAATATGAAGATAAAATGTGGTAAAACGAAATTGAAGCAAATAGGTTCAAGATTGGTTCCAACACTTTTTGCTGAAAGGTCACCACAGAAAAGTGTTCATGTCATGATAAGTAAAATGCCAATTGCCAATGGGCAATATTTCTAATATTAGACTAAATGTAAATTGAAATTTATAATAACCAATTGTAATGAGATAATTAAAGAATATTAACCATGACAATCATCATCATGTACACGTAGGATGTATACTATTAAGCTAAGCCAATTTCCTTATTCACATAATTAGATTGAGAACATAAAAAATTCTTCTACAATTTTGCTGGTCCTTTTATTCTTTTTAGTGTAAAGATAAAACATAGTTTTCATGAGACAGTAACTAACATTAATATTGTAGTTTTAAATCATTGTCTTATTTTAACCTAGACTGTATAAGTATGAAGGTTTAACATCTTTATATAATTGTCATCATACCTCCAAAAAAATTATATGATTTCTTAAGTTGATGAGCTACCATGGAGTTTTCCTGTAATTGGTAAATATGCCTGGTCAAAGCATACAAAAATTATAACTCAACTAAAATTTAGAAGTTGTTAGGGTGAGAATTTTTTTCATTTTAAATTTATTTTATCTTGGTAATATTTCTTTTCTTACAAAAGGAATGAGAAAAAACATTCATGAATATACTATTTTTTCTAAATGTAATGCTTTTAGGAGCAATTTATTTGTACATGTCTTTTTCATGTCACTTTTCTCATGTGAACATGCAAGTGGCTGAAAATCATTCAGCCATAATTTTTTTTATAAGCATAGGCTTTGTAGAGCACTTATTTGTGCGTGACTTTAATTGTTTTCTCAAGCGAACATACACGTAGTTTTTATTTTGGCGATATTTGGGACATGGACTCTTTTTCTAGCATGGGGTATATGGATGTTTCATTTGTGTGTATGTTTTTTTTAATAACATATCTTTTTTTCTGAATGGAGAAGGCAAATGGACTTTTTTTTATTTCGGACTTGAACTTGGGCGTCCATGACTATTTTATGTCGATGTGGGTTTAATCATTATTTGAACTTTCCGTACATGTTGTTTTTGCATTAAAATTTTATATGACATGGCCGCCTAACTAATATTGATCAATGAAATTTAAATATAATAGGTTTATGATTAATTGTGATGTTTTGGTGCATGAAAATTAATTTATATTTTTAACTTATACTGTCCTTAAGTATTTTTAAGCAACACTTATATTACCTTTAAGTGATTTCATGCAATAATATTTTTGGTTTATGGAATTTTTAAGTAAGATTTCTTTTTTACTTAGAAGGCTCCCATACATGGTAGCGAAGGACTGATATATTACGTTTCATCTGATGGATATGGACGTTCAGATTTTTTTTTTTAAAGAAAGAGTTCCTTTTTCTAGGAAACGGAGAGAGTCCCATGGGATCAAGACTCCCTGTACGTGGTAGAATGAGATAACATGTCTTATTTTTATCTGACGGCTACAAATACAATATATATTAATCAAACGGTCAAATTCCTTTTTCTAGGAAATGGAGAGAGAGTCCCAAGATAGCAAGACTCCCCGTACGTGGTAGTATGAGACAACATATCTTATGTTTTATCTGATGGCTCTACATACATTATATATTAATCCAACGGTCAAAATTCTGTAATTCTAAAGATTAACATGGTGTCTCGTATGATGCCTTCAATTAGTAAATATAAAATATAAGATAGTTTATGGCAGATGTTATGAAGCACACTTATATTTAGTGCTGAAATTTTTGAAATGGTGCATCAGGGTGACTTTGGCTCCAGCTCCGCCCCTGGTTGTGAGAATCCCATGGAAGGAACGACGACGATCTCATCAGCTGGCTCCCCGACGACGTCCTGGGCACCGTTGTCTCGCTCCTCCCCACCAAGGACGGCGGCCACACTCAAGCGCTCTCCCAGCGATGGCGCCACCTCAACCTCGAGGTCCGCTCCCCATCCACCCCCATCACCCCTCCTCGGTCCCGCCCTCCGCCGTCCCCACCATAATCTCATAGCACCCTGGCCCCGCCCGTCGCTTCTCCTTGCCGCCGCGTCGGCGACCTCGCGCTCTACGCCCGAACGGAGCGCTGGTTCGACTCCCGAGCCCTGAGCAACCTCCAGGAGCTCGACATCGGCTACGAGTGCCCCTCTGCAAGCACCAGCCACCCGTTACCGCAGTCCGCGTTCCGCTCCGCGTCCACCCTCCTCGCTGCCAAGATCAAAGATTGCAATTTCCTGGACGAGATCTCACAGTCCATTTTTTTTAGAAAAGGAGTATGTACCCCCGGCCTCTGCATCTGGACGATGCATGCAACCATTTTATTAATTATTCAACAAGACCTTACAAAGTAATACATGTCTGAGGCCACCATCTTGGCAACACATGCCGTTAATCCTATCCCCTTGATGAAGGGATGCCGAATGTCCGGATCAAATACCAAACAGACATCGCACCAAAACCTAACATTTAAAGCCTGATGCCCCATCCAAGCCACAACGCCGGGACTGGGTGACACACCGGTCCAGCGCACTCTGAGTGGGCACCAACGTACACGCTGCAAGGGCCGCCATCACCGTCTTCCATCGATCAATCCTCAAAGCAGCTACTAACGCATTGGCCTTGCCAGGCCTCTCTGCCATCGACGCCACCACGACGCCAGACAACGCCGTCCTCCTGCGTGAGTCCATCGCCACATATCGGACGCCGAGCCTCCACTGCTCCACGCTGTCGAGATCCACTGCCATGGATATGCAGGATGAAGCACCGCTCCATCAAAGATGCCATCCACTTGTCTCTCGAGCCCGCGTACACCTCCAAGAATGACGCCCCAAGGAGGAAACGACACAAGAGTGTCGCCGTCATCCGATCTGCTGATCTAGGGTTTCCCCCGGAGGTATTGGATGGAGTTGGGAGCTTCACCTCGATGATGCCTTCATGAAGGAAATGACGATATGGACGCCGTCATCATCGGCTCCGGCCACCGGCCGAAGACCAGGTTTTCACCCGGATCCATCCCAAAGAAATTCACCCGACAACCTGTGCACCGTCCCAACCGCCTTCAAAGCCCAGATCTAGCCGCCTAGATCCGGTGACCGTCCACGACAACACTGCCATCGTAGGAGCCCTGGCGCACCGACCACTGCCTGAGTGTGCCTCCACTCGAGCCTGGGGGAAGGGCTTCCACTCCTCGTTGCCAAACCGCGAAAGGTGCCAAGATGGATCCCGCGCGCTCGTCACCGTCTCTGACCCGAATCAATCCGTAGAAAAAACCACAAGATCGCCGGTGCAGATCCGCCTTGGACAGGGACTGCACCACGCCATGTCGCCGTGGCAAGCCCGAGCTTCACATGCCGCCACCTTCCAGGGCCGCCGCCCCGGGATCCAAGCCGAACATCGCCGCTGCCACCGGCCATGTTCCGCCGCCGCCGACCCGTTGAGTCGCCGACCACCACGACCAAGGCCGCCGCGGCCACGCGAACTCGCCGAGCAGCGAGCACCACCCGATCTTTCCCGAAGCTCTGCAACTCCACCGCCTCCGCCGAGCCCCACGCCGCAACCTTGCGCCTCGTCGAAGGCGATCCGTCGCGCCGCCGCGACGCAGATCGGGAAGAAGCGCCCCGACGCCATGGGGTGACCCGCCTCACCCGATCCGACGTGGGAGAGAAAAGATCCTCCTCCGCCGCCGTCAGCCGTCCAGGGCTTTGCCCGACGGCTTCCTCCAGCGGCGACGGAGGGGAGGAAGGGGATGGAGGTGCCCGGCGGCGCGGTTTAGGGTTTCCATCCGAGCCGCCTAGCAGGGGGCGACGCGGGGGCGCTAGATCTTTAGGGGCGTTAACTCTAGGGTGAAAATCTCACGGTCCATGAACTTCCTCCTCCTCAAGCAGGTATCCCTGGACTGCATGCGTTTCGATCTCGGGGGAAGTGTTCCACGGCTTGATCTCCGGCAGCCGTGCCTTGGAGAGCTTGGCCATGCTCGAGGTTCACGCTGCTGCAGGTTACCTCCGTGTTAGCTCGCCGACTCTCAGGAGCATTGGCTTCCGTGATGGCTCCGGTGAAAAAGCAGAGCTGCTCATTGACGACGCTCCTCGCCTTGAAAGGTTGTTGTTGCCGTATAGTCACCTGAATGATTGTGCGACTATCCGGGTTATTAGGGCGCCCAAACTGGAGATATTCGGGCCTTTCTCGCCGGACTTGTGCGAACTCCCCGTCTTTCAGGTAGCAGCAAGCCAGCAACAACCATCATCCAGCATTCTTACAAACAGATTAGTTATTTTGATGCTGGTTGTTGTTTTTTCTTCAGGGAATGGGCACGGTCAGCCCCGCAAACTCGATATCCACCGTGAAGGCTTTGGCTGTCGGGTGTTATAGTTATCGGTTGAAATGCAGTTCTTGACGTCCTCAGGTGGTTCCCCTGTTTGTGAAAGCTCTATGTCACTGTGAGTATTCATCTTGCCTTGCAATAAATGTATGCTTTAGTTGACATAGATATTAACTAGTATAGTTAGCAACGCTCTAACTGTACCGTTTTGCAGTGTCGCACGCAGAGTGTTTGGATGTCACTAGTGGAAAACGGGCCTTTGGCCTGGACCCTTTAGTCCCGGCCACGTCGTCCCAAATCGCAATACCGTCCACGAGGCTTTGGTCCCGACCCGTAAGGAGCCTTTAGTCCCGGTTTTTGTCTCAAACCGAGACTAAAGGGCTACGCGGTGTGCAGCCTGCATGTGTGCCACCTTAAGTACCGGTTTGTGTCTCAAACCGGGACTAAAGTCCTCTGCATATATATAGCACAACCCCCCTCTCCCCTCTTCCTTGCATTTTTTTGGATGGAAGAGTGTGAGTGTGTGCTAGCTCTCCATTTTTTTATGCACTAGAGGTGTTTGTTGAAATGTGTGTTAGAGCGATGCCGCTTCAGTTCACCGAACACAACTACGATATGAGATGACCGAGTCACGCTTAAACCTCTTCCTCTTTATTTCTACTTATTCTAAAAGGTTAGCAACTATATTTCCTCGTTTAGACCGTGCGGTACTAATTTTTAGGATCGTGATTGTATTTGATATACTGTCGTATAACGCAGATGAGCCATCCATGGATGTACGGTGATCGACGCACAGCCGCTTACAGAGAAGGCGTGCATTCTTTTCGAGATGCAGCCGATGCGAACAAGCATGGTGGTGGCTATATGTTTTGTCCATGTGTTGAATGTCGGAATGAGAAGGATTACACTTCCTCAAGAGTCATTCAGAGCCACCTGCTTTGGTCCGGTTTTATGTCGGGCTATAATGTTTGGACCAAGCACGGAGAAAGAGGGGTTATGATGGAAGACGACGATGAAGAAGAAGAGAACGATGATGACAACTACCGATCTATGTTCCCTGAGTATGCTGATACCGTAATGGAAGACAATGAAGAAAAAGATCAGGATGAAGAACGGGAACCAGATGAGCCCGCTGATGATCTTGGTCGGGTCATTTCTGATGCACGGCGAGGTTGCGACACAGAAAAGGAGAGGTTGCAGTTCAAGCAGATGTTACAGGACCACAACAAATTGTTGTACCCAACTTGTGAAGATGGCCAGAAGAAGCTGGGTAGCACACTGGAATTGCTGAAGTGGAAGGCAGAGACCAGTGTGACTGACTCGTCATTCGAAAAGTTGCTGGTACTGATGAAGAAGATGCTTTCAAGAAAGAACGAATTGCCCGCGAGCACGTACGAAGCAAAGAAGCTTGTCTGCCCTCTAGGATTAGACGTGCAGAAGATACATGCATGCCCTAATGACTGCATCCTCTACCGCGGTGAGAAGTACGAGAATATGGATAAATGCCCGGTATGCACTGCATTGCGGTATAAGATCAGAAAAGATGACCCTGGTGATATTGAGGGCGAGCCACCCAGGAAGAGGGTTCCTGCCAAGGTGATGTGGTATGCTCCTATAATACCACGGTTGAAACGTCTGTTCAAAAATAAAGATCATGCGAAGTTGTTGCGATGACACATGGAAGATCGTATGAAAGACGATAAGTTGAGGCACACCGCTGATGGTCGGCAGTGGAGAAAAATCGAGAGAGAGTTCCCGAGATTTGCAGCTGACGCAAGGAACTTATGGTTAGGTCTGAGTACAGATGGCATGAATCCTTTTGGGGAGCAGAGTTGCAGTCACAGCACCTGGCCCGTTACTCTATGTATCTACAACCTTCCTCCTTGGTTGTGCATGAAGCGGAAGTTCATTATGATGCCAGTGCTTATCCAAGGTCCAAAGCAACCCGACAACGATATTGATGTGTACCTAAGGCCATTAGTTGATGAACTTTTACAGCTGTGGGCCGAACCAGGTATACGTGTGTGGGACGAGCACAAACAAGAGAAATTTGACCTTCGAGCGTTGCTTTTCGTAACCATCAATGATTGGCCTGCTCTTAGTAACATTTCAGGACAGTCAAACAAGGGATACAATGCATGCACGCACTGTTTGGATCAGACAGAAAGTATATATCTGGACAAATGTAGGAAGAATGTGTACCCGTACAATCGTCGTTTTCTTCCGCCCAAGCATCCCTTAAAGAAAAAAGGCAAGCATTTCAATGGCAAGACAGAACCCCGGGGGAAGCCTGTCATCCGTACTGGTGCTGAAGTATTTGATATGGTCAAAGATTTAAAAGTAATCTTTGGAAAGGGTCCTGGCAGCCAACCTGTTCCTAACGGCCCTGATAAGCGCGTACCCATGTGGAAGAAGAAATCTATATTTTGGGAGCTACCCTACTGGGAAGTCCATGAGGTCCGCTCGGTAATCGACGTGATGCACCTGACGAAGAATCTCTGCGTGAATATTCTAGGCTTCCTGGGCTTGTATGGGAAGTCAAAAGATACACCGGAAGCACGGGAGGACCAGGAACGCCATAAAGGAAGAGATGGCATGCATCGAGGGCAGTTTCAAGGGCGTGCCAGCTACGCTCTTACTAAGGAAGAGAAGGAAATCTTCTTTGAAGTCCTTTTCAGTATCAAGGTCCCGACTGGCTTCTCGTCGAATATAAAGGGAATCGTAAATATGAAAGACAAAAAATTTCAAAACCTAAAGTCTCATGACTGCCACGTGCTTATGACGCAATTGCTTCCGGTTGCATTGAGGGGAATTCTACCGGAAAATGTTCGCCTGGCAATTGTGAAGGTATGTGCATTCCTCAATGCAATTTCTCAGAAGGTAATCGATCGAGAAAGTCAATCAGGGTTACAGATTGATGTGGTCCAATGTCTGGTCAGCTTTGAGTTGTTGTTCCCGCCATCCTTCTTCAATATAATGACACACCTCCTAGTTCACCTAGTCGAAGAGATTAGAATTCTTGGTCCTGTGTTTCTACACAATATGTTCCCCTTCGAGAGGTTCATGGGAGTCTTAAAGAAATATGTTCGTAACCGTGCTAGGCCAGAAGGAAGCATCTCCAAGGGCTATGGAACAGAGGAGGTCATTGAGTTTTGTGTGGACTTTCTTCCTGACCTTAAGCCGATTGGTGTTCCTGAATCTCGGTATGAGGGTAGGCTGACAGGAAAAGGCACACTAGGAAGGAAAGCAAAAGTATGTATGGACGGGCATTCTTTCTCTCAAGCACACTACACAGTTCTACACAATTCCACCATGGTGGCTCCGTATATCGTGAGACACAAGAATATTCTACGCTCCGAAAACCCGGGGAAGGCTGACTCTTGGATTAAAGGGGAACACGAGAAGACTTTCGGCAGTTGGTTGCAGACACATCTCATGAATGACGACACCGTTGGAGATCAGCTGTACTGTTTGGCCAGGCCACCATCTTCGACTATATGTACTTTCCAAGGGTATGAGATAAATGGGAATACATTTTACACGGTTGCCCAATATAAAAAGAGCACCAACCAAAATAGTGGTGTCCGCTTTGATGCAACAGACGAGAATGGGCACTGTTTGGAAACATATTACGGGTACATAGAGGAGATATGGGAACTTGAATATGGACCTACTTTTAAGATCCCTTTGTTTCGGTGCAAATGGGTGAAGCTGACAGGAGGTGGGGTAGTTGTAGACCAAAAGTACGGCATGACAATAGTGGATCTCAACAATCTTGCATACATGGACGAACCATTTGTCCTAGCCAATGATGTCGCTCAGGTTTTCTATGTGAAGGACATGTCTACAAAAACGAGAAAAAGAAATCAGCAAAAGAAGATATCGTCCGATGAGCCAAAACGCCACATAGTTCTTTCAGGGAAAAGAAACATCGTGGGAGTAGATGACAAGACAGACATGTCAGTAGATTATAATAAGTTTCATGAAATTCCGCCCTTCAAAGTGAAAACTGACCCAAGCATCCTACTGAATGATGAAGATTCTCCATGGCTACGACCCAGAAGAAAACAGAAATAATAGATAGGAATATTGGTGCAATAATGTAATAATGTCGTAGCCCTCTCAACTTTTTAACACATGCTATGTGGGTGAAATTATGATAGCATGCCAACTTTCAACATTTTCAGAGTTCATTTGTAGTGCTTTTCAATTTCAGGGTCAACTAGCTCAAAAAAAATAAGTAAATGCACGAAGAATACCAAATGAAGTCAGAAATTGTTGAAATTTTGTGATGTGCCTTTAAATGGTGCATTTTGAACACACACAAAGTATGGAGTTCAAATAAGTTCAAAAAAATGAAATCCCTTTGTAAGAGATGAGTGCTCGTTCGAAACCCTGATACTTCGAGAGAGATTGTCCGTTTTGTACACGAAGTGCATCCAGTTTTTGTCGTAGCCCTCTCAACTTTTTAACACATGCTGTGTGGGTGAAATTATGATAGCACGCCAACTTTCAACATTTTCAGAGTTCATTTGTAGTGCTTTTCAATTTCAGGGTCAACTAGCTCAAAAAAAAGTAAATGCACGAAGAATACCAAATGAAGTCAGAAATTGTTGAAATTTTGTCATGTGCCTTTAAATGGTGCATTTTGAACACACAAAAAGTATGGAGTTCAAATAAGTTCAAAAAAATGAAATCCCTTTGTAAGAGATGAGTTCTCGTTCGAAACCCTGATACTTCGAGAGAGATTGTCCGTTTTGTACACGAAGTGCATCCCGTTTTTGTCGTAGCCCTCTCAACTTTTTAACACATGCTATGTGGGTGAAATGATGATAGCATGCCAACTTTCAACATTTTTAGAGTTCATTTGTAGTGCTTTTCAATTTCAGGGTCAACTAGCTAAAAAACAAGTAAATGCACGAAGAATACCAAATGAAGTCAGAAATTGTTGAAATTTTGTGATGTGCCTTTGAATGGTGCATTTTGAACACACAAAAAGAATGGAGTTCAAATAAGTTCAAAAAAAATGAAATCCCTTTGTAAGAGATGAGTTCTCGTTCGAAACCCTGATACTTCGAGAGAGATTGTCCGTTTTGTACACGAAGTGCATCCCGTTTTTGTCGTAGCCCTCTCAACTTTTTAACACATGCTATGTGGGTGAAATGATGATAGCATGCCAACTTTCAACATTTTCAGAGTTCATTTGTAGTGCTTTTCAATTTCAGGGTCAACTAGCTCAAAAAAAATAAGTAAATGCACGAAGAATACCAAATGAAGTCAGAAATTGTTGAAATTTTGTGATGTGCCTTTGAATGGTGCATTTTGAACACACAAAAAGTATGGAGTTCAAATAAGTTCAAAAAAATGAAATCCCTTTGTAAGAGATGAGTTCTCGTTCGAAACCCTGATACTTCGAGAGAGATTGTCCGTTTTGTACACGAAGTGCATCCAGTTTTTGTCGTAGCCCTCTCAACTTTTTAACACATGCTATGTGGGTGAAATGATGATAGCATGCCAACTTTCAACATTTTCAGAGTTCACTTGTAGTGCTTTTCAATTTCAGGGTCAACTAGCTCAAAAAAATAAGTAAATGCACGAAGAATACCAAATGAAGTCTGAAATTGTTGAAATTTTGTGATCTGCCTTTAAATGGTGCATTTTGAACACACACAAAGTATGGAGTTCAAATAAGTTCAAAAAAATGAAATCCCTTTGTAAGAGATGAGTGCTCGTTCGAAACCCTGATACTTCGAGAGAGATTGTCCGTTTTGTACACGAAGTGCATCCAGTTTTTGTCGTAGCCCTCTCAACTTTTTAACACATGCTGTGTGGGTGAAATTATGATAGCACGCCAACTTTCAACATTTTCAGAGTTCATTTGTAGTGCTTTTCAATTTCAGGGTCAACTAGCTCAAAAAAAAGTAAATGCACGAAGAATACCAAATGAAGTCAGAAATTGTTGAAATTTTGTCATGTGCCTTTAAATGGTGCATTTTGAACACACAAAAAGTATGGAGTTCAAATAAGTTCAAAAAAATGAAATCCCTTTGTAAGAGATGAGTTCTCGTTCGAAACCCTGATACTTCGAGAGAGATTGTCCGTTTTGTACACGAAGTGCATCCCGTTTTTGTCGTAGCCCTCTCAACTTTTTAACACATGCTATGTGGGTGAAATGATGATAGCATGCCAACTTTCAACATTTTTAGAGTTCATTTGTAGTGCTTTTCAATTTCAGGGTCAACTAGCTAAAAAAAAAGTAAATGCACGAAGAATACCAAATGAAGTCAGAAATTGTTGAAATTTTGTGATGTGCCTTTGAATGGTGCATTTTGAACACACAAAAAGAATGGAGTTCAAATAAGTTCAAAAAAATGAAATCCCTTTGTAAGAGATGAGTTCTCGTTCGAAACCCTGATACTTCGAGAGAGATTGTCCGTTTTGTACACGAAGTGCATCCCGTTTTTGTCGTAGCCCTCTCAACTTTTTAACACATGCTATGTGGGTGAAATGATGATAGCATGCCAACTTTCAACATTTTCAGAGTTCATTTGTAGTGCTTTTCAATTTCAGGGTCAACTAGCTCAAAAAAAATAAGTAAATGCACGAAGAATACCAAATGAAGTCAGAAATTGTTGAAATTTTGTGATGTGCCTTTGAATGGTGCATTTTGAACACACAAAAAGTATGGAGTTCAAATAAGTTCAAAAAAATGAAATCCCTTTGTAAGAGATGAGTTCTCGTTCGAAACCCTGATACTTCGAGAGAGATTGTCCGTTTTGTACACGAAGTGCATCCAGTTTTTGTCGTAGCCCTCTCAACTTTTTAACACATGCTATGTGGGTGAAATGATGATAGCATGCCAACTTTCAACATTTTCAGAGTTCATTTGTAGTGCTTTTCAATTTCAGGGTCAACTAGCTCAAAAAATAAGTAAATGCACGAAGAATACCAAATGAAGTCTGAAATTGTTGAAATTTTGTGATCTGCCTTTGAATGGTGCATTTTGAACACACAAAAAGTATGGAGTTCAAATAAGTTCAAAAAATGAAATCCCTTTGTAAGAGATGAGTTCTCGTTCGAAACCCTGATACTTCGAGAGAGATTGTCCGTTTTGTACACGAAGTGCATCCAGTTTTTGTCGTAGCCCTCTCAACTTTTTAACACATGCTATGTGGGTGAAATGATGATCATGCCAACTTTCAACATTTTCAGAGTTCATTTGTAGTGTTTTTCAATTTCAGGGTCAACTAGCTCAAAAACAAATAAGTAAATGCACGAAGAATACCAAATGAAGTCAGAAATTGTTGAAATTTTGTCATGTGCCTTTGAATGGTGCATTTTGAACACACAAAAAGTATGGAGTTCATTATCATAGTTTTGTCAAATTCTCAAATATGCAAAAAGAATTTTAATAAACATAGTTTTTAATTGAAAATAACAAAATAGTTAATAGTTTGGATAGTCAAAATAATTAATTTTGACAATTGAAAATAGTTTTGAATTATTTATTCAATTTCAAACACTTTTCATTATCATAGTTTTGTCAAATTCTCAAATATGCAAATAGAATTTTAATAAACATAGTTTTTAATTGAAAATAACAAAATAGCTAATAGTTTGGATAGTCAAAATAATTAATTTTGAAAATAGAAAATAGTTTTGAATTATTTATTCAATTTCAAACACTTTTCATTATCATAGTTTTGTCAAATTCTCAAATATGGAAAAAGAATTTTAATAAACATAGTTTTTAATTGAAAATAACAAAATAGTTAATAGTTTGGATAGTCAAAATAATTAATTTTGAAAATAGAAAATAGTTTTGAATTATTTATTCAATTTCAAACACTTTTCATTATCATAGTTTTGTCAAATTCTCGAATATGCAAAAAGAATTTTAATAAACATAGTTTTTAATTGAAAATAACAAAATAGTTAATAGTTTGGATAGTCAAAATAATTAATTTTGAAAATAGAAAATAGTTTTGAATTATTTATTCAATTTCAAACACTTTTCATTATCATAGTTTTGTCAAATTCTCAAATATGCAAAAAGAATTTTAATAAACATAGTTTTTAATTGAAAATAACAAAATAGTTAATTTTGAAAAAAAAAAAATTGAAAATATATGAGAATTTATAGAGAAAATTAAACCTAAATTCAAAGTGACCTCACTTTGAATTCAGGTTTAATTTTCTCCGTAATTTCAAATATAGTTTCAATTTTTAAATTTACAGTCAGTTTAGGCCCGTAAGCCTGCTTTAGAGAAGAGCTCGACGGAGATGCTGCGACGGGACTTATAAACTAGTGTTAGTCCCCCTCGCTGGGCGAGGTGAGACTAAACTTATAGTGCAGCCAGCGGAGGGGCTTTAGTCCCGGGTGGAGCCACGACCCGGGACTAAAGCCCCTTGCGTGCAGCCTGCCGAGCACGGGCCTTTAGTCCCGGGTCGTGGCTCCACCCGGGACTAAAGGGTGTCTTTAGTCCCGGCTCGAGCCCCGGCCCGGGACTAAAGGCCCCTGCTTCCCGCCTTTTGGTCTGCCGAAAAAGGGCCTTTAGTCCCGGGTCGTGGCTCCACCCGGGACTAAAGGGTGTCTTTAGTTCCGGTTCGAGCCCCGAACCGGGACCAAAGATCCTACTATGTAAGCGGGAGTTGGAAATTTCCAACCCAAATCGCCATTTCGTTCTTCTTCCTCGGACTCTCCTGCCCGGCGCGGCACTGACGAACTCGACGCCGCCAGGCTGCCCGCCGTCCTCCTCGCCGCCGCCTGCCGTCCTCCTCGCCGTCGCCGTCGTCGTCCTCGCCGCCGCCGTCCTCCTCGCCGTCGTCGACGCCCTCCCCTCCCACTCCGGCTGGTAAGCCCCCCGCCCCCTCCTCCCCAACACTCCGGCCGGTAGAAGAAAAGAAGAAAAAGGAGAAGAAAAGAAGAAAAAGGAGAAGAAAAGAAGAAAAAGGAGAAGAAAAGATTTTTTTGTCATTTAATTCCTATTGTTATTAGGTTTGTGCTAGATTATTAGGGTTAGTAATATTTAGAATTAGGTTAGGGTTACAAGAAGAAGAAAGATGAACAAAAATAAGAAAATAAGATTAGGAAAAAGGAAAATAAGAAGAGGAGGAGAAGAAAAGAAGAAAAAGGAGAATAATAAGAGGAGGATAAGAGAAGAAGAGGAAAAATAGAAGAAGAGGAGAAGTAGAAGAAGAGAAAAAATTAGAAGAGGAGAAGAGGAGAAGTAGAAGAAGAGAAGAGGAGAAGTAGTAGAAGAAGAGGAGAAGTAGAAATAGAAAAAGAAGTAGAAGAAGAGGAGAAATAGAAGAAGAGGAAAAATTAGGTTAGGGTTACAAGAAGAAGAAATATATTTTTTTGTCACTTAATTTTGCTATTGTATAGTGTATATGCTTAAGTGTTAATAGTGTTTCTTAGATTATTGCTTAATTTGGCTATTGTATATGCTTAAGTGTTAATAGTTTAATTTTGCTATTGTATATGCTTAAGTGTTAATAGTTTATTTTTAGCAAGAAAATTAATAGAACTAGTTTATTTTTTTAGTTCATTTTACGATGCCTATCCCGCATCCTCGTCGTCGACTCGGCGGAGGACACCTGCTTGATCAGAGGGGCCCTGTCCGGGACTGGGCTCCGCCCGGCTGGTATTGGGAGGTGCTACCTTCCGGGGGGCGTAGGTTGGTGAGGAGCCAACCCGTTGTTGACCCGATCCTTGTTTGGTGGCGGTCGCGTGGGCCAGTGACGGTGCCGAGGCTTTCGGACACCGCGGAGGTGGTACGTCACCGTGTCAGCGAGGAGGATGAGCACGTCCGTCGCTACATGGTTGCGTTGGAGGGCAGGTTCGAGCATACCTGACAGGTTCTTCGGGGATCTCACTGGAGCTATGATCCTGTGATGGTTCCTTCTCTTTGGGTGTCCACCGCCCGCGACGATACCCGTCGGGCGCTACGGTTCTAGATGTATCAGTGATGCTATATGTATGATAGTATTCGAGGAGTATTAGTGATAATATTTGACGATGTACGGACAAAAGAGATGATGTATTTGCTTATAATTGAATGCATGCTAATTCGAATACTACTTTATTTTACGATTTGGTTTTGCTTATTGAATGCTCAAATTGGAAAAGTACTCCTACTTTGAATACTATGCAGAAATCTAGGAGTCCCGGGTGGAGCCACGACCTGGGACTAAAGTTGTTTTGGAACGGAGTTCTTGATAGAATAATGTGACATATAGAAGGGTAGATGAGATCAGGAAAAATAGGATCATTTTCTACACATCTAGAATGTCTCCATTTTGTTAAATCCTTAAAGGTTAAGAGAATCCGTTAGACATATTTTAGAGTTTAGGTTCTAGCCAAGACCCGGAACTAAAGGTCCTCCTATATAAAACGACACTTTGAAGTTTCCAACCCCTCTTGTATAGTTTGTTAGTTTATTAGTTAATCAAATGTCCGTTTTTTGCAGAACTATGGATCCACATATCAGGAACCTCGAAGAGGAAGAACTTCTCGAAGATATAATCAAAGACGGCCCCGACGGTGAACCAGCTGAATCTCCGTCGTCATATCTAAACCCCTCCGGATATGGAATGGAGGTCGACCGACACGAAGATGAAGCCGATGGGGCAGGAGATAGGTCCAATGACGGAGAAGGTGATAGCTCCACTGATGGAGAAGCCGGTGGACAAATAATAAAGTCCGGCGAGGTATGCATATGAAGTTCGACAATCACTTGTAATATGTGAAAAATATTGGAGATAGCTCTATATTGTATACATATACATTCATTTGACGAATGTTTCTCCCTCTTAGGCCTCCACATCGAGCAAAGCTACGAAACGAGGCCCGACTAGAAAGTTGGATGCACGGACGCATTACACCTTTGAGGTGATATTGCCTACGGGCGAACCCAAGCTTCCTAAGAATGCTGCTGATACATTCAAGAAGCAATGCGGAGTTCTCGTTAGGGATCACGTCCCGATCATCGTTCGGGAGTGGAACAAGCGCAAAGGGGCAGCCGATAGTGACTATGTCGCCGAAAGGTACAGAGATAATCTTTGGAATGATCTCATGTCACATTTCAACCTGCCATAATGTGAGAATGAAGACGCCGCAAAAAAACTGAGGGCCAAAGTCAAGCAGTGGACTCTAAAGAAGATGGCCGAACTGTTCCGTAGCTGGAAGAAGAAGCTATGGAAAAACTATCTGAAGACAAAGAAAGTGCTAGTATTCGAGGGGTATCTAGCCAAGCAGGCGAATCACTGGAAGGCATTTCAAGAGTACAAGGAGTCAGAAGATGCACATGCATTATTATAAAAGAACAAGAATAATGCCGACAAGAAGAAATATCACCACAAGCTGGGGCCAGGGGGCTATGAGACTGCCATCCCAATGTGGGATAAGAAAGAGCAAGATCTGCTAGCTAAAGGCATCATACCTGAACCACTCCGTGATGAGTGGGAATTGAGAGCAAGAAATTGGTTCCTTGCGCATGGTGGTTCGTACGACGAAGAAACAGGGGACCTCATCTGCAGTGACGGTCTTAGGATACCCAGGGAGAATTGGAAAAAGTTAGTGAAAGAAATTAAGGAGGGAAAAAGACAGTTCACTGCAGATAGAGAGAAAGATTTGCTCACACTGGTCCTCGGCAATGACGAACGTGGAGGACGAACGCGAGGCTTCGGTCCTTCTTACCCGTGGTGGCTTGGGTTTGCCAGAGACCAAGACACTTACAGAAGCCGAGCGAGAGCAAAGAAGCGACAGAAGGATGAGGAGAATGACAAGTTCAACTAGTTGCTTTCCAGGATTAACGAGCAACAGAAGCAGATTGATGAGCTTAGAGGAGTAGCGCGCCAGGAAGATCCTGCACTCGATATTACAAGCGCCCCATCTAAGCGGAAAAGCAGCATGGCTGAATCTGAGGCCCCGCCCGACGATGCATGAAGAATGATAGAGGGCGGTCCCGGCTACCCCGTGGATGGAATCAAGGAGTCAACATCATGTGAACTCCATCAGAAATTCAAGAACATATCCATGAAGGTGGCCGTCGGACAAGCTTTACCTTCTGGCCCTGATGCACGCTGGCATGACCATGAGATTCCAGCTAGCTTTGCTAAAGTCGGGGTGGATGAAATCATGGCGGGGTTTCATGTTGGGGAACGTCGCATGGGAAACAAAAAATTTCCTACGCGCACGAAGACCTATCATGGTGATGTCCATCTACGAGAAGGGATGAGTGATCTACGTACCCTTGTAGACCGTACAGCAGAAGCGTTAGAGAACGCGGTTGATGTAGTGGAACGTCCTCACGTCCCTCGATCCGCCCCGCGAACAATCCCGCGATCAATCCCACGATCTAGTACCGAACGGACGGCACCTCCGCGTTCAGCACACGTACAGCTCGACGATGATCTCGGCCTTCTTGATCCAGCAAGAGAGACGGAGAGGTAGAAGAGTTCTCCGGCAGCGTGACGGCGCTCCGGAGGTTGGTGATGATCTTGTCTCAGCAGGGCTCCGCCCGAGCTCCGCAGAAACGCGATCTAGAGGAAAAACTATGGAGGTATGTGGTCGGGCAGCCGTGAGAAAATCGTCTCAAATCAGCCCTAATTGCTCCATATATATAGGAGGAGGGAGGGGGGGCCTTGCCTTGGGGTCCAAGGACCCCCAAGGAGTCGGCCGAGCCAAAGGGGGGGAGGACTCCCCCCCCCAAACCGAGTTGGACTTGGTTTGGTGGGAGGAGTCCCCCTTCCTTCCCACCTCCTTCCTTTTTTTTTATTTCCTCTTGATTTTTCTTCTCTTGGCGCACTGGGCACTTGTGGGCTGTCCCACCAGCCCACTAAGGGCTGGTGTGGCTCCCCCAATGCCTATGGGCTTCCCCGGGGTGGGTTGCCCCCCCGGTGAACTCCCGGAACCCATTCGTCATTCCCGGTACATTCCCGGTAACTCCGAAAACCTTCCGGTAATCAAATGAGGTCATCCTATATATCAATCTTCGTTTCCGGACCATTCCGGAAACCCTCGTGACGTCCGTGATCTCATCCGGGACTCCGAACAACATTCGGTAACCAACCATATAACTCAAATACGCATAAAACAACGTCGAACCTTAAGTGTGCAGACCCTGCGGGTTCGAGAACTATGTAGACATGACCCGAGAGACTCCTCGATCAATATCCAATAGCGGGACCTGGATGCCCATATTGGATCCTACATATTCTACGAAGATCTTATCGTTTGAACCTCAGTGCCAAGGATTCGTATAATCCCGTATGTCATTCCCTTTGTCCTTCGGTATGTTACTTGCCCAAGATTCGATCGTCAGTATCCGCATACCTATTTCAATCTCGTTTACCGGCAAGTCTCTTTACTCGTTCCGTAATACAAGATCCCGCAACTTACACTAAGTTACATTGCTTGCAAGGCTTGTGTGTGATGTTGTATTACCGAGTGGGCCCCGAGATACCTCTCCGTCACACGGAGTGACAAATCCCAGTCTTGATCCATACTAACTCAACTAACACCTTCGGAGATACCTGTAGAGCATCTTTATAGTCACCCAGTTACGTTGCGACGTTTGATACACACAAAGCATTCCTCCGGTGTCAGTGAGTTATATGATCTCATGGTCATAGGAATAAATACTTGACACGCAGAAAAACAGTAGCAACAAAATGACACGATCAACATGCTACGTCTATTAGTTTGGGTCTAGTCCATCACGTGATTCTCCCAATGACGTGATCCAGTTATCAAGCAACAACACCTTGTTCATAATCAGAAGACACTGACTATCATTGATCAACTGGCTAGCCAACTAGAGGCATGCTAGGGATGGTGTTTTGTCTATGTATCCACACATGTAAATGAGTCTTCATTCAATACAATTATAGCATGGATAATAAACTATTATCTTGATACAGGAATTATAATAATAACTATACATTTATTATTGCCTCTAGGGCATAATTCCAACAGTCTCCCACTTGCACTAGAGTCAATAATCTAGCCCTCACATCACCATGTGAATTACATTGTAATAAATCTAACACCCATATAGTTCTGGTGTTGATCATGTTTTTGCCGTGGAAGAGGTTTAGTCAGCGGGTCTGCTACATTTAGATCCGTGTCCACTTTGCATATATTTATGTCCTCCTCCTCTACGTAGTCGCGGATGAGGTTGAAGCGTCGTTTGATGTGTCTGGTCTTCTTGTGAAACCTTGGTTCCTTTTCTAGGGCAATGGCACCAGTGTTGTCACAGAACAAGGTTATTGGATCCAGTGCACTTGGCACCACTCCAAGATCCGTCATGAACTACTTCATCCAGACACCCTCCTTAGCCGCCTCCGAGGCAGCCATGTACTCTGCTTCACATGTAGAATCTGCTACGACGCTCTGCTTGGAACTGCACCAGCTTACTGCACCCCCATTAAGAATAAATACGTATCCGGTTTGCGACTTAGAGTCGTCCGGATCTGTGTCAAAGCTTGCATCGACGTAACCTTTTACGGCGAGCTCTTTGTCACCTCCATACACAAGAAAACATCTCCTTAGTCCTTTTCAGGTACTTTAGGATATTCTTGACCGCTGTCCAGTGATCCACTCCTGGATTACTCTGGAACCTACCTGCCATACTTATGGCCAGGCTAACATCCGGTCTAGTGCACAGCATCGCATACATGATAGAACCTATGGCTGAAGCATAGGGGACGGAGCGCATATGCTCTCTACCTTCATCAGTTGCTGGGCACTGAGTCTTACTCAATCTCGTACCTTGTAACACTGGCAAGAACCCTTTCTTGGACTGTTCCATTTTGAACCTCTTCAAAACTTTATCAAGGTATGTGCTTTGTGAAAGTCCTATCAGGCGTTTTGATCTATCTCTATAGATCTTAATGCCTAGAATGTAAGCAGCTTCTCCTAGGTCCTTCATAGAGAAACTTTTATTCAAGTAACCTTTTATGCTCTCCAAAAGCTCTACGTTGTTTTCAATCAGTAATATGTCATCCACATATAATATTAGAAACGCCACAGAGCTCCCACTCATTTTCTTGTAAATACAAGATTCTCCAACTACTTGTATAAACCCAAATGCTTTGATCACCTCATCAAAGCGTTTGTTCCAACTCCGAGATGCTTGCACCAGTCCATAAATGGATCGCTGGAGCTTGCACACCTTGTCAGCATTTTTAGGATCGACAAAACCTTCGGGTTGCATCATATACAACTCTTCCTTAAGGAAACAGTTAAGGAACGCCGTTTTGACATCCATCTGCCAGATTTCATAATCAAAAAATGCAGCTATTGCTAACATGATTCTGACGGACTTAAGCATCGCTACGGGTGAGAATGTCTCATTGTAGTCAATTCCTTGAACTTGTGAAAAACCCTTTGCCACAAGTCGAGCTTTATAAACGGTCACATTACCGTCAACGTCCGTCTTCTTCTTAAAGATCCATTTGTTCTGAATAGCCTTGCGGCCCTCAGGTAGTATCTCCAAAGTCCACACTTTGTTCTCATACATGGATCCTATCTCGGATTTCATGGCTTCTAGCCATTTTTTGGAATCTGGGCCCACCATTGCTTCTTCATAATTTGCAGGTTCATTGTTGTCTAACAACATGATTGATAAGACGGGATTACTGTACCACTCTGGAGCAGCGTGTGATCTCGTTGACCTGCGTGGTTCAACAGAAACTTGAACTGGAGTTTCATGATCATCATCATTAACTTCCTCCTCAACCGGCATCGCAACGACAGAGGTTTCCCCTTGCCCTGCGCCACCATCCAGAGGGATGAGAGGTTCGACAACCTCGTCAAGTTCTATCTTCCTCCCACTCAATTCTCTCGAGAGAAACTCCTTCTCGAGAAAAGCTCCGTTTTTAGCAACAAACACTTTGCCCTCGGATTTGAGATAGAAGGTGTACCCAACTATCTCTTTTGGGTAACCTATGAAGACGCACCTTTCCGCTTTGGGTTCCAGCTTTTCAGGCTGAAGCTTTTTGACATAAGCATCACATCCCCAAACTTTAAGAAACGACAACTTTGGCCTTTTGCCATACCACAGTTCGTATGGTGTCGTCTCAACGGATTTTGATGGTGCCCTATTTAAAGTGAATGCAGCTGTTTCTAATGCATAACCCCAAAATGATAACGGCAAATCAGTAAGAGACATCATAGATCGCACCATCTCTAACAAAGTACGATTACGACGTTCGGACACACCATTACGCTGTGGTGTTCCTGGCGGTGTTAACTGCGAAACAATTCCACATTGTCTTAAGTGAGCACCAAACTCGAAACTCAGATATTCACCCCCACGATCAGACCGTAGGAACTTGATCTTCTTGTTACGATGATTTTCCACTTCACTCTGAAATTGCTTGAACTTTTCAAATGTTTCAGACTTGTGCTTCATCAAGTAGACATAACCATATCTACTTAAATCGTCAGTGAAGGTGAGAAAATAACGATATCCACCGCGTGCCTCTACGCTCATTGGTCCACACACATCGGTATGTATGATTTCCAACAAGTCACTTGCACGCTCCATTGTTCCGGAGAACGGAGTTTTAGTCATCTTGCCCATGAGACATGGTTCGCACGTGTCAAGTGAATCAAAGTCAAGTGACTCCAAAAGTCCATCAGCATGGAGTTTCTTCATGCGCTTTACACCAATATGACCTAAACGGCAGTGCCACAAAAATATGGCGCTATCATTGTTTACTCTAACTCTTTTGGTCTCAATGTTATGTATATGCGTATCGCTATCAAGATTCAATATGAACAATCCTCTCACATTCGGTGCATGACCATAAAAGATGTTACTCATAGAAATAGAACAACCATTATTCTCAGACTTAAAAGAGTAACCGTCTCGCAATAAACAAGATCCAGATATAATGTTCATGCTCAACGCAGGCACTAAATAACAATGATTTAAGTTCATCACTAATCCCGATGGTAGCTGAAGTGACACTGTGCCGACGGCGATTGCATCAACCTTGGAACCATTTCCTACGCGTATCGTCACTTCGTCTTTCGCCAGCCTCCGTCTATTCCGCAGTTCCTGCTTCGAGTTGCAAATATGAGCAACAGAACCGGTATCGAATACCCAGGCACTACTACGAGAGCCGGTTAAGTACACATCAATAACATGTATATCAAATATACCTGATTTTTCTTTGCCCGCCTTCTTATCTGCCAGATACTTGGGGCAATTGCGCTTCCAGTGACCCATACCCTTGCAATAGAAGCACTCTGTTTCAGGCTTAGGTCCAGCCTTGGGTTTCTTCGGCGGATTGGCAACAGGCTTGCCGCTCTTCTTCGAATTGCCCTTCTTGCCTTTGCCGTTTCTCTTGAAACTAGTGGTCTTGCTCACCATCAACACTTGATGCTCTTTACGGAGTTCAGACTCTGCGACTTTCAGCATCGCAAACAACTCGCCGGGAGACTTGTTCATCCCTTGCATGTTGTAGTTCAACACAAAACCTTTATAGCTTGGCGGCAGTGATTGAAGGATTCTGTCAGTGATAGCTTCTTGCGGGAGTTCAATCCCCAATTCAGCTAGACGGTTTGAGTACCCAGACATTTTGAGCACATGTTCACTGACAGACGAGTTTTCCTCCATCTTGCAAGCATAGAATTTATCGGAGGTCTCATACCTCTCGATCCGGGCGTTCTTCTGAAAGATGAACTTCAACTCCTGGAACATCTCAAATGCTCCATGACGCTCAAAGCGACATTGAAGTCCCGGTTCTAAGCCATACAAGACTGCACATTGAACTATTGAGTAGTCCTCCTTACGTGCTAACCAAGCGTTCTTAACATCCTGATCAGCCGTAGCGGGTGGTTCATCTCCTAGCGCAGCATTAAGGACATAATCCTTCTTCCCAGCTTGTAAGATTAGCTTAAGATTACGAGCCCAGTCTACAAAGTTGCTTCCATCATCTTTCAACTTAGCTTTCTCTAGGAACGTATTAAAATTCAGGATGACTGTCGCGTGAGCCATGATCTACAACACAAATATATTCAAAGTGGACTTAGACTATGTTCAAGATAATTAGAGTTCAACTTAATCAAATTATATGCTAAACTCCCACTCAAAAAGTACATCTCTCTAGTCATTTGAGTGGTTCATGATCCACTTACACTATCCCAAGTCCGATCATCACGTGAGTCGAGAGTAGTTTCAGTGGTAAGCATCCCTATGCTAATCATATCAACTATATGATTCATGATCGACCTTTCGGTCTCATGTGTTCCGAGGCCATGTCTGCACATGCTAGGCTCGTCAAGCTTAACCCGAGTGTTCCGCGTGCGCAACTGTTTTGCACCCGTTGTATGTGAACGTTGAGTTTATCACACCCGATCATCACGTGGTGTCTCGAAACGACGAACTGTAGCAACGGTGCACAGTCGGGGAGAACACAATTTCGTCTTGAAATTTGAGTGAGAGATCACCTCATAATGCTACCGTCGTTCTAAGCAAAATAAGGTGCATAAAAGGATTAACATCACATGCAATTCATAAGTGACATGATATGGCCATCATCACGTGCTTCTTGATCTCCATCACCAAAGCACCGGCACGATCTTCTTGTCACCGGCGCCACACCATGATCATCCATCAACGTGTTGCCATCGGGGTTGTCGTGCTACTCATGCTATCACTACTAAAGCTACATCCTAGCAAAATAGTAAACGCATCTGCAAGCACATATGTTAGTATAAAGACAACCCTATGGCTCCTGCCGGTTGTCGTACCATCGACGTGCAAGTCGATATTTCTATTACAACATGATCATCTCATACATCCAATATATCACATCACATTGTTGGCCATATCACATCACAATCATACCCTGCAAAAACAAGTTAGACGTCCTCTAATTTTGTTGTTGCATGTTTTACGTGGTGACCAAGGGTATCTAGTAGGATCGCATCTTACTTACGCAAACACCACAACGGAGATATATGAGTTGCTATTTAACCTCATCCAAGGACCTCCTCGGTCAAATCCGATTCAACTAAAGTTGGAGAAACCGTCACTTGCCAGTCATCTTTGAGCAAAGGGGTTTACTCGTAACTATGAAACCAGTCTCTCGTAAGCGTACGAGTAATGTCGGTCCAAGCCGCTTCAATCCAACAATACCGCGGAATCAAGAAAAGACTAAGGAGGGCAACAAAACGCACATCACCGCCCACAAAAACTTTTGTGTTCTACTCGATAAGACATCTACGCATGAACCTAGCTCATGATGCCACTGTTGGGGAACGTCGCATGGGAAACAAAAATTTTCCTACGCGCACGAAGACCTATCATGGTGATGTCCATCTACGAGAAGGGATGAGTGATCTACGTATCCTTGTAGACCGTACAGCAGAAGCGTTAGAGAACGCGGTTGATGTAGTGGAACGTCCTCACGTCCCTCGATCCGCCCCGCGAACAATCCCGCGACCAGTCCCACGATCTAGTACCGAACGGACGGCACCTCCGCGTTCAGCACACGTACAACTCGACGATGATCTCGGCCTTCTTGATCCAGCAAGAGAGACGGAGAGGTAGAAGAGTTCTCCGGCAGCGTGACGACGCTCCGGAGGTTGGTGATGATCTTGTCTCAGCAGGGCTCCGCCCGAGCTCCGCAGAAACGCGATCTAGAGAAAAACTATGGAGGTATGTGGTCGGGCAGCCGTGAGAAAATCGTCTCAAATCAGCCCTAATTGCTCCATATATATAGGAGGAGGGAGGGGGGCCTTGCCTTGGGGTCCAAGGACCCCCAAGGAGTCGGCCGAGCCAAAGGGGGGGAGGACTCCCCCCCCAAACCGAGTTGGACTTGGTTTGGTGGGAGGAGTCCCCCTTCCTTCCCACCTCCTTCCTTTTTTTTTCTTTCCTCTTGATTTTTCTTCTCTTGGCGCATTGGGCACTTGTGGGCTGTCCCACCAGCCCACTAAGGGCTGGTGTGGCTCCCCCAATGCCTATGGGCTTCCCCGGGGTGGGTTGCCCCCCCGGTGAACTCCCGGAACCCATTCGTCATTCCCGGTACATTCCCGGTAACTCCGAAAACCTTCCGGTAATCAAATGAGGTCATCCTATATATCAATCTTCGTTTCCGGACCATTCCGGAAACCCTCGTGACGTCCGTGATCTCATCCGGGACTCCGAACAACATTCGGTAACCAACCATATAACTCAAATACGCATAAAACAACGTCGAACCTTAAGTGTGCAGACCCTGCGGGTTCGAGAACTATGTAGACATGACCCGAGAGACTCCTCGGTCAATATCCAATAGCGGGACCTGGATGCCCATATTGGATCCTACATATTCTATGAAGATCTTATCGTTTGAACCTCAGTGCCAAGGATTCGTATAATCCCGTATGTCATTCCCTTTGTCCTTCGGTATGTTACTTGCCCGAGATTCGATCGTCAGTATCCGCATACCTATTTCAATCTCGTTTACCGGCAAGTCTCTTTACTCGTTCCGTAATACAAGATCCAGCAACTTACACTAAGTTACATTGCTTGCAAGGCTTGTGTGTGATGTTGTATTACCGAGTGGGCCCCGAGATACCTCTCCGTCATACGGAGTGACAAATCCCAGTCTTGATCCATACTAACTCAACTAACACCTTCGGAGATACCTGTAGAGCATCTTTATAGTCACCCAGTTACGTTGCGACGTTTGATACACACAAAGCATTCCTCCGGTGTCAGTGAGTTATATGATCTCATGGTCATAGGAATAAATACTTGACACGCAGAAAAACAGTAGCAACAAAATGACACGATCAACATGCTACGTCTATTAGTTTGGGTCTAGTCCATCACGTGATTCTCCCAATGACGTGATCCAGTTATCAAGCAACAACACCTTGTTCATAATCAGAAGACACTGACTATCATTGATCAACTGGCTAGCCAACTAGAGGCATGCTAGGGACGGTGTTTTGTCTATGTATCCACACATGTAAATGAGTCTTCATTCAATACAATTATAGCATGGATAATAAACTATTATCTTGATACAGGAATTATAATAATAACTATACATTTATTATTGCCTCTAGGGCATAATTCCAACATTTCATGATATGGAGCTCGACATAGCTGGACCCGAAGATGAGAGGACACTCGAAGAAGTACTGGGTGGAGTCATCCTATGGGACAAGAACTACATCAAGCTTGCAGGCTCGGCCCCAAGGACAACACCGCCTCCGAGTCGTCGCAGGTCACCTACACCTCCATCACCTCCAAGCCCTCCACATGATGACGGCCAGCACAACACACGTCCATCTCGATCACCGCCGCCGGACTTGGGTCGTCCGTCTCCGCCACCGCCCGCTCCGGATACTAAGCGGAAGCGTGCCAGCAAGAACGCTCCGCCGATGATTTCTAAGCGACGGAGCTCCCAAAAGCGCAAACTGTTGCCCCTCCCAAAGGTACCTCATGCTAATCTTCATATCAGACCTTATGATCGTACCGCCGAGGAAAACGCCAGGATAGCAAAGGAACATCATGATGCGCAGATGAAAAAGAAGGAACCCGAGCCCCGCCCGGAATACACCGAGAAGCAAATAGCATTTGCAAAATACTTCACGAACCTTCCATCACAGTATGACTTACACCATAAGCCTGATGACTATACACGCACATTGCAGAAGGAATTGAAAAAGAGTAGATCACGTGCAAGTGCAAGTGGGAGCAAATCAAGTTCAACTACAAGCAAAAAAAGATCAGACGTTCCTCAGCTTGGACAACAGGCCAAACAGTCGATCCCACCCCTCAGGGTGTTACCCGAGAATGTCCCCCCTCTGGTGCAGGGGCAAGATTTGGAATTAGCAAAGAAGTGGGTGGATGAATGGGGTATCCCGGTTGAAGACGTTCTGGCTTCCCAAGACGACAGGTTACCCAAGGCCGTGGTAGCCCCTAAGCCACAGTTTGTCATGGGAGCGCCTTTGGTCAGCAAAGATGATCTCCCAACAAATATGCGTTACTTGCATACATGGTACTTAAGTGAATCAAAAAATGGGAGAACGATGATCGTGGTGAGTGTCCCACGGGAGTACTACGGCCGCCCCGAAGAAATCCATATCAACTTTGATGAACTCTTCCAGATGTACAATGCCAACGCCCTCGACAAATCGCTTATGAGTTGCTATTGTCTGTAAGTTTTTCAATTCGTTGTCTACATATAACTTGTTTAGTTATTTCAATTCATTGTCTACATATAACTTGTACTCTATTATGCAGAATGAAGATTCTGGATTGTAAAAATAGGAACATCCTAAATATTGGGTTTATTGACCCAGATAAAATACATATAGCGACGCTAACTGATAAACCCAAGGAGACGGAGGAAAACCTTCTAAGGTTTCTAACAGATCAAAATTTCTGTGACCACATACTGTTTCCATACAACTTCAGGTGAGGGTCTTTACTCTGTTGTGTCCATTCACTTATAAGTGTAATTGATAAGTTACTGACACACACACACACACACACACACACACACACACACACACACACACACACACACACACACACACACACACACACACACACATATATATACACACACACACACGTGTGCAGCTTCCATTGGATTCTGTTGGACATTCAAATTGATAAGGGAAGAGTTGATGCCTTCGACCCATTATCGAGACCCTTGGAACAGTTCCAAAGCCTGCAGGACATGCTCCAAGGGTAATTTCAATCATTCTTGCGCTCTATCGGTCTCTTTCGATGATTTTCTGATATATCAATTAATGAAAAACTTAGCAAATCATTTTTCTTGTCGGGCAGGGTTTGGAAGCGGTTCAAGTGCGTGACTCCCGGTATCGAGCCTGAGAAGCTGACCTTTAGAGCGGCTCAGGTAAGTAGTAGTATGATATACTTCTATTTTCAATACATTTATGATGCTAGATTATTATTTTGATTATATATATTCTATTCTCGTAAAGTGCGATCAGCAGCCACGAGGGACGCATCTATGCGGATACTATGTTTGCGAGACCATTCGCACGTTTACCTCTGAGCACAAGGATCACAGATACGACGTAAGCAATGAACATTCACACCTCTATTTTTACCCGTCATTCTTTGTTATCATGATTGATATTCATATTCATCTCCTCTTCTTATATAGTACACGGCCATGAGGAAGAAGTCCCTACGAGAGCAACGCGCGATTGCTGTTGCAGAGGAGCTTGCGACCTTTCTGAGGACGGAAGCTATAGATGACAAAGGACGATTTAGTGTAGCTAGGGGCCATTACTGATGTTGGTCCATGTAATCGAATAGACGGACTCTAGTCCCGATAATTCAGATCTCCATATAATTGTATATATATGCTCGCTTGTAAGATAAGTTAATCTTATATATATATGCATAATTATTTCTATTTAGAATTATATGAAAACTAATTCCCGAACACCAAACGAGGCATCACGTTAATCTCCCGAACACCTAAACCTTAAAACCTAAAACCCAAAAATAAACAAAATCTGCAGAAACTCTTTAGTCCCGGTCCGTGTTAAAACCCGGGACTAAAGGGCCTGCCCCTGAGGGCGCTCCGAGGCACCCACGTGGAGCACCTTTGGTCCCGGCTTGGAACAGGACCGGGACTAAAGGTTAGGCCTTTAGTCCCGCCCCTTTAGTCCCGGTTGGTGAACCGGGACTAAATCCCCTATAGGCCCTGTCCCCACTAGTGTGTTTAAGCAAAATGTGCCTTGTGATGACCGACCGCATCCAATGGAATGCCTTGAGACCAATCTAAAGGAAGTGGTGTTGAAGTATTTCAGTGGTTATGATTAACAGATTGACTCTGCCAGGTTCTTTGTTTTGAATGCGAAAGTGCTAAACAAAATGGAATTCAATGTGCGTGAGGACCAGTACACCAATGAAATTGTGGATCGTCAACGCACGCTGCTCCAAGCCGAAAACAGAGCTTCTCGAGATGCACAATTCGAATTCAGGAAAACTTGTGGTTCTGTTGATTATCATGTCAGCAAGCGTATCCACGACATGTCAGTGGCCGGCCCCTTCATAGACAGGGTTGATGCCTGAAGATTGCACTCTCTTGTGCTCATTTTCAAGATGGGGTTGATGCAACAGGAGTCCACATCTGAAATGGCGTAATTTTAGGGATGCAAAAAAGATTACTGACGAAAGTTGTAAAGTGGAATGGGGCTGGTAACCCTACCCACCAGAACTCCTCTGGCCCTTTTGGCAACTTAACTGTCCTTTCATTCAGTTATATACAGAAGTATGAGAAGTTTAGTTGACGATTAGATTTTTTTTATATTTTGCATGCACATAGCATATGTATGATGCTTATGAATGGACAATATGTGCGGCTAACGATCCTGGAACAGGCTTCCGTTGCCTCCTAGTTGATCTGCCATTAGAGTCTGAGTTAAATTAAACTTCTCACAGTACTTGTACAAAATTAGCAGGTAATTTTCCTAACAACATTATTTTGGGCTAAGGACCTGAAAAAAAGTGTGGGGCTGTGGGCTTTGCCAGGAATAATCCTGTTTCTAAACAGCTGAAATATGTTAACTTGTTTCAACATTACCACTAGATAAGTAGTATTTCTAAACATCCTTGTTGCTTGCAAAACCGGGTTTTTGCTGCACCTTTATCACTGTGTATGGGGCATCCTACATTCTTTGGTAAAAGAGGTTTGAGGTCATGAACAAACTTCAGCAATTATGATGAAGTTGGCGATATTTTGTCGCTGTACATGCATATATCTTTCTCATAGACATGAAAGAACCAGCAGTGAACTCTGTGACCTGCCGTGGAGCTCTGCTAAATTAGTATTGGAAGCAAATACGATATATCAGGATGCTATGCATGATTGCTAAATCAATTTTTTGGCTAGTAGTACAAGATAGTTGTATTTTGCTAAGTAAGTAATTTAGTATCAGGATACTATGGACGATTGCTTTGGATCGTTACAAGGTGGCCAGGAGGAAGAAGAATGGTGCTGTGGCAAGTACATCTTCCATGGTTGGAGATGAACTGGTGCTTGCAACTAGGCCGATCTGAAATATATCGATCCTTAGGTTCGTCCTCCCATTTTCCTTGATCTGTTGATGGTTGTGTGCATCAATTAACCAATGTAAATTTATCTGAATTTTGATTAAATGCCTCACCGACCTCTCCCCGGCTATAGCCCAACCTTATGGCTGTCTGAAGTTTGAACCTATACCACCCAAGTGCCAGTTTTACTGTACATTCATATTTCAAGTTATAGCTTAGCACCAAGCTTATGGCTATCTGAACCTATACAACTGCACATTGATATTTCAATTGTAAATATGATCTCGCAGCTGATTTCCTGTCAAATTAAAAATGTATTTATATTAGATTAGAGAAAAGAAAGAGAAAAACATGAAATAACTAAAACCCACCCCATTTCAAGGTTTATATTTTGTACTATCATTTTTCTTGTTGTTTTTCCTCTTTGTTTGAGGGAATTTTCTTGTTTTACTACTACAGTTTTTAGTTGGGGCAATTTTTAATACAAAGCCCAAGCTCAAAGCAAAGTGTCCACTGAGTTCCCCACAAACCCCTCCGTCTCGCCAACTGCCGGCCATGGAGAAGGAGGCGGCGGCGGTCGGATCCGATGTTAAGGAGTAGGAATCCGATGGAACCGCGTGGAGGAGAGTGCAGAGTTTAGACTGCGACGTGAATGCCGGGGATCCCATCACCCACCTCCTGGACTCCGTCCTTGGCACCATCATCTCCCTCCTCTCCACCAAGGACGATGGCTACATGCATATCCTTTCCCACATATGGTGCCACATGTGGTGTTCCGCTTCTCTCAACCTCGATGACCTCATCTAGCTCCGCCGCTTCTCCGATCTGTATGTGGCCCACATCTCCGCCGTCCCCAAGATAATTTCTCGACAGCCTGGCCCCATCCGCCGATTCTGCCTCAAGCAGCTGATCGCCGGCGACCTCCTTGAGATGGATAGTTTGTTGGACTCCCGAGCACTCATCAACCTCCTTGAACTCAACATTGCCAATTACGCTAGTTGTCGCAATCCGTGGAGGCGCAGCCGAGGTTCCTCCTATCCACCCTGACCCTCCTCCGGATGAAAGTCCAAAAGCCGTCTTGGATTGGACGGCGACGGCGCCATGCGTGCCCCTTCATGGAAGCGTTGTCGGAGCTTGGGTTGGCGGTATGTCACAACTGAGTCTCGACGATGGCATGTGTTGATGGACGAGCCCAAGATAATGATACTGTCTGGCGTCGTGGTGGCGTAGACGACAGTGGGCCACACAAGGTCAATGTGTGGATTTCTCCTCAAGTTGGGACGACGAAAGATGGCATCGACGGATTCTGGAGCGTGCCAAACCGCTTACTGATCTCGGCTCGTCGTCAGCCGGCTTGGTGAGGCCACCGGATTAGATGGTGTGCATTGGTGTGCAGCCAAGGCACACCATCCAACTAGTAGTAGGTGTAGCAACATAGATCACTAGAAGGGTGGCTTCGGGTTGATCTATGGGTTTATTTTTGTCAGACCTCTGCTGAATAATTTAATGAAGATGGTTGTCTACATCGCTCGATACAGAGGCTAGGGGTTATCCTCTTTTCTATAAGAAAAAACGTTGCCATAATCCGTGTTTCTCCATGCATCCAGCCATCCACCCTTCTCGTTGCCAAGATAATGGATTCCAATTTTCCAGACGAATTTCTTCCTCCTCAACAAGCTTTCCTTCGATTGAGTTTCGATCTCGGGGGGCGTGTTCCATAGCTTGCTCTCCGACTGCCATGCCTTGGAGAGCTTAGCCATGTACTAGAGAGAAACTGATGAAGTTCATGCTGCTGTGGCTAAGTAGGCTTAGTTTAGGATTTGTTTAATCAGTTCTTGATGATGGTCACTGTTTATTAGTAGTGATTAAGGTCATTGTTTAGGACTAGTGAATATATTTGTTTATTTAGTAGTGTAGATGCTCATTGTTCATTGTTTATTTAGGAGTGCATATGCTCATTAGTACTAGTGAAGATATTTGTCTATTTAGGAGCTTAGTTAGCAGTGCACATGCTCATTGTTTATTTAAAGGTGTACATGCTCATTCTTTAATAAATGAGTAGTACTGATGATCTTCATTGTTTAGTTAGCAATGGAGTTGTTTAGTTAGCAATGGAGTTATATCGTTGATGCTCCCTAGACATATACTTGTTTTATTTCTGTTTATTTAACCTACACTTTGTAAATTGTTGTTTTGTACAGAGTAACAATATAAGTGTTTCTTATATTGCAACAATCTCAGAATTGTGGTTTTCTTGGGTGGGTAGACCTAGAGGGGCCTCCCACAATGCAAAATGCATTGTTGAAGCTTTGAGAAATGCATGAAGATAGTAAGAGTGGTAGGAGGAAGGATAACTTAGAGAGTTCACGAAAAAATCAGCATGTGACAGAAGAGAAAATTAATCTTGATGCAAACTATGACAAACTAGTTGAAGATGTGAATCAACTTCTTAATGCCCAAGAGGATAGTGTGATGGATTTCAGCTATTTGCACGCTAAGTTGAAGGGAGCTGGGGGTTCTAGCGCAACTGTGGCTGGCATGAAGATTGAGATTGAGAAGAAAGAGGCAGAGAAAATGGAGCTACAGAAGAAGTATGGAGTGCAGATGAACCTGCTAGAAGCTCAAGGCAGGGTCATTAGGAACCTGGAGATGAATCATTTGAAGGAGAAGGGAATGCTAAGTGAAGAAATCAGCAATTTGAAGGTTAAGGTTGATGAACTCATCAAGTCTGAGAAAAAAACTCACTGATGAGATTCAGGTGCTCAACCTTCACATATGTGGTCTCAAGAAAGGAATGGAGAATCTCATTACATGCAGGGATGAGCTGAAGCTCCAGATTGCTGATCAGTTGAAGACAGTGGAGAAGAACCATCAGAAGTTGAAGCTGATCAGGGACATTTTGGAGGAATGAACTCGATGAAGATGAAGATGACATGAGTGGATGAAGGAGTATGATTTGCTGCCCTTTTGTGAATTATGGATGTGTAATGTAGTGTAACGTATGGATGTACTCGTATTTAACTAGGTTGAACTCCACTATGATATGGTCTGTACCTATGTTGTAATGTAAGAATCTATTAATTATCTAGCTTTAAGTGGCCTGATCTATGTTGCTTTTGTAGATGCTTCATTGTTATATATCTTGATATATGTTGCATTGATAAATGGTTGTACATTGATCATACTTACTACACATTGAACATTGATCACATTGATCATATGACACTTACTACTCATCACTTATTACACCATAAGTCATATCATAGATCACTTAGTACACATCATAGATCACTTAGTACACATCATCGATCACTTAGTACTCATACATATCATGGATAACTTTCGTACATATCATAGATCACTTAGTACTCATACATCAATGATTGTGACCATTGGCAGTAAAAAATGCCATCCAGCAAGAATGATTTCTTGTGCCACTAGAAGGAGGAGCTGCTGATCTTGGGGCAGGAATAGAAGATGAAGCTCTAGTAGCATATCTTGGGGTAGTGAAAGGCCTTTGAACCCATGCATTAGCAGGTTGTGATCTTGTAGTTCCTGACTGTTGTTGTAATCCTCAGGGTTGTTGTGATGTTCTTGTAGTTCCTGACTGCTGCTGTGACCGTGTTGTCTGTTGTTGTGATGGTGTTGTTTCCTGCTGTGATCTTCCTGTTTGCTATTGTGAAACAAAATGTGATCGATGTGGTTACTCAAAATTTACAAAATACATATCATTTTACAACAAGTATTAAAATGGGTTTACCATAAGTTTGTTTTTCCTCATGGCCAAGTCTGGTCTCAGTTGTTGCTTGCAGTTGGTGTACCTATGTCCTTGGAAGCCACAATTACCGCATGTCATAGTGCCCATTCTAGAACTGTCCTTTGGCTTTGGTACTTCAAACTTACCCTTTATCCTCTTCTCTTTCTTTCTTCCCCTTTTCACACGAAAAGCAGGTGGTTCAATGTTTGGTCCAGCTATCTTTGTCCAATCATGTTCACTAGGAACAAGAAATATCATAGGTTCATATGCTGCCAGGCAGAACAGTTTTTTGAAGAATTTGCACACAAAGTCCTCTGGAAACCTTTTTGCCTTGTTAATTGCTGAAATTGCATGATTGCAGGGTGTGCGAGAGAGGTCCCATTTTCTGCAACCACATGTATGAAGCTCAAAGTTTACATCATGTGTTTGCTCGCCACTTGACACTTGCCACAGATTTACACCAACTTGAATGGGTTTGCGGAATCTAGCCCTTTCCTTTTCCACCTCTAGGTTCTCAACATAATGTGGTGTGATCTCCCACAAAGAAGCCTTTCCTCTCTCTCTATTCCCATGCCACCTCACCATCTGCTTATTCTTAATGCCATCAATCATAGTCCTAATAGGTTTTTTCCTAAAATCTAGGATGTACTTGTTGAACACCTCAGACAGGTTGTTAACAACCAAGTCTGTCTTGCAGTTGGTGTCAAAAGCATGCCCAACCCATGTGTGCACACGTATTCCACTCAACCACTTCCAACCTTCCTCACTCTCATTTTTTACAACCACTACAGGAATCACCTTCTTTGCCGTTTGCCATCACATACGGCAAAGACAAAACAACAGACGACAAACAATCTCACGGCCGGCAAAATTTCTGCGTCAGCCTACGACGGCATAGGACCTTCTTTGCCGTCTGTCCCCCCAAAGCGGACGACAAAGCTCTTTGCCGTCAGCTTTCCTTAGGAGCAGTCGGCAAGTGCTCGAGACGGCAGCCGACATGCGTTGCCTCCATTAGGGGTTAACGGAGGCTTTGCCGTCTGCCTCCCCCTTAATCTTTGTCGTCCGCCTCCCCCTTTATCTTTGCCGTCTGCCTCCTCCTCCTCCCCCCTCCACTCTTTGCCGTCTGCCTCCCCCTTATCTTTGCCGTCTGCCTCCTCCTCCTCCCCCCTCCACTCTTTGCCGTCTGCCTCCTCCTCCCCCTCCTCTGTGCCCTCTTCTTTGCCGTCTGCCCACCCTGGAGGCAGACGGCAAAGAGCCTATATAGACACCCCAGGATGCACAGCTGGGTGCCATGTGGCACATTTGCCATTTGCCAGCTGATGGCACATGTCTTTGCCATCAGCTGGTAGACGGCAAAGAGCCCATATAGTACCTGTTTTTTTGTTTTATATTATTTCACAGCACACACACACATATATATATATATTTGACATCACATTTTATAATTCACCACACATATATGATATATAGTTCACCACACATATACTTGCCAACACATATATATAATTCACCACACATATATGATATACATATAAATCAATGTACATCCCCATATATCGAAAGAACCAACGTACAAAGTATTGCACTGTTTATCCATATAGACATATACATATAGTTCGACATTGTTCATCAACTCAAATGAAAACTAGATGATATACATATAAAGTTCATCCATCGACATTGTTCAACTCCATGAATGCCAGCTTCCATGCATATAGTATATCCAATCTTCAAAAATGTGAATAAGAAAGTCAGAAGAAGAACAAAATATGATGTTTTTCAGCTAATTATGTCATTTTTAGCGGAAAACAAGCTAAGAATATAATATTCATGAGCTAACCAAGGTTCTTCTGCCATTTTTAGCTTATTATGGCATTTTGGAGCAAAATGGGTTAATTAAAGCAAGGATAATATGAAAGAGGAGAAGAAAGAGGAGGAGGAGGAGAAGAAGAAGAAATCAAGAAGAAGGAGGAGAAGGACTAGAAGGTCCTTGGCCTTCTCCTCCTCCTCCTCCTCCTTCTCCTTCTTCTCTTCTTCTTCTTCTTCTTCTTCTTCTTCTTCTTCTTCTTCTTCTTTCTTTTCATTTTGCCTATTTCTTCTCCTCTTCTCCTCTTGTTGGAGCTAAATTACCTAATTATGTATTTTTGGAGCTAAATGGGCTAATTATCCCATTTTAGAGGAAAACAAGCTAAGTATATAATATTCATGAGCTAACCAAGGTTCTTATGCCATTTTGAGCTTATTATGGTATTTTGGAGCTAAATGGGCTAATTATGTCATTGTTGGGGCAATTAAAGCAAGGATAATATGAAAGAGGAGAATAAAGAGAAGGAGGAGGAGAAGAAGAAGAAATCAAGAAGAAGGAGGAGAAGGAGGAGAAAGAGGAGGAGGAGAAGGACTAGAAGGTCCTTGGCCTTCTCCTTCTCCTCCTCCTCCTCCTCCTTCTCCTTCTTCGCTTCTTCTTCTTCTTCTTCTTCTTCTTTCTTTTCATTTTGCCTATTTCTTCTCCTCTTGTCCTCTTGTTGGAGCTAAATTACCTAATTATGTCTTCTTGGAGCTAAATGGGCTAATTATCCCATTTTAGAGGAAAACAAGCTAAGTATATAATATTCATGAGCTAACCAAGGTTCTTATGCCATTTTGAGCTTATTATGGTATTTTGAAGCTAAATGGGCTAATTATGTCATTGTTGGGGAAATTAAAGCAAGGATAATATGAAAGAGGAGAAGAAAGAGGAGGAGGAGGAGAAGAAGAAGAAATCAAGAAGAAGGAGGATAAGGAGGAGGAGTAGAAGGACTAGAAGGTCCTTGGCCTTCTCCTTCTCCTCCTCCTCCTCCTCCTCCTTCTCCTTCTTTTCTTCTTCTTCTTCTTCTTCTTCTTCTTCTTCTTCTTCTTCTTCTTCTTTCTTTTCATTTTGCCAATTTCTTCTCCTCTTCTCCTATTGTTGGAGCTAAATTACCTAATTATGTATTTTTGGTGCTAAATGGGCTAATTATCCCATTTTAGAGGTAAAACAAGCTAAGTATATAATATTCATGAGCTAACCAAGGTTCTTATGCCATTTTGAGCTTATTATGGTATTTTGGAGCTAAATGGGCTAATTATGTCATTGTTGGGGCAATTAAAGCAAGGATAATATGAAAGAGGACAATAAAGAGGAGGAGGAGGAGAAGAAGAAGAAATCAAGAAGAAGGAGGAGAAGGAGGAGAAGGAGGAGGAGGAGAAGGACTAGAAGGTCCTTGGCCTTCTCCTTCTCCTCCTCCTCCTCCTCCTCCTTCTCCTTCTTCTTCTCTTCTTCTTCTTCTTCTTCTTCTTCTTCTTCTTCTTTCTTTTCATTTTGCCTATTTCTTCTCCTCTTGTCCTCTTGTTGGAGCTAAATTACCTAATTATGTCTTTTTGGAGCTAAATGGGCTAATTATCCCAATTTAGAGGAAAACAAGCTAAGTATATAATATTCATGAGCTAACCAAGGTTCTTATGCCATTTTGAGCTTATTATGGTATTTTGGAGCTAAATGGGCTAATTATGTCATTGTTGGGGAAATTAAAGCAAGGATAATATGAAAGAGGAGAAGAAAGAGGACGAGGAGGAGAAGAAGAAAAATCAAGAAGAAGAAGGAGAAGGAGGAGAAGGAGGAGGAGGAGAAGGACTAGAAGGTCCTTGGCCTTCTCCTTCTCCTCCTCCTCCTCCTCCTCCTCCTTCTCCTTCTTCTCTTCTTCTTCTTCTTCTTCTTCTTCTTCTTCTTCTTCTTCTTCTTCTTCTTCTTCTTCTTTCTTTTCATTTTGCTTATTTATTCTCCTCTTCTCCTCTTATTGGAGCTAAATTACCTAATTATGTCTTTTTGGAGCTAAATGGGCTAATTATCCCATTTTAGAGGAAAACAAGCCAAGTATATAATATTCATGAGCTAACCAAGGTTCTTATGCCATTTTGAGCTTATTATGGTATTTTGGAGCTAAATGGGCTAATTATGTCATTGTTGGGGAAATTAAAGCAAGGATAATATGAAAGAGGAGAAGAAAGAGGAGGAGGATGAGAAGAAGAAGAAATCAAGAAGAAGGAGGAGAAGGAGGAGGAGGAGAAGGACTAGAATGTCCTTGGCCTTCTCCTTCTCCTCCTCCTCCTCCTCCTTCTCCTTCTTCTCTTCTTCTTCTTCTTCTTCTTCTGCTTCTTCTTCTTTGTTTTCATTTTGCCTATTTCTTCTCGTCTTCTCCTCTTGTTAGAGCTAAATTACCTAATTATGTCTTTTTGGAGCTAAATGGGCTAATTATCCCATTTTAGAGGAAAACAAGCTAAGTATATAATATTCATGAGCTAACCAAGGTTCTTATGCCATTTTGAGCTTATTATGGTATTTTGGAGGTAAATGGGCTAATTATGTCATTGTTGGGGAAATTAAAGCAAGGATAATATTAAAGAGGAGAAGAAAGAGGAGGAGGAGGAGGAGAAGAAGAAATCAAGAAGAAGGAGGAGAAGGAGGAGAAGGAGGAGGAGGAGAAGCACTAGAAGGTCCTTGGCCTTCTCCTTCTCCTTCTCCTCCTCCTCCTTCTCCTTCTTCTCTTCTTCTTCTTCTTCTTCTTCTTCTTCCTTCTTTTCATTTTGCCTATTTCTTCTCCTCTTCTCCTCTTGTTGGACCTAAATTACCTGATTATGTCTTTTTGGATCTAAATGGGCTAATTATCCCATTTTAGAGGAAAACAAGCTAAGTATATAATATTCATGAGCTAACGAAGTTTCTTATGCCATTTTGAGCTTATTACGGCATTTTGGAGCTAAATGGGCTAATTATGTCATTGTTGGGGAAATTAAATCAAGTATAATATGAAAGAGGAGAAGAAAGAGGAGGAGGAGGAGAAGAAGAAGAAATCAAGAAGGAGGAGAAGGAGGAGAAGGAGGAGGAGGAGAAGCACTAGAAGGTCCTTGGCCTTCTCCTCCTCCTCCTTCTCCTTCTTCTCTTCTTCTTCTTCTTCTTCTTCTTTCTTTTCATTTTGCCTATTTATTCTCCTCTTCTCCTCTTGTTGGAGCTAAATTACCTAATTATGTCTTTTTGGAGATAATTGGGCTAATTATCCCATTTTAGAGTAAAACAAGCTAAGTATATAATATTCATGAGCTAACCAAGGTTCTTATGCCATTTTGAGCTTATTATGGTATTTTGGAGCTAAATGGGTTAATTATGTCATTGTTGGGGGAAATTAAAGCAAGGATAATATGAAAGAGGAGGAGGAGGAGAAGAATAAGAAATCAAGAAGAAGGAGGAGAAGGAGGAGGAGAAGAAGGACTAGAAGGTCCTTGGCCTTCTCCTTCTCCTCCTCCTCCTCCTCCTTCTCCTTCTTCTTCTTCTTCTTCTTCTTCTTCTTCTTCTTCTTCTTCTTCTTCTTCTTCTTCTTCTTTCTTTTCATTTGGCCGATCTCTTCTCCTCTTCTCCTCTTGTTGGAGCTAAATTACCTAATTATGTCTTTTTGGAGCTAAATGGGTTAATTATCCCATTTTAGAGGAAAACAAGCTAAGTATATAATATTCATGAGACAACCAAGGTTCTTATGCCATTTTGAGCTTATTATGGTATTTTGGAGCTAAATGGGCTAATTATGTCATTGTTGGGGAAATTAAAGCAAGGATAATATGAAAGAGTAGAAGAAAGAGGAGGTGGAGGAGAAGAAGAAGAAATCAAGAAGAAGGAGGAGAAGGAGGAGGAGGAGGAGGAGAAGGACTAGAAGGTCCTTGGCCTTCTCCTTCTCCTCCTCCTCCTTCTCCTTCTTCTCTTCTTCTTCTTCTTCTTCTTCTTATTTCTTTTCATTTTGCCTATTTCTTCTCCTCTTCTCCTCTTGTTGGAGCTAAATTACCTAATTATGTCTTTTTGGAGCTAAATGGGCTAATTATCCCATTTTAGAGGAAAACAAGCTAAGTATATAATATTCATGAGCTAACCAAGGTTCTTATGCCATTTTGAGCTTATTATGGCATTTTGGAGCTAAATGGGCTAATTATGTCATTGTTGGGGAAATTAAAGCAAGGATAATATGAAAGAGGAGAAGAAAGAGGAGGAGGAGGAGAAGAAGAAGAAATCAAGAAGAAGGAGGAGAAGGAGGAGAAGGACTAGAAGGTCCTTGGCCTTCTCCTTCTTCTCCTCCTCCTCCTCCTCCTCCTTCTCCTCCTTCTCCTTCTTCTCTTCTTCCTCTTCTTCTTTCTTTTCATTTTTCCTATTTCTTCTCCTCTTCTTGGAGCTAAATTACCTAATTATGTCTTTTTGGAGCTAAATGGGCTAATTATCTCATTTTAGAGGTAAACAAGCTAAGTATATAATATTCATGAGCTAACCAAGGTTCTTATGCCATTTTGAGGTTATTATGGCATTTTGGAGCTAAATGGGCTAATTATGTCTTTTTGGGGAAATTAAAGCAAGGATAATATGAAATAGGAGAAGAAAGAGGAGGAGGAGGAGAAGAAGAAATCAATAAGAAGGAGGAGAAGGAGGAGGAGGAGAAGCACTAGAAGGTCCTTGGCCTTCTCCTCCTCCTCCTCCTCCTCCTCCTTCTCCTTCTCTTCTTCTTCTTCTTCTTCTTCTTTTTCTTCTTTTTTTCATTTTGCCTATTTCTTCTCCTCTTCTCCTCTTCTTGGAGCTAAATTACCTAATTATGTCTTTTTGGAGCTAAATGGGCTAATTATCTCATTTTAGAGGAAAACAAGCTAAGTATATAATATTCATGAGCTAACCAAGGTTCTTATGCCATTTTGAGGTTATTATGGCATTTTGGAGCTAAATGGGTTAATTATGTCTTTTTGGGGAAATTAAAGCAAGGATAATATGAAAGAGGAGAAGAGAAACTTACCGTAGTGGTCATTAAGGAGGAGAAACACCACGGTTGCTCGCGGCGGCTTCGGTTGGAGACGGTTGCCCTGGAGAAGGGTCGTGCGATGCCGCTCGGGAGTTATTCTGCAGAAAAGATATTTTGCAATGTCTCAGTTAGCATGATGACACTCAATTATTAATACTAGTTTATAATGAAACTCACCGGCCAATCGAAGAGAAGACGGGCCTCGGTGGAGGGACTTGACCGCTCTTCTCGCACAGACCCTGAAGAGTGGTTCGTATTAGTTAGTAATGAAACAGACATTACACACATGATTTGGCTAATGTGAAAAAAACATACCACAAAAAGCTCGTACAGGGCCCGTTGACCCGCCTCATTCCGGGCCCTCTCCTCCTCAATCAATCGTGCCGTGGTCTGGTCCCTCTCATCAAGAGCAACCTGAAGAGCAGCCTGGCTTGCCAATCTCTCTTTCTCAAGAGCAGCCTGGTTTGCCGCTCTCTCTTTCTAAAGAGAAGCCTGAAACACCATTCCTCGTTACCACAGTAATGATCTATGGTGACACACATAATGAAATGGATGAAAGTGTTCTTAGTCCGTACAACTAACCTCGATGGCAAGTTCGACTGGCCGTGGACGACGCGTTATCTCAGGACGACTACTCGACTGGCGCGCCTTGATCTCCGAAAGAGTGAGTGGACAACGTATTATCCCATCTCCAATGGCTATTGAGCCATGGGGCCTCCCGCCACCAGATATCATCACCAGCTCTGGATCCAAAGGTTCCTGGCTAGGGTTAAAGTCATCCCCTTGCGTAGCCTTCCCCGCGTCCCTGTATGCCACGAGCTTCTGGTGGGATGATATGTTGGTGAAGTTATTGGGATCATCCAGGTCAGACTCAGAGAATGCCTTCGCCTTCTTATACGAGGCAGTATGGGCCATGCCATAAAGGTCGTACAAGTGTGGCATCTCCGTCTTATTGTGATGCGCCTAAAAGAGAGGAACAAAATATTAGCATCAAGAATGAATTGCATGAATCATGAAGCAAATCACATACCCAGTTTCGTCCAAATTGAAGTAAGTTGGCGCTGCCTTGATGATGTGGCACACCAACCATTTGGCTACGCTGATCCTTCACATTCTCGTGGACGGCTCGCGAGCTGCCTGTGCACCACTCATCAACCAATGCCTCCCAACAATCCATCTTATCCGCACACCATCTCGGGGGCACCTATAAGTTATTAGAAAGAATTTTCAGCGCTACGCCTATGAATGAAATCAAGAAAACTACGTAGAAGGACTTAATAATAGGTAATTACCTTCATGTATTGCTCCTTCTTCAGAAACTTTCCACGGCAATCCTTCTTCTGCTTCTTAATACCACGCGTGGCGTAGTAATCTCGAATAGCCTGCGGCCAAGCCTCGTGGCGCAAGTTCTATAGTAACCGCCTACACTCGGCCTCGAGAACCCTGGCCGCCTCCTCCTCATATCCATCCTCACACCTATAGAAGGTCTGCAATCAAACGTGAAAACACCGATTAGTACAATAATTAGCTATATTGTTAATTTTAGATTCTGTAAAAGGATAATTTACCCAAAAGCTCTTAATCACCATCTCGGCCCTCGTGTGGCACAAGACACCATCTATAATCTCCTCCGGCGGGGCCTGCGCAGCCTGGTAGTGCTCCCAGGAAAATCCTAGTGTAGGAACCTGACCCTCACCAGGCAACGTGACAAACCCCGGGAAATTTGTCAGGCAAAGCACACCAAGGACGGAGTACAGCCTGCGGACTCCAAGAGGGTGTACCCATCCCCTGCAGTATGATAAGGTCAACACATTAGATATTTGAACAAACTTGAAGGCAAAACCTAAAAAAGAGTAAATGTACTTACCTATCTCCTTCAGGTTTAATCACCGGCCTCTACTCGCGGGTAGCCGGCGCGACCGGGACACGTGTACTACCACGCTTGTACACGGTGGCCCCGTCCACCTGCACATCGCCCTCACTATCCGTAAGCTCATCCCCGCCATCCCCGCCCCCTGAGCCACCCGGACCCTCGGTCCAATCCGACAACTCGGTACGATCCGGCCAGGTCTCCCATCCGGGTCTCTCCACGTCGGGGGAAGCCTCCGGAACCGTAGTCTCCTCCGGTTGCTCCTGGGCCGAATGCACCTCGACCCGGGGCTGCTCCTGGACCGGAGTCTCATGGGAGGAATGCCCGTCAACAAGAGGCTCCTGGAACGGAGTCCCCGTAGCCTCCTTTGCAAACGGATCGACCATACTAGTCCTATGCTCGGGTGAATGAGCTGGTGGTGGTGGCAAGGACGGCTCAACAGTCCTGCTGGATCTTCCGGGGCCACCACCTCTCCCTGTACCCTTCCCCTTCTTCCCTACCCGACCAACACCTCTCCTAGTGGGCAATGCCGCCGACGAAGAAGAACCCACGGATGGTGTCGACAGACTGTCTGCCAAGGCTCTACGGAGAGATAGGGGTGGAAGGGAAGTACCACCCCTCGTGCGGGACGCGTGGGAAGAACCCGTCGAGCGATCTGGACCAGCGCCCACCATATTTCCACACCTGGTGACCTGCCATGATAAAGATTAAAAGAAATTAGTACAACATAAAAAAATTGAATAACTGACATGAATAATAATATGTACATGAATAATAAAGATTAAAGTATATATAATTTAAGTTGTGAATCTTACAAACTAATAATCATCATCAATAAATGCATCATCATCATCACTATCACGCATGTCTTCATGAATGACGTGCTCGTCGGGTTCAACGGCGTGAAGTTGTGAAAGGCCTTCCTTTAATTGTTGAAGCATTGACAGGTCATCCGCATCAGTAACCTCTACGAGTTCCAGGTCTTCTGGTTCCGGCTCAGGGCTGGAGTCGGATTCATTATCGCTGTCTACTTCCATGTTCTTGGGTGAAGCATGACGGTTCTTGAAACGTTTCTTGGAAAGACATGATTCTTGAAAGAATTCTCCATCATATGTGTCTGGGTTAATGTGAGGTTCATAATCCTGTTCATTTGGGAGAGGTGGTCTGACATGTGGCGGCACTTCATAAACAACTGTTGGAAATATGCCCTAGAGGCAATAATAATATGGTTATTATCATATTTCCTTGTTCATGATAATCGTCTATTGTTCATGCTATAATTGTATTAACAGGAAACGGTAATACATGTGTGAATAAATAGATCACAATGTGTCCCTAGCAAGCCTCTAGTTGGCTAGCTCGTTACTCAATAGATGATCATGGTTTCCTGATCATGGGCATTAGATGTCATTGATAATGGGATCACATCATTGGGAGAATGATGTGATGGACAAGACCCAATCCTAAGCCTAGCAGTAGATCGTATTGTTCGTATGCTAATGCTTTTCTAATGTCAGGTATCTTTTCCTTCGACCGTGAGATTGTGCAACTCCCAGATACCGTAGGAGTGCTTTGGGTGTATCAAACGTCACAACGTAACTGGGTGACTATAAAGGTGCACTACGGGTACCTCCGAAAGTGTCTGTTGGGTTGGTACGAATCGAGATCGGGATTTGTCACTCCGTGTGACGGAGAGGTATCTCTGGGCCCACTCGGTAGAACATCATCATGAGCTCAATGTGACTAAGGAGTTAGTCAGACGATGAAGTGCTACGGAACGAGTAAAGAGACTTACCGGTAACAAGATTGAACAAGGTATAGGTATACCGACGATCGAATCTCGCGCAAGTTCTATACCGACAGACAAACGGAATCGTATACGGGATTGATTGAATCCTTGACATCGTGGTTCATCCGATGAGATCATCATGGAGCAAGTGGGAGCCACCATGGGTATCTAGACCCCATTGATGGTTATTGGCCAGAGAGGTGTCTCGGTCATGTCTGCCTGTCTCCCGAACCCGTAGGGTCTACACACTTAAGGTTCGATGACGCTAGGGTTATAGGGAATTATTATACGAGGTTAACGAAAGTTATTCGGAGTCCCGGATGAGATCCCGGACGTCACGAGGAGCTCCGGAATGGTCCGGAGGTAAAGATTGATATATAGGACGGATGGTTTTGGACACCGGAAGTGTTTCGGGCGTCACCGGTAATGTACCGGGACCACCGGAGGTGGCCCCGGGGGACCACCGAAGGGGGGCAACGACCCCGGGAGGTAAGGTGGGCCAAGTGGGGGTGGGAACCAGCCCCTAGGTGGGCTGGTGCGCTTCCCCACTCAGCCCATTGCGCAAGGGAGAAAAAAAGGGGGGCAAACCCTAAGCCAGGTGGGCCTAAGGCCCACCAGTTGGTGCGCCACCCCCTCCTCCCCCTTCTGGCCGCCGCACCTCCCATCTGGGGGGTGGGGGGCTGCCGCACCCCCTAGGGTGGGAACCCTAGGGGTGGCACCCCCTCTCCCCGCCCCCTATATATAGTGGGCACTTTTGGCCATTGAGAGATAGACTTTTCGCTCTCCCTCGGCGCAGCCCTTCTCTTCTTCCTCCTCTCTGCCGGTGCTTGGCGAAGCTCTGCCGGGAGACCTCGTCTCTCCATTGACACCACGCCGTCGTGCTGCTGGAGTTCTTCCCCAACCTCTCCCTCCTCCTTTCTGGATCAAGGTGCGGGAGACGCCACCGGGCTGCACGTGTGTTGAACGCGGAGGTGCCGTAGTTCGGCACTAGATCGGAATCGCTGCGAGTACGACTCCATCAACCGCGTTCTAGCAACGCTTCCGCTTAGTGATATTCAAAGGTATGAAGATGCTCTTACCCCTCTCTCGTTGCTGGTCTCTCCATAGGAAGATCTGAATAAGCGTAGGAAAATTTTGAATTTATGCTACGTTACCCACAAGTGGTATCCGAGCCAGGTTGTCTATGCGTAGATTCTATGCACGAGTAGAACACGAAAGTTGTGGGCGATGATTTGTCAATTTGCTTGCCGCTACTAGTGTTGTTCTTTTCCGGCGGTATTGTGGGATGAAGCGGCCCGGACCGACTTTACACGTACGCTTACGTGAGACTGGTTCCACCGACAGACATGCACACCGTGCATAAAGGTGGCTAGCGGGTGTCTGTCTCTCCTACTCTAGTCGGATTGGATTTGATGAAAAGGGTCCTTATGAAGGGTAAATAGCTTTGGCATATCATCATTGTGGCTTCCACGTAGGTAAGAAGGCGTTCTTGCTAGAAACCCAAATCAGCCACGTAAAACTTGCAATAACAATTAGAGGACGTCTAACTTGTTTTTGCAGGGTTTGACATGTGATGTGATATGGCCAAAGTTGTGATGTTGCATGTATGATATGGCCAAAGAGCATCAAGTGTTGATGGTCAACAAGACCACTAGTTTCAAGAAAGGCAAGGGTAAGAAGAACTTCAAGAAAGACGGAAAAGCTGTTGCCGCGCCCGGTAAGCCAGATGCTGGGAAGAAGAAAAAGAATGGACCCAAGCCTGAGACTGAGTGCTTCTATTGCAAGGGAAAAGGTCACTGGAAGCGGAACTGCCCCAAATACTTAGCGGACAAGAAGGCCAGCAACGTTAAAGGTATATGTGATATACATGTTATTGATGTGTACCTTACCAGCGCTCGTAGTAGCTCCTGGGTATTTGATACCGGTGCTGTTGCTCACATTTGCAATCAAAGCAGGAACTGCGGAATATGCGGAGACCGGCAAAGGACGAGGTGACGATGCGCGTCGGGAATGGTTCAAAGGTCGATGTGATCGCCGTCGGCACGCTACCTCTACGTCTACCATCGGGATTAGTTTTAAACCTTAATAATTGTTATTTAGTACCAGCTTTAAGCATGAACATTGTATGAGGGTCTTGCTTAATGCGAGACGGCTACTCAGTTAAGTCAGAGAATAATGGTTGTTCTATTTATATGAGTGATATGTTTTATGGTCATGCTCCGTTGGTGAATGGTTTATTCTTGATGAATCTCGATCGTGATGTTACACATATTCATAGTGTGAGTACCAAAAGATGTAAAGTTGATAATGACAGTCCCACATACTTGTGGCACTGCCACCTTGGTCATATCGGCGTTAAGCGCATGAAGAAGCTCCATATTGATGGACTATTAGAGTCTCTTGACTTTGAATCATTTGACACATGCGAACCGTGCCTCATGGGCAAGATGACTAAGACTCCATTCTCAGGAATAATGGAGAGAGCAACCGACTTATTGGAAATAATACATACTGATGTGTGTGGTCCAATGAATGTTGAAGCTCGCGGTGGTCATCGTTATGTTCTCACTCTCACCGATGATTTGAGTAGGTATGGGTATATCTACTTGATGAAGCACAAATCTGAGACGTTTGAAAAGTTCAAGGAATTTCAGAGTGAGGTTGAGAATCAACGTGACAGAAAAATTAAATGTCTACGATCTGATCGTGGAGGAGAATATTTGAGTCACGAGTTTGGCACACACCTAAGGAAGCGTGGAATCGTTTCACAACTGACGCCGCCTGGCACACCGCAACGCAACGGAGTGTCTGAACGTCGTAATCGCACTTTATTAGATATGGTACGATCTATGATGTCTCTTACCGACTTACCGCTATCATTTTGGGGATACGCATTAGAAACTGCAGCATTCACTTTAAATAGGGCACCGTCTAAATCCGTTGAGACGACACCGTATGAACTATGGTTTGGCAAGAAACCTAAGTTGTCATTTCTTAAAGTTTGGGGCTGCGATGCTTATGTGAAGAAACTTCAACCAGAAAAGCTCGAACCCAAAGCGGAGAAATGCGTATTCATAGGACACCCTAAGGAAACTATTGGGTATACCTTCTATCTTAGATCCGAAGGTAAAACCTTTGTTGCCAAGAACGGATCCTTTCTAGGAAAGAGTTTCTCTCGAAAGAAGTAAGTGGGAGGAAGGTAGAACTTGATGAGGTAATTACACCCCCTCTCGAACAGGATAGTAGCGCAGCGCGGGAAGTTGTTCCTGTGGCGCCTACACCGACTGAAGAGGAAGTTAATGATGATGATCATGAAGCTTCTGATCAAGTTACTACTGAACCGCGAAGGTCCACAAGGGCACGCTCCACACCAGAGTGGTACGGCAACCCTGTGATGGAAATCATGTTGTTAGACAACGGTGAACCTTCGAACTATGAAGAAGCGATGGCGGGCCCGGATTCCAACAAATGGCTTGAGGCTATGAAATGCGAGATAGGATCCATGTATGAGAACAAAGTATGGACTTTGGTGGACTTGCCCGATGACCGGCGAGCCATAGAAAATAAATGTATCTTCAAGAAGAAGATTGATGCAAACGGTAATGTAACCGTTTACAAAGCTCGACTTGTCGCAAAGGGTTTTCGACAAATTCAAGGAGTTGACTACGAAGAGACTTTCTCTCCCGTAGCGAAGCTGAAATCAGTCCGAATCATGTTAGCAATTGCCGCCTTTTATGATTATGAAATTTGGCAAATGGACGTCAAAACAGCGTTCCTTAACGGGAACCTTAAGGAAGAGTTGTATATGATGCAACCAGAAGGTTTTGTCGACCCTAAGGGTGCTAACAAAGTGTGCAAGCTCCAGCACTCCATCTATGGGCTGGTGCAAGCATCTCGGAGTTGGAACATTCGCTTTAATGAGGTGATTAAAGCGTTTGGGTTCATACAGGTTTACGGAGAAGCCTGTCTGTACAAGAAAGTGAGTGGGAGCTCTGTAGCTTTCCTCATACTGTATGTGGATGACATATTATTGATGGGGAATAATATAGAGATGTTGGAGAGCATAAAGGCCTATTTGAACAAGAGTATTTCAATGAAGGACCTTGGAGAAGCTGCATACATATTAAGCATCAAGATCTATAGAGATAGATCGAGACGCCTCATAGGTCTTTCGCAAAGTACATACCTTGACAAGATATTGAAGAAGTTCAATATGGAAAACTCAAAGAAAGGGTTCTTGCCAGTTTTGCAAGGTATGAGATTGAGTAAGACTCAGTCGCCGACCACGGCAGCAGATAGAGAGAAGATGAGTTCTGTCCCCTACGCTTCAGCCGTGGGCTCTCTAATGTATGCCATGCTATGTACCAGACCTGATATAAACCTTGCCATAAGTTTGGTAGGGAGGTACCAAAGTGATCCAGGTATGGAACAGTGGACAGCGGTCAAGAATATCCTTAAGTACCTGAAAAGGACTAAGGAAATGTTTCTCGTTTATGGAGGTGACGAAGAGCTCGTCGTAAAGGGTTACGTCGACGCTAGCTTCACACAGATCCGGATGACTCTAAGTCACAGACCGGATACGTATATGTGTTAAATGGTGGGGCAGTGAGCTGGTGCAGCAGCAAGCAAGAAGTCGTGGCAGCATCTACATGTGAAGCGGAGTACATAGCTGCTTCAGAAGCGGCTCATGAAGGAATTTGGATGAAGGAGCTCATCACCGACCTTGGAGTGGTTCCAAGCGCGTCGGGTCCTATGACACTCTTCTGTGATAACACTGGAGCCATTGCCATAGCCAAGGAGCCCAGGTTTCAACGGAAGACGAAGCACATCAAACGCCGCTACAACTCCATCCAGGAGCATGTCCAGAGTGGAGTGATAGATATTTGTAAAGTACATACGGATCTGAATATTGCAGACCCGTTGACTAAACCTCTTCCACGAGCAAAACATGATCAACACCATAATGCTATGGGTGTTCGATACATCACAATGTAACTAAATTATTGACTCTAGTGCAAGTGGGAGACTGTTGGAAATATGCCCTAGAGGCAATAATAATATGGTTATTATCATATTTCCTTGTTCATGATAATCGTCTATTGTTCATGCTATAATTGTATTAACAGGAAGCAGTAATACATGTGTGAATAAATAGATCACAATGTGTCCCTAGCAAGCCTCTAGTTGGCTAGCTCGTTAGTCAATAGATGATCATGGTTTCCTGATCATGGGCATTAGATGTCATTGATAACGGGATCACATCATTGGGAGAATGATGTGATGGACAAGACCCAATCCTAAGCCTAGCAGTAGATCGTATTGTTCGTATGCTAATGCTTTTCTAATGTCAAGTATCTTTTCCTTCGACCGTGAGATTGTGCAACTCCCGGATACCGTAGGAGTGCTTTGGGTGTATCAAACGTCACAACGTAACTGGGTGACTATAAAGGTGCACTACGGGTACCTCCGAAAGTGTCTGTTGGGTTGGTACGAATCGAGATCGGGATTTGTCACTCTGTGTGACGGAGAGGTATCTCTGGGCCCACTCGGCAGAACATCATCATGAGCTCAATGTGACTAAGGAGTTAGTAACACGATGACGTGCTATGGAACGAGTAAAGAGACTTACCGGTAACGAGATTGAACAAGGTATAGGTATACCGACGATCGAATCTCGGGCAAGTTCTATACCGACAGACAAAGGGAATCGTATACGGGATTGATTGAATCCTTGACATTGTGGTTCATCCGATGAGATCATTGTGGAGCAAGTGGGAGCCACCATGGGTATCCAGACCCTGCTGATGGTTATTGGCCAGAGAGGTGTCTCGGTCATGTCTGCCTGTCTCCCGAACCCGTAGGGTCTACACACTTAAGGTTCGATGACGCTAGGGTTATAGGGAATTATTATACGAGGTTACCGAAAGTTGTTCGGAGTCCCGGATGAGATCCCGGACGTCACGAGGAGCTCCGGAATGGTCCGGAGGTAAAGATTGATATATAGGACAGATGGTTTTGGACACTGGAAGTGTTTCGGGCGTCACCGGTAATGTACCGGGACCACCGGGACCACCGGAGGTGGCCCCGGGGGACCACCTAAGGGGGGCAACGACCCCGGGAGGTAAGGTTGGCCAAGTGGGGGTGGGAACCAGCCCCTAGGTGGGCTGGTGCGCTTCCCCACTCAGCCCATTGCGCAAGGGAGAGAAAAGGGGGGGGGCAAACCCTAAGCCAGGTGGGCCTAAGGCCCACCAGTTGGTGCGCCACCCCCTCCTCCCCCTTCTGGCCGCCGCACCTCCCATCCGGGGGGCTGCCGCACCCCCTAGGGTGGGAACCCTAGGGGTGGCACCCCCTCTCCCCGCCCCCTATATATAGTGGGCACTTTTGGCCATTGAGAGATAGACTTTCCGCTCTCCCTCGGCGCAACCCTGCTCTTCTTCCTCCTCTCTGCCGGTGCTTGGCGAAGCCCTGCCGGGAGGCCTCGTCTCTCCATCGACACCACGGCGTAGTGCTGTTGGAGTTCTTCCCCAACCTCTCCCTCCTCCTTGCTGGATCAAGGTGCGGGAGACGCCACCGGGCTGCACGTGTGTTGAACGCGGAGGTGCCGTAGTTCGGCACTAGATCGGAATCGCTGCGAGTACGACTCCATCAACCGCGTTCTAGCAACGCTTCCGCTTAGCGATCTTCAAACGTATGAAGATGCTCTTACCCCTCTCTCGTTGCTGGTCTCTCCATAGGAAGATCTGAATAAGCGTAGGAAAATTTTGAATTTATGCTACGTTACCCAACAACAACATACCAACCTTCCAGATTCTTATCCGTTTGGCATGCCCACGGTAGATAGAAAACTTGGGTCGCCTGTTGAACCGTAATATAGACATCGGGAACATCTAAATGGGTGTTTGGATTGATTTCGACTAGTCCTATATGTTCATGAGTCCTTCTAGTCTTTTTTGGCTGGAACAAATAACATTTGAAGACTACGACGTTCGGTGGGTTTTCACCATAGAATTGAAGCTCATAAATTGCTTCAAATCTTCCATAATACTCGATAACACCTTCGCCGATAGCAGAGACACCACAATTTGTAGATTTCCGGTCGGGCATAGATAGCTCTTTGCCAAAGGTACGAAAGAGATACCCGTTGATGTTGTATTTCTCAAATGAACGGACCTTATAGTCAAAACCATTAGCGACTTGTCTCAATTCGGCGTCCATAGACTCTGAATTAGCCTACAAGTTTAATATGAAACGGTTGTTGCATTAGCCGCAAGTTAGACCAAGAATGAAATGGTCCATTACTGATAATTACCGTTTGTTTGAACTCAGAGATGAAACCGGGATAGCCGCCTCCTGCCTTTGACAGAAGCTCATACTCTTCGATGGAATCATTTTCGATCACCGCTCCATCCAATAATTTGACGACGTAACGGCTGTTTGAAATATCTGGGAATAAGAGCAGTTCAAATGGATTAGAAGTTACGGGAAAATGTGTCGAGAACTCACTCGATGTACGGTCGCAGTTCTGTTAGGTTGTTGAAGATATACAACGAAATGTTCCGCCATTCTTCGACATCCAACGTTATTGGTTTCGAAGCACCGGCTGGTGCGAGCTTCCCTATGAATAGGCTGAGGTTGGACCCACCTTTTTTAGGGTCTGCATCATTGTGCCGAGGCTTCGGATTATGCAAATGATGATTTTTGGCTTCGTAGTGTGCTGTCACAAAGTTTGCCACCTCCTCAGTAATGAATGCCTCAGCCATCGATGCTTCAATTCTATGCTTATTTTTACATTTAGCTCGAAGGGTCTTCTGCATCCTCTCAGTTGCATAGTACCAACGATCTTGCACGGGCCCACCCAATCTTGCCTCGGTCGGTAGATGTAAAATCAAATGCTGCATTGGATTAAAGAAGCCCGGTGGAAAGATCTTCTCTAACTTGCACAACAACTCCGGTGCAAAGTCCTCCATGTATTTTACCACGCCAGGCGACAATTCTTTCGCACAAAGAACACGGAAGAAATAGCTCAGCTCCGCCAGTACTAGCCATTCATCCTCAGGAATAAAGTCACGTAACATCACCGACATTACCCGCTCTAGCCATATGTGCCAATCATGACTCTTGAGACCAAAGATTTTTATTTTTTCAAGACTCGCTCCCCTCTTTAGATTCGCTGCATACCCATCGGGGAACATCAAGTGCATTTTGACCCACAAGATAATTTCCCTCATAGCTGGCCTTCCAAGATTGAACCAGGCCTTTGGCTTCGACCACTTCTGCTTTCCTTTGCCTTCTCGCATGTTTTGTAACGGTCTATGACATAGTGTCTCTTGATCGACTCTAGCCTTAATATTATCCTTTGTCTTCCCATCTATGTCGAACAATGTACCAAAAATAGCCTCTCCGATATTCTTTTCAGTGTGCATCATGTCGATATTATGTGGAAGAAGGAGGTCTTTGAAGTAAGGCAGATCCCAGAAGCATGGCTTGTGAGTCCAAGCGTGTTTTGAATTATACCCCTTGAAATACCCTGGACGCTCTGGATCAGGCTCGAGGGCATTTAACTGATCCAGGATCTGTTGGCCTGTGAACGCAGGTGGTGCCAAGTTTTTGACAACTTTACCTTTCGTAAAGTTCTTCTTGTCTTTTCGGAACTGATGGTTAGGATCTAGGAACTGTCTATGCAAGTCAAAGCAAGAATACTTCCGACCCTCCTGCAACCAACGAAACTGAAGAGCTGCCTTGCATTGGGGGCATGGGAACCTTCCATGCACACACCATCCAGAGAATAGCGCATACACTGGCAAGTCATGCATAGAGTACATGTACCACACATGCATTTTGAAGTTTTCTTTTCTAGCGGCATCGTATGTCTTGACCCCATTATCCCAAGCTTCTTCCAATTCATCCTTAAGCGGTTGCAGGTACACATTCATATTCTTCCCTGGATAATTGGGCCCTGGAATTATCAACGTCAGAAATATGTTCTTTCTTTGCATAATCTGCTCGGGGGGGGGGGAGATTGAGTGGAATGGCAAATACATGCCAACAACTGTATTGGGTTGCCGTCATGCCGAAGGGATTAAAATCATCCGTGGCGGCGCAGACTCGAGGATTCCTTGGATCTGCCGCTTTATCCTGATGCAATCCATCGGAATGTTTCCACGCTTCCCCATCCGATGTGTGTACCATCATCTTATTCCCATACGCATCTAGTTTGGTTCTTTTGCCCAATTTGTGCCATGTCATCTGTCTAGCTGTCTCTTCGACCATGAAAAGACGTTTAAGTCTTGGTACGATTGGCATATACCGAAGAACACTAACTGCGATTTTGGTCTGCCTGTTCTCACCCATACCGTTGTCTACCACAAGATACCCGCAAGACTCGCAATTGGGACAATAGTCAAAGTGTGCATACTCCTTCCTAAATAAGACACATCCTTTCTCACATGCATCTATCTTCTCATAGGGCATCTTAAGTACACGAAGTATTTTGTCCGACTGGTACAGGTTTGCAGGCATGACATGGCCTTTGGGTAGGAAACGTCCAAATAGTGTCATCATCGCGTCGTAGCATTCTCTTCCCAAGTTGAACTGAGCCTTCAGAGCCATTACTTGTGCAATTGCATCCAGCTGACATAGCTTAGTGTGCTCATGGAGAGGATGTTTTGAAGACTCCAACATTTCATAAAAGGCCTTTTCAGATTCCTCCATCTCATCTTCCGAATCCCGAGCATCATCAAAGTCTTGCACCATGTCTTCGATCCCGGTACCATGCTCGTTCGTGCGACGACGGACCACCTCAGCTCTTGTGCGTTGTATAGACTCACCATGAAATGTCCACACCATATAATTAGGCTTAAAACCCCTCCTCTGCGGGTGTTTAATCATTACAGCCTCTGTCGTCTTTTTATAGTTGCCGCATCCAGGACATGGGCAATAGTTTCTTTCCTGGCCATTTGCGAATGCGGCTTTCACAAATTCCTTTGTTTTTACAAACCATTCTTTCATCATCTCTTTCTGACTAGGGTGACCGGTATATATCCACGCATCATCACTCATCTTGCATAGCTACTAAAGACATAAGAAATATATTTATATATAATTTAGCATTTATATTCATCGGTTAATCAGGTTCGCCATTTTTATTACGTCCAGGCAACCTACACGCTAATAGGTAAAGATAGGTCCTAATCCCACCTGAGTATGTGTAGATTGGGTTCGTTTTCCCATGCTTTGCTCCGGATCCAACGCAAAATTTTGGCAGCACCTCCCCGCTGTTCTCCTGATACACGTCTCCGCAATAAACAGAGAGGATGTGCATCCGGAGAACAACAGGGAGGCAGTGACAAAATTCCGCATCGGATCCAGAGCACAACATACGGGAAAAACGAACCCAATCTACACATACTCGGGCTGTCCATGGATAATGTTGGACAATTCGAAAGGATGGCGGTTATAAATATGCAAAGACATGCATATTTATAGATGTCGCCCTTTCGAATGGGAGACACATACTGGTCACGCATACTCATGATTGAAGAAACCTATATATAGATAGAAAGTTTCATCGGCACGAAGACCGGGACAGAGCAAATTAAGGGGGTAGGAGGAAAAGTCATTTGTGCTCACCAACAAACATAGGGGCGGAGCTCATCCAACGCACGTGGAGGTCGTCGAACAACTGCACATTGAAATTCACCCGATCAACACAAATATGATGTTTTTATAAGATAATCAAAAAATATGTGACCTAACTCTTATTTTCCTTTTTCTTTTTTCCTCTTCTTCTTATTCTTATTTTCTTTTTTCTTTTTTCCTCTTCTTCTTCTTCTTCTTCTTCTTCTTCTTCTTATTTTCTTTTTTCTTTTTTCCTCTTATTCTTCTTCTCCCTCTTCTTCTTTTCTTCTCTTCTTCTTCTTCTTCTTCTTATTTTCTTTTTTCTTTTTGTCCTCTTATTCTTATTCTCCTTCTTCTTCTTCTTTTCTTCTTGTCTTCTTCTTCTTCTTCTTCTTCTTCTTATTTTCTTTTTTCTTTTTTCCTCTTATTCTTCTTCTCCTTCTTCTTGTTTTCTTCTTCTCTTCTTCTTATTCTTCTTCTTCTTCTTCTTCTTCTTCTTCTTATTATTATTATTATTATTATTATTTTCTTTTTTCCTCTTATTCTTCTCTTCCTCTCCTATTCTTCTTCTTCTTCTTCTTCTTCTTCTTCTTCTTCTTCTTCTTCCCTTCCTTTTCCTTCTTCTTCTTTTCCTTCTTCTTCTTATTTTTTTTCTTCTCCTTTCTCCTTCTTCTTCTTCTTCTTTCTCCTTCTTCTTCCTCTCCTTCTTCTTTCTTCTCCTTCCCTTCCTTTTCCTTCTTCTTCTTCTTCTTCTTCTTCTTCTCATTCCCTTCCTTTTCCTTCTTCTTCTTCTTCTTCTTCTTCTTCTTCTTCTTTCTTCTCCTTCCCTTCCTTTTCCTTTTAACCCCCCCTGTTCGTGCGCCACCACAACATAAGCCCCCCTGTTTGCCTGGCTCCCTTTTAACCCCCCAGTTGTGCTAACGATTTTGCTAATGGCCCCCTTTGAGCTGATTAGCTCTACATTAAGCAAATAATAGCACAGACTAGTCTAATTATTTTCTGAAATGACAAAACTGCCCTCCCTCATCTAGTATAAGTCACACGAGCTGGGCAGAAGCTGCTCCCGTTCTCTGCTCGTTCCCCTCCCTGACCTAGCCGCCCCAAGCGCTGCTGTGCCTCGCCTCCGCCGCAGCTGCCCCAGCCGCCCCATCTCCATTGCTGCTCCAAGGTAAGGCAAGTGTCGTGGTTTTGTCACGGCAGATGTCCTCGTGAAAGGACTTAGTACTGGAGCCATCACACCTTGGTGGCGACTCAAAGGGGTTAAGCGGGAGAGACACGGCGATTTACCCAGGTTCGGCCCCTCGTGAGGAGGTAAAGGCCTACGTCCTGCTTTGGTTTGTATTGATATGGTTTCGATTACAAGGAGGGCATAACTCGCCGGACCTAGCACTCGATGATTTCTAACCTGCCCTTTCCTCCCCTGGGACTCGCCTTTATATACAGGTCGAACCCCTAGGGTTTACAAGGGTGCTTTCCTTCCTACAAATCGTGACCCCTATGGTCTCTAAATCGCCGTCTTCCAAAGCTTGGAGACCTTCCAGAAATCACAAACCATTATACGACCTTGATCCGGCCAGGACAAGGCCCAAATAATAGTTTGGGTGAATCGCCTGATTGGTAACCCGGCCCAACTAGGGCGGGTCATTAATAGGTAATATCCCCAACAGCAAGCCTCTTCCCTTCCCTAGACGCCCATTGCTGCTACACCAACAAAGTCTCCAGCAAAAGGAAAGAAGAAGAAGATGACTCCAAAGAAGAAGAAATTAAGTGAACTGTGAACTCGTTTGTGCTGCCATGAACTACTTTTGCTGCTGCTACACCAACAAAGTCTCCAGCAAAAGGAAAGAAGAAGAAGATGACTCCAAAGAAGAAGAAATTAAGTGAACCGTGAACTAGTTTTGTCTATTGATGTACCCATTTGTTATTTATCCATTGACAAATCTGTTAAACATTGCAAAGGGGGCATCAACTACATCATGGTGAAAACTGGGGGGGTTAAAAGGGAGCCAGGCAAACAGGGGGGCTTATGTTGTGGTGGCGCACGAACGGGGGGGGGGGGTGATAATCAATTCTCCCCTTCTTCTTTTCCTTCTTCTTCTTATTTTTTCTTCTCCTTTCTCCTTCTTCTTCTTCTCCTTTCTCCTTATTCTTCTTCTCCTTTCTCCTTCTTCTTCTTCTCCTTTTCTCCTTTACTAAACAAGAAACTAACCTAACTAAACCTAAACTAAAACTGAACCTAAACTAAACTAATTTAACAACCTAACTAACTAGCCTAACTAACCTAATAAACTAAAAAACTAACCTAACTAATTTAACATAAATAAAATAAGAAAAAACAAAAAAATGGGGGGAATCACCGGCGGGGGCGGCTGGGGCGTCGGGGCTGCGAGGAGGACGGGTGCGACGGGGCAGTGGGGCGTCGCCGAGGGCAGTGCGGCGGCGGGGGGCAGTGGTGGCGGCGGGGCGGTTGTGGAGGCGCCAGGGGCGACAGGGGCGGCGGCGCAACGGTGGTGGCAGCGGCAGCGGGGGCGAGGTGAGGAGAGAGAGAGGGGCGGCGGCGGGGGCGACAGGGGCGGCAGTGGGGGCGATAGGGGCGGCGGCGGGGGCGACAGGGGCGGCGACGCGACGGGGGCGGGGGCGCGACGGTGGTGGCGGCGACCGTTACAGAGAGAGGGGCGCGCGGGGTGGGGAGAGAGAGAGAGAGGGGCGCGCGGGGTGACCGTTACAGAGAGAGAGGGGCGGGGTGGGGGGGGGGGGGGAAGGAGACATTAACGGTGTTAGAGCATTGCCGTCTGCCTCCGGACTCTTTCCCGTCCGCTAGCAGATGGCAAAGGTCCGACTCCAGTTTGACCTAGCCACCCCGCGGTCAGGTGGGCCTATCTATATCTTTGCCGTCTGCCTCTGGACTCTTTGCCGTCCGCTAGCACACGGCAAAGATGTGACAGATGGCAAAAAGGCTTTATGCCATCAGCCTGTGCTTTGCCGTTTGTTTTGCTGAAGCTGACGGCAAAGACACTCTTTGCCATCAGCTAGCAGACGGCAAAGACTAGGCAGATGGCAAAAAACTGTTTTCGAGTAGTGAACATTCATTGCAATGTCAGATTTGTGTTTGTTACAAGCATATCTGGCATTATCCATGCATTTCTTAAGATCTTCCCCTCTAAACCCAGTATTTTGGAAATTGGCATACAACCGTCTAAGGAAAAATATTTGATGGCAGTTTGGCAATACTCGATTTACTGCATTTTATAGCCCCTGTCCACATAATATTCCATACTTAGCTATTGTGCTACTCCTGCTACTGTATAGAACACAAACTCTATTTATAGACATGAAGATGCATGCATACCTTCTGTCTATCTGACATGATAGTGTAAGGGCCAAACTTGCCTGCTTCTCCTCCTAGACAAATCTTGAGTTGATGTACAAACCAACACCAGTTTGATGTGTCCTCTTCGTCCAACAACAACAAATGCAAGTGGGAAAATGTTGTTATTGCCATCTCTGCCAGTGGCAGCAAGGATTTGAGCACTAGTGGTGAGCTTAATAAAGCAACCATCAACACCTATTTTTGCAAGCAAAAGAACAATTTAATAAGTCACTATATGTTACTAATGAATTAGCAGAATTTACTAATGAACTGAAACAAAGAACTAACAAATGAATGGCCTAAATCCATTGAGAAATCCCTCCCTTGCTCCATTTATGCAGAAGAGCATAACATGAAACCTTGGTTCTCAATGTGGTACCTTTGTGGTAGGTTTTGGAGTTACTGTTGTAACTACAATTCTATTGTGAGGGTTTGTATCCATGATGGTCTGAGCACAATCCCTCAGGCTGGGATTCGCTTCTTGTGTTCTCCTAGAACGGCTTCCACAACAAGGTTTTTTTCCCTATAGGCCATGTGCCTTGGTACATCAACACCATACTTCTCCTGACAGTTGTCAATCAAAGTGTGAATGCTAGTGGTTAGATCAGACCTGAACAATGACTCATATGTCTTTGCAAGCCACTTTGCACTAATCCTTGAGGTCTCTGTAATTTTAGGACAAGTGTGTTGCAGCCTCATTTTCTTAATTGCATATGTCTTTTCTCCTTTGATAACTTCACCAACTATGCAGAACTGGCAGTGCTCTTGTTTACAACAAGCAATGATCCTTTGGTCTGAGTTTCTGTGATACCCAAAATTTCTGGCTTGTGTAATGTGCAAGCTCAACAAAGCATCTCTGAATTGTTGCTGATCCTTGAAGCACATGTAAAGACATAACTGCTCATGTGGTTGATTTAGTTTGTCATTGTACCAAATCCTAGGTTTCCTTTTTAGAGCAACTCTAGCAGACCCCGTATAATCGCCGGAACTGTAAAATTCCGGCGACTATACGGGTTTGGGCTATTTTTCCTGCCAGATCAGAAACTGTATACGCGGCCCGACCCGTAAAACTTTTGCGGTGGCCCGTAAACGCGAGCGCTCGACCGCTATAACTTCGGGTTCGACCGCTGGATGCGGGTCGAAACTGTTGGGGAACGTCGCATGGGAAACAAAATTTTTCCTACGCTCACAAAGACCTATCACGGTGATGTCCATCTACGAGAGGGGATGTGTGATCTACGTACCCTTGTAGACCGTACAACAGAAGCGTTAGTGAACGCGGTTGATGTAGTGGAACATCCTCACGTCCCTCGATCCGCCCCGCGAACCGTCCCGCGATCAGTCCCACGATCTAGTGCCGAACGGACGGCACCTCCGCGTTCTGCACACGTACAACTCGACGATGGTCTCGGCCTTCTTGATCTAGCAAGAGAGACGGAGAGGTAGAAGAGTTCTCCGGCAGCGTGACGGCGCTCCGGAGGTTGGTGATGATCTTGTCTCAGCAGGGCTCCGCCCGAGCTCCGCGGAAACGCGATCTAGAGGAAAAACCGTGGAGGTATGTGGTCGGGCTGCCGTGGAAAAGTCGTCTCAAATCAGCCCTAAAACCTCCGTATATATAGGTGGGAGAGGGCTGGTGTGCCACCCCCAAGGCCTATGGGCTTCCCCGGGGTGGGTTGTCCCCCCAGTGAACTCCCGGAACCCATTCGCCATTCCCGGTAACTCCGAAAATCTTCCGGTAATCAAATGAGGTCATCCTATATATCAATCTTCGTTTCCGGACCATTCCGGAAACCCTCGTGACGTCCGTGATCTCATCCGGGACTCCGAACAACATTCGGTAACCAACCATATAACTCAAATACGCATAAAACAACGTCGAACCTTAAGTGTGCAGACCCTGCGGGTTCGAGAACTATGTAGACATGACCCGAGAGACTCCTCGGTCAATATCCAATAGCGGGACCTGGATGCCCATATTGGATCCTACATATTCTACGAAGATCTTATGGTTTGAACCTCAGTGCCAAGGATTCATATAATCCCGTATGTCATTCCCTTTGTCCTTCGGTATGTTACTTGCCCGAGATTCGATCGTCAGTATCCGCATACCTATTTCAATCTCGTTTACCGGCAAGTCTCTTTACTCGTTCCGTAATACAAGATCCCGCAACTTACACTAAGTTACATTGCTTGCAAGGCTTGTGTGTGATGTTGTATTACCAAGTGGGCCCCGAGATACCTCTCCGTCACACGGAGTGACAAATCCCAGATTTGATCCATACTAACTCAACGAACACCTTCAGAGATACCTGTAGAGCATCTTTATAGTCACCCAGTTACGTTGCGACGTTTGATACACACAAAGTATTCCTCCGGTGTTAGTGAGTTATATGATCTCATGGTCATAGGAACAAATACTTGACACGCAGAAAAACAGTAGCAACAAAATGACACGATCAACATGCTACGTCTATTAGTTTGGGTCTAGTCCATCACGTGATTCTCCTAATGACGTGATCCAGTTATCAAGCAACAACACCTTGTTCATAATCAGAAGACACTGACTATCTTTGATCAACTGGCTAGCCAACTAGAGGCTTGCTAGGGACAGTGTTTTGTCTCTGTATCCACACATGTAAATGAGTCTTCATTCAATACAATTATAGCATGGATAATAAACGATTATCTTGATACAGGAATTATAATAATACTATATTTATTATTGCCTCTAGGGCATAATTCCAACAGTGTCCCACTTGCACTAGAGTCAATAATCTAGCCCTCACATTATCATGCGAATTACATTGTAATAAATCTAACACCCATACAGTTCTGGTGTTGATCATGCTTTGCCCGTGGAAGAGGTTTAGTCAGCGGGTCTGCTACATTCAGATCCGTGTGCACTTTGCATATATTTACGTCCTCCCCTTCAACGTAGTCGCGGATGAGGTTGAAGCGTCGTTTGATGTGTCTAGACTTCTTGTGAAACCGTGGTTCCTTTGCTAAGGCAATGGCACCCGTGTTTTCACAGAACAAGGTTATTGGATTCAGTGCGCTTGGCACCACTCCAAGATCCGTCATGAATTGCTTCATCCAGACACCCTCCTTAGCCGCCTCCGAGGCAGCCATGTACTCCGCTTCACATGTAGAATCTGCTACGACGCTTTGCTTGGAACTGCACCAGCTTACCGCACCCCCATTAAGAATAAATACGTATCCGGTTTGCGACTTAGAGTCGTCCGGATCTGTGTCAAAGCTTGCATCGACATAACCTTTTACGGCGAGCTCTTCGTCACCTCCATACACGAGAAACATCTCCTTAGTCCTTTTCAGGTACTTCAGGATATTCTTGACCGCCGTCCAGTGATCCACTCCTGGATTACTCTGGAACCTACCTGCCATACTTATGGCCAGGCTAACGTCCGGTCTAGTGCACAACATTGCATACATGATAGAACCTATGGCTGAAGCATAGGGGACGGTGCGCATATGCTCTCTATCCTCATCAGTTGCTGGGCACTGAGTCTTACTCAATCTCGTACCTTGTAAAACTGGCAAGAACCCTTTCTTGGACTGTTCCATTTTGAACCTCTTCAAAACTTCATCAAGGTATGTGCTTTGTGAAAGTCCTATCAGGCGTTTTGATCTATCCCTGTAGATCTTAATGCCTAGAATGTAAGCAGCTTCTCCTAGGTCCTTCATAGAGAAACTTTTATTCAAGTAATGCTTTATGCTCTCCAAAAACTCTACGTTGTTTCCAATCAGCAACTCACTTTCTTGTAAATACAAGATTCTCCAACCACTTATATAAACCCAAATGCTTTGATCACCTCATCAAAGCGTTTGTTCCAACTCCGAGATTCTTGCACCAGTCCATAAATGGATCGCTGGAGCTTGCACACCTTGTTAGCATTCTTAGGATCAACAAAACCTTCGGGTTGCATCATATACAATTCTTCCTTAAGGAAACCGTTAAGGAACGCCGTTTTGACATCCATCTGCCAGATTTCATAATCGAAAAATGCAGCTATTGCTAACATGATTCTGACAGACTTAAGCATCGCTACGGGTGAGAATGTCTCATCGTAGTCAACTCATTGAACTTGTGAAAAACCCTTTGCCACAAGTCGAGCTTTATAAACGGTCACATTGCCGTCAGCGTCCGTCTTCCTCTTAAAGATCCATTTGTTCTGAATAGCCTTGCGGCCCTCAGGCAGTACCTCAAAAGTCCACACTTTGTTCTCATACATGGATCCTATCTCGGACTTCATGGCTTCTAGCCATTTGTTGGAATCTGGGCCCACCATTGCTTCTTCATAATTTGCAGGTTCATTGTTGTCCAACAACATGATTGATAAGACGGGATTACCGTACCACTCTGGAGCAGCACGTGGTCTCGTTGACCTGCGTGGTTCGACAGAAACTTGAACCGGAGTTTCATGATCATTATCATTAACTTCCTCCTCAACCGGCGTCGCAACGACAGAGGTTTCCCCTTGCCCTGCGCCACCATCCAGAGGGATGAGAGGTTCGACAACCTCGTCAAGTTCTATCTTCCTCCCACTCAATTCTCTCGAGAGAAACTCCTTCTCGAGAAAAGCTCCGTTTTTAGCAACAATTACTTTGCCCTCGGATTTGAGATAGAAGGTGTACCCAACTGTCTCTTTTGGGTAACCTATGAAGACGCACTTTTCCGCTTTGGGTTCCAGCTTTTCAGGCTGAAGCTTTTTGACATAAGCATCACATCCCCAAACTTTAAGAAACGACAACTTTGGCCTTTTGCCATACCACAGTTCGTATGGTGTCGTCTCAACGGATTTTGATGGTGCCCTATTTAAAGTGAATGCAGCTGTTTCTAATGCATAACCCCAAAATGATAACGGCAAACCGGTAAGAGATATCATAGATCGCACCATCTCTAATAAAGTACGATTACGACGTTCGGACACACCATTACGCTGTGGTGTTCCAGGCGGTGTCAACTGTGAAACAATTCCACATTGTCTTAAGTGAGCACCAAACTCGAAACTCAGATATTCACGCCCACGATCAGACCATAGGAATTTGATATTCTTGTTACGATGATTTTCAACTTCACTCTGAAATTGCTTGAACTTTTCAAATGTTTCAGAATTGTGCTTCATTAAGTAGACATAACCATATCTACTCAAATCGTCAGTGAAGGTGAGAAAATAACGATATCCGCCGCGTGCCTCTACGCTCATCGGACCACACACATCGGTATGTATGATTTCCAACAAGTCACTTGCACGCTCCATTGTTCCGGAGAACGGAGTTTTAGTCATCTTGCCCATGAGGCATGGTTCGCACGTGTCAAGTGAATCAAAGTCAAGTGACTCCAAAAGTCCATCGACATGGAGTTTCTTCATGCGCTTTACACCAATATGACCTAAGCGGCAGTGCCACAAAAATATGGCGCTATCATTGTTAACTCTAACTCTTTTGGTCTCAATGTTATGTATGTGTGTATCGCTATCAAGATTCAATATGAACAATCCTCTCACATTGGGTGCATGACCATAAAAGATGTTACTCATAGAAATAGAACTACCATTATTCTCTGACTTAAAAGAGTAACCGTCTCGCAATAAACAAGATCCAGATATAATGTTCATGCTCAACGCAGGCACTAAATAACAATGATTCAAGTTCATAACTAATCCTGACGGTAACTGAAGTGAAACTATGCCGACGGCGATTGCATCAACCTTGGAACCATTTCCTACGCGCATTGTCACTTCATCTTTCGCCAGCCTTCGTCTATTCCGCAGTTCCTGTTTCGAGTTGCAAATATGAGCAACAGAACCGGTATCGAATACCCAGGCACTACTACGAGAGCCGGTTAAGTACACATCAATAACATGTATATCAAATATACCTGATTTTTCTTTGGCCGCCTTCTTATCTGCCAGATACTTGGGGCAATTGCGCTTCCAGTGACCCATACCCTTGCAATAGTAACACTCTGTTTCAGGCTTAGGTCCAGCTTTGGGTTTCTTCGTCGGATTAGCAACAGGCTTGCCGCTCTTCTTTGAATTACCCTTCTTGCCTTTGCCGTTTCTCTTGAAACTAGTGGTCTTATTCACCATCAACACTTGATGCTCTTTACGGAGTTCAGACTCTACGACTTTCAGCATCGCAAACAATTCGCCGGGAGACTTGTTCATCCCTTGCATGTTGTAGTTCAACACAAAGCCTTTATAGCTTGGCGGCAGTGATGGAAGGATTCTGTAAGTGATAGCCTCTTGCGGGAGTTCAATCCCCAGCTCAGCTAGACGGTTTGAGTACCCAGACATTTTGAGCACATGTTCACTGACAGACGAGTTCTCCTCCATCTTGCAAGCATAGAATTTATCGGAGGTCTCATACCTCTCGATCCGGGCGTTCTTCTAAAAGATAAACTTCAACTCCTGGAACATCTCAAATGCTCCATGACGCTCAAAGCGACGTTGAAGTCCCGGTTCTAAGCCATACAAGACTGCACATTGAACTACTGAGTAGTCCTCCTTACGTGCTAACCAAGCGTTCTTAACATCCTGATCAGCCGTAGCGGGTGGTTCATCTCCTAGCGCAGCATTAAGGACATAATCCTTCTTCCCAGCTTGTAAGATTAGCTTAAGATTACGAGCCCAGTCTACAAAGTTGCTTCCATCATCTTTCAACTTAGCTTTCTCTAGGAACGTATTAAAATTCAGGGTGACTGTCGCGTGAGCCATGATCTACAACACAAATATATTCAAAGTGGACTTAGACTATGTTCAAGATAATTAGATTTTAACTTAATCAAATTATTCGCTAAACTCCCACTCAAAAAGTACATCTCTCTAGTCATTTGAGTGGTTCAAGATCCACTTACACTAGCTCAAGTCCGATCATCACGTGAGTTGAGCATAGTTTCAGTGGTAAGCATCCCTATGCTAATCATATCATCTATATGTTTCATGATCGACCTTTCGGTCTCATGTGTTCCGAGGCCATGTCTGCACATGCTAGGCTCGTCAAGCTTAACCCGAGTGTTCCGCGTGCGCAACTGTTTTGCACTCGTTGTATGTGAACGTTGAGTCTATCACACCCGATCATCACGTGGTGTCTTGAAACGACGAACTGTAGCAACGGTACACAGTCGGGGAGAACACAATTTCGTCTTGAAATTTTAGTGAGAGATCACCTCATAATGCTACCGTCGTTCTAAGCAAAATAAGGTGCATAAAAGGATTAACATCACATGCAATTCATAAGTGACATGATATGGCCATCATCACGTGCTCCTTGATCTCCATCACCAAAGCACCGACACGATCTTCTTGTCACCGGCGCCACACCATGATCTCCATCAACGTGTCGCCATCGGGGTTGTCGTGCTATTCATGCTATTACTACTAAAGCTACATCCTAGCAAAATAGTAAACGCATCTGCAAGCACAAACGTTAGTATAAAGACAACCCTATGGCTCCTGCCGGTTGCCGTACCATTGACGTGCAAGTCGATATTATCTTTTACAACATGATCATCTCATACATCCAATATATCACATCACATCGTTGGCCATATCACATCACAAGCATACCCTGCAAAAACAAGTTAGACGTCCTCTAATTTTGTTGTTGCATGTTTTACGTGGTGACCATGGGTATCTAGTAGGATCGCATCTTACTTACGCAAACACCACAATGGAGATATATGAGTTGCTATTAAACCTCATCCAAGGACCTCCTCGGTCAAATCCGATTCAACTAAAGTTGGAGAAACTGACACTTGCCAGTCATCTTTGAGCAACGGGGTTACTCGTAGCGATGAAACCAGTCTCTCGTAAGCGTACGAGTAATGTCGGTCCAAGCCGCTTCAATCCAACAATACCGCGGAATCAAGAAAAGACTAAGGAGGGCAGCAAAACACATATCACCGCCCACAAAAACTTTTGTGTTCTACTCGAGAAGACATCTACGCATGAACCTAGCTCATGATGCCACTGTTGGGGAACGTCGCATGGGAAACAAAAATTTTCCTACGCGCACGAAGACCTATCATGGTGATGTCCATCTACGAGAGGGGATGTGTGATCTACGTACCCTTGTAGACCGTACATCAGAAGCGTTAGTGAACGCGGTTGATGTAGTGGAACGTCCTCACGTCCCTCGATCCGCCCCGCGAACCGTCCCGCAATCAGTCCCACGATCTAGTGCCGAACGGACGGCACCTCCACGTTCAGCACACGTACAGCTCGACGATGGTCTCGGCCTTCTTGATCCAGCAAGAGAGACGGTGAGGTAGAAGAGTTCTCTGGCAGCGTGACGGCGCTCCGGAGGTTGGTGATGATCCTGTCTTAGCAGGGCTCCGCCCGAGCTCCGCGGAAACGCGATCTAGAGGAAAAACCGTGGAGGTATGTGGTCGGGCTGCCATGGAAAAGTCATCTCAAATCAGCCCTAAAACCTCCGTATATATAGGAGGGAGAGGGGGAGCCTTGCCTTGGGGCTCAAGGGGGTCGGCCGAGCCAAGGGGGGAAGGTCTCCCCCCCCCAAACCGAGTCCTACTTGGTTTGGTAGGTGGAGTCCTTCTTTCCTTTCCCACCTCCTCCTTTTTTTTCTTTTCTCTTTGATTTTCTTCCTATGGCGCATAGGGCCTTCTTGGGCTGTCCCACCAGCCCACTAAGGGCTGGTGTGCCACCCCCAAGGCCTATGGGCTTCCCCGTGGTGGGTTGCCCCCCCGGTGAACTCCTGGAACCCATTCGTCATTCCCGGTACATTCCCGGTAACTCCGAAAACCTTCCGGTAATCAAATGAGGTCATCCTATATATCAATCTTCGTTTCCAGACCATTCCGGAAACCCTCGTGATGTCCGTGATCTCATCCGGGACTCCGACCAACATTCGGTAACCAACCATATAACTCAAATACGCATAAAACAACGTCGAACCTTAAGTGTGCAGACCCTGCGGGTTCGAGAACTATAGACATGACCCGAGAGACTCCTCGGTCAATATCCAATAGAGGGACCTGGATGCCCATATTGGATCCTACATATTCTACAAAGATCTTATCGTTTGAACCTCGGTGCCAAGGATTCATATAATCCCGTATGTCATTCCCTTTGTCCTTCGGTATGTTACTTGCCCGAGATTCGATCGTCAGTATCCGCATACCTATTTCAATCTTGTTTACCGTAAGTCTCTTTACTCGTTCCGTAATAGAAGATCCCGCAGCTTACACTAAGTTACATTGCTTGCAAGGCTTGTGTGTGATGTTGTATTACCGAGTGGGCCCCGAGATACCTCTCCGTCACACGGAGTGACAAATCCTAGTCTTGATCCATACTAACTCAACGAACACCTTCGGAGATACCTGTAGACCATCTTTATAGTCACCCAGTTACGTTGCGACGTTTGATACACACAAAGTATTCCTCCGGTGTTAGTGAGTTATATGATCTCATGGTCATAGGAACAAATACTTGACACGCAGAAAAACAGTAGCAACAAAATGACACGATCAACATGCTACGTCTATTAGTTTGGGTCTAGTCCATCACGTGATTCTCCTAATGACGTGATCCAGTTATCAAGCAACAACACCTTGTTCGTAATCACAAGACACTGACTATCTTTGATCAACTGGCTAGCCAACTAGAGGCTTGCTAGGGATAGTGTTTTGTCTATGTATCCACACATGTAAATGAGTCTTCATTCAATACAATTATAGCATGGATAATAAACGATTATCTTGATATTGGAATTATAATAATAACTATATTTATTATTGCCTCTAGGGCATAATTCCAACAGAAACCCTGTCCCTCCGCCGCCGCGAAAAGTCCCCCACCTCACCGCCGGCGCCTCCAATCCGCTGCCACGCGCCTCCATTCTGCCGCGTAGCCGCTCCATTCCACCGCCCTTGATGGCCAACTCCGGTAGCCGTAGGAACGACGACCCCGAGAGGGTCGTCGCGTCAGATCCGACGCCGCCCGCCGGCACACGCAGTGGGGCCAGACGCCGCCGCCGTCGCTCCTCTGTGGCGAGACAGAGGAGTACGACCGCGCGCGCGGCCGCCTCTTCTCCGACAGCTCCTTCGAGGCGTCGAGCTCGCGCTCGTGCTCCTCCCTCCCCCCGGTTAAGAGGGAGCTCGAAGAGCTCCCGTCGGTGAAGATGGAGCCAGAGGCCGAGGCGGTGCCGGAGGGACGTGCCGGGGCCGTCGTCGGACCGGAGGATTTCCTCCCTCGGGCAGAGGCGGATAGCCTTTTGCCCGTGCTGCTGGCGCGGAGTGCACGAGAGGCGGAAGAGGACCAGCAGCGCCGCCGGAGGGAGGAAGAGATCGACACCATGCTCTACGAGCAGGGTGTCGCGTCGGCCCTCGCCTTCGGCCACAAGGTGGAGTGGCGCCGCGAAGCGACTGCGCAGGAGCGCATCTACATCGAGCTCTCCTCCTCCTCAGACGACGACTGAGCGCACTGCGCATCTACTATCGCACGAGCTCGACTCCGGTGAGCTCAATTTTGCGTAGTGCGCTAGGATAGCTTGTAGCTCTGGTGAGCTCTAGTAGGTGTGCTCCCCCTCTAGTAAGTGATGCAGGCTGAATGTAGTTTGTATGATCATGTTCTATGTAGCTCTCAATGACTGTGGTTCCAATTTCGCCCGTTAATGTTTCTATTTCAAATTATGTAGTTTGATTATACGGGTTCTGTTCTGCAGGGCAACATTTCGTCCCGCAAAACTTCACTTCGTCGAATTGTAAAACGCGTTTACAGGTCGCAATTATACAAGGCCTGCTAGAGTTGCTCTTAGGCCCTACTCTTCCTGTTTTTACTTAGAACGAATGATTCTGCCTCGTGTCCATCATCTTCATCCTCAAACAACAACCTTTCATCTTCTTCATCTGATGAAGGAATCTAATAAGGTTTTACATCCTGCAACACACTAGAATTGGACCTAGTAGTGGGTCCTCTTCTAATTGCCAACTTCTTCCTCCTTTTTGAGGTTGTTGCATTGTTGGTTCTTCTGCAACCTTGTGACAGCCCGATGCCGACGTTCCAGAAGATTCCCCTCTCTTTCCGTTTTCGTCGTGTGTCTATTTTTATTTTGTCGCATCATCATTGCATCATTCGCATCATCTGCATTGCATCGGCATCTCCGTTGCCGCTAGTTTTCAAAACTTGCATCTGTTGATAGTTGCCGGTTCGCGTCGTTGTCCGTTCCGAGCCCGACCGCTCACGCACGCGCCCGCGGCATCGTCGAAACCCTGTTTTAAAAGTGCGTTTAAAACTTTCTCTGATCAAGGTGAAACTTGGCATGCGGTCTTGATTAGATATAGCTAGGCCGCCTGTCAAATTTCGTCGCGATCGGAGTCCGTCTGGTACCCAAACGGTCGACCGTAGCGGCACCGTCTTCGGTTATTCGTCGGACGTTTCTCGGTGTTTTAAAACTCGTTGCCGCGCCGCCCGTTTCCCCTCTCGTCTCCGGATAACTACTCTTCATAGCAAACGCTAACCCGCCTCTCCGATCGGACCGTACGATCGCGATCGGAGGGTCGAAAATACCCCAAATACCCGCTAAACCTAGCCTGTTTTCTATAAATAGGAGTCTTTCCTCCCTCTCCTCGTTTTCTGCGCCCTAACCTAGCCAGCCGCCACCCAGCTTCTCTCCCACCTCCTCCTCCAGCCGCAGGCCCGTCAGGACCCAGATCGGGCCCTGGGAAGCCCATCTAGGCCCGACCCCGAGCTCCATGGCCGCTCCTCCTATGGCAGCCTCCCGCTCGGTCGCCGCCCTGCTCTTGCCGAGCTCCTCCCGGTCAAGAGCCCCGTGCTCCCATGCGTTGGAGTCGTCCCTGTCGTCGGCCGCCGCCCGCCGTGATCTCGCTGGATCTGGTCGCCGCACCCTCGCCTGCGCCTTCCGCCGCCGGCAGCCCCTGCTCCCACGCTCCCCTAGCCGCGCCGACCCTACCTGCATCCCCGCCGCCGCGAGGACCTCGCCGGCCGGATCTGCCGCCTCCGCCGCCCCAGAGCTCCTCGGCCGCCTCCCTGCGTCCTCGCCCCGTCCAAGCCCGCCGTCTCGTCCCGTCGCCTGGATCCCGATCCATCGGGACGAGGAACCGCCGCGCAGCGCCCGTGCCAAGGACGACCTGCTCAGCACCTCCATCGAATGGGCTTGGCCTACGACGTGAGTCAAGCCCAACCTTGCTATTAGATGCCCAGTGCGTCATATTGTATCCAACACATGGCTTGTTAGCCCAGTTCTGTCAGATTCGGCCCGTTTAGGTTTTTTTAGTTTTTCACGAATTTAGTAATTTCAGGAGTTAGACGAATATTGTTTTGCCCGTAGTTTTATTCCATAAGTCGGATCGCGAAGAATTAGATATGTATTTCGTGTAGATTTTCGCGTAGAATCCGATTATCCAACTTGCATAAATGTTTGACGATATTTAGCGTGCCGTGTGCATGGATTAACGTGCTGTCCTATTATGTTTGCGTCCCGTATTATTTTTTCGTGCGTGCTCGGACTGCCCGTATGCCTTAGATAAAATGTTCATATTTTAGGAACCATTTTTGCATGTTTTTTAGAGCGGTCACTCGTATTTTTGCATGTAGGGTTTGCCTCTAGTTTATTTTCCCGTATATAGGTTATTTTCCCGCATTAATGTGTGGCTCTATTTTGTATTGCAACCCCACATATTTTATATGTTTCCGGGGTAGAAAAATCCCATGGATTTTTCTGTGCAATTAGTTTTAGCTTTTGAGTAAGTTAGTTCGCGCGATATTTTGCCGTGACGCCCTTTTGTTTATTTCGTAGGATTTATTCCGTGCGTCGTTTGACGGAGTTGTCAACTAGGAAGTTGTTCTTGGATGTTTTGGCTAGCTCCTGGTATTTTTGGTTGCAATAGAAGTGCATGTTTAGGTGTGTTTTGCTTGCTCTCAAGTTGCTAGAAATAGTGCTGATTTGGAGGAGCTGAAATATTTCTAAGTCTGGAATCTGTTATATTTTGTTGCTGTCTTGTCTTGCTTGCATCTTGTGATCTGTAGCTCTTTTGAGGTTGGTCCAATGGAGTTAGTTGTACCCCTTGTGTTCCTCTAGCATGCTGTAAATGTTCATGCCATTTGGTGTCATGTAGCTATAGGTTTTGCTGCTGTCAATATGGCTTCAGATCGAAAACTGCACTTTCATGAGGTGTAATTTTCACTAAGTCTGAAATAGTGTGTGGGAAGCCATTTTGTGACTTCTTTCCCTAGTGTTCCTTGCTGCCATGCTAGTTGTTGTTAGCTGTTCGTAGTAGTGCTTCTTGCCCTCTTCCGTTCCATGTCTTGCTTGAGCATATCGGAGTTGTGTAGCCGTAGTTGTGGGGCGTAGAAAATGCTATGTGGCTGATTTTGGCAGATTGTAGTGTTTTCTTGTTTTGCTCGTAGTTGTTGAACCGTAGCTCCGATTTGAACGTGTCCTACATGAAACGTGCTTAGAATCTCGTGTAGTTTCATTTTCTCTTGCTGTTTGTATGTTTTGAAGTGCTCGTAGCCATCGTTGCACACATATTGCATTCATGCCATCATATCTTGCGGTGCTTGTATCTTTTGATCCGTAGCTCCGTTGGAGATGTTCTTTATGTGTAGATTGCTGGCCTTGACGCGTAGAATCACGTGAACCTATTTGTTTTGATGTTTAACAACTAATTAAATGCATTAGTTCAGATCTGGACATAATTGTAAATTAACATGTGAGGTCGTTTCGGAGGCGCTATATGACATTTCTGGCCTCATTAAAAATACCTAGATAGGTAGTTTATTTACGCTTCACCTCTTGCCATGTTTAACCACATTTAATATTTCCGTGTATTTAATCGGGATAGAACTAAATAATTAACGTGGAGTTTCGTCAATATGCAACTCGTTGCATATTGAACTTCACTTAATGTGTCGTGTTTGAGTGTGTGATTTGTCATGCCGTGACTTGCATGTATTGAGATGCTCATGCATCATATGTGTTGTGCATCGTGTGGTGAATTCCGTGTGTTGATTTGTGTTTTCGGTTGCTTCGTCTCGATAGAGTTCCGCAGCGTGTCGGAAAGCGAGGACCCGTTCGACTACGTCGGTTCGTCAGCTTCACGGAGGCATTCTTCTTCCAAGCGGGATCTCAGGCAAGATGACCATTTCCTTAGATACCATTACTATCATTGCCATGCCAGTTTATCGCTTCTATCGTTTATGTATCGTTGCCTACCACCTGTTAAATTCAGCCTCTGAACAATGCCATGTTAACCTTCAACCTGTTCAACCTAGCAAATCACTGATTGGCTATGTTACTGCTTGCTTAACCCTGTTGATAGCGTTGCTAGTTGCAGGTGCAGATGCTTCCATGTGAAAGCATGGGTTCCTTGTTATATCACCGTATTAAATGCTATTTAATTCAATGAACCTATATACTTGGTAAAAGGTGGAAGGCTCGGCCTTTCTAGCCTGGTGTTTTGTTCCACCTTTGCCCCCTTAGTTTCGACTACCGGTGTTATGTTCCATAATTGAGCGCTCCTAACACGATCGGGGTTGTTATGGAGACCCCCTTGATAATTCATTTTAGATTAAGACTGGTCTGGCAAGGCCCAACTTTGGTACTACATTTGCCTAAATACCTAATAAAATTGCATAGGGACTTTCCGGACCCCGAGGATAATTTAATCAACCCCCGGGCCAGTGATCCTCATGAGTGTTGGCCCCACCTGAGCGACGTCCGGCGCCCCTCTGGTCACCCGGAGGTTTAGCGACCCCGACGTCTAGCTCATCCGCCATGTCCTGAGAACGAGGTACGCGACTCCTATCGGGATCGTCGACACGTCGGGCGGCCTTGCTGGATTAATTTTACCTTTGATGAGATATCTTGTGCATCGGGATTCCGGTGATGCTTTGGGTAATCTCAGAGTTGAGGTTTTCCACTAGGGAATCCGACGAGATCGCGAGCTTCGTGATTGAGGATTTCTATGCGGCTTGTGGTAATTTGTGATGGACTAGTTGGAGCACCCCTGCAGGGTTAAATCTTTCGGAAAGCCGTGCCCGCGGTTATGTGGCAACGTGGAAGCTTTGTTTAACACTGGTTCTAGATAACTTGAATTTAACTTAACTAAAATATGCCAACTGTGTGCGTAACCGTGACTGTCTCTTTCGTGAGTTCCTTCTCCGATCGAGGACACGGTGGGGTTATGTCTGACGTAGGTAGGTGTTCAGGATCATTCATTTGATCATCAGTAGTTCACGTCCGTTATGCGTAGATCATCCCCCTCTTATTTCTTGTACTCGTAAGTTTAGCCACCTCATATATGCTTAGCCGCTTCTGCAACCTCACCACTTAACCATGCCTCACCCATTAAGCTTTGCTAGTCTTGATACCTTTGGAAATGAGATTGCTGAGTCCCCTGTGGCTCACAGATTACTACAACACCAGTTGCAGGTACAGGTAAAGGTTACGTGACGCGAGCGCGTTGATTGTTCATTTGGAGTTGCTTCTTCTTCTTCTTCTTCATCGATCTAGGATGGGTTCCAGGCCGGCAGCCTGGGATAGCAAGGATGGACGTCGTTTCATTTTCTTGTTTGTTTTCGTCCGTAGTCGGACCCTGCTCTTACTCTTGATGTGTATGTAATGTACTGATGTGACTCTGATGTAGCTTGTGGCGAGTGTAAGCCAACTCTTTATATATCTCTTCTTTTCAGTACATGTACTTGTAACGATATCCATTCTTGCGACACGACGAGATGCGCTTCTATCCCTGACGAGGCCCTCGTGCCAAATTGAGGATAGGGTCGCATCTTGGGCGTGACAAACCTCCTCCTCCTCCTACTCAAACAAATCCTCAACGTCAGTGCCACCCTCATAATGTAATTGCTCCTGTTCTGAATATTCATCATGATCTTCATCTTCTTGCTCTGCTAGTCTATTCCCCTCTATTATCTCGGTGTCTTCAGAAGTGATGTACTTCTCCAGGCAAAATGGGTTGTTACCACTATCATAAGTTGCCTCAGAATCATCACTACTACTCTGTGCCTCCTCTAAGAGTGGCTCTTCCTCCATTACAACTTTGAGCTTTCCCTTATTGAAATTTCTGCTTTCTTGAGTGCAAACAGCAGCAGGTTGAGTACTACTGCTACTGATGCAATGAATATGAAAAACAACACCTTGTGCATCAACAACAAATATAACTGGCTCTCTGAAATCATACGCAACAGGTGGTTCATACACTACTGTTGTTAAGTTTTCTGCTCTTTGACAATCAATACTGAAAGGTGCTATTGCCCTCACTAGAAAATTCAGAACTAAACTATGCTTATAGTCCTTTTTAATTGCTGCAATTTGATGTTTGTGTCAATCAAATCTAATCCATGCTCTCTTTACTCTCCTCTGCCTAAGTTCTTGATGTGGTACAATTCATCAGAGAAAGAAAATCCTTGTGTGTGCATCAATGCATACAGATTCAGAAATGTTAAATCTGAGCTGCAAATCTACCTATCCAAGTTATGCTCAACATCAAAGTGCATCGTGACATCCCAAACAGCCTCACCCGAACTACAAAATGACATTCAAATTGAACATTTTCAGTAAACCTATCCTAAACCTGAATAGGAAAAAAGAAGAGCAGAAAGGAGGACTTACAACACACCACCAACTCCACTATTCCAGTGATGGCTTGTGGTAGGATTGGCCACCCAAATCTCTGCCAGCCGCACCCGCTGCTCCATGGACAGGGGCGCCTTCTCCTCCTCGTCGAAGTTGGACTAGGACGATGAACTGGAGCCATCGAGACCACCAACGTGGTCCTTGCTCCCGAGTCCGGGAAGGTCTCCATACCCGCCCACAACTCCACCGCTACTAAAGCCACCGTCACCGTCGCCGGGAGTCGTCGCCGCCATGGTGAGAGAGCGAGAGAAATGAGGACTAGGGGGAAATGATGCTAGGGTTTGGACCAAGTTCAACCCAGCCCGTTAGAACGAGCGACCGAGCTGGCTCGTTCGACCCATTATGGCAGGCGGGGCGGGTACGCCAGTGTGTTGCCTGACACGCAGGCCCAAGCAATCAACTACGTGGTCAATACATGCTTATACGTCTGTCAGCCCGTTTCGCAACACTTAGCCTGACATGCAAAAAAACGACTATTGATATCAATTCGTTACAACGTGCTGAAGTGTGGTACTTCCATGTAATTAACTCTTCATTGGGTTCATATGAGAACTCATAGTTGTAAATGGTTAGAGACCTACAAAGTCTTGGCCGAGATAATCCTTCTTTTCGTGGACTCCGTCGCTCTCCATCCATCCTATGTAATCTTTGATGGATCTTCATATGGGACGCCAGTCATGTGTGTCTATTCAAGTGATAAACCCACTTATAATAAGTGATGAAATGTTCCATCCGTAAAAGAAGATAGCCAGATTGAAACTGAAATAGGCATATTGAAATGTCTATATTCTTTTTTGGACGTGACTACGTAGCGGCACCGCACGCAAGGCTTCCCGTGCGGCGGCCACGCTAACCACTCCCCTAATCGTGGATTCAGTGGCTAAAACCGAGTTCGTGTGGGTGCCCTCATGTGATAAAGCACACAAACCTGTGTTCCAAAGCCCAAAAGACTTACTGGACCCGATGAGGCACATGCATGAGACAAAAAAGCTGCATGCGTTCCATATCATGAGTTTGGACATCACTTTCAACTCTTATTTAGAAGAAACGTGCCACCTACTTTCCTCTTGTCTCATTCACTTCTCTCACAATGGCTAGGACTATGCATATGCATGCAATTTACATAAAAATACCCTCTAATGCTGATTTTTGTTACTGTTTGCCTAATAAAAAAATTTGAAAATTAGATTGGACTTCATATTTGTATATTCAACTAATGTTGTTATTTACACCTATATTTATACTTGACATGTTATTTATATCTAATTGTCAAGTTAATTTGTTCCAGTTGTCAGTTAAGTTCTCATTTTTATTTCATATAGTGTGCAAAACTTTTGCACACTCTAGTTATCAGTTTTAATTGTATCAAGTTGCCAAATAGCTAACCATTTTTTTACACTTTATTGTCAGATTTAATTGTGCCTAGTTGCCATTTGTTTCATATAGATTGCCAATTTTTTTACACTATGATTGTCAGTTTTAATTGTGCCGAGTTGTCATTTTTATTGCATATGGCTTGCCAATTTTTTTACTCTCTAGTTGTCAGTTTTAGTTATGGTGAGTTGTCAGTTTTATTTCATATAGATTGCCAATATTTTTACACTCTAGTTGTCTGTTATAACCGTGTCGAGTTTTCATTTTTATTTCATATAGCTTGCCAAAATTTTCACACTATAGTTATCAGTTTTAACTGTGCCTAGTTATATTTTTTATTTTATATAGGTTGCCAATTATTTCACACTCTAGTTGTCGCTCCGAGTTGCTATTTTTGTTTATACATCTTGCCAAAAAACTGTGTCCAATTGCCAAATTATTTGTTGTGCTTGCCTACATGGTTAATTGCCTTAAGTTGCCATGAAACTTGTCGTGTTGTTTATCCCCAACTGATTTTTTTAATAGATAACATGCAGTTAAACTGTAACGATCTAGGCACGACAGTAACACACCAAACGGCTTTCGATCTAGAATCTCAGCTATATTGCTAAATAAGAAGGAAGGTTCCAGAAAGAGGAGGCCAGGAGGGGGAGGCAGAATAAACACCCACATCTCATCCTTCATACTTACTCTCTATGCATTCCCAGCTAAATGGTGACTTGGTCTGGTCTTGAGACAAACATTGTCTTGTAAATAGAAGACGTGTACTAATTGCAAAATCAAATCACTGTAGGCTTTTGCAGAAAAAGTAATCACTACCACTGGTTGATGTACCATCATTAAATTCCACTATTATTCCCTTCTTGTTTTATGAAAATAATAATAATGTTGCGCGTGCTCCCTGTCATAGCAAAAAATATATAGCACTGTAGCATGCATGTCAACTATAGTTTATAGATCTGTACCATGCTAAAACAATGTTCTGTAATATGTACGCGGATGTAGACATATAGCTCTCCTGTAGCGAAATAGTGTTGCAACATTGTGCATCACTGTAGCGGATAGAGACTAAGTGAGAATATAGCGCCCACGATCCCGCCGTGCGGGAAGACTTCTATGCGGCGTCGTAACATAGAGTTTTTTCTTTTCAACTATCTCGTACTATTCCGGTAAAAAAAACTATCCAGTACTATTAATTTGGTATAAACTTCTAATCCAAAGCCCAAGCCCAAATTAAAACCACCACCGATCGAGATTCCAGCTCCGCCGACTCCAGCCAAACGCTCCGTCTTCGCCAGTCGCCGATCATGGAGGAGGAGGAGGCAGCGGCACCCGCTCGCAACGAGCAGGAATCCCATGGATGATGGAACCGCGCGGAAGCGGGCGCGGAACGGCGACTGCTGCGTGAACTCCGGCGATCTCATCAGCAGCCTTGCCGACGCCCTCCTCGGGACCATCATCTCCTTCCTCCCCACCAAGGACGGCGGCCGCACGCAGATGCTCTCCCGCCGATGGCGCCACCTGTGGCGCTCCGCACCTCTCAACCTCGAGGTCATCACCTGCCTCCCCGCCCGGGTCTTCGATCGCTACGCCGTCCCCACCTCCGCCGTCTCCAAGATAATCTCCCAACACCACCCTGGCCCCGCCCAGCGATTCTTCTTCCCCGGCATCCGCGCCGGCGATCACACGGAGGTGGAGAGCTGGTTCAACTCCCCAGCCCTCGCCAACCTCCAGGAGCTCGATATCGGCTATGACTATGAGCACCTCGTTGTTGCACGGAACACCAAGACCAAATATCGGTTGCCGCAATCCGCGTTCCGCGCCGCACCAACTCTCCTCGTTGCCAAGATCAGGGACTGCGGTTTCCCCGACGCAATCGCGCCGTCCTTCAATTTCCCCCTCCTCAAGGAGCTCTCATTGCATCATGTTTCCTTCTCGGGGACGGGTTCCACGGCTTGCTCTCGGGCTGCCATGCCTTGGAGAGCTTATGGATGCTCCATGTTCATGCTACAGCTGGTTGCCTCCGTGTTTGCTCGCCAACTCTTAGAAGCATTGGCTTTCGTGATAACTCCGGTGAAGAGACAGAATTGGTCATCGAGGATGCTCCTTGCCTTGAAAGGATATTGTTGCCGTATTGTCACCGGAATGATTGCGTGACTATCCGGGTTATTAGCGCGCCTAAGCTGGAGATATTGGGGCCTTTCTCAGCGGACCTCTGCAAATTCCAGATCTTGCAGGTAGCAGCAACAGACATCATGCATCCAGCATTCTTACATGCATGGAGATAACTGTTTTTGATGTTGGTTGTTTATTTTCTTCAGGGAATGAGCCCAGTCAGCTCGGCAAACTTGATACGCACCGTGAAGGTTTTGGCCCTCAAGTGTTCTGCTCTTCAATTGGATACAGTTCTTGACGTTCTCAGGTGGTTCCCATGTTTGGAGAAGCTCTACGTCAGTGTGAGTATTATCTTTGCTCGACTTAAATATATGCATTGACATATTAGCTAGTATATTTAGCAATGCCTTGACATATGCCTCTCCTTTCCTTTTTTTTTTTAAGTTTCACGAATACTATCAGACGACATATAAGAAATTTGAGCCTCAGGATGACCCACTACATCCAATTGAATGCCTTGAGACCCATCTAAAGAAAGTGATGTTGACGTTATACCTGGGCTATGAGAAACAGGTTCACTTGGCCAGATTCTTTGTTTTGGACGCAAAAGTGCTAAACAAAATTGAGTTTCTAGTATGGACGGACTACAATGATGAATTGGTGGCTCACCAGCACAGGCTGCTCCAAGTCGAAAACAGAGCTTCTCGAGATGCTCAATTTGAATTCAGGAATTCTCTGTTTTTTATTGATAAACATGTAGAGGATCATATCCATGATTTGTCAGTGGCTGACCCCTTCAAACAGCCATAGAGGGTTGATGCCTGAAGATTGCACTCTCTTGGGATCATTTTGTAGATGGGATCGGTGCATATAGAGTTCAGTGCCTAAGCTAGTTTAGAAACACATGCTTTTGTTGGGCACTTCTATGTCTACCATCAGGCAAGAGTTCAGTGCCTATGTCTTTTCGATTATATACAGAAATATGGAAGTTTAATTGCTGGTTTTATTTTTCGTGCACGTATGTAGACTAGAGAAATTGCTCGTGCGTTGCAACGGGAGAAGAAAATAAATACCACATACCTTTAACCAGCCAACCACGGCAACCACTATGAAAAGGTGCACATCTAGGTCATCATAAACATTCTTGCTAAACCTCGTGTTAGTCATTTGAATAATTACAAAAAGTATGCTACATGACCTTCTATATTATTGTTCAAAACCTAAATAATGAATTTTATATTTGCCCATGCTTGTACAATACAAAAGGTAAACTTGATTATATGTGGTTAATTTATTAGCTAGTCCATCAAATAAGGCGCAAAAGAAGGTTTCAGCCTTCAAAGTAACCTTTGAAGGGGAGACGAATTCGTTACTCAACATTGTTTGCTCCGTGCAACATAAACGGACATCAATTATGTAGTACGGTACAAACGTACATATCAGCCTCGCACTGACAATTCGAACCAAGGCACCATGGCCACATCGAGCCTTCCCCAGAAAACTTGAGATCCACAACATTGTAAGAACACATAATCGGTAACTATAGTCTAATGCCCATCCGATTCAAGGAGTACACCACCCGCAGGACGTTGGAGTTCCCTACTTCCAGACCCAGTTGATAGACTTGTAGCGAAGCGAGCTTCTTTGCCAGCCTCCATCCGAATCGGCCCTTCAAGTGCTGCGCCATGATCACAATTCACAACATGTGTCAGTATCAGATGGTCCGCCGGCCAACGAGCAAACCATCAATGTATAAGACACGGCGATGATGAGGTAGAGGTACTTACTATCCTGGCTGTGTCAAGCAGGTTGCTGAGGACATGACTGGCGAAAGGATCACGCACCAGCTCGATAAGCTGTGCCACGTCCAGGTTTCCGAACGCCTTGATGAGGCGCCGTAGCAGCTCGCCCTGGGACTCGCCAGTCGTCTTCAGGAAGAGTGACTGCACGACGTAGTGCCCGTGCTGGTGGCGTGACAGACCCACGAGGTCCGTCTTGATCCGATCCAAGATGATATACCTGTTCATATCGGTGCCATGCTCGACGGCGGTCTGCAATAGGTAGTTACTGCGGAGCATCAATAGACCATTATCAGTTTTAGCTTTGCCATTCAGGTGAGGTCAGACTTGAGACTCCAGAGCGGGCAGATAACTGAAGTAAAGTTCAGAATCATTGAACACAGGTTAACGCAAGGATTGAGAATCAATTAACCTGAATCTGCCCCTCGCCATCACTACGGCGCGGGCACTGACGGCCGTCTCGAAGCTGTCGAGCTCGCCCACCATAAACGCGTGCCTGAAGCATACTGCCAAGCTCATCGACCCGAATGTCGACGGCCAGTTCTCATCCAGTGTGCCGATAGCGTGCCGGATCAGAGCCTGAAACCCAATTTACCCGATCAATGCACGCCAAACGATAACGACATGTATACGTATGATCCATCAGTACCGAATGATTGATGAAGCTGCGGCGGCGGTACTTACTCTCAGCTCTTCCTGAGTCATCACGGCCAAGGAGCGCTCCACCAGTTCGGCTCCTCCGGGCCGGTTCATCTCGTCATGCAGATATGTCGGTTCTTGATCCAGCTTGGATCGAATCTCCTCTGGCGTCGGGCCCCCGAATGGCGCGTCTCCGGGTCCGGGATGGTGACTGCCGCTGGAGACGAAACCGCTGCTCTCATGAAAGCCGCTAGCTCCGCGACCGGTAGCGATGCGAAGAAGGTTGACAGAGTCCCTTGGCCTTGCTCCGGGTCAGCTTCTTGGATTGACTCCATGTCCATCAGGTTCAGATCACGGAACAGGTCGTCGACGTCCTCGTCGTCGTGGTTGGGGTGCCCGGCGCGTCCTGCGGGTCCATCTGGATCCGATCCAGGGCGCGACGGGCCGGAGGCGTTCGGCGAGCAGGCGGCTACGGCGTCCGGAGGGACTGGCAGGCGAGGCGTGCGGCAGGGGCGGCTGCCGGCGCGAGCTGCGGCGGCGCGAGGCGACGGCGCAAGGAGAGGCAGGGAGCGCGGGGAGGCGCAGGAGGCAGGGCGGCGCGGCTGCTCGCGAGGGCGGCGCTCCGGATCTGGGCGGAGCTCCGGAGGAGGCAAGGATGGGGCGACGGCTTCGGCAGCTTGCCGGCGGCGGGATCCGGCGTGGATCGGGGCCGGCGACCGGCGGGAGGAGCGGGGCGGCGGCGCGGTGAGAGATCAGGGGATCGGGCGGAGTGGGTGGCTGCCTGCTGCCTTGGCCCGCCTTGCGACGAAACGTTTTTCCACTTAACCAAGGACCGCGGGTTGATTACGAAAAAACAGGAAGATGTTTTTGTAAAACTGCCACGACGGACGACCAAAAACTGTATTTGCTTTATTATTAGGAGAAAGAGAAATATGACATACATTTGTTTGATGCTTTTCTAGCTAGTAAGCAATGCTTGTGTAATTTTCTATGTGTACCATCACCATCAGGCCGGAGTGTGGGTATTGATCCGGGACAGCCTGCGGAGTAAATGTTGCAATATTCATCGTGCCTCTGCCTGCAGCTGGAATATGCTAGTAGTAAAAGTTGAATTACTGAACTGAAATTGGTTGCATCTTTATAAATATCATACATTCTTAAGTAAATGAGGCTTGAGGTCCTGAACTAACGTCAGCAGTTTTGATGGAGTTGACCACATTTTGTCGCTGGGCATGTACATGTCTTTCTCTTTGACATGAACAAATCAGCGACGAACTTTGTTACCTGTTGTGGATTTCTGCTAAATTAGTATTGGAAGCAAATATTTGTGGCATGTACAAGTACCAGATAATTGTGCTTTGCTAATTAGTAATTTGGCATCAGGGTACTATGCATGATTGATTCTGATCTTTAGAAAGTGGGGGCACACTTGCTCTCAGTAGACCTTTCATGCTTGAGTGTTATAACTGGAGAGGAACTGGTGCTTGCAACTAGTCCGATCTGTAATATAACGATCCTTCGTCTTGTTCTTCCATTTTCCTTAATTTTTACTCCGTCTTGTTTAAGGGAGGGTAGCTGAACTTGTTAGTGGTGAAGGACTTTAGTTGATGGTTGTGTACCAGTCAAAAACAACTTAAATTTTATGTGAATTCAGGAATACACGAGCTATGGGAAACATGTTCGCATGGCCAGATTCTTTGTTTTGAATGCAAAAAGTGCTAGACAGAATCGAATAGTATGGACGGACTACAATGATGAATTGGGGGCTCAGCAGCACAGGCTGCTCCAAGTCGAAAACAGAGCTTCTCGAGATGCTCAATTGTAATTCAGGAATTCTATGTTTTTTATTGATGAACATATAAAGGATCATATCCATGATTTGTCAGTGGCTGACTCCTTCAGACAACCATAGACAGGGTTAATGCCTGAAGATTGCAACTCTCTTGGGCTCATTTTGTAGATGGTGTTGGTCAAATAGAGTTTAGTGCCTAAGAGCAACTCTAGCAAGACCCCGCATAATGCCGGCCCGCAAAACGCGTTTGCAGTTCGCGCAAAACCCCTTTTACGGGCCGGCGCGGACTGGCATGGATGCAGACCCCCCAAATGGACCCGTATAAAAGTATATTCGTCGAATATGCTTTTATATGGGTCGGCTTTTCCGGTGTCTGTTCGGACACGGCCGTGTCGTCCCGAAAACAGAAAACGCTCAATTCTCGCATTTGACATAAGTTCTCACAAATAATTTCAAATTCAAACAAACATAACACAGTTTTACGCGAAAATAAAAGCCAAGTTCAGTACGACAAACGCAAAAGAGGGTCTTGCATCATCTTGGTCGATCTTCACTCCGCGCCATCGAGTCCATCTTGAAGTTCATCGGCATTGCCACCATATGGAGCAGAGAAGACCATTCTCCTCTTCAAGATCTCTCTCCTTGCCATATCATGCCATGTTTTGGTGAGGTCGTCCATGTCATCGCGGTTCATTGACATGATCTTGTTCTCTTCGGCGAGCAACAACGATTCTTTGTCGATCAACTTCCACTTCTCGCACTTTTGGAGCAACTCCCAACAATGCTCTAGTTTGAAGAATTTACCTTCCGAAACTTCCATGTCTTTGTATCTATGTTGGGCAAACTTCCATGCCTTCCGAAACAAAGTGATGTAATCAATTCTCATGATGCAAATATGATTACGCACAACTTGAACAAAGGCAAAACAAACTCACATAGTCGGATTCCACGGTCCCATTTGGAAGTGCATTGCGTACTTGCTCCAAGCAAGCTGCCCAACGGCTGCACATAGGCTTGATATTCTCCCAACGCCCTTCAAGCGACCGAAATGTGCGTGAAGTCCTATTGGGATACTTTGCCATAATGAGGAAGTATTGATCTTCGATCCTTTGCCAAATATCTCTTGGCAGTTTGAGAAGTACCCGTGCATATATCTGTTGGGGAACATCGCATGGGAAACAAAAAATTTCCTACGCGCACGAAGACCTATCATGGTGATGTCCATCTACGAGAGGGGATGTGTGATCTACGTACCCTTGTAGACCGTACAGCAGAAGCGTTAGTGAACGCGGTTGATGTAGTGGACCGTCCTCACGTCCCTCGATCCACCCCACGAACCGTCCCGCGATCAGTCCCACGACCTAGTGCCGAACGGACGGCACCTCCGCGTTCAGCACACGTACAGCTCGACGATGATCTCGGCCTTCTTGATCCAGCAAGAGAGACGGAGAGGTAGAAGAGTTCTCCGGCAGCGTGACGGCGCTCCGGAGGTTGGTGATGATCTTGTTTCAGCAGGGCTCCCCCGAGCTCCGCAGAAACGCGATCTAGAGGAAAAACCGTGGAGGTATGTGGTCGGGCTGCCGTGGCAAAAGTTGTCTCAAATCAGCCCTAAAACCTCCGTATATATAGGGGGAAGAGGGGGAGCCTTGCCTTGGGGCTCAAGGAGCCCCAAGGGGGTCGGCCGAGCCAAGGGGGGAAGGTCTCCCCCCCCCAAACCGAGTCCAACTTGGTTTGGTGGGTGGAGTCCTTCTTCCCTTTCCCACCTCCTGCTTTTTTTTCTTTTCTCTTTGATTTTCTTCCTATGGCGCATAGGGCCTTCTTGGACTGTCCCACCAGCCCACTAAGGGCTGGCGTGCCACCCCCAAGGCCTATGGGCTTCCCCGGGGTGGGTTGCCCCCCCCCCCCCCCCGCTGTGAACAGCCGGAACCCATTCGTCATTCCCGGTAACTCCGAAATCCTTCCGATAATCAAATGAGGTCATCCTATATATCAATCTTCGTTTCTGGACCATTCCGGAAACCCTCGTGACGTCCGTGATCTCATCCGGGACAACGAACAACATTCGGTAACCAACCATATAACTCAAATACGCATAAAACAACGTCGAACCTTAAGTGTGCAGACCCTGCGGGTTCGAGAACTATGCAGACATGACCCGAGTGACTCCTCGGTCAATATCCAATAGCGGGACCTGGATGCCCATATTGGATCCCACATATTCTACGAAGATCTTATCGTTTGAACCTCAGTGCCAAGGATTCATATAATCCCGTATGTCATTCCCTCTGTCCTTCGGTATGTTACTTGCCCGAGATTCGATCGTCAGTATCCGCATACCTATTTCAATCTCGTTTACCGGCAAGTCTCTTTACTCGTTCCGTAATACAAGATCCCGCAACTTACACTAAGTCACATTGCTTGCAAGGCTTGTGTGTGATGTTGTATTACCGAGTGGGCCCCGAGATACCTCTCCGTCACACGGAGTGACAAATCCCAGACTCGATCTATACTAACTCAACTAACACCTTCGGAGATACCTGTAGAGCATCTTCATAGTCACCCAGTTACGTTGCGACGTTTGATACACACAAAGCATTCCTCCGGTGTCAGTGAGTTATATGATCTCATGATCATAGGAACAAATACTTGACACGCAGAAAACAGTAGCAACAAAATGACACGATCAACATGCTACGTCTATTAGTTTGGGTCTAGTCCATCACATGATTCTCCTAATGATGTGATCCCGTTATCAAGTAACAACACTTGCCTATGGCCAGGAAACCTTGGCCATCTTTGATCAACGAGCTAGTCAACTAGAGGCTTACTAGGGACAGTGTTTTGTCTATGTATCCAAACAAGTATTGTGTTTCCAATCAATACAATTATAGCATGGATAATAAACGATTATCATGAACAAAGAAATATAATAATAACTAATTTATTATTGCCTCTAGGGTATATTTCCAACAGTCTCCCACTTTCACTAGAGTCAATAATCTAGTTCACATCACTATGTGATTCCAACGAATCCAACACCCATATAGTTATGGGGTCTGATCACGTCTTGCTCATGAGAGAGGTTTTAGTCAACGGTTCTGAAATTTTCAGATCCGTGTGTTCTTTACAAATCTTTATGTCATCTTATAGATGCTGCTACTATGTGCTATTCGGAAATACTCCAAATATCTACTCTACTATACGAATCCGTTTCACTACTCATAGTTATTCGGATCAGTGTCAAAGCTTACATCGACGTAACCCTTTACGACGAACTCTTTAACCACCTCCATAATCGAGAAAAATTCCTTAGTCCATCAGTTACTAAGGATAAATTTTGACCGCTGCTAGTGATTCAATCATGGATCACTCTTTGTACCTCTCAACAGACTTGCTGCAAGGCACACATCAGGTGCGGTACTCAGCATGGCATACTTTAGAGTCTACGGCTAAGGCATAGAAGACGACCTTCGTCTATTCTCTTTATTCTACCGGGGTCGGGTTTGGAGTCTTACTCAAATTCACACCTCACAACGCAACCAAGAACTCCTTCTTTGCTGATCTATTTTAAACTCCTTCAAAAACTTGTCAAGGCATGCATCTTGTTGAAACTTCCATTAAGCGCTTTCGATCTATCTCCATAGATCTTTGACGCTCAACGTTCAAGTAGCGCAATCCAGGTACTCCTTTGAAAACTCCTTTCAAACAACCTTGTATGCTTTACAGAAATTCTACATTACTTCTGATCCACAATATATCAACCACATATACTTATCAGAAATTCTATAGTGCTCCCACTCACTTCTTTGGAAATACAAGTTTCTCATAAACCTTGTACAAACCCAAAATCTTTGATCATCTCATCAAAGTGTATATTCGAACTCCGAGATGCTTGCACCAGTCCATTGAAGGCTCGCTGGAGCTTGCATACTTGCTAGTATCTTTAGGATCGACAAAACCTCATGGTTGTATCTCATACAATGTTTGCTCAAGGAAACCGTCGAGGAAACAATGTTTTGACATCCTACGCGCAATATTTCATAAATAATGCAGCAACTACTAACATAGTTCTAACAGACTTTTAGCATCGCTACGAGTGAGAAAGTCTCATCATAGTCAACTGTTTGATCTTTGTCGGAAACATCTTTGCGACAAGTCGAGCTTTTCTTAATAGTGACTTATCACCATCATCGTCTGTTTTCCTTTTAAAGATCCATCTTTACTCAATAGTCCTATGACCATCAAGTAGTTCTTCCAAAGTCTACACTTTGTTTTCATACATGGATCCTCTCTCGGATTTCACGGCCTCAAGCCATTTGTCGGAATCCGGGCCCACCATTGCTTCTTCATAACTCGTAGGTTCACTGTTGCTCAACAACATGACCTCCAAGACAGGGTTACCGTACCACTCTGTAGTAGTACGCGACCTTGTCAACCTACGAGGCTTGTAGTAACTTGATCCGATACTCGATGATCACCATCATCAGCTTTCACTTCAATTGGTGTAGGCGCCACAGGAACAACTTCCTGCGCCCTGCTACACACTGGTCGAAGTGATGGTTCAGTAACCTCATCAAGTTCTACCACCCTCCCACTCAATTCTTTCGAGAGAAACCTTTCCTCGAGAAAGGATCCGTTTTAGAAACAAACACTTTGCTTTCGGATCTGAGATAGGAGATGTATCCAACTGTTTTGGATATCCTATGAAGATGCATTTATCCGCTTTGGGTTTGAGCTTATCAGACTGAAACTTTTTCACATAAGTGTCGAAACCCCAAACTTTCAAGAAACGACGGTTTAGATTTCTCTAAACCTCAGTCTATACTGTGTCATCTCAACGGAAATACGTGGTGCCCTATTTAAAGTGAATGCGGTTGTCTCTAATGCTTAACCCATAAACGATAGTGGTAATTCGATAAGGGACATCACAGCATGCACCATACCAAATAGTGTGTGGCTATGACGTTCACACACATCATCACACTATGATGTTCTAGGTGGCATGAACTCCGAAACAATCTCCACATTGTTTTAACTGCGTACCAAAACTCGTAACTCAGATATTCATTTCTATGATCATATCATAGACAGTTTATCCTCTTGTTACGACGAACTTCACTCCGAAACAGAATTGAACTTTTCAATATTTCAGACTTGTGATTCATTAAGTAAATACTCTTGTATCTACTCAAATCGTCATTGAAGTAAGAACATAATGATATCCACTGCGTGCCTCAGCACCCATTGGACTGCATACATCAAAATGTATCACATCCAACAAGTTACTATCTTATTTCATCTCAATGAAAACAAGGCCTTGCTCATGTGGTATGATTTGCATGTCACTAGTGATTCAAAATCAAGTGAGTATAAAGATCCATCAGCATGGAGCCTCTTCATGCAATTTATACCAACATGACTCAAGCGGTAGTGCCACAAGTAAGTGGTACTATCATCATTACCTCGTATCTTTTGGCACCAATATCATGAACATGTGTAACACTACGATCGAGATTCAATAAACCATTGAAGGTGATTATTCAAGAAAATAGAGTAACCATTATTCTCTTTAAATGAATAATCGTATTGCAATAAACACGATCCAATCATGTTCATGCTTAACGCAAGCACCAAATAACAATTATTTAGGTTTAACACCAATCCCGACGATAGAGGGAGCGTGCGACGTTTGATCATATCAACCTTGGAAACACTTCCAACACGTATCGTCACCTCGACTTTAGCTAGTCTCCGTTTACGCCGTAGCTATCATTTCATGTTACTAATCACTTAGCAACCGAACCGGTATCCAATACCCTTATGCTACTAGGAGTACTAGTAAAGTACACATCAACATCATGTATATCAAATATACTTCTTTTGACTTTTGCCAGCCTTCTTATCTACCAAGTATCTAGAGTTGCTCCGCCTCAGTGACTGTTCCCCTCATTACAGAAGCACTTAGTCTCGGGCATGGGTTTAATCTTGGGTCTCTTCATTAGTGCAGCAATTGTTTTGCCGTTTCACGAAGTATCCCTTCTAGCCCTTGCCTTTCTTGAAACTTAGTGGTTTTACAAACCATCAACTATTGATGCTCCTTCTTGATTTCTACTTTCGCAATGTCAAACATCGCGAATCGCTCAAGGATCATTGTATCTATCCTTAATATGTTATAGTTCATCACGAAGCTCTCACAGCTTGGTGCCAGTGACTTTGGAGAACCATCACTATCTCATCTGGAAGATTAACTCCCACTTGATTCAAGTGATTGTCGTACCCAGACAATCTGAGCACACGCTCAATGATTGAGATTTCTCCTTTACTTTGTGGACAAAGAATCTTGTCGGAGGTCTCGTACCTCTCAACAAGGGCACGAGCATGAAATCACAATTTCATCTCTTTAGAACATCACTTATGTTTCGTGACGTTTCAAAACATCTTCGGTGCCTTGTTTCTAAGCCATTAAGTATTTTGCACTGAACTATCATGTAGTCATCAGAAACGTGTATGTCGGGTGTTCACAGCATCCACAGACGACGCTCGAGGTGCAGCACACCGAGTGGTGCATTAAGGACATAAGCCTTCTGCGCAGCAACGAGGACAATCCTCTTCAAAGTTTGCTACTATCAACTTTCAACTAAATTTTCTCTAGGAACATATAAAAACAGTAGAGCTATAGCGCAAGCTACATCGTAATTCGCAAAGACCATTAGACTATGTTCATGACAATTAGTTCAATTAATCATATTACTTAAGAACTCCCACTCAAAAAGTACATCTCTCTAGTCATTTGAGTGGTACATGATCCAAATCCACTATCTCAAGTCCGATCATCACGTGAGTCGAGAATAGTTTCAGTGGTAAGCATCTCTATGCTAATCATATCAACTATATGATTCATGCTCGACCTTTTGGTCTCATGTGTTCCGAGGACATGTCTGCACATGCTAGGCTCGTCAAGCTTAACCCGAGTGTTCCGCGTGTGCAACTGTTTTGCACCCGTTGTATGTGAACGTTGAGTCTATCACACCCGATCATCACGTGGTGTCTCGAAACAAAGAACTGTCGCGACGGTGCACAGTCGGGGAGAACACAATTTCGTCTTGAAATTTTAGTGAGAGATCACCTCATAATGCTACCGTCGTTCTAAGCAAAATAAGGTGCATAAAAGGATTAACATCACATGCAATTCATAAGTGACATGATATGGCCATCATCACGTGCTCCTTGATCTCCATCACCAAAGCACCGGCACGATCTTCTTGTCACCGGCGTCACACCAAGATCTCCATCATCATGATCTCCATCAACGTGTCGCCATCGGGGTTGTCGTGCTACTCATGCTATTACTACTAAAAGTACATCCTAGCAAAATAGTAAACGCATCTGCAAGCACAAACGTTAGTTTAAAGACAACCCTATGGCTCCTGCCGGTTGCCGTACCATCGACGTGCAAGTCGATATTATCTATTACAACATGATCATCTCATACATCCAATATATCACATCACATCGTTGGCCATATGACATCACAAGCATACCCTGCAAAAACAAGTTAGACGTCCTCTAATTTTGTTGTTGCATGTTTTACGTGGTGACCATGGGTATCTAGTAGGATCGCATCTTACTTACACAAACACCACAACGGAGATATATGAGTTGCTATTTAACCTCATCCAAGGACCTCCTCGGTCAAATCCGACTCAACTAAAGTTGGAGAAACTGACACTTGCCAGTCATCTTTGAGCAACGGGGTTACTCGTAGCGATGAAACCAGTCTCTCGTAAGCGTACGAGTAATGTCGGTCCAAGCCGCTTCAATCCAACAATACCGCGGAATCAAGAAAATACTAAGGAGGGCAGCAAAACGCATATCACCGCCCACAAAAACTTTTGTGTTCTACTCGGGAAGACATCTACGCATGAACCTAGCTCATGATGCCACTGTTGGGGAACGTCGCATGGGAAACAAAATTTTTCCTACGCGCACGAAGACCTATCATGGTGATGTCCATCTACGAGAGGGGATGTGTGATCTACGTACCCTTGTAGACCGTACAGCGGAAGCGTTAGTGAACGCGGTTGATGTAGTGGAACGTCCTCATGTCCCTCGATCCGCCCCGCGAACCGTCCCGCGATCAGTCCCACGATCTAGTGCCGAACGGATGGCACCTCCGCGTTCAGCACACGTACAGCTCGACGATGATCTCGGCCTTCTTGATCCAGCAAGAGAGATGGAGAGGTAGAAGAGTTCTCCAGCAGCGTGACGGCGCTCCGGAGGTTGGTGATGATCTTGTCTCAGCAGGGCTCCGCCCGAGCTCCGCAGAAACGCGATCTAGAGGAAAAACCGTGGAGGTATGTGGTCGGGCTGCCGTGGCAAAAGTTGTCTCAAATCAGCCCTAAAACCTCCGTATATATAGGGGGAAGAGGGGGAGCCTTGCCTTGGGGCTCAAGGAGCCCCAAGGGGGTCGGCCGAGCCAAGGGGGGAAGGTCTCCCCCCCCCCAAACCGAGTCCAACTTGGTTTGGTGGGTGGAGTCCTTCTTCCCTTTCCCACCTCCTCCTTTTTTTTCTTTTCTCTTTGATTTTCTTCCTATGGCGCATAGGGCCTTCTTGGACTGTCCCACCAGCCCACTAAGGGCTGGTGTGCCACCCCCAAGGCCTATGGGCTTCCCTGGGGTGGGTTGCCCCCCCCACCCCCGTGAACACCCGGAACCCATTCGTCATTCCCGGTACATTCCCGGTAACTCCGAAAACCTTCCGGTAATCAAATGAGGTCATCCTATATATCAATCTTCGTTTCTAGACCATTCCGGAAACCCTCGTGACGTCCGTGATCTCATCCGGGACAACGAACAACATTCGGTAACCAACCATATAACTCAAATACGCATAAAACAACGTCGAACCTTAAGTGTGCAGACCCTGCGGGTTCGAGAACTATGCAGACATGACCCGAGTGACTCCTCGGTCAATATCCAATAGCGGGACCTGGATGCCCATATTGGATCCCACATATTCTACGAAGATCTTATCGTTTGAACCTCACTGCCAAGGATTCATATAATCCCGTATGTCATTCCCTCTGTCCTTCGGTATGTTACTTGCCCGAGATTCGATCGTCAGTATCCGCATACCTATTTCAATCTCGTTTACCGGCAAGTCTCTTTACTCGTTCCGTAATACAAGATCTCGCAACTTACACTAAGTTACATTGCTTGCAAGGCTTGTGTGTGATGTTGTATTACCGAGTGGGCCCCGAGATACCTCTCCGTCACACGGAGTGACAAATCCCAGTCTCGATCCATACTAACTCAACTAACACCTTCGGAGATACCTGTAGAGCATCTTTGTAGTCACCCAGTTACGTTGCGACGTTTGATACACACAAAGCATTCCTCCGGTGTCAGTGAGTTATATGATCTCATGGTCATAGGAACAAATACTTGACACGCAGAAAACAGTAGCAACAAAATGACACGATCAACATGCTACGTCTATTAGTTTGGGTCTAGTCCATCACATGATTCTCCTAATGATGTGATCTCGTTATCAAGTAACAACACTTGCCTATGGCCAGGAAACGTTGGCCATCTTTGATCAACGAGCTAGTCAACTAGAGGCTTACTAGGGACAGTGTTTTGTCTATGTATCCACACAAGTATTGTGTTTCCAATCAATACAATTATAGCATGGATAATAAATGATTATCATGAACAAAGAAATATAATAATAACTAATTTATTATTGCCTCTAGGGCATATTTCCAACAATAGCAAGAGACACCGCACTCCATGCTTGGATCAAAGCTTGATCTTCCAAGATCGTGTAGTTCTTCGATCTTTGGCTATATTGAACGATTGACAAGTCACGAGCTATCGCAACAACTAGCGAAAATGAAAGGAAATGACCATGACCGAAGACGCATACCTTCCGGCCATTTCGTCGAACACCTCGCTTGTGGGGGGAGCAACACAGTTGAACGGCATCGCCGGGGCATCTCTTTTTGGGATGGAGTGAGAGGATGAAGGAGCCAGAATCCTCTTCCTCTTGACACCCGCGGCATTGGTGACCTTCTCCGCCGTCGGCCGAGATCGCACAACAGCGTTAGCGCCCGGAGCACGAGCCTTCGCGGCGGGGGCTGTCGGATTTCCCGGTACGACCACGTTGCCCTGCCGCTTGCGGGCAGGCGCGGCGCTAGCTTGAGCGACGGCGGGGCCAACATGGCCGGCGACGAATTCGCCCGAGGGGAAGGAGCATGCACGACCTCGACGGTGACGGGGGCAGCAAGGAGGCGTCCATGGCGGCGAGGGACGGCCGCGGAGGATGCACCGGAGCGTGCGGTGGTGAGGCAATGGTGGCAGCGGGTGGTGGGGGGGGGGGCGGGAAAGGCCGAACGGAAATGTCCCTCCCGCCAAATCTTGCTGCGGATAGAGGCTGAGCTCGGGTCAGCCTCCCGACCCGTGAAACTAGAGGTTGGGGGAAGTTTTGCCGCGCCCCGCAAAAATATTGGCGGGCCGGGGCGGGATGCGAGGTCTGATCGGGCAGGTTTCTCCGCCCCGACCCACACTTTGGCGGTTATTTTGCGGGTCGGGGCGGGATGCGGGGTCTGCTAGAGTTGCTCTAAGGCTACTCAGAGTGAGGAGTATCATATAATATTAGTATCATATGATATTATTGTATGATACTACCTTTATAGTGTATTGTATCATAAATTAGTAATATCATAGATGATCTTATTTATTGACATGCATGACACAAAGCAACATAACATCTAATATGATACCGTATCTATCTATGTTACTCCAACCTTCACTCTTCTCAAAATTATTTGTCACATCAAGATATTTGATAGTTCCAAGTATATGATACTAGCTATGATAGCCCCATTATGGCCAGCCTAAGTTTGTTTAGAAACACATGCTTGTGTTGGAAACTTCATTGTCTTCTTCAATTATATAAAAAAAATGAGAAGTTTAATAGATGATTTTATTTTCCGCACACGTACATATGACATTTGTTTGATGCTTTTCTAGCCAGGAAGAAATGCTGCTATAAATTGCTATGTCTACCATCAGGCGGGAGTTTGGCTACTGATACAGAAGTTATCAGTTGCGGGTAATAGGGATCGCCCGCCACACGTATTTTAGCCCCAATTTTTTTACGGAAATCATATGTAATAAGATTAGGCTAGTCTCAAATTTGAAGGGGAGGGGTGCAAAAATTCAAAAAACTGAGGAGGTATAAAAGCAATCTAGTTCACAATTTTTTTGTGGTAAATAAAAGAGATTTTCTATGAAGTATAGTTTCACTAGCTAGATATGCATAACGATGCAATAGCTAATCATAAACAGAGTACCTTGTCACGATAATTAGGTCCATGTGTCTGGTTTGCTGGCTAATGTCGATCTGTTGGTAAGCCAACATTTGAGCTGCATGGGCGGGGCTGCCCGCCAGGGTATTGGTTTTTTTTTTTAACAAGTTAGGATACTGCTCTGCTCGGCCAAATCATTAATTAAAGAGTACTTTTTTCAAAGATTACTCTCATCTCCTAAGGTTGACAAATGGATCACTTTATTTGTGTCATTTGTCGTAACATGAGAGTTTCACGTAGATCTGTATTTTTAAAACGTTTTATCTTTTAAAACATGCCTCCAATTCTCGAATCATTTTCATCGTTGGATTTCTTTGCGTTGATATCTTCAAAATTAGATCCCATATTGATAGATTTTGACGAACTTTTTCTAATGAAAAAACAGAACTTTTAAATAGCGCGCTATAGCGTCGCTATACACGTCCAGATGCAGGTCGCGCTACACGAAGTTGCACGTCGCGCTACAGGAAGCTTGATTTTAGCTACGACGGGTTAGCGTGCTAATAACGCGCTAGGGTCATTTAGTGCTAAAGTTGGGCCTTAGCGTTAGCGTCCCGCGTCTCCGTCTTGAAATTTTTGGTCCAATATTAAATTGCTATGCGGGTCAAAGCCCAAGCCTACCAAGTAGAATACCCCAACCCTCCTCTGGAGCCAAACCGTATCCTCACTCCCATCCTCTTCTCACGCACGAACAGCGGCGGCGGCGGATCAACGACTAACCATGGTGGCGGTCTTGAGCTGCGACTCCGGCAACTGACATTCCTCGCCACTCCCTCTCAGTGACATGGTATTCCACCAGCCAAGGCAGCTCCTGGCTACTTCCTCTTGGTTGCTCCCTCCTCGCCACTCCCTCTGCTGCGGCGACGACCGCATCCACAGGTCGACGAAGCTCCCCGCGGGGACCATGAGCCAGCAAATCCCATCAGCAGGTAAGCTTATTTATCCTGTGTTATCTCTTTTTGTGAATGCTTGTACTGCTATAAAAATATGTGAAGGACTGAATGCTCCCGATTCACAACAAAAACAGATGTTGCTGAAGTTTTCAGTTATATATAAAATTACAGATGCATTGGAAGTCTATTTGCTACAGTCGTACATTTTTCTATCACGTATTTTGGATGCATTTGCTGGGAGTGAATGCTTTTCTGAACATTTAGATATACAGGGGAGTTAAAGCTACTATTGCTAGATAAGTATGTCCTGAATTACACAATACAATATGATTCTTCTATTGATTTCGTTGTATGCTGGTTGATATCTGTCAATTGTGAAGTACATATATGTTGAATTGATGACTGATTTTATGTTTATTTTCTCGGTTCTTTTATTGATTTATACTAAAATGCTAAATGGGGCCTAGCATGCTATAGCTGCCCTATAGCATTTCATAGCTTTTGGCCGAGACGTGGCTAACAGGCATAGCGCGCTATTCAAAATTTTGGAAAAAACCGAACAGTAAAACCGTGTCTCTCGTGAAAAAAAATCGTATTTTTTTTGTTTCCGAGAGGCACGCGAAAGCAAGACCGTGTCTCTAGCAAAAGCAAAACCGTGTCGTTCATGAACGAAAAAATAAATAAAAAACATATATTTTTCGTTACTGAGAGACACGGTCGTGTGGAAAAAATATTTTTTTTTGTTTCCGAGAGGCATGGTCGTGCCTCTCAGGGAAGCAAGACCGTACCTTTAGTGAAAGCAAAACCGCGCTTGTCATGAAAGAAAAATAAATAGAAAACACATTTTTTTGGTTTTCGAGAGGCACGGTCGTGCCTCTTGCGAAAGCAAAACCATGCTTTTCGCAGAAGAGAAATAAAAATAAAACGATTTTTTCAATTCCGAGAGGCTTGCGGTAGTGGAACTTCGCGCGGGGCTGTAGTGGAGCTTCACGTGGGGCTGCAATGATGCTGCATTGAAGTTGTTTCTCTCGCTGCTAGCTATTCTGATCCAACGACCCCAACACACTGATCAAACGGTTGAACAGGCGGATGATTTTCCCGGCTGATTTATAGCATCTGCTTAACTTTTTGTATCGTGCAATAACTATTTTTTCCCTCCTTCCTCTCTCTTTGTCTTCACCTACCTTCATCACAGGACCCTCCGTCTGGACACATGAGTTAGCAAGAGGTTCAGGGGCTATACCCACCGAGTGCACATATCGTGCCCCCAGTGTCTACAAAAGATGAAGAAATCATGGTCCTTCACAGGCTTCGCTGAAGTTAGTCCTTTGAAGCTGACCATCTCCTATGACAAGACAAGATATTGAGATCAGATGCCCCGCGCGGGAGGCGACTCGGGAGGAGAGGTTGTTTCGCTCGGCTCGTCGCGAGTCCAAAGACCTGAAGTTAGCATGGCCTTAAAAATGAGGGAGAATTTCGCTTCTTCGGCAATGATTTTTGTCTCAGTTGCGCACCAAGTCTGGTCCTCAATAAAGGGGTAAGTATCAAAAAAGTCTATTTCTCAAGAATAAATAGGAACTTAAATTCATCTCCGTGAGGATTTAAACTCAGATGTTGGATTTATACATCCACCCCTCCAACCAGTTGAGCTAGGCTCACTTCCCACCACTATTAAGATGGCTAATCTTATCTTAAACATGTCTCCAGTTTTGCGGTGAATGGAAACCAAAGCTGGAATGATCAACGTCCAAGGTAATTAAGTAGTACTAGCTACGTTCGCGCATTTCTTTAGTTCTAGTTTCAATACTATTATAGTGATTGATTATTATCTGACTGAATTCTATTCTCGTAAAGTTGTGCGTGTGGCGGGAATAGGAAACTAATCTATGAACATATTATGTTTGCGGGAACATTCGCTTTATGACCGAACGGAGGAGCAAAGATGCAAGATCTCTTGGGGTCTATTCACAATTTTTTTATCATGCTCTAATATATTTACACACAATTAATATATTTATATTGGTCTCCTTCTTTAAAGATGCACGAGATGTGGGATAGACTCCTACCAATGGAACGCATACGAGCACTTTAAAAGGAAATTTCGTGATTTTTGCTTGAGCAGGTCATAGATCACGAAGAAGAATACCACTTCACCAATTAATGCATGCATGTAATTGATCTACAACTTGTAGGAGAAATCGTATATATGTGTGTATATATGCATATATATATATGCATGGTCCTATGAGAAATTCTATTATATGTATGATTGGTCCTACGAGAAATCCTATGATATATGCATATATCACGTGTATGGTATGTAGTAACTTAAGATATGTTTGAAATGAAAAAGAATTAAATGGAAAACAGAAAATAAAAATAAAAAATAAAAAAAGAAACACCAAAACCCCAAAACCTCAAATCCCTTAGTCTCGGTTGGTGTTAACAACCAGGACTAAAGGTCCTCGCCCCCCTTCGACACGCGTTTCCAGCCATGTGAAAGGTAATTAATCTCAGGTCGTGACAAACCGGGACTAGGGGGCTTTAGTATCAAGTTATTAGTCCCGGTTGATGATCTGGGACTAAAGGCCCTTACTACAAAGCTGTTTGGGTTACCTGTGAACGATGGACGTGCCTTTAATTTGGTGCAAGATTCCGCCGCCAATGGTACGCCAAAAAGTTGGCTACGTATTGAACGGGATGAGCTACGGGGCTGAGGGCGAGCCAAATAATCGGAAGCCAACCAAACTGATGCCCACGCTGCGGTCAACATCAAATATTTGGTCGGGCGAAGAGGGGCGAAGAGGGACAGTACAGACAACATGAATTTCCCATGCCCAGTACATAATTTGACGTGACAATTTCTTGTCAAACACACGTACGCAAAATGTAAGGCAAGTTTTTTTTTTTTTTTTTTTTTTGCGGAGAACAAAATGTAAGGCAAGTTAATTTTGATGAGAAATTTTGATCCATGAATCCACAAAAGCACAACAGTCAGAAAGTGCTACTTGCAGTTCCGTAAAAGAAAGGATTTTTTTTTTACAAATTCACATATTTTGATGATGGTATTTTTCTTAGTTTTTTTTTAGAAAAGGAGGATAGACCCCCGGCCTCTGCATCTAGACGATGCATACATCCATTTATTAATTATTCACAGAGACCATACAAAATAATACATCAGTTAGCCTGAAGCCACCATCTAGGCAACACATGTTGCTACTCATATTCCTTGATGAAGATGTGCTGAATATCCGGGCCAAATACCAAACATATATCGCACCAAATCCTAACATCTATAGTCTGATGCTCCAACCCAGCCACCACTGGGACTGGATCCCAAACTGGTCCGGCGCAGAGGCCGCCTCCACCATCTACCACCGTACCCTCTCCAGAGCTAGAACAAACGCATCATTCTTGCGAGGTCTGCCGTCGACGCCACCACGGTACCAGACAGCGTCACCATCCTGCATGTATCCGCCTACACGTGCCTGTCGACGAACCACCGCAGCACCATTGCCGCCGGGCTACACCGTATGGCTCACGGTAGATCAAACACCGCTCCTCCTCTTGTCCCGTCCACCCAGCACGTACTCCAAAACGATGCCCTCAGGAGGGAAACAACATCGAAGATGCCATCATCGTCCGACCGGTAGATCCAGATCTAAGGTTTCCCTCGGAGCATCACGAGTGTGTTGCCACGACCTGCAACAACGATGCCATGGGCTGGTAACGACGTCCTAGACGCCGCCATCATCCGCCATGACCGAGGTTGGCGCGGTTTTCACCGGAAGTCGCGACCCCCCGATCTCGTGGCTGGATGGAACCGAGGGAGGCACGTCATGTAGACGAAGACCGACGTCGGCATGCCGGAAGGGGCCTCCATCCGCCCCACACCGATCCTCCTTGCGCCACCGGCCGAATAAGTCCAAGCCGTGACGGATCTGGGCAGGACACGCTAGATCCACAGCCAACCGCCGCCCCCGTCTTCCCCGCGCGACTCGCTGGGGCTCCGCGGCACCACCCGCCCTGGCTCTAAGGCGCAGGGCCCGCCGCCACCGCGGCGGCCGGGGAAGGAGGGAGAAGCTCTGGAGGCTAGGGTTTTGGGGGCCCTAGCATCGTCCGAGGGGAGGCCCTTAAAAATGGGGAGAATTTCACTTCCCGGCCTCTGCACCAACTAGGGATACATACAACCATTTTAGTATGAGTACCAAGATAAACATGGTCCTCAGAATTTTTTAAATGAGTATCAATATATTTTTGATGAGTGGTTTCACCACACGTCAAACTTGATGCTCAATAAATGGAAGAAAACTTCATGTGCATCACCTGTCAATTCTACGAATTGAACTCAGGTCGTTGTGCTGCACAACCGCATGCCCAACCACTGAGCCAAGGCTCTCTTTGCTCAATTTAAGTTGTAAAAACCTTAATAAAACCTTAATTTAAGTTGTAATTAGCATGTGCAATTTGGTAGCTTGCCGTACCCAACTGGGCAAGTTTTGCCGTGTGTATGGTCGGGCTTTGTGTGTTGCTTGCCGTACGACTTGTACTCCCAGCAGTGTTACAGATGGATCTGGAGTCGGACTATGTTCAAATTAGTTAGTGTCCGTGTCGGACATGATTCGGCCGTGCATCTCTTTATATACGATATCTTTACCTAATAATAAAGAGGCTATCGCTTCTGTCGGAAAACCCACCGAGGTGATTTTACAAAAAAACACTTACTTTTTATGACATTAAACTCGTGGTATATATTAAATATTTTTTTAAATACTCGTATCTTTTAAACCGTAACTCCAAATTTAACATATTATACATGGAATTTGATTAGAAAAATATGTAGAATTTAAATATGATATTATTTTATCTGTTAAACGTTTAATAAAAATACTATCTAGGGTGCAATCTTAATAAATAAGTTTCGTCTTTCTTTCATACCGGTACTCATCCGGGTTGGGGATGAACACGTCAACAAAATCAGGATTAGAGATGAAAGTGAAAGTCACTTGACTGATTCTTTGTACGTATTAAATCTACATGCAAGCCGTGTTAAAATAGAAGACCCGTGAAATTTTAAACTGCATTTTTGTAGGATAAAATCATCTTTATTTGTATCGTAACTATAAATTCTCAAATTATAGACATTTTTTATAAATTAAGAGCGTGTGTCGTGTGGTATTTCTTTCTCCCGTTGCAACGCATGGGCCCTTTTACTAGTACATACAAATAGACGTGAGACTTTTGAGAGATCAATCAAGAACGACTAGCCGAAGACGGGCAACTCTCTCTGTTGGCTCGTCATGTCATCGTTCACCGGTATATCCGTCGTCAAAGGCCATCAGGAGGGCTCATGCAACACGTCGGCTGTTGACACTGACACGGACAGCGGCTACCATCTGCTCATGATCAAAGGCTACTCGTACACCAAAGAGCTACTGTCCATGGGAGAGAGCATCAATGCTGGTCCTTTCATGGTAGGAGGCCATGATTGGTATATCCAGTACTTCCCTAACGGTCGGAACCAAGACTGTGTCGACTTCATCTCTCTCTATGCATTGGTTTTCTCTGACGATGACAAGGTGGATGCTAGGGTCAGTTTTAGTCTCGTCGATCAGATTGAGAAGCAAACGCCGATGTACATTCGTGCAACTAATAAAGTTTGCCGGCTCCACAGTAATGTTTCCTGGGGCACCCACAAGTTTCTGAGAAGAGATGCCCTTGAACGATCCGCGAACCTAAAGGGTGATTCTTTCACCATCCGATGCGACATAATGGTTTGCAAGGATCCTAATACTGAAGATGTCGGTGGCCACAACGCCAAGGTGCTCCTGTCTGACATAGACCAACATTTTAACAATCTCCTTCAAACCAAGGTGGATGCTGATGTGACATTTGAGGTTAACGGCGAGACGTTCACTGCACATCGGTGTGTGCTTGCAGCCCGGTCCAAAGTCTTCATGGCACAGCTCTTTGGTCCCATGAAGGAGGGCACTACTACGTCTAGTGTCATACATATCAAAGACATGGGAGCAAACGTGTTCAGGGCGTTGCTTAAATTCATCTACACGGACTCATGTCCTGAGATAGAGAAGGGCTACATGGAGGAGGAAGAAATGTCACAAGTTCTAGAAGAAGGACAAGAAAAGAAAACAATAGACAATGAAATGTGGATGCAATGGCTTCAAGACTTGTTTGTGGCGGCAGACATGTATGATCTCCAACGACTCAAATGCATATGTCAAATGCAATTGTCTGATAACATAGATGTGAGCTCGGTGATGTCCACTCTTGCTATAGCCGAGCAGCACCACTGCCAGGGATTGAAGGAGGCATGCTTCAAGTTTATCCAAGCCCAATCCCCCTCATGCTTGCAAACAATAACGATGAATGATGGTTGGAATCATGTAGTTTTGACCTATCCCTTGGTTTTGAAGGAGATTTTTGTCAAGCTTGCTTGGAACCGACAAAAGTAGCACTCTCCTATATGGTGCACATGTTCCTTAGTTATACTTGAAGTGATCATCTTATACAAATGCGTGGTCCTTTAGAGATGTCATAGCATGTGTCTCTTGCTTTCAGTTTTCTTGTGTGTAAGATTATGTCGAATCAGAAAAATCCAGTGAACAAATTGTTTCTTTATGGAATATACGGTCAGGTGTTAAACTGATCCACATTGCAGCAATCTGTAGGATTCACTGCTAGTCTTCTTATCCTCATATATTACTCTATGTTTTGTCTCTATTATTGCTTTGTGTCTTCCACGTCATGCAACCTAAGTTCTTGCCCTAAACTGGGGACATTGGGCCTTTCTCATCGGACTTCTACAAACTCCGGGTCTTCCAGGTAGCAGTAACAGCAATCATTCAGCATATATTTAATTAATTTTGATGTTGGATGTATAATTAATTCAGGGGATAAAACTACTGGAATCCATTGGTATGTCGAGTGCCAGAAAACTCGGCAAAGGGCCGGTCGAAAACCCTTGGCAAAGCCTTTGCCGTTGGCAAAGTCCATCTGACGTACACCTCTCAGGCAAACAGGAATTTGCCGAGAGATAGAAAATGGACACTTGGTAAACACTTTGCCAAGGGTCAAACAGCACCTCTCGGCAAAATAAAGTAACTTCACGTCCATTGATTCCATCGGTTCTTTGCTAAGAGCCACTCTCGGCATAATTGCCACAACAAGTGCTATGACCTCCAAACTCATGCAAGTTTGCCGAGAGCAGATCTCGGTAAAGTTTAATGTCCCGGTTCAGTTTCGATAGTTTTTCCATTTGATCCTTGCAGTAAAAACAGATATACAATACACAAACTTGCATTTGAAGTCACAAAGTTTAACAACAAACTGACATAAGCATTATATAAATAGTTCACAGAAGATACATTTGAAATCACAAGTAGCTCTTTAGTACAAATGCCTAATTACGAAACCGCAAAGTGGTCAATGTATGTCTACATGTGACCACATGATAAAAGCAACACCATAATTATGATGAAGTGAAAGAGAATTATTAAGTTCTTCAATTCACCGAACCCGATAAGTCCTTTCTGGCCTGCACCATTGCCTAATTTCGTTTTTCTATTCTGGTTAAGCACATACTGATTTTGATGGTACTCTGCCTTTCCCCTACTATTGAACGAGTCGTGGGAACTGCCTTGGTAACGAAGCACTTGTTCATTGCATTCAGACCATGAATCGTAGACTCCTGGATAACTACCTCTATACACCGCATACCACTTCATCTACAAAGAAAGAAAGAAAAGAGGCAGAGCAGGAATGCAAGGTTAAAATAGCAAAATACAAGTAAAATGATAAATAGTTGTATATATGATCTAATCAGCACGTGCTCCTCAAGTACTATGAAAATCCAAAATGTAGCACTATGTATTACAACGGTCCCATATGAAGCACTATCTGAAAATGTATAGCTATAAGCCCAGGGCTAACTAAAAGAAATTCAAAGCCAAATGTGCAGGTGTTTTTATTAGTTATCAATTACTTGTCTAGGGGCACAATGTAAACCACACTAGGATATGATAGACCCATGCATAACCACATTAAATACCACACATGTAGCAATGAGTAAATAAGACTGACAAGTATCCGCAAAGCAAGTCAAGTTAGTATGACAACATTCTCAGATATGAGCAGGCACGAACATAGGCAAAAATAGGGAATGGTAAGGGGCCCGTCTGAGATGCTATATGGACAAGTCTTTCACTACAAAAAAAAGAATGCAAGACGCGGACAACTATGAAAACACGACTGGAGACAGCCAGATGAGCAAGAGCTTTACAGAATCTTGGGGTCTGTTATTGATATTTTGTACTTGAGAAATGAAGAAAACCATGAAATCAATTTTTTCAAATACATTTCGGATACCTCAACTTACTTGTGAAAGATAAGCTTACCTCGTCAAAGTCATGACCAAACCTTGAACATTGGAAAAATGTTTAGCTTTATCACGTTCACCGCCAATATCTGTTACGAAAGGTTAAGAAGTCAAATAACCGATGAAATTCCATAGAAAGACAACTATATATGAGACGGCATCAAAGAGATATGTAGCTAAACTTTAAGCTGGGGTTTTATTGGGAAACAGAACCAGGCAGGTTTCTGCCTGTTGATCTAAAAAAATATTCGGCTAAACCTATCGCTGTACTTTTAGAGAAAAAAAATCATGGTTCATACAACATTAGTAATAGATAAGCAAAACCAACCTATTGTCAAATTCAAAGCATATCCCTCAAAAGACTGTATTTTTTAATACCCTCAAAATGAAGAACTAGCACACTCAGACTATTACTACTTCCACTCCATAATATAAGAGTGTTTTTGACACTAGTGTAGTGTCAAAAACACTTTTATATTATGGGATTGAGAGAGTAGCTAATAAGAAGAGAGAATTTAGCTAGAATTATTCTTGAGCTTGTTTCATGCCATATCCAAAAATAAAAACATATGACCATACTAATAAATCTTACTTTATAACTACAGAACTAATCATGACATTTCAGATTGAGATTATCTTTATATACACGTGGCCAAAAAATATGAAATGAACTCCATGTATTATAAATTCTGATCCAAATAGACTTGTAGTTTATACTAGCCGGATGACTCTCCTCCAGGTGATAAATGAACAATTGTTTCACAGAAATTAAAGCAAACCATTGTTATTAATTTACTATTATCAAAAGATCAGCGGAGTATTTAGCTTTAAGCTTTCGTGGCCAAATGGGCTGGCCCGGCACCGCCCAGCACGGCCCGCCGAGACACGTTTATTAAACAGGCTGTGTCATGTCGGCCCACGTGCCCGGGATCCAGGCCTAAGCACCGGGCTATATGGGTCGGTCCGCTGGCCTGTTCGGTTATTATTTGGACCGATTTTAACATATTGGCCTGTTTTTGGTTGATTTTGATCTATTGATTTTATTTTATTTTATATGTATATAAAAATAAAAAATAAAAAATAAAAACGGTAAATAGGTCGTGCCGTGCCGGCCCGCATGCCCAACCTCCAGGCCCAGGCACGGTCCGAGGCGTGCTTCGTGTCGGGCCCGAGCACGATTAGCCCGTGTCGTGCCAGGCACACGGGCTGTCGGGCCGGCCCGGTTACACGGCCGTTTGGCCAGATCTGGTGGGAAGTCAACTTCTGTCCTCACAGGTCAGGACATCTCCAACATACTGCTAAAAAAAACTGACTTCTACATCATTTTTGATACAAAACTATTGCATCCAATAGATGCCCTAATAAAATAAACATAAAATTATGTGATTGCGGTTTTGAGCAAGAAAAAAAACACTCCAAAGTGATGTAAAGTTACATTGCGGGGCCACTGTTGCATACGTACAAACGCAACATCCCCACAGCTAAGCACACGCCAACTGTCGAGTGAAAACCCCTTCCTCCGAGCCGCCCTGCACCCGCTTCCCCCTTCGCCGGATTCGCCGCACGACCGCACTATCGCCGCGGGGGGTGTCGTCGAAACAAACGACGCCGAAGTCTGGCTACCGCGGCGTTCGACTGTGTCAGCCCGACCGCTACGATGGCCAGCGCCATTGGCTCAACACTATTGCGGCGGCGGTGGTCGCAGTTCAAGCCTTCAACATCGTCTATTGAGGCTCGGTCGGCCGCGTCATGAGCTTAACTTTCTGGAGATCAAATCCTAGGCGACGGTGGAGTTTGTCGGTCCATTGATGAACATTCTGTCTCGCAAGGAGAAGAGGGATAGACGCATCGTCCTGGAGTAACGGGACACCCGAGATAGTGATGAAGAGGCAATATCGAGGTTCGGGAGGGAAAATCCACACGTGTAGTATGGGGCAGATTTCTTTCGAAAGATGGACCATGAGCACTAGAGGACGGAGCACAAGGAGGACGAGGCTGGCCCCTCTAGGTTGATCAAGGTGAGTCCGACAACGAGGTTTAGCAAGAGGATGTCCAACACGACGAAGAGGGTTCCTGACTGGGAGCATCATGAGCGTGAGAGTGTTGATGAGTAGTTTTTGACGGAGCGCAAAGAGACGAGGTTGGCCCCTCCAGGGTGATCAAGGCCGTTTCCGACAATAAGGTTTAGCAGGAGGATGCCGAGCATGACAACGAGGGTTCCGGCATTGACTGGGAGGACCTTGAGCGTAAGAGTGACGAGGAGTAGTTGTCTAGCGTATGTAGTGTTGGTGGGTTGTTTAGGAATTGCCCGTACTATTTTAAAACTTCGAGTGTTTGGATGTTTAGACCATTGCATGTTTAAAACTTCGAATGTTTGGAAGTTTGGATCAAAGTAGGCAATGCGGCATTAACAAACATGACATGAACACTAACCCAAATAAGACAAAGATCAAACCATCAAACACATAAAGGTTGACGATCAAGATGCAGAAAATGTATGTAGGACAGAAGACTGAATATGCAGAATTGCAGTAGGAGTCCAAAGGAAAACAAAACTGACTATGCAGAATTGCAGACTCGTCTATTGCCCAATGAGCACTTCAAATTGTTGCCTCCTTCTGCAATAGGATACAGCTCACATAGATAACCCGTACTAGATCCCAGTGCCATGCTTGTTCAAGAGGTACAGGTTTTTCAGTATTTCACGACCATGACCATACAGAAATGTGCACACCTTCAACATTTTAAATAGAAAATATGGCCAAAACTACTGCTCAGGGCATCCTTATTTCCAGAAACGAAACTGAGTCAGATCTCTTTTCAAAAAGAAAAAAAGACGAAATTGTTCTCCAATACCTGCCTACAAGATGTAGGGTCTTAGTACTGGTTTAATTGCACTGTGTGCTAATCAATGATAAACTCCCACAACCCCATAATTCAAGTATCTGAGACTAGCACTAGCAAGAGCTTAACACCAAAAAATCGCAATTTTGAGCAACATCCTATCTCTATATAAACAATTCGATAATAAGCAAGTAAATGAGCAACTAACCATTGGAATGTTCAATGTTGTAGCAAGCTTCAGAGTACAGAAGGCAGGAACTTGCATAACCTGAAATCCAGCTCTATCCATTTTAAGTTTTTAACTGATAAAGGAGCAGGCTTGGAAAAGACCATCTTTAGCACAACCTCCATGGAATCGGAGATGAGGGCGAACCATCTGTCAATCTTTTCTGCCGCCTTCTCCATATCCTCTCCAACCTTGGTGAGCGCCGTCGGCAGCTCCACCAATGAGCGTGTAGAGCGCCGCCTCACCTGTGCAAAAAATTTGGTCCCAACAGACCCATGTGACCATGGGGTAAGAGCATCTCTAGCAGACCCCGTATAACGTCAACTGCAAAACGTGTTTACAGTTCGCGAAAAAACGGCTTTGCATGCTGGCGCGGGCGAGGGCAGAGTAAGACCCAGCAAAACGGACCCGTAAAAAAGAATATTTTCTGAATATACGATTTTAGCCTATTTTTTTCGTCGCCCTCTTCCTCACACCAATTTTAAATCAACACATACCGTAGAGCAAGGCGGCCACCGACGAACGGGCGGACAAGGAAGACACCGGGCGAACGGGCGGGCAGGGCGGGGCAGGCGGTGGCCGGACTCCTCCACGAGCTAGAGCTAGGTAGCTAGCGCCGTTCAAATCAATTCAGCTAGCGCTAGCTAGCGCCATTCGAATCGAATCAATTCAGCTTGAGCTAGCTAGCTAGCTAGCGTCATTCGAATTGAATTGACTCAGCTAGCTAGCTAGCTTCTTCGTCGCCACAAACGGGCACCAGCGGCTGCGGTGACGACCCGTATTTTAATGATTATTTTATGGGTCGGGACATTATACGGGGTTTGCTAGAGATGCTGCAAAGCAATGACCCACGAGCGTTCTATAAGTAGAAAAGGAACATCGTGGGATAAAAAAATAAGCAGACATTTAGAGCTGAGATCCCAAACCAACACATGAGACATAAGCAAACAGGACTGCAATGAGAAAAAAATTAAGCGATACCTCAAGTGCACAACTGACAGCTGAGCTGCATGCCTCAACTGCATGCTTGGAAGGAGCAAACAAATCAAGATTGACTTGACATGGTCAAAAGTAATCATCAATCCAAGCAAGTTGCTGTCTGTTCACGCTAGCAGACTAAGGTCTACGGAAATTTGATAACAGACAGTAAGTTAACGAATTAAGCGATTAAGCCTTACGAGTTTGACTATTACAGAGGGTTGATTGTATGAACGGAAAGCAGAGAAATATGTTTCAAATTGGTTATCAACTCCAGAAAAAATTCGATGGCATGCATGGTTGACTCAATGAAATTAAACACATAATAAACAGGTTACATCGCTCCTCGAGCATTTGGGGAGCTTTTCTAACAAAATAATAAGAAATTGCATGCATTAGCTTCTGCTAAATTCAACTGCCGAGTGAAGAGCAGCTATATACGTTGCGCAAATATTTCAATAACCCATTCCATAAGAATGCTCACATAGGTAGAGTAAAAAATTGTTCTAGTAGGAAAGTAAATTATCATGCAAGTATCAGGTTCAGTGATGATACTTGTAGCAGAAAGGCAGAAACTAACACCATTTAACCTTTTTAAACAGATCTCCAAATTTTCGCTGTATTTGACTCAATATGGCATGGCAGAAAACTGAAGGCGCATCTCCATCTATATGTTTTCTTGAAGATCGAAGATGCGGGGCAGCTGCTGCTTCCCTTGCTACAAATCCCCCAAGGGATAACCCCATGCACATAGCTAAAGTGTCCCTCGTCCAACGGAAGCCCAAAGCCCCTTATCCCCTGCCTGCCACATCTAGAGGCAACAAAGAGACCAAGGATTCCCAGGAAACCAACCAAGTAACTGTTCCCGCATTGTGAGACTAGTTTGACTTCACAGGATAGAGCCGTAGAGAGGATGAAGGAGGAGAGTAACGCCCTGATTGGATTGGCGTTTCACAGCCCCATACCCGTGTAAAATATACAGACTTCCACCAGTCCTTTTTCTTTCCAATTGAAAATCAAATGTGGTCAGTATTATACACCTGTAAAATAAATACAAATGTATAATAATACACCGAAGCCAAGCGGGGCCTAAAATAAAATAACACACGTGTAAGCACTTGACTGATGCAACCAAAGGAGGCTCATTTTTTTTACCAGACAGAGAATTTGCCAATTTGGAGAGGCAGGCCATCTACAGAAATGCTACTACTGCATTATTTAGTTTTGAGATCAGTTATCCCTAGAACTACAGCCAGTTCGCAAATAGGAGTACAGGAGAAAAACTGATACAAAGCAGTAACCATGAATTGCTTTAACCAACAGTAATTTCTTCAAACAAAAATATTCCAAAAAAAAATGAAGATTTACAACTTAGAAGAATCAGAGCAAGCGACCAACAAACAAGATCAAAATCGCATCCTTGGCAGTTATCAACATATTGTGGTCTTCATGGTTCATAACCAAACTAATAACCGTCTTTCTTGTGCACCTGTTATACTAGAAGAATTGCACTGAAAACTGCAATGGCCATTTGAGAACATATAGACATCAAGTGTGCAGATATAGTACTCACTGGTATGTTTGATGCATTTGCTGAATGACCTGATCTCACTTTCTAAACTCTAATATATATCTTTCATGTGTTTTAACAGGGAGGACTTTGACTCGTCCATCCCGACAAAAAAAAAAATCTTAGTATGGAACAGTAGAGTGGATAGATATCACTCTTGCATAATTGACACAATCACATGACACACAACACAGAATTGCATCGCTAGACACAGCAACTTGCTTCTTATGGGGTGGACAACAGGCCTAAGGTGCCAGTGTCGTGCTTGTGGGAAGACTTATAGGTCAGCTCTATGCAACAAAATGGGCAGAACTTTGTAGATTTACGAGGTTAACTTTTGAATCGATGCGTTTGCTGCCAAAATATACATGTAAATTTTGTGAATGGATACAGTTCATGTCATCTCCATTGGTTTAGTTCTGACTATTAGGACATACGCAAATGATAAGACTAATTCATTTGTTGGTCATGCTTTAGTCTCAGATAATTAAAAGTTTCTCAGGAAAGTTCAAGTATAGGTTTACAGCCAACAGAAATATATTTTCTGAACAGTCTAAATTTGAACTGCAATTTCAGAACAAATAAGACGATGAAATGAAAGTGGAACATGCTGATAAAAATCTATATAAAAGCAGACCATACTAATATTTTTAATGAAAACCAATGAGGGGTGTTCTTTTGCTTTCTGGTTCTTTGGGTCTGGTTTCTACAGAAAATTGATACACCCCCACATCCATTTTCAACGATCTTATAAACATAAGTTGGAAACACAAATATATTCAATGGCTTATCATTTTCAGAATTTCATGTGATGCTTTCTTCTCTGCCAAATAAGGCATCAACTCTTTGGGGTTCAGAAGTCAATGGAGCAAACAGACATTCAGTTAGGCAAAGAACAGTGAGACAAAATTACCAGCTTACTACACAGAGCATAGACTTTGTTGCGTCATATGCAGTTACCAATCCTCATAGCCCGTTCTTGGTTCATGCAAATCTGAATCTAGTGGGTGCTTGCCCTCTGCAAGCGTCAGCATAGTCTTGGGCAAGGTGGGGTGCTGCTTCCTTGTGAGGGCATATGTGCTTCTCCACGAATACCTTCTGGTCACCATGACCGTAGAAAAGTAGCTCCATTCGGGGTCTAGCAATCCATTTTCCTTAAGAAGAAACCTCATAACATAGTATCAGGGCCTGAACCGGCCTTCGAGGCTAAGACCAAGCATTATCGGCCGATGAGCAATGTATGCCGGTACCGAGCCCACCTCGGAGGTAAGGAACTCTAATTTTTTCCGCAGCCTTTCCTTAGACCTCACCAACACCACCGGCCAACTATGAAAAGGAACGCCCACATAAGCATCTGACCACCTGAACAAGTTCTTCAGGTACTCCACTTTGGCGGGAATCGTCTCCTCGCTGAGGCATAAGAGAACATCGCCCGGACATTCTAGAGTTCTTCAGATTTTCTTTTTTTGACAAGGAAGCTCATAGCCCCCGGCTTTTCATCAATCGATGCATGCAGTCATTTTATTAAGCAAGCAACCAAACATAATCTTAAGTTTTCAAATACAAAAAAAAAAAAAAAAAGAGTTCTTAAGGTACTCCACTTGTCTGAACATTGCAGAGTTGCGGGGCACACCTAAACCTTCGGCGCGCACCGCCATCACCCGGACATGCTCCGAGTTGGTGCTAAGAATCCTCTTGCTACTGCAGCACAGCTTGATGATATCGTGATCACCTAGCCCGCACTCCCTCAGGAATGCGATGTTGGGCTTGATCACCTTGTTAAGGCTGCAATCGAGGAGAGAGTTGTTGCACTTGACCACCCAAGGGTTGGGCCGATAAAATTCGGGGCCATGTGTCTAACTCACCATGATTACTTAAATATATAGTTTTGAAACACAAGATATACAGAAGATAAACAAAATAAAACTCAAGTGATACATCAGCAGATATCAATTACAGATTATTTATTAATATTTAGTAATTAAACAAGTCGTCTAACTCACCTAGTCTCGCGTCGGTTGAACTGCTATATTGTGATTTAATTAAGGGGGTAATCATGCAAGAACCTATATCTCTAATGATCACTGTGAAAATTAAACTAAAAATAAGAATTAGAAACTTTATTGTATTTGCAATGCCAAAACTGTAAGTCTCCTTATCCTACCTCTGTATGTATCTGTTGTTGTGTCATCCATTCTCCATCGCAACGGATCTTGAAGTCCCGATGAAAGCGAGAGGAGCGAGGGACAGGACCGCAAAAGGATACATCGTGTGCTTGTATCGTCCGGATGTGTCAATGGAGTAAAGAAAGGCTCTCAAAAAAACCTTCATTCAGTTTCGTAGTTCTGATCAAACATATCAACTTTTCAATTTTTGACGAAAGATGGAGCCCTAAGGCCCTGTTTGGTTCCAAATAAGTCACCAACTTATAAGTTAAAAAGTACAAAAAGTGACTTATTTTGCCAAACAGGTCCAACTTATAAGTCACCCCAACTTATAAGTCATAAGTTGCTCCACCCCAACTTAAAACTTATAAGTCACTTACTTTTGGGTGGGTCCCACCACTTTTTCAGCCAGCCCACCCGTGACCACGCCTCCCCACGCCCAGGCACCGCGCACCCCACGCCTCCCCATCGTTCCAGGCACCCGCGCACCCCATCGCGAGCTCGCCGCCGCCGCCCTCCATCGCGAGCTCGCCTCGGCCGGATCCGCTCGCCTCCGCCCGGATCCGCTCGCCTACTCCGCTCGCCGCCCGGTTTCCACCATGGCCGGTAGGAGCTTCGCCGCCCTTTTCCAAGATTCCCAAGGCGCCGACGAGGAAGAGGACTTGTTTGCTGACAGCTCCCAGGTCGGCAACTACTCCCCACCGATTCGTGCGGCTGCTGCTCTGTTTCGTGCTCCGGCGGCTGGAGGCTTCTCTCCGCGCGTGGGTGGCCTGGGCGCGGCGATTGGAGGCTTGGGTGCGGCGGCGACTGGAGGTCTGGGCGCGTCGACTGGAGGCCTAGGTGCGGCCCCGACCTTCCTCGATCCGCCATCGTCGGGGGGACTGGACCTGAACTCCGAGGCGGCGGCGTTTCCTACACTGTCGGAGTATCAGCATGTTCTGCAGCCCCAGGAGGCCCCTCCCCGTCGACGCAGCGGCAAGCATGTGGTGGCCACGGCTGGACGCGGTCGAGGTGCGGGCCGAGGCGCGGGTGGCCGAGGAACCTCATCCAGCGCCGGCATGCCTCCTCGTCCAGCAAGGTCAGGGTCTGGTCGCGGTGGTGGTGTAGTCAAGCGCGGCAGGTCCCTGACCAATGCCACAAGCGCTCAGACTGGAGGCCACATTGACCTGGACGACGACGAGGAAGGCTTCTACTGTACCAACTTCAACATGCTCCAGAACTCCGACGAGGAAGAAGACGACTCGGATGAGGTAACATTTGCAGTGCTCATGTGTTTCACAATTGCAAAGTATCACATGGTATCGTTTTGTAATCGAGTTGCAATGCATGACAGCGTGGCTTTGATAATGCTAAATGGAATGAGCCAAGGCTAGAACTCTTTTTAAAATTAGTCATTCGCGAGATTAGTGACGGGAACCGCCCAAACAATCAAATGGCTCCTGTTGGGTGGAAGAACATATGCAGAGATTTTCGTAGATCTTGTGGACAGAAATATAACGTGAAGGCTATGAAGAATAGGTATACCCAAGCAAAGGTCTTGGCAACTTTCTGGAAAGAGGTGCAGGTGAAGTCCAGTGGACTAGGCCGAGGTCCAAATGGTGAAATCCTGGCAAGCGAGTCATGGTGGCAAGCTAATACCAAGGGGAGAACCGAGTGCTACAGAGTATTCAAGGATCGAGTGCCCCCCTATCTAGATGATTTGATGCTGATCTTCGATAATGTGACAGTGGATGGATCATCTGCATTTTGTCCAGGATTTGATGAGGAAGACAACCAACCAAGCAATGGTGTTGCAGCAGATCTTTGTGATGGGACTCGAGAAGACGACACATGCAGTCCCATGGGCAGTGCCAACAAGAGGGCTAGCAGTAGCAGCAAGAGGGCGAGCAGCATTGGATGTAGAGGAGAGAGCCCTTCCAAGAAAACCAAGAGTCCTATGGTTAAAGCTCTTAGGGGGCTGGTGAATGAAATCAAGATTGACAGGGATGAAGGGAAGAAAAAGGAGGACAATTATGCCAAGAGGGAGGAGGCTCGGTCCAGGGCAATGGTAAATGCACAAGCACAGATCATGGTGCAAAAACGCCAAGCAATTCAAGAAGAGATGGATCAGTGTGTAGCTCTTGCTAAAGAGTGTGGGGGTAGCTGAAGCATCTGTGGAAATGTGGGTGGCTTCGGAGTTGTTCATGGATGCTAAAAAGAGGGCCTTTTTCAGAGCTATGCAGACTCTTGAAGCAAGGCTTGCGTGGATCCAGATGCACTGCGAGCAGAGAGGAATTGTGACCAAGAAGTAGACTGTAGCAGTAATGTTATGTCATGTTATGTGAAGTGTATGCCGTGTTATGTGAACTTGAATCATGTTATGCTGTGTTATGTGAACTTGAATCATGTTATGCCGTGTTATTTCTGGAGTATTTATAATTCTGTTTTTGTATTTCTGGAATATTTATAATTCTGTTTTTGTATTTCTGGAGTATTTATAATTCTGTTTTTGTATTTCTGGAGTATTTATAATTCTGTTTTTATAATTCTGGAGTATTTATAATTCTGTTTTTGCATTTCTGGAGTATTTATAATTCTGTTTTTATAATTCTGGAGTATTTATAATTCTGTTTTCGTATTTCTGGAGCATTTATAATTCTGTTTTTGCATTTCTGGAGTATTTATAATTCTGTTTTTGTAATTCTGGAGTAAATATGTGAAGTGTATGCCGTGTTATAATTATGTGAAGTAGACTGTAGCAGTAATGCTTCTGGAATATATTTTTGAAGCATTTTTTGTAACTTGATTCATATATTTTTGTAGCAATGGATGGCTGCCACCATGGATCAGTGGGCAGAGGAGGACGAAGAATAGGAGGAACAAGAAGCTGCAGCAACAGATAGGAGGAAGAACATAATATTCGGCGCTGCACAAATCATTGGTACGTACCACCTTGAGAACATGAGAAATAAAAATATGTATCGCCAACCTAAAGAAACTGGATATGAGTGGGTCATGAGGACATTACATCATAAGACACAATGTTTCAACATGTTTAGAATGGATAGAGAGGTGTTTGACAGCCTGCACAATTTTCTAGTAGAGTCATATGGATTGAAGTCTACTAGGAGGATGACATCTGTGGAATCTTTAGCCATGTTCTTATGGAAGGTTGGTGCTCCCCAATCTATGCGGCAGGCTGAAAATCGTTTTGTTCGATCAATGAAGACACTTCATAGGAAGTTTGATAAAGTCTTGGAATCTTTGGTTAAGTTGGCAGGAGACATAATTCATCCACTAGATCCACAGTTTGGGACACCTCATCCAAGAGTTCAAAATCCAATGTTTGCTCCGTTCTTCGACAATTGCATTGGAGCCATTGATGGAACACATATAGAGGTGGTTGTGCCAAAGACAGACCTCATCACACACATGAATCGAAAATCAACTACTACTCAGAATGTGCTAGCAATTTGTGATTTTGACTTGAGATTCACCTTCATCGTTACTGGGTGGCCTGGGTCGGTTCATGACATGAGGGTGTTCAAGGCAGCACTAGACAAATTTGACAGCCACTTCCCACATCCTCCCCAAGGTACATTTAGATTGCGGTACACATTTCTTTGATCAGCCCGATGATTGATGTTTATCTAACAGTTTAACATTGTAGGGAAGTTTTATGTGGTGGACTCGGGATTCTCTAACCAACCTGGTTATCTTGCACCGTACAAAGAAACGAAGTACCATTTTCAAGAGTACAATCAAGGTCCACCGCCAAGAGGTAAAAAACAAACATTTAATCATAGACATTCCCAAATTTGCAATGCAATAGAGCGATGCTTTGGAGTACTGAAGAACAAGTGGAGGATTTTGTTGCACATGCCCTCTTATCCACCACCAAAGCAAAGTAAAATTATTTCATCATGCATGGCTTTATACAATTTCATTAGAGAGAGTAAATTGGAGGATAGAGATTTTGAAGAGTGTGATGATGATGAGGAGTTCATTCCAATGGTGGATGAGCCTAGTCGCCTACGACGCCGACGCCAACGACGAAGCCGTGCAACTCAATCTCAGGGACAAAACTCGCGTGATGATCATAACATGAACGTTTTTCGTGATTGGATAGCGGAAGGACTGCATAGTAGGCAGTAATTGGTATTTGTTCTAGTGTCGAACAATGTAATTTGTATTTGTGTTTGTATTTGTACGCATATTTGAAATGGATTTGTATTTGTATTTGTACGCATATTTGAAATGGATTTGTATTTGCATTTGTATTTGTATGCATATTTGAAATGGATTTGTAAAATGAAATGGCGGGAATAGAAGAATGGCGAAAAAAAAACAAGTCACTGGTTTTAAGTCACCTAACTTATAAGTCACCTGACTTATTGGAATCAAACAGGGTCTAAATAATTATGGACTGTGTGCGGACCGCACACTCCGAACAAATGTGGGCTCGGCCCTGGACCACCCGGAAAGGGTTCTCATAGGAGCCAAGGAAGGAATGGCAGTACGGCAGATTGGAGACGATGGATCTGAGGACTTTCCGGCGAGCGCGGTGAGGCGCGCGATCTGAGAGCGTGACAGGCCGAGGCCGGTGAGCCCGACGATGTTTGGGGCCAGGGTTGTCTCCACGCCGGCGCAGAGCAACTGCGGGTCCCTGGAGACAGCGGCGGCGATGTCGGCGGCGGAGAGGCCGAGGCCCGCGAGGAAGGCGACGACGGCGTCGGGCCTTGGGGAGTTGGGGTGGGAGAGCTTCGCCGAGGCCTTGAGTGCCTGTGGTCGGGTGAGGCCGCAGGTCTGGACGAGGTACTCTTCGACGGCGAATCCGGTGTGCCGGGAAGCGGCCGCGGAGAGGAGGCGGTGGAGCGAGGGGTTAGAGGCGGGTGATGGGGGAGGTGGCGGGAGAGGCGAGGAGGTGGGCGAGGATGCGGCTCCGACGGCGGAGCATGACGGCGGCGGCGGCGGAGAGAGAGAGAGATCGACGCGGGGGCCGCCGTCCGCCAGATTTGGTTCACTTCAACCGAACCGAGCAACAAGGTGGCCCCACGCGTCAGTCAGCTCTAGTCTCGTGTGCCATATGCATGGACTGATCCAGACAGACTAGAGTGAGTAATTCGTCTTGTGGAATTTCCTGTTCCTTCTTCCCCTTACCAAAATTAAGATGACAATTTATTTGAGATAAAAAAAAAGGTTGACATTTCGTTTGAGGTAACAAAAAAAATGACATGTTACTTCTAATTTTCTTTTTACAATCTTAAAATATAAGGTTTTTCTCGAGGGCGTGGGGGGTACACACGTCACTAGAACAGGCACATATCGCCGTAAATAAACAAAAACAAGAAAAAAAATTGATTCATCTCTAAAAAATGAAAATGCTATCCAGCAACCGTTCCCCAGGAGGAAATCCCCAACAAAGGTCCTAGAACCACATGATCAAGATCTGACATTAGCAGGAAATGCACTAGAATAAGCCAAATGACATGCTTTTTGTTAAAATTTCATCCCAAATTAGTAAAACTACCAGTCTCGTTATTTGCAAATGTTATCTTGGCCAACGAACTATAATACACAATGATGTGGCTTATGGTACCAGTAGGATACCAGTGGCAAGTTAACAATCTGACAAGGCTAGGCGTTTGCCATGCCTAAAATTTGTTGTATATGCTGGTCTATAAAGTAAAATTTTGTAAAACTAAACTGAAGTGCATATACATGTATGTACTCTCTGCTACACGTAAAATTTGTTCTTGCCTCGAACATTATATGAAGGAGTACAGAAAAGCAAGCTTTTCATGTATGTCATGGTGTTTGTGTTGGGGAACAAAGCACGGAAAACAAAAAAAATATGAACACCCAAGATCTAACTATGGAGATGCATAGCAATGAGAGGGGAGTGTATGTCTACATACCCTCGTAGACCGTTAAGCGAAAACATATATTACGCGCGCGGTTGATGTAGTCGTACTCGTGAAGATCCGATCGTGATCCAATCCGATTTAACGCCGAACGGACGGCACCTTCGTGTTCAGCACACGTGCGACTTGGTGATGTCTCCTCCTTCTTGATTCAGCAAGCAAGAGGGAGAAGTAGATGAGATCTCAACCAACATGCCGACATGGTGAAGATGGTGGTGGTGCAATGCCGGCAGGATTTTGCCAAACGCTGCCGAAACGAATCCAAGGAGAAACGGGAGTAACGGGAGAGGGAGGGTTGCGAGCGGGGCGTCCGTAATATAAGATCCGGTGACTAACCCCTTAGTCACATTGCTTGCAAGTTTCTTGTGATGTTGTGTTGCCGAGAGGACCGAGAGATACCTCTTCATCATAGGGAATGACTAATCATAATCATTCACGTCAATCCAACAGACATCCTCGGAGATACCTGTAGAACACATCTATGATCATCCAGTTATGAAGTGAAGTTTGATAGCACACAAGGTATTCTTCCGGTGTCAGGGAGTTGCATGATCTCATGGTCTTAAGAAAAGATACTTGACATGAAGAAACCAGTAGCAATAAACTTAAGTGATACGATCATATGTAAGCTTACAATTGGGTCTTGTACACCCCATCATTCTCCTAATGATGTGATCTCGTTATGAAATGACAACTCGTGTCTGTAGTTAGGAAACCTTAACCATCTTTGATCAACATGCTAGTCCAGTAGAGGCTCACTAGGGACACAATATTGTTTATGTATCCACACATGTATCTAAGATTCCGATCGATACAATTTTAGCATGGATAATAAATGTTTATCATGAACAGAGAAATATGGTAATAACCAATTTATTATTGAAGTGCCTAGAACTCATCTAGATGAGTGGTCTCATTCACCTATAAAACAAAAACAGATAAAAGTAGTACTACAACTCACATCAATACACACATCTTAAAGTATCACATCCAATGGCTATAAAAATGAATGAGACATAACTAAAACTCAGCTAGATGAGTTCTAGCAAAACCTATTTATTATTTCCTTTAGAGCATATTTTCAACAATTTGCTTGATTTGCAACCACAACTCCTTTCGATTTTAGACTACGAGTAGAAATGTGTCGAAAGAGTTGTAGTTTTTACCAAGCTTATGCATGTCAGATCGTGACATGAGAATCATGTTGAGCTACCAGATGTTAAATTGTTAAACTGCACAAACGAGGTAATATTGGACTATGTGAGGGTATGTTAAGCCCGAGTGGTTAATACATTATCGGGTTCGTCATGCGATGTACTATCCAGATGTTATGTACTGATTTGCGTTAAGTTCTTGGATCTAGAAATAAAAGGAGAAAGAAGAAGGAGTAGCTGGGAACATGATAAGGAATAAAGGATATGATAAGAAGAACAACTTCCCTCTTTTTTGCCAGTTCAATATAATTGATATTCGATAATCACATCCAGTTCAACCACCCACTTCCTCTGTTTCTAAATATAAGACCTTTTAGAGATATCACTATGGATTACATACGGAGCAAAATAAATAACGTATACTCTAAAATATGTCTATATATATTTGTATGTAGTCTATAATGAAATCTTTAAAAGGTTTTATATTTTAAAACCGAGGGAATACTACTTAAAGTCATGTACAATTGTTGACAATCTTATTTGAATCCTGCCAGGTAATCTAGAAATGACAAAACACTATGTTGTATAATGAGTTATCTCTTAACCTTATCTCTATTAACTAGATATTGCTAAAAATATAATGAGACATTTATTTATGGCCAAGAGGTCATATCTTAATTAAGAGAAGGCACGATTTTCTTCCTTCAGATTTTTCTTTCCTCACCTCAACATTTATCCCGCATGGTTATGCCAACGTATATACTTTCTTCGTTTTTAAATATAAGTTTTTTAAATGTTTCACTAAAAAACTAAATACGGATGTATATAGACATATTTAGAATGTAGATTCATTCATTTTATTTCGTATGTTCTCCTAAAAAGATTTACATTTAAAAATGGAGGTAATAATCCCTCTGTCACGGTTTAGAAGGCGTGCATGCAAATTCTTTAGGACCTAGGTTGTTATTGATTGGCTGTAAAATGAGTTAAAAAATAGCATTCACACTACACATGCATACAGAAGTAGTACAACGGAGTACTAATTAGCTGCTAGGAGTAAATGCAACGTGCCTTAATCTTTGTTTATTTTGGAAACGCACGCAAGTCCAACTGTGCCTCCTAACCCGTGACGGAGGGAGTATTATCATTGGGAGTGGCTAGAACTCATCTAGATGAGATATAATTTGGTCTCATTCACTTTTTTTATGATATGTTATTGTTTTTCCCTTGTGCTTCTTTTCTTGTGTTATGTTGGCTGGGTTGGGCTTGTTTTTACTACGTAGCTATGTGTCTTTTTTTTTCTACATTTGCATGGCTGAAAGAAGGAAATGCTTACACGTAAATCTTCTACACATGTCAACTAGGATATACGAATGCATCATGTTCACTGATGCTTGTGTCTTTTCTTTTTTGCATTTGCATGTCTACAGATGCACATGCAACTGGTCTGACAACCCCCGTCCCGAACCCAGTTGCAGTCTCCTGGCATCCAGTGCAATTGCAGTCGGGTTTCAATGCTTGAAGTTGCATGTCTACTGGCGCACATGCAACTGGCCTGACAACCCACGTCCCGAACCCAGTTGCAATCTCTTTACACCTAGTGTAATTGCAGTCAGGTTCCAATGCTTGAAGTTGCATGTCTAAAGGTGCACATGTAACTGGTCTAACAACCCCCATCTCGAACCCAGTTGCAGTCTCTTTCCACCTAGTGCAATTGCAGTCGGGTTCCAATACTTGAAGTTGCATGTCTAAAAATGAACATGCAACTGGTCCGACAACCCCCATCCCGAACCCAGTTGCAGTCTCTTTGCACCTAGTGCAATTACAGTCGGGTTCTAATGCTTGAAGTTGCATGTCTAATAGTGAATAAGCAACTAGTCCGGCAACCCCCACCCTGACCCAGTTGCAGTCTCCTTACACCCAATGCAATTGCAGCTGAGTTATAGTGTTTGAAGTTGCATGTCTAATGTTAGACATGCAACTAGCCCGATAACCCTCGTTGTGGCATTGCCTAATGAGAGAAAATATCTGAGAACACAAAATATAAGTATAAAAAATTATTTTCTAGTACATTTAAAAAGATAACCAAATTTCATCTCAGTAAAAAGTAGTTTAAAAAATCTCTAAATGTTCTCTTCCAACCAAACAATGAAAACAAAATAAAATGAAAAAATATTAAAAAAAAGTAAAATAGGAATAATAGATAAAAAATGAAACAACAAAGAAAACCAAAATGCAGAAAAGAAGTATAAAAAATCTTCTAGTACATTTAAAGAATTAAATATTATTTAAAATATATTTACATGTTCTCTCCCAACCAAAAAATAAAAACCAAAAAAGTAAAAAAAAATGAAGTTAAAATAGAAATTTAAATAGGAATAATGAATAAAATAGAGCAGCAAAGAAAAACAAAGTGCAAAAAAAAGACACCTATACCTTTATTTATCTCCCGTGCATCCATGCAGCCTAGGTCACGGAGAGAAAAACGAAAACCCATGACGGGTCCTCTCTTCTGAGTGTGAGATAAAAAAAGGTGCGGCAAAAAAAAAACGGCCCGCGAGCCGAGCAGTGGGACACGGCCTTTGTCACTGTGAAGCTTTCCACCTCGTCTAAACAAAAGACAAAACACGGATCACAGCGTGATTGAATCCGACGATTGAAAAAAGTGAATGAGACCAAAAGATTTCTCATGCGAATGAGTTTTAGCAAAATCGTTAGTATATGCCCTAATTAATAAGAATTACAGAGCATGCAGGCTCAACCAATCAGGCTACCCACTCAGTCACACGTACGTACAACGACATGGAGGGACGCCCGGTATATCCTAGCCGTACACACTGATTGCTGGGACCAGTTTGTCTTTCACTGGTCCTTTTGATGGGGTCGTCAGAGTGACAGGGATACTCTTATCAACTGATTCGTACACGTATCTATGTGGAAGTTGGGAACTAAACATTATTAGTCTTCCGTGTTTGGAATGTTGCGTCGGTCTGTTTTGTTCAATAGTAATGGTTTCATTTTTGATGAGTCACTTTGTAGGTCAGCAAAGCGGCATACCAGCGATGAAGCCTCGTCGAGTTCGGATGAAAAGGTGATTCGTTATTTTCTTCTTTGATGACTGCTATAGTGCATAGGTGACGGGCGTTGGCGCCAAGTTCAAAGGATTCTTAAGTTATGACTCTATTTTTTTGTTTTTTGGTTGATATTTCTTTGTGTATAAGCTAGTGTTCTGTTTTTGGTTTTGTCAGGTTGTCCTATAATCCTTGTGATATAAAAATAAGACACATATTACGATGAAAAAAAAAGAGAAACGGGAAGGAAGCGAAGACAGTGGTCGTCGTGTCTTGCATCGCGCGGCACGCGGAGCACACGCGAGGCGGTCGGTGAGATCGATGGTCAATAAGAGGAGGACAAGTACTCCCCCGTTTCTAAATATAAGTCTTTTAAAAAATTTCACTAGGGGTTTACATACGGAACAAAATGAATGAATATACACTCTTAAATAAGTCTATATACATCCGTATATAGTCCACTGATAAAACCTTTGGAAAGACTTATATTAAGTCTATATACATCCGTATATAGTCCACTGATAAAACCTTTGGAAAGACTTATATTTAGGAACGGAGGGAGTACGTGCCAATCTCCCCACGTGCGTGCGTGCATGCGTACTTCGCACTTGCTTGACCTGCTCTGCTCCTTCCGGCGCGTTTCCTCGCGGCGGCAAAATCCTACGGTGCGTGCGTGGTTAAATTGCTTGCCGCCGTTGTGGAGCAGATAGCCTTGGACTTGTACGTCACCCGTGACATGACTTCTCCCCGTGCTCCCCAAGTTGCCTCGATCCTTCTCTTCTCTTGCTTTTAACTTTTCCGCGGTTGCTTCAGCAGCTTGCATGCCAAGTCAAGTCTAATCTTCCTGGCCGTCCATCACGTCCTACTCTATATATAACGATCGGGCACGCGCCTCAACCCTCCCACAAGTGCCAAAGCATTTGGAAGCATCATCCATCCATCCACCCTACTCTCTCTTACCTAGGCTCCCACACCCTCTTACCTCAAAGCGAGGCAGCAGCTAGCGGCGGCGCAGCAGCAAGAAGAGAGGAGGAGGAGGTGATAGGACATGGCGTCGATGATGGGAGGAGACTTCGTGGAGGCCTACGTGCTCAAGAACGCCTACAAGGAGAAGATGAGGCGCATGGACCAAGCCGAAGCGGCGGCGCTCGACGACGCCAAGAGCGGCAAGGACGACAAGCATGCCGCCGGCGCCGTTGGAGACAAGAAGAAGGCTGCTGGTGGTGGCGCGAGCGGCAGGGGAGGATTCTTTGGCCTTATGAAGAAGAAGGTGCACCCCAAACCCAAAGCGGCGGCGGTGGCGGCTACTTCCTCTTGATTGTATTACAGTACTGTATTTGCCATGCCACGAAGTTGTAAGCCGCAACTTTCTTCTAGCTAGGAGCGTGTGTGTGTGTTAGTTTGTTCTTCCGAATCCAAGGAGGGTGTAAAGCAAGTTCTTTTGTTGATTGGTCAAACAAACTTGACAGAAATTATGTCAAGAATAATCCTGCATTATTTGAGTTGATCTCCGTTTTTTACCTGTCTGCGCAATATTCTGCACCTACCATGGTAGCTTGCTAGCCGGGCTCGAATTGGAAAACACATAGCTATGGCGGGTCATCTTGGCGCCCACCACATCTACTTGCGTAGCTCCGGTGGGGCTGTTTTAGCATTCGCCACACCTTGCTTTCAAAATTAGCAATGGCGGGTGACATGCAACGCTCGCCACTAACGGGGTTCACGTATGAGTTATTTTCCAGAATTGTGATCTAGAATAAAATAAGAAGATACTTTTGGGATAAAGCATCGCCGTCTCGAGCACAAAACTAGGCCGAGGCCCTTTTGCTCTCCATTAGAGAGATTATGTTGGGGAAACTTCCCTTCAGGAGGGAAAATAGAAGCTATCATCATCTCCAATGTCTCCTCCTTCGTGGGAGGACCAATCTTCATTAGCACCATCTCATCTCAAGCTCTAGTTTATCTCTTGTAAGAAATCTTTGTCTCAAAATCTCAGATTGATACCTGTGAGTTACTAGTAGCGTTGATTACATCTTATAGTGGTTTATTTGGTGAAACATAATATTTTCAAATGCTTATTCGTAATTATCATACCTATGATCTTGAACATGGTGACGATTTGTGAGTAGTTACTTTTGTTTCCGAGGACATGAGAGAAGTCTTGTTATAAGTAATCATGTAAAGTTGGTATTCATTTGAAATTTTGATGATATGTATGTTGTTGCTTCTCTTAGTGGTGTCATGTGAACATCGACTACAAGATACTTCACCATGTTATAGGCGTAAGGAAAGGCATTGTGGAGTAATAAGTAGATGATGGGTTGCTAGAGTGACAGAAGCTTAAACCCTAGTCTATGTGTTATTTCATAAGGGGCCGATTCGGATCCACACGTTTTATGCTATGGTTAAATTTATCTTAGTTCTTCTTTCGTAGTTGCGGATACTTGCAAGAGGGGTAATCATAAGTCAGTTGCTTGTATAATTAAGAAAACACCTTAGCATCGGTCCACCCACATATCAAATTATCAAAATAACGAACGTGAATCAACTCAACATGATGAACATGACTAGGCGGAAATTTCCATGTGTCCTCTGAAGCGTTTTGCTTCATATAAGAGTAATTTCAAGTATGTCCTTTGCAACAAAAAGGATTGGACTATTTTGCCGCACACTTGTCACTATTGTTACTTGTCGCTTGTTATGAATTATCTTGCTACAAAACTATCTATCACTCCCACTTACAACATTTGTAGAGAATACCCTGTAGAAAATTATGACATGGAGAAATGCCCAATGTATCTTAGCCGTACAGAGTGATCATCGGGACCGACTTGTCTTCGACTGATCCTTCGGGTTGATGGTGAGGATCAAGTATATGACCTATATTCCTCACTATTAAAGGAATTCAAAGAGAAAATTCCATCAGAATATCTGGAAGCTAGTGGCAAGAAAGATGTTAGTCGTCGTCTTAGCTGAAAGTTAGTGAAGAAGGTGGGGTCGTTGTGGCAGGCATGACAAAAAGACAACTCTCACCAACTGATTCATATATGTATCCATGTGAAATTCTGAACCAACATTATTAGAGCATCAACAGCCGCAGATATTAAATCTGACCCCTCAAACGTGGACAGTGACCGGCCATGTCTCAAATCTTCTCCTCTACATCCGGATGTCTCATATGACAAACCATCAGTCCATACAAGAGCATTTCAACCACGAAATTGACGTACTACGTAGATCAAGTGACCTATAATACCCTAATCCTCGTCGGAGATGTCCACTATCTCCGTGCCCGACTCCAGATACATGGGAGGCAGCTGCAGCTTCGGCTGCACCGCTCTACCTCCGCCTCTGCGTCGAGTTTGGTGAAAACACAACGGTCGTTGCCTGCTTTTGTTGGATGAACTGTCGATTGGTCTCCACATAGGTGTCATCCTGGATGGACTCCAGGATGGCCTGCTGCCCCGCCATCTCGGCCTATTGGGCGACCGAGAATTTTGCTTCTGCCTGATTCATGTTTTAGCCCGAAATCGGAGCCACTTTCTCCTCCTCCTCCTACGGCTCCTCCTCCTCCATCGGAGCAGATGTTGCTCCTCCTTGTGTAGTTTTTCATTTGGCTTCTGCTGGTATGGAGGCAGACCGGTTGCGAGGCAAGCGGTGTGCCTCGACCGGATATTCTCCTTGATCTGGAAGCCGCACTCCAACATGAGCAAAGCATAGGTCATCTTCTTTTCTCGGGCCATGGCGAAGGAGGACGACATGTGATGAATGGCGGAGCAGGAGAGTTGGTGGATGAGCTCGAGTTGGAGGCAACAAGAGGGAGGAGTTCGATGTGCCTAGAGTTGGGGGACGCCGACCTGTTTGAATAGCCGGACTTGGCCATGAACGACAGGCCAGAGGGCGCCACACGACATTCACACCCTTACCGTAGGAGATGTACGTCAGACCGGTGGGTTTCCGGGCGATTCCGTGTGGGGCCCCTCATCAGTCCGACGTGGTGAACGCACCCACATGCCCCGAATGCATTTTTATGTTTCCATATCCGTTTTAAATTTGGGATGAATACGAGGGATGCCAGTTAGCAAGGACATTTGATACCCATTTGAGAGGCTCGTTTGGATCGCCTTTTGTGATCAAGGAGTGACCGCGCCGTCCATCCGGATATTTGAGATGAGTTTAGGACACACGGATGTAGATTCTCTTGGAGCATCTATAGTCGGACTTGGCAAATCCAACCCCCTGTATGCCCGTGGGCGCGTCCACGGCCAGTGCCCGTCGGACCCTCATATGTTGCGCCACAGATCCACATACCTCAAACGCAGTCCTCAAATCCATGCAATCCATGCACGCCAATGACCCAATACACAATTTTTGAATTCAATAGTTAAAAAAGTAAATGAAATCATAGTTCAACAAACCGGACATGCCAAAAAAAATCAACGTCCGAGTTACAAGGGGTGCTTGTCCGATCACTGCTCGGACGAGTTCATCCATGCGTCCTGCACTGCGTGGGCAGGCTTCTTTGCCTGCATCCGTGTAACGACCCGAACCTGATAAGATTAGATCGCTATGTGCTTATTGTGCTAATCCCCGGATCAATAGCTAGCACACACAGTACAAGATCTAATATGAAAAATAAACCACATGTCATAATGTTACATCGCAAATCTAGAATTTAATATAATACATACCTCCATAGCTCAAGGATAACATACACACAAAACATAGCGGAAAAGCAAGTAAAATCTTCATGAAGTCCATCAACATCACACGCAAATGCTGAGTATAAACATCGTAACCCTAAATCGTAGCACTCACTCATCGTACAATATCTGCAACATGATAAGTTGCAGCCACAAGGGTCAGTACGTTCAATGTACTGGCAAGTCACACAAGAAAGATATAACAGACCTACATCTACATGTAGGGTATATCAAGAGGACAATGTAGTGGTTATTTTGCAGAAAAGCTATTTTTTCCTGATAACTACACAATAGTCAAATTTTAATTTTGTCTTGCTACAGTTAATACATATGGTTGAATGGGCAATCCAATTCCAACCTATGCCCATCATTAAGTTTCCCACTCAATTTTTATTAAGGTATCATCTGTCAAGATCATCCAACAACTATAATGGTCTAGCTGCTCAAAATCGCCTGTAACCGGGGACATGGCTAATCATGATCAGTTTTTACACTGTACAGTGGTTAGTACGCTTTACCCACTGGACTCAACCCGAAGATTGAGACGAAGTCTTTCAAAAGTAGTCACCTAGTCCCACAGAAGGCCCATCCCAACTATCATAACTACATCTGTTGGCACATTAGGATAAGGTTTCCACAACTGATCAACTAAGCCAGAGCCCGTATAGCCAATGATCGCACATGGAAGCTACTAGTCACTAAGTCTGTCTGATCTTTTTGAACCTATGCGGCATTCCACTTACATTCAGCGGGTATAAACCATGATGTTCTTGAAACCACCTAGCAATACCACATCCGCCCAGAGGTGAATTATATATATATATATATATATATATATATATATATATATATATATATATATATATATATATATATATTAAATTTCAACACAAATTACATAATAGTCCTCACATAATCTCAATGAATACATGAACCAATCCCCGTCTACACAGCATAGCAAGAATACACTACCACGATCTACATAAGGATCTACTAAGCTGGATCTCAATAGCAATAACATACTACCATAATATTCCTACACATGCATGATATAGTAATGTGATGTAGAAATACATGCATACAAAAATAGGGTAAAGGATGATCAAGGTGTAACTTGCCTTATACACTACTGTTGTAGTTAGTGGCACTCACAATCCTAGCAAAGTTAATATTCATACTCTGGACAATCTACACGTTTCAACAACACAACAAATAAATCGCCACAACTCAAATAACACAAAACATACCAAACAACGATAAATTATTTTAAAATTCAAACAACAGTAGAACATTAGGAGGTATTTATAATGTACCGGCTAATAGGATCAGAACACAAAAGGAATCAACTCAATTGGATACACGGTTTGAAAGATATATGGCCTCCGGAAGATTGAATTCAAATTTGAAAGAATTCAAATTTAAACAATGCAAAAGTGTGGAATTTTACTTCTTCCAAATTATCCTGATAAATGCGAGTACGTACGAAAAAGAATCGGTGAATTTGCACATGCACATCTCAAGTTATAGGCAAAACAATTTTTTATATGAATTTGTTTGATTTTTTTCTGCCATGGCAGCATTATGGGGCCAAATTCACTGCTTTGATCTTTTTCTGAATGTTAAGCCAGATCTGACACCGATGGGGAAAAAAATCGGATCTGACCTTTTGTTACTGCCGGACCCCTTGGCGGTAGGGTATAACAACCTACTGCCGAGGTCCCTGGCGGTAGGGTAGCACGCCTACCGTAAAAAGAAATCTTAGTTGCACATACAATATGTGTGCATACCTACCGCGAGACACTATGACGGTAGGGTTACACATGCTACCGCCAATCCCTCTGACGGTAGGCCATTTTCCTATCATCAGGGACCTTGTCGATAGGTTGTTATACTGTACCGCCAAAAGATCTCGCGGTAGCAAAAGCGTCAAATTCGATATATTTTTTTCTTCACCGGTGTAAAATAGGACTTAAGGTTCAAAAAAAGGTTAAAACAGTGAATTTGGCCGCACTATGGGGCTGTTGTTGCCGTGGCTACTCTGTTTGTGCGTGTGCGCGACGTGGCACATTGCTACTAGAAGAAGTTGTTTGCTGCGGAGATTATAGGGCGGACGTACACAAATTAATGGATAACGGTTCGGCACGAAAAAAAACAATAACGGGTGATCTAATCTCGGCCATAGGCTGCCGACCGAACAGAGGAAGGTGCGCACCAAAGAAGAACAAAGGAGGTGGTGCCGGACTTGAGGAAGATGACAGCGCGGGCGGCTCGCACGTCGACCGTGGAGTCGCTTAAGCGGATCTCCGATACTCCTAGAAGACGGACCAAGGTAACGCGGACGACAGAGAACTTGAAGACGTCCACGGAGAGGACTGGGGACTGCTCCCGCGACGGCACCTTCGGGCTGGAGTCAAGGTGGCGGCGATCTTCTTGGAGTCCGAGCCGATGCGGTCGCCACGGTGCTCCCCTGCGCGAATTAATTGCTGAGAAAGAGATAGGAGACATATGGGAACAAAATAGGAGGAAGAAGGAAGGCTTGGGACTGTTGGAATTAAGCACGATAGCCTTGTCCGGCTCGGACAGGTACAATCACCATGTAGATTAGGACTCGTACTGCTAGCTATTGCTGTTATATATATGTGTAATCTATTCCTGTAATCTCAGATCAATACAAAGCAATAGATCAACACGACCGACAAGGCCTTGGTTTAGCCATCCAAAACCCAGCGTCTCTTGTTCTCGTGTGTGCGTTTTGCCTGCCGGTGACTCGATCTAGCTAGTATACGAAGCTAGCTAGCCACCTCTGCAAATCCATCCAGCTAGTTCTATGCCTGGTTAGCTACGTTGTTGCGTACGTGTACGTCTCCGCGGAAAGTAGTCGCTGGAGTTAGCACGGACGGGACCAAGCCAACAATTGGTATCTAGAGCTAGGTTGATCTTCTAGTAACGGAAGATCATGTCGGAGGACGACAAGGCCAAGCAGCTGGCGGCGTACTCCGGTGCGGCTAAAGTATTTGCTGCTCCAGTGAGTTCGTCATACCCACGATTTGATCGCGAGAACTTCGGGATTTGGAAGGCCCTGATGGAGTGTGGTCTCCGCGCCAACGTGTTGTGGGACGCAGTCGATCCAGGAGGCGACGCTTTCAAGAAAGGAGGAGCCGAGAACTCGAAGGATCGGCAGGCGGCATCGGCGATTTACTCGGTGATGTCGATGGATGTCCTCCAACACCTGATCGCCAAAGAAATGGCGAAGGAGGTGTGGGATACCTTGGAGCTCATGTTCGAGGGACACGACCGCGTCAAGCAAGCCAATCTCCAAACTCTCTTAAGGAAATATGAGACTTTGGTCATGGGCGACAATGAGTCCGCGGACGTGTTCGCTTCACGCGTCGCTACTCTCGTCAATCGGATCCGCACACTTGGAGAAAACCTCACGGAGGCCTTGGTTGTCCGTCGGTTCTTGCGTGCGGCTCCTCCCCGGTACGTGCAAATTGTCACGGCGATCGAGCAGTGCGTCGATCTCGCGACACTGTCCATTGATAATCTCGTCGGACGCTACAAGGCTCACGACGAGCGTATGCGGTATAGTCTCGGGGACGGGAAGAATGATGAGCATGTCATTCTCACGCGGGCTCAGTGGCAAGCGTTGGACTCAAGGAAAGGAGGTGAGGGCTCAAGCAAAAACACTCGCCAAGATCGTGCGCCAAACGAGCAAATTCAGAAGAACGCCAGCGACGGCGCTCCGAAGAAGAAAAATAAGTTCGACAAGCGCAAGATCAAGTGTCACAACTGATTCATAATGAGGCGCTTCAAGTCGGAGTGCAAGAAACCACCGAAGGAGAAAGCTTTCATGGCCAAGGAAGGCGATGATGGCGACATGATGCTCATGGTCGAAGTATGCGAGCTAATGGACGAGGATAGTCCAACTCCTAAGGCGCCAGCTACGGAGGTTGTTACGCTCATAGAGATGGCAGTTTATCTTCATGACAAGAAGAGGATGAACTCAGCGAGGCACGTGTGGTACCTCGACACGGGCGCTAGCAACCACATGACCGGCGACAAGGACCAGTTTTCTGAGCTCAGACTTTCGGTGGGAGGCACGGTTCGGTTCGGCGATGGACGGACCGTTGACATCGCAGGCCGATGTACTGTCATGTTTGAATTGAAGAATGGCGGTCACAAGGTACTCACGGATGTTTACTATATTCCCAAGCTAAAGAGTAGCATCATAAGTCTTGGCCAGCTCGAGGAGCGTGGTTGCAAGATTGTGCTCGAAGATGGCTATCTATGGGGGTATGATCGTCAGAGGATGCTAATCATGAAGGTGCAGAGGTCACCGAACAGACTTTACATCCTCAACTTGTCTCGTGTGGATCCAATATGTCTCTTGTCGAGCATGGATGACTCGGCATGGAAGTGGCACGCACGCTACGGACATCTAAATTTCCAGGCTCTTCGGCAACTTGGAGAAAAAGAGATGGTACGTGGCCTACCGTGCATCGAACATGTCGACCAAGTGTGCGATGGCTGCCTTATTGGGAAACAAAGGAGGGCCCCGTTCCCAAGAGAGGGAAACTTTAGAGCGAGTAAAGTTCTTGAGTTGGTCCACGGAGATTTGTGCGGGCCGATTACACCGGCCGCCCCTGCCGGAAATAGATATTTCTTGCTCATCGTTGACGACTTCAGCAGATACATGTGGATTGTATTGTCGAAGACGAAGGATCAAGCTTTGGAAGCCTTCAGGATAGTAAAAATGGCGTCCGAAGTAGAATCCGAAGCCAAGTTGAAGGCCCTCCGTACCGATCGGGGGGGGGGGGGGTGAGTTCAAGTCTCATGAATTCACAAGATTCTGTGAAACACACGGGATCAAGAGGTATCGTACGACGCCATATTCACCACAGCAAAATGGTTTGTGGAGCGGAGGAACCAAACTGTGGTGGCGATGGCACGGAGCATGTTAAAGAGTAAAGGCATGCCCGGCAAGTATTGGGGTGAGGCGGTCAATACGGCCGTTTATTTGCTGAACCGGGCTCCAACCAAGAGTGTGGTTGGAATGACGCCGTACGAAGCATGGTACGGACACAAGCCGCGGTTGATCATCTTCGTACTTTCGGGTGCGTGGCGCATGTGAAGACAGTGGCGGGGCATACTAGCAAATTGGCAGATCGGAGTACTCCAATGTTATTGGTTGGCTATGAAGCGGGCACAAAGGCGTACCGTGCGTGCAACCCCTCGAACAACCAGGTAGTTGTGACCCGTGATGTGGTCTTTGAAGAAGCGAGGTCATGGAATTGGAACTCCACCGAGCAAGTATACCCGTCATCAGATGACATTTTTAATGTCGTTTACGACGAACCTGAACATGCAGAAGGTGACGATCAACTGAAGACGTCGTCGGGACAGAGCGATCCTCCGAACACAGGCGCTACTAAAAACACGCCAGCTAGTTCGGCCGTGTCGCTTGAGCCCACGATCAGCACGTCCCCTAGCGTTGCTGGGTCTACATGCAGCAACCGAAGCAAGGGAGCCATACAAGCTGCAGCCTGCAGCACGCCTGACAGCTTTCCCCGTAGCGCCGGTAGCCCAGGCCGTGGCACCTCTCCTGGAGGTTCACGTGATGGTGGTATGACCCAGAGTCCACCAAGCCACGTGCATGGGGCTGATGGTTCTCTTGTACGTGCACCAGTTTCAATTGGTTCACCTCATGGATGTGTAGCCAGCCCAGGGGTGCTCCAATCGCTAGAAATCAGAAGTGTGGCAACTTCAGCAGAAAATTCTTCGTCTTCGACGAAAGAGGAGGCGAGGGAACGTCCGCCAACACCAGTACGTCTTCAATCAGTGGTGGATTTATATCCGAAGGAAACATTTCGAACCATAAATCCGGTGAAAATTAAAAGAAGAGGACGACAATGTTTGCTTAGCGTTGAGGAACCGACAAAGTTTGAAGAAGCAAACACGGAGGAGTGTTGGCGTCATGCTATGGATGAGGAGTTGGGGTTGATCCTAGACAACAAAACATGGGAGCTCGTGGATCCTCCCAACGGCCATAAAATTATAGGGCTCAAGTGGGTGTACGAGGTCAAAAAGGATGCCGATGGAAATCTTTTGAAGTACAAAGCAAGGCTCGTAGCTAAGGGATACGTGCAAGAGCAAGGTGTGGATTTCGAAGAAGTGTTTGCTCCAGTTACAAGGATGGAATCGGTGAGGCTAGTTATAGATCTCGCGGCTCAAGAATCTTGGAGGCTACATCACATGGATGTAAAATCCGCGTTTTTGAACGGGGAGTTGGAAGAAGAAGTTTATGTCAAGCAACCATCGGGGTACATCAAAGAAGGAGAGGAACACAAGGTGCTGAAACTACACAAGCCATTGTACGGGCTATGTCAAGCTCCTCGGGCATGGAACATCAAACTTGATCGTACACTGTTTTCTCTTGGTTTTGAGAAAAGTCCACCAGAGCACGCTATGTATAAGCGAGGCAAAGGCAAGGATCGTCTCTTAGTGAGCATCTATGTTGATGATCTTTTGATAACCGGAGCAGATGAGGAGGAGATCGCTAGATTCAAGCTAGAAATGAAGGAGCTATTCAAGATGAGTGATCTAGGGCTCTTAAGTTACTATCTCGGGATTGAGGTACAACAAAAGCCTGAGGGGATCACACTATGCCAGGAGGCATATGCAAAGAAGATTCTTGAAAGCTGTGGCATGGAGGACTGCAAACCAACTTTTGTTTCGATGGAGCCTCGTCTTAAACTTAGCAAGAGAAGCAAAGCACCCGTGGTTGATGCAACAGAGTATAGGAGTGTGGTCGGAAGCCTAAGGTATCTTGTGAATACATGACCAGACTTGGCCTATTCCGTTGGCGTAGTGAGTCGCTTCATGGAAGCACCCACGAAGGAACATTGGGCGGCTGTGAAACATATACTCACATATATCAAAGGGACAACAAATTTTGGTTGTGTCTATTCGAGAGGGAAGAAGGAGATGGTGGAGCTACTTGGCTATAGTGATAGTGACCTGGCAGGAGATGTGGACGACCGTAAAAGTACCTCGGGAGTGGCATATTTCTTGGGCGGGAGCATAGTGACTTGGCTATCACAAAAGCAGAAGGTGGTCGCGTTATCATCATGTGAAGCGGAGTATATTGTAGCTGCAACCGTGGCGTGTCAAGGTGTGTTTCTAGAAAGGCTACTCGGTGACCTCACAAACAAGGAACCGAAAGGAATGGTGCTCTATGTTGACAACAAGTCTGTGATTGCTCTATGTAAGAATCATGTGCATCATGACAGGAGCAAGCACATTGATACGAGGTATCACTACATACGGCAGTGCGTGGAAGAAGGCAAGATTAAAGTCAACTACGTTTGCACCGATGATCAGCTTGCAGATATTTTGACCAAATCTTTGGGACGACAGAAGTTCACGGAGATGCGGGGAAGGATCGGCGTCCAAGCTGTGAAGTGAGGACATCGTGTTTAGGGTGGTGATTGTTGGAATTAACCACGATAGCCTTGTCCGGCTCGGACAGGTACAATCACCATGTAGATTAGGACTCGTATTGCTAGCTATTGCTGCTATATATATGTGTAATGTACCCCTGTAATCTCAGATCAATACAAAGCAATAGATCAACAGGACCGACAAGGCCTTGGTTTAGCCATCCAAAACCCAGCGTCTCTTGTTCTCGTGTGTGCATTTTGCCTGCCGGTGACTCGATCTAGCTAGCATACGAAGCTAGCTAGCCACCTCTGCAAATCCATCCAGCTAGTTCTGTGCCTGGTTAGCTACGTTGTTGCGTACGTGTACGTCTCCGCGGAAAGTACACGTTGGAGTTAGCACGGACGGGACCAAGCCAACAATTGGTATCTAGAGCTAGGTTGATCTTGTAGTAACGGAAGATCATGTCGGAGGATGACAAGGCCAAGAAGATGGCGGCGTACTCCGGTGCGGCTAAAGTATTTGCTGCTCTGGCGAGTTCGTCATACCCACGATTTGATCGCGAGAACTTCGGGATTTGGAAGGCCCTGAGGGAGTGTGGTCTCCGCGCCAACGTGTTGTGGGACGCAGTCGATCCAGGAGGCGACGCTTTCAAGAAAGGAGGAGCCGAGAACTCGAAGGATCGGCAGGCGGCATAGGCGATTTACTCGGTGATGTCGATGGATGTCCTCCAACACCTGATCGCCAAAGAAATGGCGAAGGAGGTGTGGGATACCTTGGAGCTCATGTTCGGGGGACACGACCGCGTCAAGCAAGCCAATCTCCAAGCTCTCTTAAGGAACTATGAGACTTTGGTCATGGGCGACAATGAGTCCGTGGACGTGTTCGCTTCACGCGTCGCTACTCTCGTCAATCGGATCCGTGCACTTGGAGAAAACCTCACGGAGGCCTCGGTTGTCCGTCGGTTCTTGCGCGCGGCTCCTTCTCGGTACGTGCAAATTGTCACGGCGATCGAGCAGTGCGTTGATCTCGCGACACTGTCCATTGATGATCTCGTCGGACGCTACAAGGCTCACGACGAGCGTATGCGGTATAGTCTCGGGGACGGGAAGAATGATGAGCATGTCATGCTCACGCGGACTCAGTGGCAAGCGTTGGACTCAAGGAAAGGAGGTGAGGGCTCAAGCAAAAACACTCGCCAAGATCGTGCGCCAAACGAGCAAATTTAGAAGAACGCCAGCGACGGCGCTCCGAAGAAGAAAAATAAGTTCGACAAGCGCAAGATCAAGTGTCACAACTGATTCATAATGAGGCACTTCAGGTCGGAGTGCAAGAAACCACCGAAGGAGAAAGCTTTCATGGCCAAGGAAGGCGATGATGGCGACATGATGCTCATGGTCGAAGTATGCGAGCTAATGGGCGAGGATAGTCCAACTCCTAAGGCGCCAGCTACGGAGGTTGTTACGCTCATAGAGGAGGCAGTTTATCTTCACGACAAGAAGAGGATGAACTCAGCGAGGCACGTGTGGTACCTCGACATGGGCGCTAGCAACCACATGACCGGCGACAAGGACCAGTTTTCTGAGCTCAGTCTTTCGGTGGGAGGCACGGTTCGGTTCGGCGATGGACGGACCGTTGACATCGCAGGACGATGTACTGTCCTGTTTGAATTGAAGAATGGCGGTCACAAGGTACTCACGGATGTTTACTATATTCCCAAGCTAAAGAGTAGCATCATAAGTCTTGGCCAGCTCGAGGAGCGTGGTTGCAAGATTGTGCTCGAAGATGGCTATCTATGGGGGTATGATCGTCAGAGGATGCTAATCATGAAGGTGCAGAGGTCACCGAACAGACTTTACATCCTCAACTTGTCTCGTGTGGATCCAATATGTCTCTTGTCGAGCATGGATGACTCGGCATGGAAATGGCACACACGCTACGGACATCTAAATTTCCAGGCTCTTCGGCAACTTGGAGAAAAAGAGATGGTACGTGGCCTACCGTGCATCGAACATGTCGACCAAGTGTGCGATGGCAGCCTTATTGGGAAACAAAGGAGGGCCCCGTTCCCAAGAGAGGGAAACTTTAGAGCGAGTAAAGTTCTTGAGTTGGTCCACGGAGATTTGTGCGGGCCGATTACACCGGCCACCCCTGCCGGAAATAGATATTTCTTGCTCATCGTCGACGACTTCAGTAGATACATGTGGATTGTATTGTTGAAGACGAAGGATCAAGCTTTGGAAGCCTTTAGGATAGTAAAAATGGCGTCCGAAGTAGAATCCGAAGCCAAGTTGAAGGCTCTCCGTACCGATCGGGGGGGGGGGGTGAGTTCAAGTCTCATGAATTCACAAGATTCTGTGAAACACACGGGATCAAGAGGTATCGTACGACACCATATTCACCACAGCAAAATGGTTTGTGGAGCGGAGGAACCAAACTGTGGTGGCGATGGCACGAAGCATGTTAAAGAGTAAAGGCATGCCAGGCAAGTATTGGGGTGAGGCGGTCAATACGGCCGTTTATTTGCTGAACCGGGCTCCAACCAAGAGTGTGGTTGGAATGACGCCGTACGAAGCATGGTACGGACACAAGCCGCGGTTGATCATCTTCGTACTTTCGGGTGCGTGGCGCATGTGAAGACAGTGGCGGGGCATACTAGCAAATTGGCAGATCGGAGTACTCCAATGTTATTGGTTGGCTATGAAGCGGGCACAAAGGCGTACCGTGCGTGCAACCCCTCGAACAACCAGGTAGTTGTGACCCGTGATGTGGTCTTTGAAGAAGCGAGGTCATGGAATTGGAACTCCACCGAGCAAGTATACCCGTCATCAGATGACATTTTTAATGTCGTTTACGACGAACCTGAACATGCAGAAGGTGACGATCAACTGAAGACGTCGTCGGGACAGAGCGATCCTCCGAACACAGGCGCTACTAAAAACACGCCAGCTAGTTCGGCCGTGTCGCTTGAGCCCACGATCAGCACGTCCCCTAGCGTTGCTGGGTCTACATGCAGCAACCGAAGCAAGGGAGCCATACAAGCTGCAGCCTGCAGCACGCCTGACAGCTTTCCCCGTAGCGCCGGTAGCCCAGGCCGTGGCACCTCTCCTGGAGGTTCACGTGATGGTGGTATGACCCAGAGTCCACCAAGCCACGTGCATGGGGCTGATGGTTCTCTTGTACGTGCACCAGTTTCAATTGGTTCACCTCATGGATGTGTAGCCAGCCCAGGGGTGCTCCAATCGCTAGAAATCAGAAGTGTGGCAACTTCAGCAGAAAATTCTTCGTCTTCGACGAAAGAGGAGGCGAGGGAACGTCCGCCAACACCAGTACGTCTTCAATCAGTGGTGGATTTATATCCGAAGGAAACATTTCGAACCATAAATCCGGTGAAAATTAAAAGAAGAGGACGACAATGTTTGCTTAGCGTTGAGGAACCGACAAAGTTTGAAGAAGCAAACACGGAGGAGTGTTGGCGTCATGCTATGGATGAGGAGTTGGGGTTGATCCTAGACAACAAAACATGGGAGCTCGTGGATCCTCCCAACGGCCATAAAATTATAGGGCTCAAGTGGGTGTACGAGGTCAAAAAGGATGCCGATGGAAATCTTTTGAAGTACAAAGCAAGGCTCGTAGCTAAGGGATACGTGCAAGAGCAAGGTGTGGATTTCGAAGAAGTGTTTGCTCCAGTTACAAGGATGGAATCGGTGAGGCTAGTTATAGATCTCGCGGCTCAAGAATCTTGGAGGCTACATCACATGGATGTAAAATCCGCGTTTTTGAACGGGGAGTTGGAAGAAGAAGTTTATGTCAAGCAACCATCGGGGTACATCAAAGAAGGAGAGGAACACAAGGTGCTGAAACTACACAAGCCATTGTACGGGCTATGTCAAGCTCCTCGGGCATGGAACATCAAACTTGATCGTACACTGTTTTCTCTTGGTTTTGAGAAAAGTCCACCAGAGCACGCTATGTATAAGCGAGGCAAAGGCAAGGATCGTCTCTTAGTGAGCATCTATGTTGATGATCTTTTGATAACCGGAGCAGATGAGGAGGAGATCGCTAGATTCAAGCTAGAAATGAAGGAGCTATTCAAGATGAGTGATCTAGGGCTCTTAAGTTACTATCTCGGGATTGAGGTACAACAAAAGCCTGAGGGGATCACACTATGCCAGGAGGCATATGCAAAGAAGATTCTTGAAAGCTGTGGCATGGAGGACTGCAAACCAACTTTTGTTTCGATGGAGCCTCGTCTTAAACTTAGCAAGAGAAGCAAAGCACCCGTGGTTGATGCAACAGAGTATAGGAGTGTGGTCGGAAGCCTAAGGTATCTTGTGAATACATGACCAGACTTGGCCTATTCCGTTGGCGTAGTGAGTCGCTTCATGGAAGCACCCACGAAGGAACATTGGGCGGCTGTGAAACATATACTCACATATATCAAAGGGACAACAAATTTTGGTTGTGTCTATTCGAGAGGGAAGAAGGAGATGGTGGAGCTACTTGGCTATAGTGATAGTGACCTGGCAGGAGATGTGGACGACCGTAAAAGTACCTCGGGAGTGGCATATTTCTTGGGCGGGAGCATAGTGACTTGGCTATCACAAAAGCAGAAGGTGGTCGCGTTATCATCATGTGAAGCGGAGTATATTGTAGCTGCAACCGTGGCGTGTCAAGGTGTGTTTCTAGAAAGGCTACTCGGTGACCTCACAAACAAGGAACCGAAAGGAATGGTGCTCTATGTTGACAACAAGTCTGTGATTGCTCTATGTAAGAATCATGTGCATCATGACAGGAGCAAGCACATTGATACGAGGTATCACTACATACGGCAGTGCGTGGAAGAAGGCAAGATTAAAGTCAACTACGTTTGCACCGATGATCAGCTTGCAGATATTTTGACCAAATCTTTGGGACGACAGAAGTTCACGGAGATGCGGGGAAGGATCGGCGTCCAAGCTGTGAAGTGAGGACATCGTGTTTAGGGTGGTGATTGTTGGAATTAACCACGATAGCCTTGTCCGGCTCGGACAGGTACAATCACCATGTAGATTAGGACTCGTATTGCTAGCTATTGCTGCTATATATATGTGTAATGTACCCCTGTAATCTCAGATCAATACAAAGCAATAGATCAACAGGACCGACAAGGCCTTGGTTTAGCCATCCAAAACCCAGCGTCTCTTGTTCTCGTGTGTGCATTTTGCCTGCCGGTGACTCGATCTAGCTAGCATACGAAGCTAGCTAGCCACCTCTGCAAATCCATCCAGCTAGTTCTGTGCCTGGTTAGCTACGTTGTTGCGTACGTGTACGTCTCCGCGGAAAGTACACGTTGGAGTTAGCACGGACGGGACCAAGCCAACAATTGGTATCTAGAGCTAGGTTGATCTTGTAGTAACGGAAGATCATGTCGGAGGATGACAAGGCCAAGAAGATGGCGGCGTACTCCGGTGCGGCTAAAGTATTTGCTGCTCTGGCGAGTTCGTCATACCCACGATTTGATCGCGAGAACTTCGGGATTTGGAAGGCCCTGAGGGAGTGTGGTCTCCGCGCCAACGTGTTGTGGGACGCAGTCGATCCAGGAGGCGACGCTTTCAAGAAAGGAGGAGCCGAGAACTCGAAGGATCGGCAGGCGGCATAGGCGATTTACTCGGTGATGTCGATGGATGTCCTCCAACACCTGATCGCCAAAGAAATGGCGAAGGAGGTGTGGGATACCTTGGAGCTCATGTTCGGGGGACACGACCGCGTCAAGCAAGCCAATCTCCAAGCTCTCTTAAGGAACTATGAGACTTTGGTCATGGGCGACAATGAGTCCGTGGACGTGTTCGCTTCACGCGTCGCTACTCTCGTCAATCGGATCCGTGCACTTGGAGAAAACCTCACGGAGGCCTCGGTTGTCCGTCGGTTCTTGCGCGCGGCTCCTTCTCGGTACGTGCAAATTGTCACGGCGATCGAGCAGTGCGTTGATCTCGCGACACTGTCCATTGATGATCTCGTCGGACGCTACAAGGCTCACGACGAGCGTATGCGGTATAGTCTCGGGGACGGGAAGAATGATGAGCATGTCATGCTCACGCGGACTCAGTGGCAAGCGTTGGACTCAAGGAAAGGAGGTGAGGGCTCAAGCAAAAACACTCGCCAAGATCGTGCGCCAAACGAGCAAATTTAGAAGAACGCCAGCGACGGCGCTCCGAAGAAGAAAAATAAGTTCGACAAGCGCAAGATCAAGTGTCACAACTGATTCATAATGAGGCACTTCAGGTCGGAGTGCAAGAAACCACCGAAGGAGAAAGCTTTCATGGCCAAGGAAGGCGATGATGGCGACATGATGCTCATGGTCGAAGTATGCGAGCTAATGGGCGAGGATAGTCCAACTCCTAAGGCGCCAGCTACGGAGGTTGTTACGCTCATAGAGGAGGCAGTTTATCTTCACGACAAGAAGAGGATGAACTCAGCGAGGCACGTGTGGTACCTCGACATGGGCGCTAGCAACCACATGACCGGCGACAAGGACCAGTTTTCTGAGCTCAGTCTTTCGGTGGGAGGCACGGTTCGGTTCGGCGATGGACGGACCGTTGACATCGCAGGACGATGTACTGTCCTGTTTGAATTGAAGAATGGCGGTCACAAGGTACTCACGGATGTTTACTATATTCCCAAGCTAAAGAGTAGCATCATAAGTCTTGGCCAGCTCGAGGAGCGTGGTTGCAAGATTGTGCTCGAAGATGGCTATCTATGGGGGTATGATCGTCAGAGGATGCTAATCATGAAGGTGCAGAGGTCACCGAACAGACTTTACATCCTCAACTTGTCTCGTGTGGATCCAATATGTCTCTTGTCGAGCATGGATGACTCGGCATGGAAATGGCACACACGCTACGGACATCTAAATTTCCAGGCTCTTCGGCAACTTGGAGAAAAAGAGATGGTACGTGGCCTACCGTGCATCGAACATGTCGACCAAGTGTGCGATGGCAGCCTTATTGGGAAACAAAGGAGGGCCCCGTTCCCAAGAGAGGGAAACTTTAGAGCGAGTAAAGTTCTTGAGTTGGTCCACGGAGATTTGTGCGGGCCGATTACACCGGCCACCCCTGCCGGAAATAGATATTTCTTGCTCATCGTCGACGACTTCAGTAGATACATGTGGATTGTATTGTTGAAGACGAAGGATCAAGCTTTGGAAGCCTTTAGGATAGTAAAAATGGCGTCCGAAGTAGAATCCGAAGCCAAGTTGAAGGCTCTCCGTACCGATCGGGGGGGGGGGGTGAGTTCAAGTCTCATGAATTCACAAGATTCTGTGAAACACACGGGATCAAGAGGTATCGTACGACACCATATTCACCACAGCAAAATGGTTTGTGGAGCGGAGGAACCAAACTGTGGTGGCGATGGCACGAAGCATGTTAAAGAGTAAAGGCATGCCAGGCAAGTATTGGGGTGAGGCGGTCAATACGGCCGTTTATTTGCTGAACCGGGCTCCAACCAAGAGTGTGGTTGGAATGACGCCGTACGAAGCATGGTACGGACACAAGCCGCGGTTGATCATCTTCGTACTTTCGGGTGCGTGGCGCATGTGAAGACAGTGGCGGGGCATACTAGCAAATTGGCAGATCGGAGTACTCCAATGTTATTGGTTGGCTATGAAGCGGGCACAAAGGCGTACCGTGCGTGCAACCCCTCGAACAACCAGGTAGTTGTGACCCGTGATGTGGTCTTTGAAGAAGCGAGGTCATGGAATTGGAACTCCACCAAGCAAGTATACCCGTCATCAGATGACATTTTTAATGTTGTTTATGACGAACCTGAACATGCAGAAGGTGACGATCAACTGAAGACGTCGTCGGGACAGAGCGATCCTCCGAACACAGGCGCTACTGAAAACACGCCAGCTAGTTCGGCCATGTCGCTTGAGCCCACGATCAGCACGTCCCCTAGCGCTGCTGGGTCTACATGCAGCAACCGAAGCAAGGGAGCCATACAAGCTGCAGCCTGCAGCACGCCTGACAGCTTTCCCCGTAGCGCCGGTAGCCCAGGCCGTGGCACCTCTCCTGGAGGTTCACGTGATGGTGGTATGACCCAGAGTCCACCAAGCCACGTGCATGGGGCTGATGGTTCTCTTGTACGTGCACCAGTTTCAACCGGTTCACCTCGTGGATGTGTAGCCAGCCCAGGGGTGCTCCAATCGCTAGAAATCAGAAGTGTGGCAACTTCAGCAGAAAATTCTTCGTCTTCGATGAAAGAGGAGGCGAGGGAATGTCCGCCAACACCAGTACGTCTTCGATCAGTGGTGGATTTATATCCGAAGGAAACATTTCGAACCATAAATCCGGTGAAAATTAAAAAAAGAGGACGACAATGTTTGCTTAGCGTTGAGGAACCGACATAGTTTGAAGAAGCAAACACGGAGGAGTGTTGGCGTCGTGCTATGGATGAGGAGTTGGGGTTGATCCTAGACAACAAAACATGGGAGCTCGTGGATCCTCCCAACGGCCATAAAATTATAGGGCTCAGGTGGGTGTACGAGGTCAAAAAGGATGCCGATGGAAATCTTGTGAAGTACAAAGCAAGGCTCGTAGCTAAGGGATACGTGCAAGAGCAAGGTGTGGATTTCGAAGAAGTGTTTGCTCCAGTTACAAGGATGGAATCGGTGAGGCTAGTTATAGCTCTCGCGGCTCAAGAATCTTGGAGGCTACATCACATGGATGTAAAATCCGCGTTTTTGAACGGGGAGTTGGAAGAAGAAGTTTATGTCAAGCAACCATCGGGGTACATCAAAGAAGGAGAGGAACACAAGGTGCTGAAACTACACAAGCCATTGTACGGGCTATGTCAAGCTCCTCGGGCATGGAACATCAAACTTGACCGCACACTGTTTTCTCTTGGTTTTCAGAAAAGTCCACTAGAGCACGCTATGTATAAGCGAGGCAAAGGCAAGGATCGTCTCTTAGTGAGCATCTATGTTGATGATCTTTTGATAACCGGAGCAGATGGGGAGGAGATTGCTAGATTCAAGCTAGAAATGAAGGAGCTATTCAAGATGAGTGATCTAGGGCTCTTGAGTTACTATCTCGGGATTGAGGTACAACAAAAGCCTGAGGGGATCACACTATGCCAGGAGGCATTTGCAAAGAAGATTCTTGAAAGCTGTGGCATGGAGGACTGCAAACCAACTTTTGTTCCGATGGAGCCTCGTCTTAAACTTAGCAAGAGAAGCAAAGCACCCGTGATTGATGCAACAGAGTATAGGAGTGTGGTCGGAAGCCTAAGGTATCTTGTGAATACACGACCAGACTTGGCCTATTCCGTTGGCATAGTGAGTCGCTTCATGGAAGCACCCACGAAGGAACATTGGGCGGCTATGAAACATATACTCACATATATCAAAGGGACAACAAATTTTGGTTGTGTCTATTTGAGAGGGAAGAAGGAGATGGTGGAGCTACTTGGCTATAGTGATAGTGACCTGGCAGGAGATGTGGACGACCGTAAAAGTACCTCGGGAGTGGCATATTTCTTGGGCGGGAGCATAGTGAGTTGGCTATCACAAAAGCAGAAGATGGTCGCGTTATCATCATGTGAAGCGGAGTATATTGCAGCTGCAACCGCGGCGTGTCAAGGTGTGTTTCTAGAAAGGCTACTCGAAATGGTGCTCTATGTTGACAACAAGTCTGCGATTGCTCTATGTAAGAATCCTGTGCATCATGACAGGAGCAAGCACATTGATACGAGGTATCACTACATACGGCAGTGCGTGGAAGAAGGCAAGATTAAAGTCAACTACGTTTGCACCGATGATCAGCTTGCAGATATCCTGACCAAATCTTTGGGACGACAGAAGTTCACGGAGATGCGGGGAAGGATCGGCGTCCAAGCTGTGATGTGAGGACATCGTGTTTAGGGAGTGATTGTTGGAATTAACCACGATAGCCTTGTCCGGCTCGGACAGGTACAATCACCATGTAGATTAGGACTCGTATTGCTAGCTATTGCTGCTATATATATATATGTAATTTACCCCTGTAATCTCAGATCAATACAAAGCAATAGATCAACAGGACAAGGCCCTGGTTTAGCCATCCAAAACCCAGCGTCTCTTGTTCTCGTGTGTGCGTTTTGCCTGCCGGTGACTCGATCTAGCTAGCATACGAAGCTAGCTAGCCACCTCTGCAAATCCATCCAGCTAGTTGTGTGCCTGGTTAGCTACGTTGTTGTGTGCGTATATGTCTCCGCGGAAAGTACTCGTTGGAGTTAGCACGGACGGGACCAAGCCAACAGGGACGTCCAGAGGCAATGGAATCGAGCGGCGGAAGCTTCTGTCGGCAGCAAAGCTTCAGCGAGATATGGACGAGGAAAGACAGACGCGAGAGTTGGCGATTTGGTGGAAAATTGAAAGAGGAGGGGTTTGAGAACTTATATCAGGAATCAGGTTGCACGTGGAGTCGAGGTGTTGATCGAATCGATCGATTCGTTTTCAGTTTGGCTCGGTTGCTGAGTCGAGGACGAACACGAACAGAGAAAAGGGGATGAAATGGGGAACAGTAATATACAGAATACATCCTAAAGTACAACAGCATACAGTAAAATATTGAAGCTATGGAATACAAAAGTGAACATTTTTAAAGACCAAAAGTTTAATAAAATACACATAACACTTTCGTAAAATTTATTTTGGGGCTTTGTAAATGTTCCACAAAACATTTTTGAACACCACAGAAATAACCAAATATCAATTCAAGATTTTGCAAGAGAAAATATATTGAAGGAGTCATATTTCCTTCTCTCATAATATATTGGTTTTGAGTTGGTTTTGATTTAAATAATTAAGAAACCCAAATGGAAGAATGTCCAGTCATTAACCACACTAATAATTTTAAGAAAGTCATGTCATCCTCTGTCATATCCAAGTTGAGAACACATTTAAATATTCTCAAACTTCAAAATAAGATACAAAGGGATATTTGGAAAAGTCATTTTATTCCCTCTCATTTTAATATTCATTTTAACACCAAAAGTTTTGAATCTAGTCAGAATTCTGCTAAGATCAATCAACACAAGCAAGTTTAACACACCCTATCTAAATAATTAACCTTCCAAAATTTTAAATTTTGGGACGTTACAATCCGGTGGTCTCCTCCAATTCATAATCCATTTCGAACGCATCTTTATTGTCATTGATCATGGTTGCCAAGTACGCCTCCTATACGATCATGGTTTGCACGCATTCATCATGAGCCAACTAAATCGATGCAAAACATTGAACATTTAACCGGACAAGAGCAAACATAACATACCCGGTCTTGTTTAGACATTCCATCGAACACGTGGAGTGCAACCTGGGCGGTGGCGGTCCCCGTGCTCATCCGCTCCCAAACGAGCGGTGGTGACTCACACTCGTCGATCGCTGGCTTGTGTGTTGGTGGAATGCTGTTCGGAATGGCCCAGTCGGCCATTGCATACTCCTCCATCCCAAGGGTGCTGGACAGCATTATCCACGCTCGCATGTGGATTAATGTAGTGCTGGGAGTCGGGCATGACAGGGGAGACAACTCCTCGACGATGTCCGCACCTACCTACACCACCGCCTCCGCCTCCCTCTCTCGTTGTCGGAGACGCCGCGTCTTCCGGGCGACCTTCTCCGTCGTGCAAGACGAAATGGTGGAAGGACGCCGACGGACGAGGCGAACTGCGTCTCCATCGCGACTGTCGGGGACGGGCTGGAGGACATCATGACGGTGGATCGGGACCGATGGTAAGGATAGGGAGCAAGGTGCCGAACGGCGAGGGCTCGGACGCGAAAAATGTTGGAGGAGGACGGGAGAAGGAGGAAGGATTTGGAGAATATGAGGCAATTTGCGGTTGGATCGGACTGTCGGGTCCGACGTGATGGGTGTGTCCACGGGCCCCATTTCCTCCTCATATTTGGACTAGATATGTGGGGTGTCAGTCAGCTTGGGTGTTTGAAGCCTGTTTAAAAAGTCCATCTGGATTGAAATTTCATGACTAGTCAGTGAACGGACGACCTGTCCGGATTTATGAAACGGGTTTGAAGAATCCGGTTGTAGATGCTCTTAGCCCTGTGCATTTCAGTATCAAAGTGGAGACAGTGGTCGTGCCTTGCATCGCGCGACAACGCTCCGGAGAATGAATGTTTGACTACACACGAGGCGAGCGCTCGTGACATCGATGGTAAGTGAGAGTGGGCCAAGTATACGTACCATACCAATCTCCCCACGTGTGCTCCTCGCGCACTAGTAGAAAAAGGGCCCTTTGTTCCGGTTCGTAAGGGCCTTCTGTCCCGGTTTTGGAACCGGGACTAAAAGGTCATTACTAATGCCCTCGGCCTTTAGTCCCGGTTCTTACACCAATCGGGACAGATGCGCCTCCACGTGGCCGCTGTGGCCAGGCCAGGCAGGGGGGCCTTTAGTCCCGGTTGCTGACACCAACCGGGACCAAAAGGCATCCACGCGTCAGCACCTGGCTGAAGCTGAGTTTTTTTTGGAAAGGGGCTGGTTTAGGGGTTAATTTAGGTTGTTATATACACCAATCAAGGAGCATCCATGAGCAAGCACAAAAAGAAATAATTTTATATTTCATCAATGAGCATCCATGAGCATGCACAAAATTTCATCACGCACACCACCATCATACTTAAAAGTGCAGCAACAGTTCAACACTATTGTACTTAAAAGGTTTACACTATAAAGATTAAAGCTCCATCAGGTTCTTAAGATCTTCACTCCTGCTTCTTCACCTTCTCCTTCATCATCCTGATGCGCTTAGAGCAGCGAAGCCCCGGGCCAGGCTGTGTGATGTACTCCTCTACCATAATTGGCATGGCCCTGTCGCCCTGCTGTGGGATCACCATCGCGAGGCCATCGTCGCTGCTACTTTTGCTGTAGCCAGAGTCGCTGCTACTTTTGCTATAGCCAGAGTCGCTGCTGCCGTAGACATAGCACCTGTCGCAGTACTCGCTGCTCCTGCTCCCATTGCCTTGCCAAATGCAAAAAAGTTTTTTTATAAATGGGTGTGAGACATAGCCTAATGGATAGGAAGAAGAGACAGAGCGTACTGGCATCGTCGTCGTCTTGGTAACGCCTTTGACACATAGTCGTGTCGAACACCTTTAGGGCGTACGTGGCGTTGTCTTCGTACGTGAAGACAAGGAAGTACCCGTGCCGCAGGTCGTAGGCACGGACGAACTGCTTCCAGCCACGATCTATGTACATGCTTCCATCGGTGTCAGAACGCCACCTCCACGTCCCACAGCTTGCGGAGCCCGTTGCCGGCCTGCCTCACCTTCATGTTCTGTGGCTGATGACCGTCCAACATCTTCACAAAATTGTCCGGCAGCACCTGCCTGCTGGAGGATTTGTCAAGTATAATCGTGAAGAACTCCATCTCTGAAAAGCAGCAGAAGAGACCAATTACTACCCTTTACAACATTGTCAGTACTCGCTGCTCCTGCTCCCATTGCCTTGCCAAATGCAAAAAAGTTTTTTTTAAAATGAGTGTGAGACATAGCCTATTGGAGAGGAAGAAGAGACAGAGCATACTGGCATCGTCGTCGTCCTGGTAGCGCCTCCGACACATAGTCGTGTCGAACACCTTCACGGCGAACGTGGCGTTGCCGTCGTACCTGAAGACAAGGAAGTACCCGTGCCGCAGGTCATAGACACGGACGAACTGCTTCCAGCCACGATCTAGGTACATGCTTCCATCGGTGTCGAACACCACCTCCACGCCCCACAGCTTGCGAAGCCCGTTGCCGGCCTGCCTCAGCTTCATGTTCTTTGGCCGATGGCCGTCCAGCATCTTCACAAAATTGTCCAGCAGCACCTGCCTGCTGGAGGATTTCTCAAGTATAATCGTGAAGAACTCCATCTCTGAAAAGCAGCTGAAGAGACCAATTACTACCCTTTACAACATTGTGATACAACATTTACAGCAACATGATCATCAGTATTAGGTAGGACCTAATTAAATACCCTCTTTAAGGTAAAATAACATAAAACAATATAGACCCTGACTCGAGGTCGGAGGGGGGGTCGGTGACGGGGACGACGACGTGGATGATGGAGGGGGCTCCTAGATTTCTGCATAGTGCTCTCCAATTTTAGCATTCAAAGTAGGAGTACTTTTCCAATTTGAGCATACAATAAGCAAAACCAAATCGTAAAATAAAGTAGTATTCAAATTAGCATGCATTCAATTATAAGCAAAACTACATCATCTCTTGTCATACATATAGCATCACTAATACAGCTAGAATCGTAGCGCCCGACGGGTATCGTCGCGGGTGGTGGACACCCAAAGAGAAGGAACCATCACAGGATCATAGCTCCAGTGAGATCCCTGAAGAACCTGCCAGGTATTGTCGAACCTGCCCTCCAATGCAACCATGTAGCGACGGACGTGCTCGTCCTCCTCGCTGACACGGTGACGTACCACCTCCGCAGTGTCCGGAAGCCTCGGCACCGTCACTGGCCCATGCGGCTGCCACCAAACAAGGATCGGGTCAACAACGGGCTGCCTCCTCACCAACCTACGCTCCCCGGAAGGTAGCACCTCCCAATACCAGCCGGGCGGAGCCCAGTCTCGCACATGGCCCCTCTGATCAAGTAGGTGTCCTCCGCCGAGTCGACGACGAGGATGCGGGATAGGCATCGTAAAATGAACTAAAAAATAAACTAGTTCTATGAATTTTCTTGCTAAAAATAAACTACTTCTATATATAGTAAAATAAAGTAGTTTTATTAAATCAACTAGCTAGTTCAACTACTAAGCACTTACTATAAATAAATAAAACCAAAGCTATATTCACTATGATGGTAATACTAGTTGTTATATTCTAAAAGGATAAAGAAATAAGTTCACATGCACATGACTAAATAAAGGAAATAAAACACAAGTTCGTGCTAACCAGATGTTAACTTATAAGACAAGTTAATGCTAACCAGATGGTAACTTATTGACTATTCCTTTTTATTTTTGATTAAATTGATCATCAAATCAAAGGGACATGCCTTATAAATCAGAAATTATATAGTATTGCTGTAATCACTTAAATAGTGGGCTGCTAGGGTTCATTTTTTACTTTTGGATGGTCAAAAATATTGTTGTTCAGCTTCCTTAATTGGTCATCCCCTTTAATTTCACAGAAAAACACGCTGCCATACTGTCCACAAAATTTAATTATCTGTCTCATATTGCACTACAACTAACAATCTAATGAACAAGAATTAATATATGCCATCTTTTGGTTGATAACAACATTAGATTAATTCAACTACCATAAGTTTTGCCAAAGTGGCAGAAATGTTTATTCCAGTGAGCAAAAATTCATATATAATCCCATTGCTCATGCAGGACAACATATGATAAGCATATCAAAGGAAATGATGTTTCTAGAGTATCCAAAATGCACAAGTATCCGATATGCAGGACTACCAAAATAGGTCGAGATGCACAAGTATCAGATTCGTAGGACTACCAAAATAATGCTATATGTTTATTCTACGTTTGTGCCTACAATAATTATTTTTACCCTATAATTGTCACTTCTTTTTCAACAGTAGGCATTATTCCATGGAATTTCTAACATAAGTACTTGTACCTGTTATGGAAAAATGTCAATATCTCCTTCCTTGATCTTAATCAACTAATACGCGAATTTATTTTCTTTAGTTATTACCAGATGCATACTATCTAGATAACATCTTGCAAACTAGAACACAAACATATGGTACAAGAAATTAAAAACATCGTTAGTTTAATTTAAAAAAAAGAAAGGTTTCGAACAAAGATATGGATGACTAAAAAATTAGAAATTACAAGATATTGTTGTTGTGTATTAGTTATGAATAAAAATCCGAGCTCGTCTGTTCTAATCCTAACCAACAGAAGAAATCAGAGTGAAAAAGAGATATGTAGGACCGGCCTTGCCGGCGAGGGGAGAGGATGGGGGCGCTGAGCGCGGCATGGGGAGAGGAGGGGCGCCTGCCGACGGGAGGAGGCCGGAGCTAGAGGAGGAGAGGGAGGAGTGGCGGCTGATCTCACTGTGGGAAGCAGATGAGGGTCGGGCTGCTCGTCGGCGGGCAAATGGAGGAGGCGCAGGCGGCCGGCGTAGGTGGCGGCGACGACGAGGACGGCTTCGCGGGCGGCAGCGTTTCCGGCAGCCTGGCAGCGTCGGCGTCGGCGTCGGCGGGGGGCAGGGACGGCGTCGGCGTCGGGATCGAATGGAGAGAGGGGGAGAGATCAAAATTTCTAAATTGTCGCTTATATAGCCCCACCTTTAGTCCCGGTTGGTGGCACCAACCGGGACCAAAGGTCTCTTTTCAGCAGCCCGACGGGCGGGAAGGGGGGGCATTGGTACCGGTTGGTGTCACCAACCGGGACCAAAGGTCTCTTTTCAGCAGCCCAACGGGCGGGAAGCAGAGGCATTGGTACCGGTTGGTGGCACAAACCGGGACTACAGATCTCTTTTCAGCAGCCCGAAGGGCGGGAAGCACAGGCCTTTGGTCTCGGTTGGTTGCACCAACCAGTACCAATGCCTCCCTTTAGTCCCAGTTGGTGCCACCAACCGGGACCAAAGGCCTTGCACGTTGCGGTGCTATGTTTAGTCCCACCTCGCTAGCCGAGAGGGGCTCGGAGTGGTTTATAAGCCCTGCCGAACCAACCACTTCGAGCTCCTCTCTACTGCAGGCTTACGGGCCTAAAATCACTCTCTGTGCTTGTGGGCCTATTGGGCCTACTGCGGGCCTCCATCCTGGCCCTAGTAATGGGTTTCTAGTCGTATGCACGCCGTGGTGGCCCTGTAGGTGACACTTTTTTTTTATTTTTTTTCCTGTTTTTTGCTTTCTTTTTTGTTTCTAATTACTTATTTATTTTCTTTTACGATAATTCTTTTTGCTATTAAAGTTTGTAACAAAATTCTAATTACTTATTTATTTTCTTTTATGACAATTCTTTTTTGCTTTTAATGTTTTGAACAAAATTCTAATTACTTTTTTTATGATAATTCTTTTTGCTATTAAAGTTTGTAACAAAATTCTATATAATTTTAGTTTCAATAATACTAGAGGTTTATAAAAGCTTTTTAGTTGATTCCTTTATTTTAATTTTTTCCCAGTTTTTTGCTTTCTTTTTTGTTTCTAATTACTTATTTATTTTCTTTTACGATAATTCTTTTTGCTATTAAAGTTTGTAACAAAATTCTAATTACTTATTTATTTTGTTTTATGATAATTCTTTTTGCTTTTAATGTTTTGAACAAAATTCTAATTACTTATTTATTTTCTTTTATTATAATTCTTTTTGCTATTAAAGTTTGTAACAAAATTCTATATAATTTTAGTCTCAATAATACTAGAGGTTTATAAAAGCTTTTTAGTTGATTCCTTTAGTACGAGTTCTAAGGCTGTTACAAAGGCATTTTATTTGGTACAGGTTTTAAGGCTAGGGCCCACGAGCACCTTTTAGTACCGGTTCGTGGCATGAACCGGTAAAAGAGTTTTTTAGTTGATTCTTTTTACAGCTGTTTTTTAGTCCCACCTTGCCAAGCGAGAGGCACTCGCAGTGGCTTATAAGCCCTGAGTGTAGAGACGATGAAGGGAGAAGCGCAGCGCTCACCTGCACATTGGCCTGAAGCTAAGCAACGTGTAGGTGAGCATTGCGCCTCTCTTTTATTTTGGCATGGTATCATCATTTCATCCACATAGCATATGCAAGAAAGTTGAGGGGGTTACGGCAAAAACTGGATGCACTTCGTATACAAAACGGACAATCTCTTTCGAAGTATCAGGATTTCATACGGAAACTTGTCTGTTACAACATGCATTTCAAATGAACTACAAAAAGGTTGAAAGTTGGCATGGTATCATCATTATAGTTGTGGAGAAAGTCTTCATTTTTTCTTCGCTTGTGTCCTTTCCTTATTGCGCCGTAACCATGGATAATCTTCATCATTTATCAGGATGCTTGGGTCAGCCTTGACTTTGAAGGGAGGAATTTCATGAAACTTTTCATAATCTTCGGACATGTTTGTCTTGCCCTCCACTCCCACGATGTCCCTTTTTCCTGAAAGAACTATGTGGCGCTTTGGCTCATTGTATGATGTATTCGCTTCCTTATTTTTTCTTTTTCTCGGTTTGGTAGATATGTCCTTCACATAGATAACCTGTGCCACATCATTGGCTAGGACAAACGGTTCGTCAGTGTACCCAAGATTGTTCAGATCCACTATTGTCATTCCGTACTGTGGGTCTACCTGTACCCCGCCTCCTGACAGATTGACCCATTTGCACTTAAACAAAGGGACCTTAAAATCTACTCCGTAGTCAAGTTCCCATATGTCCACTATGTAACCTTAATATGTGTCATTTCCCCTCTCGGTGGCTGCATCAAAGCAGACACCGCTGTTTTGGTTGGTGCTCTTTTGATCTTGGGCGATCGTGTAAAATGTATTCCCATTTATCTCGTATCCTTTCCAAATTGTAACAGTCGAAGATGGTCCCCTGGACAACGAGTACAGCTCATCACAAACAGTGTTTTCAACTCTGAGACGTGTTTCCAACTAACTGCTGAAAGTCCTGATGTGTTCACATGTAATCCAGTCGTCGCACTGCTCCGGGTGTTTGGAGCGCAGACTGTTCTTGTGTTCATCGACATAAGGGGTCACCAAGATAGAGTTCTGTAGAACTGTGCAGTGTGCTTGAGACCAAGAATATCCATCCCTGCATATTATTGTCTCCCCTCCAAGTGTGCCTTTTCCAGTCAGTCTCCCCTCATACCGCGATTTAGGAAGACCTATCTTCTTAAGGTCAGGAATGAAGTCAACACAAAACCCAATGACATCCTCTGTTTGATGGCCGATGGAGATGCTTCCGTCTGGCCTAGCGCGGTTACGGACATATTTCTTTAGGACTCCCATGAACTTCTCAAAGGGGTACATATTATGTAGAAATACGGGGCCCAGAATGACAATCTTGTCAACTAGATGAACTAGGACGTGCGTCTTGATATTGAAGAAGGATGGTGGGAACACCAGCTCGAAATTGACAAGACATTGCACCACATCACTTCTTAGCCTTGGTATGATTTCTGGATCGATCACCTTCTGAGAGATTGCATTGAGGAATGCACATAGCTTCACAATGGCTAATCGGACGTTTTCCGGTAGAAGCCCCCTCAATGCAACCGGAAGCAGTTGTGTCATAATCACGTGGCAGTCATGAGACTTTAGGTTCTGAAACTTTTTCTCTGCCATATTTATTATTCCCTTTATATTCGACGAGAAGCCAGTCGGGACCTTCATACTAAGCAGGCATTCAAAGAAGATTTCCTTCTCTTCTTTGGTAAGAGCGTAGCTGGCAGGACCTTCATACTGCTTTGGAGGCATGCCGTCTTTTTCGTGCAAACGTTGCAGGTCCTCCCGTGCCTCAGTTGTATCTTTTGTCTTCCCATACACGCCCAAGAAGCCTAGCAGGTTGAAGCAAAGGTTCTTCGTCACGTGCATCACGTCTATCGAAGAGCGGACCTCTAGGTCTTTCCAGTAGGGTAGGTCCCAAAATATAGATTTCTTCTTCCACATGTGTGCGTGTCCCCCAGCGTCACTCGGAACAGCTAGTCCGCCGGGACCCTTTCCAAAGATTACGTGTAAATCATTGACCAAAGCAAGTACGTGATCACCGGTACGCATGGCGGGCTTCTTCCGGTGATCTGCCTCGCCTTTGAAATGCTTGCCTTTCTTTCGACATTGATGGTTGGTCGGAAGAAATCGACGATGGCCCAGGTACACATTCTTCCCGCAGCTTCCCAGGTATATACTTTCGGTGTCAGCTAAACAATGCATGCATGCGTGGTATCCCTTGTTTTTCTGTCCTAAAAGGTTACTGAGAGCGGGCCAATCGTTGATGGTTACAAACAACAATTCGTGCAGGTTAAATTCCTCCTGTTTGTGCTCATCTCACGCACGTACACCGTTTCCATTCCACAGCTGTAAAAGTTCTTCAACTAATGGCCTTAGGTACACATCAATGTCGTTGCCGGGTTGCTTAGGGCCTTGGATGAGAACTGACATCATAATGAACTTCCGCTTCATGCACATCCAAGGAGGAAGGTTATACATACATAGAGTCACAGGCCAGGTGTTGTGATTACTGCTTTGCTCCCCGAAAGGATTAATGCCATCCGCGCTTAAACCAAACCATACGTTCCTTGGGTCACGTGCAAACTCACCCCAATACTCTCTCTCGATTTTTCTCCATTGCGACCCGTCAGCGGGTGCTCTCAACTTCCCGTCTTTCTTACGGTCCTCACTGTGCCATCGCATCAACTTGGCATGCTCGTTGTTTCTGAACAGTCGTTTCAACCGTGGTATTATAGGAGCAATACCACATCACCTTCGTAGGAACTCTCTTCATGCGGGGCTCGCCGTCAACATCACCAGGGACATCTCGTCTGATCTTATAACGCAATGCACCGCATACCGGGCATGCGTTCAAATCCTCGTACGCAACGCGGTAGAGGATGCCGTCATTAGGGCATGCATGTATCTTCTGCACCTCCAATCCTAGAGGGCATAGGACCTTCTTTGTTGCGTACGTACTGTCGGGCAATTCATTATCCTTTGGAAGCTTCTTCTTCAATATTTTTCAGTAGCTTCTCAAATCCTTTGTCAGGCACAACATTCTCTGTCTTCCACTGCAGCAATTCCAGTACGGTACCCAGCTTTGTGTTGCCATCTTCACAATTGGGGTACAACTTTTTTTTATGATCCTCTAACATGCGATCGAACTTCAGCTTCTCCTTTTGACTTTTGCATTGCGTCCTTGCATCAACAATGACCCGGCGGAGATCATCATCGGGCACATCGTTTGGTTTCTCTTGATCTTCAGCAGCTTCCCCCGTTGCAGCATCATCGGGCACATCGTCTGGTTCCTCTTGATCTTCAGCAGCTCCCCCGTTGCAGCATCACCGTATTCAGGGGGCACATAGTTGTCATCGTCCTCTTCTTCTTTGTCGTCTTCCATCATAACCCCTATTTCTCCGTGCCTCGCCCAAACATTATAGTGTGGCATGAAACCCTTGTAAAGAGGGTGGGTGTGATGGATTTTCCGGTCAGAGTAAGACTTCGTATTCCGACATTTACTGCATGGACAACACATAAAACCATTCTGCTTGTTTGCCTCAGCCACTTCGAGAAAAATATGCACGCCCTTAATGTACTCGGAGGTGTGTCTGTCACCATACATCCATTGCCGGTTCATCTGCGTGCACTACATATAATTATGTGTGTCAAAATTAAGAAAATTAGACAAATATCTATCTAAAGTAAGAAAATTAGACAAGTATCATAAAGAAGATAAGAACAAGAGGCTCACCACGGTGGTGCCGGCGATGAGATCGGCGCGGGCGATCAACAGCGGTGAAAACGGGGACGGGGCGTGACGGACCCCTAAATCTAGACAAATCTCGAAAAAATGGAGCTCCTAGGTCGAGCTTCGAGTGGAGAAAGCTTAACTAGTGTGGCTCGGGCATTTCATCGAACACCTCATGTGCATAGGAGGTGAACTAGAGCACCCAAATGCCCTCTCCTCGCCGGATTGAAAAAATAGAGCACTGTAGAGAGCTATGCCGCGGCGGTGGGTATATATAGGCAAGTTATTTGTCCCGGTTCGTGGCATGAACCGGGACTAAAGCCACCCCTTCTCTCCCGGTTCATGCCACAAACCGGGACCAATGGTTGTGGGCCAGCAGAGAGGACCATTGGTCCCGGTTCGTGGCTCGAACCGGGACAAATGGTTCTACACGAACCGGGACCAATGCCCACGAGGCCCCGGCCGGCCCCCTGGCTCACGAACCGGGTCTAATACCCCACATTGGTCCCGATTCTTGAAGAACCGGGACTAATGGGCTGGCCAGGGCCGAACGATAGCCCTGTTTTCTACTAGTGGCGGCGGCAGAATCCTCTACGGTGCGTGTTCGCTCGCTTGTCGCAAAGCAGAGGAGATATACCTGATCGATAAGTGACTGCGCTATTGATTACCCGCGCCACTATTAAGGTTTCTTTTACTGGTAGTGTTGGATGGCTTTTTTATGATCAATTAATGATCGTATCGTTCATCTAGATATTTGATATGAGTTTAGGACGCTCTGATGTAGATTCTCTTACAGCATCTACAACCGGACGAGGATAATCCATCCTACTATACGTCCGCGGGCGCGTCCGGGCACGTCCGTGAGCAGTGGACCAAGTATACGTACCATACCAATCTCCCATGTGTGTCTCCTCACGGCGGCAGAATCCTCTACAGTGCGTGTTCGCTCGCTTGTCGCAAAGCAGAGGAGATAGACCTAATCAATAAGTGACTGTGCTAATTACCCGCGCTACTATTAAGGTTTCTCTAAGTAGTGTTGGATCGTCATTTTTTTATCAATCAATGTCCGTATCGTTCATCTGGATATTTGGTATGAGATTAGGACACTCGTATGTAGATTCTCTTAGAGCATCTACAACCGGACTAGGATAATCCAGCCTCCTATACGTCCGCGGGCGCGTCCTCGGGCAGTGGCCGTCGGTCCCTCATATATTGTCATATACCAATCATCAAATCCATGCAATACAAGCACGTGGAGCACCTGCTGTAAATTGTTCGAATTCAATAGTTCAAAAAAGCAAATAAAATCATAGTTCGACTAACCGGACAGGTCAAAATAAAATCAATGTTCGAGCAACAAGGGATGCTTGTCCGATCACTAGCCGGACGAGTTTGTCCATGCATCCTTCTGGTCCAACTTGTCCTGCTTGGCCTGGGCAGCCATCTTTGCCTGCATCTGATGGTCTCCTCCAATTCATAATCTATTTCGACTGTATCATCATTGTCACTAATCATGCTTGCCAAGTACGCCTCCTACACGATCATGGTTTGCAAGTATTCATCATGTGTGAACTAAATCTATGCAAAACATTGAACATTTGACCGGACAGGAACAAACATAACATACTCGGTCTTGTTCAGACATTTCGTCGAACATGTGGAGTGCAGCCTGGGCGGTGGCGGTCTCCGTGCTCATCCGCTCCCGAACGAGGGGCGGTGACTAACACTCGTCGACAGTGGCGGAGACAGGGGTGCCAGCCACGGCCCTGCCCCCCTAACATTAGTGATTTAAGCTTAGAATGAATAGTAATAGTTATTTTTTTGTGCTAAAATGGTGGTTTTTGATGGATTGGCCCTCCCTCACAAGGTTTAACTATATTTGGCCTCTCTTGTCCTAATTTTCTGGCTCCACCACTGCTCATCGATCGCCGGCTTTTGCGTGGGCGAAAAGCTGTCCGGAATGGCCCAGTCGGTCGTTGCATCCTTCTCCATCCCAAGGGTGTTGGACGGCATTATCCGCATTCACACGTGGACGAATGGGGTAAGGGGAGCCGGGCATGACGGGGGAGACAAGTTTTGGATGTTGTTTGCGCCTAGCTACGCTGCCGCCTCCGCCTCCCTCTCTCGTTGTCGGCGACACCGCATCTTTCGGGACGCCGCCTTGCAAGACGAAATGAAGGAAGGGACGCCGACGGACGAGGCAGACTGCATCTCCGTCACGGCGGTCGCGGACGGGCTGGAAGACATCCCGACGGCGGATAGGGACCGATGGTAAGGATGGGGAGCAAGGGTGCCAGATGGCGCGGGCTTAGACGTAGGAAATGTTGGAGGCCGACGGGAGGAGGAGGAAGGATATGCAGAATTTGGGGTAATTTACGGTGAGGTCGGAATGTCGGGTCCGACGTGACGGGCTAGCCCGAGCTCCTCAATATCCTTCTCATATTTGAACTTGATATGATGAATGCCGAACTAGCTGATCGTTTAAGGTCCGTTTAAGAAATCCGTCTGAATCGAAACTTTATGACCGATAATAACCGAACGGGCCTGCACGGACGAGACGGTTTTGATAAATCTGGTATTAAAGTGGAGACAGTGGACTAAATCCGGCATTAAAGTGGAGACAGTGGTCGTGCCTTGCGTCGCGCGGCAACGCTCCGGAAAACGAATGTTTGACCACACACGAGGCGGGCGCTGGTGACACCGATGGTCAGTGAGAGTGGGCCAAATACGCACCATACCAATCTTCCACGTGCGTCCCCTCGCGGCGGCAGGATCCTCTACGGTGCGTGTTCGCTCGCTTGTCGCAAAAGCAGAGGAGGTAGACTTGAACTTTTACGTCACGCGTGACATGGCCTTCTCCCCGTGCTCGCCAAGTTCCGCTCAGCTTCAGCTTGCATGCCAAGTCTCTCACAACGGCCTGTATAAACGAGCCTCAACCGAACCCTCCCACAACTCCCAAAGCATTTGCAAACCATCATCCATCCTAGGGTCCCGGTAGCTATAGCTGCTTACTTTAAACAAGGAAGAAGAAGCAGCGGCAGCTCAACAAGAGTTCAGGAGAGGGACATGGCGTCGATGATGGGAGGAGACTTCGTGGAGGCCTACGTGCTCAAGAACGCATACAAGGAGAAGATGAGGCGCATGGACCAAGCCGAAGCGGGGGCGCTCGACGGCGCGAAGAACGGCAAGGAGGCCGCCGGCGCCGCCGGAGAGAAGAAGGCTGCTGGTGGTGGTGGTGCGAGCAGCAGGGGAGGCTTCTTTGGCCTCATGAAGAAGAAGGTGCACCCCAAACCCAAAGAACCGGCGGCGGCGGCTACTTCCTCTTGATTGTATTACAGTACTGTATTTGCCATGCCACGAAGTTGTAAGACGCAGCTTTTCTTTCTAGCTAGGAGCGTGTGTGCGTGTGTGTGTGTGTTAGTTCTTCCGAATCGGAGGAGTGTGTAAAGCAACTTCTTTTGTTGATTGGTCAAACAAAGTTGACGAAAATTTAAGTGAAGAGTAATCCTGCATATTAGTTGAGTTGATCTCCGTTTTTACTTGTCTGCACTACATTATTAATTGAGTATGAAATGTTAGTTAGTCAGTACTGACATGTGGCTCCTCGGTTCCTCGTTCGTTTGGGCTAAGCAAACCAACCTTCGATTCTCATCCGTGCATCCATGCAAGGAATTTTAATGTCATGGGTTGCTACAAATATCATCAATTTTGTCTTGATTAGTGTTATTGGCCTTAATAGACCTTTGATAGTAATGATCTTAGGCTGGTTGTTATTAAGGACAGTAAAACTGCACCACTTTCCTGCCCTCACAGTGATTAGACGTTTCTGGCCATTGGATTTCGTTAGCAGGAAGTTTCTGGCCGTCGGATTTCGTTCTTAGTCTAGCTGATTCGCGCAGTCTGTTGAATTAAGCCCGTCTGTCCTGTGGGCTGCTACTCCAGAGACCAAAACCAAGACATCTGGTGCATGGGCCTTCCGCCAGCCCATTAGTAGGCGGCCTTTGCATCCCGACAGTCTAGTCCTTCAGTTCGCTACTCCTATCCAGTCCCTCCCGTACGAGGCTGGGGCGAGGGTGTTGACCCCAAGCCGCACAAAGGAGGGAGCGCCGGTGCAGCGGACCCGCAGAGCGTCGGTTCCATCCAGGGATCGAGTCGACTCTTCGACTGGATCCCGGCGACCGAAGGAGAGGGATCCATCCACCCTCACCTCTCGTCCCTCTCGTTCTCCATGAGGGTATCTAGCAGTCGTGCTCCAACCATGGCGCCACGAGGGGATTGGCGAGGGGATCCAGCGCGAGCTGACCCATCTATCCCGGGAAATCCTACTGACCTCAACCTTGGGCGGATTCTAGGTCCGTCGCCGCCACCGGATCGCAGGTCCTCCATCCCGAGGTTTCTCCCAACCCCGTATCTTTTCTCCACACCAATGTAAATTCTAGCCCAATCTCTATCAGTTGTTCGAATCTCCAACACGGAAGAAAGAAAGGCAATCGTTACTCCCACATGCTGGTCGAGTGTCAGATTAGTGGTGGTGAGTTCTGCAAGAAACACAACTAATTGGTGGTCAACATGGTTCTGGTCAAATGATTCACGCGAATATTGTGGCTGATTCTGATATTCTGGTGCAGGGAATTTTTCAATCTACAAGGGTTACTAGCCAGGTAATTACTTTCCTTGACCTACCATACCACACATCTTCATGTTTACAGATCGTGCTAACTGGTCAAGAGCCTAATTACGAGGTTTTGCAATCGTTATCTCCCTGAAATTATATTTTTCAATTTTCCGTCTGTTCACCTGTTATACAAAGTAAATTTTGGGATCCATGTACAGGATTGAAGCTTTTTTTAAAGTACTGGTACAAGATGGAATACACCTTCGCTTTATCTATCTTGTCGCAAGCACTATGATGAAACCCTATGTCCATAGCCATGGTCTAGCGGTGTTGCCGCCCTTGCAATAAGAGGATGGTGATGAGTTCTGCAAGAAACACAACTATTGGTGGTCAACATGGTTCTGGTCAAATGATTCACGCGAATATTGTGGCTGGTTCTGATATTTTGGTGCAGGGAATTTTTCAATCTACAAGGCTTACTAGCCAGGTAATTACTTTCCTTGACCTACCATACCACACATCTTCATGTTTACAGATCGTGCTAACTGGTCAAGAGCCTAATTACGAGGTTTTGCAATCGTTATCTCCCTGAAATTATATTTTTCAATTTTCCGTCTGCTCACCTGTTATACAAAGTAAATTTTGGGATCCATGTACAGGATTGAAGCTTTTTTTAAAGTACTGGTACAAGATGGCGTATGCCCCAATGCAGTAGCCGTATCAGGTCAGCCCAAGATTAACAAGTACTAGCATGCCTTTAGCATTCCTACAAATGATTAGATTTTCGTAGGGGACTAACAACCTCTCTTTCTTATCTTCATTCAGTGGTTGAAAGATTGTCTACTAAGTATGTGTAATGAATGATTATCTTCATTCAGTCGTTCAAAGATTGTCTTACCAATGATTAGAAATTGTAAGGTAGATCTCTGCTCTCGAATGAGGTTTTGACCGAGCGATGACAGCCGCTTGATCCCATGAAGCATTGTCGGACGTGCACCCGTTAACTGAAGATCAACACTTCCTCACGTTCAGATAACTGGAGCCTGACACTCTCAGCCCTCAAGAACCACTTTGGCGCTGCTATGGCCGGTAGCAACAACTTCGCTGGCCTCTTCTCCGCCGACACCGCCGACCAACTTGCGCTCGAGTTCTGCACCTTCACCCACGTGTGTCAGCCTCCCCCTCCCCCCCCCCCCCCCGACCCCATTTCGTAACGCCATGATCTGTCGGCCTCTGATCCGTTTGCGCGCCCTGTTGTTCTTTAGCGGTGGCAGTGTGATGGGTTCTAGAAGGCGACCAAGAACATGGTGAACAACAAGCATCTGATGACCACGCTCTCCTTCATCTTCGACAAAGGTGTCATCTTCGTCGCTGATTGTTGGGATAGCAATGGGCAGGTCCATATGTAATCCTGCATCTCTTTCTTCATGGCATCATATAAATCTCTTGTATTATAGTATTTGTACTATACTCATCCTGTATAAACTGTTTAGCGGAATGCTTTCTTCAAATTCTCTCACAAGGTGCTTCACACATAGATATAATGCCTATTATTAGGTGGTACTTCAGTTAGTTTAAAGGTGAATGGTGTATAAGAAGCTCACTTGCTGGTTGGTACATAGTAATTTTATTTCTTCCATTAAGATATCTTTGACAACTATGAAATTCTGTTCAGTACTTACACATGTAAGAGGCAGCAATATTTCTTATATTGTAGTATTTGTACGATACTCATCATGTACAAACTGTTTTAATGGGAATGCTTTCTTCAAATTATCCCGCAAGATCCTTCACACAACATCATGCTTCTTACTATGTTTCATAATATATGATTTTATTAGATCTTATATTATGTGCCAGAGGGAGTATTAGTTTGTGCTTCAGTTAGTTGAAATTTCAATGTTATATAAGACCGATTTCTTCAAGTAGCACGTCCCTGTCATCCCCAAGTAGCACTACAATTTCAAGGATCCATAAATGACAGCAAGCCCGAGCAGAAGAATTGAATACCAAAAAACCTCTCCATGCCTAACTCTTGGAAATGCAATAAAAATTAATACCGAAAACTATGATTTACCATTTTATTTTTGAAAAGGTGAGATCCAGAGCAACTGACAAAGACTAATTAAATCATTCATCTTATCTTGGTGCAGACAATCTACCTAGAGAAGACGGAACCACCGATTGCTTTGTGACCTACAGTACAACGCTGATTTTGGGCTGGACAGGGACAGCCACCCGCACCTTTCTTCTTCCTTTCGGTTCCAAAAAACAAATAGTCATTACATAATAACTTTAAAAGAACTTTTTACTCATCACTTATAAATATGTAATCAAGAATGAAAACTGAAAAGCCATGAGTACTTTATATTGGCCATCGATTAATAAACATATAATATTCATTAACTTGCCTCTTCACATAGCTTCTATGACAGAATTATGACGGCAGGAGCCTCACCATGGTCGTTTTTTTGTTGAGCAAATCATTGTCTATTTATTCTTTTTAGGTGTACCATGGTCTATTGATGTGACTTCAGGTGCACTTTACAAAAAAAGCCCATAACAATCGAAGTAGAATAAAAAAAATATTTATTATGTAACGCATAGCAGCCCCAAAAAAAATGTAAAAAAATAAAACACATGTTTTTAGAAAAACACTGCAAATCTATTTCATCAACAATTCCTAATACATGGGCGCAGCAACGCGCGCTATTTATGATCTAGTCACATACTATGTCCATAATACATCCATAATGCATAATATTATATGTTTGCATTATAGGATAATTTATTTATTAGCAATGTATGACACGTATCATTTAATATGATACGGTATTATTTTATATAATACTTAATTCTTTCTTTTTTATTTAATTTTACGTCATCTCATTAAAAAAATTCTCTCTCATGCATATCAAGCCAATGATCTCACTTCTGCATGCATGCAAGGAATAATTAATATCCTCTTTTGCTAGTACTACGAGGCAAACGTCATTAATATTGCATCGATTAATGTTAATGGCCTTGTATATATGCAAATTATAATTTTGATAATGGCCTTGTATATAAAAATGAAGGGAGTACTACCTACTCCCTCCATCACAGTATATCGGGCGTATCTCACAGGGCTGTGGGACCTAGATGTTTTTTTATTGGTAAGAAAAACCGAGCCAACGAGCTGTAGAAGCGCCTAATTAATCACAAAATTAACGCATTAGTAACCCTCCGTCCACTAAACGAGTGATTTCCTCGCATGCATTGATGGAGACGGTTTTTAAAACACCCCAATTAATAGGCTAATTAATGTCATGCGCCTTATTTCCTTCTAATTATGAAAAATTATCGTTTTGGAGATACGCCCAATATACTGTGATGGAGGGAGTATAATACTCTTATTACGAACAGCCTTATTATATAGCTGCAAATTATAACTTTAATAGTGACCTCGTATAAAAAATGAAGGGAGTATCAAAATCAAAACAATTACGGTTAGGTTTCCAGGAAAATACCTGGTCTCTACATTTTTGTAAAAGACACCGCGTTTTCAATAAACATTTTACAAAAAACACTGATAGTATGATTTGGTACATTTAATCACTCTATGATAGGTAGGAAGCCGATCTCGTAAACAATTTACACACACACACCCTTGAATCGAAAAATAAAAAGCAATCAATCCCACGCACGCTCCCGGTCCGATTCCCTGCTCCCGGTTTGATCTGGAGAAGGCAAATGTGTTGGGGAACATAGCGTGCGAAACAAAAACAAAAAAATCTACGCACACGTAATACCTATCCATGGTGATGATCATCTATGAGAGGGGAGAATGATTCTACATACCTTTGTAGATCGCTAAACGGAAACATATATAACGCGGTTGATGTAGTGAAACATATTCCCGATTCAAATCACAGCCCGTCCCGCGGTCTCATCACGATTCGTCCCGCGATCCCATCACGATCCATCCCGGTCTAGTGCCGAACGGACGGCACCTCCGCGTTCAGCACACGTACAGCTCGATGATGATCCCCGCCTTCTTGATCCAGCAAGAGGGGCGGGGAGGTAGGTGAGTTCTCCAGCACGGCGGCGTGGTGGTGGTGGTGGTGAACTAATCCAGCAGGACTTCGCCTAAGAATCGCTGAACTAGACTAGAGGAGAAACCAGTATGCTGTTGGTTGAACCTCTATATTGTCTCCTACATATTCTACGAAGATCTCTATCAGTTGAACCTCTATGTCAAGGATTCAGTTAATCCCGTATGATGTTCCCTTTGTCCTTCGTCATGTTATTTGCCCGAGATCTGATCGTCGACGGTATCTCCATACCTAGTTCAGTATTATTACTGACAAGTCTCTTTACGCGTTCCTTAACACAAGATCCCTTGACTAACTCCTGAGTCACATTGCTTGCAAGGCTTGTTGTGATGTTTTATTATCCAGTGGGCCTCGAGATACATCTCCGTCACATGGATTGACAAATCCCAGTCTTGATCCATGCCAACCCAACAGACACCTTCAGAGATACCTGTAGAGCATCTTTATAGTCACCCAGTTACGTTGCGATGTTTGATACATACAAGGTATTCCTGCGGTGTCCGGGAGTTGCATGATCTCATGGTCTCAGGAACAGATACATTGACATGCAGAAAACAGTAGCAATAAACTGACACGGTCATATGCTATGTTCATAGTTTGGGTCTTGCCCATCACATCATTCTCCTAATGATGTGATCATGTTATCAAGTGACAACACTTGTCTATGGGCAGGAAACCTTGACCATCTTTGATCAACGAGCTAGTCAACTAGAGGCTCACTAGGAACAATGTGTTGTCTATGTATCCACACATGTGTATTTGAGTTTCCAATCAATACAATTCTAGCATGGATAATAAACGATTATTGTGAACAAGGACATATAATAATAACCAATATATTATTGCCTGTAGGGCATATTTCCAACAAAATGCACCCACCCGACCATGCCAGACCAACTTGCACCCGTCGTCGCCACCGCCGGAAACCCACAACCGGCCTCGCCGCTCCTCATCTTCTACTCCGTGTCTTTCTTTGTCGAGGGAGACAGAGCGGACCTCGCCCCTGCGTCGCGCAGCCGCTGCCAGCCACGGCCGGCCTAACCACTACCGCTTGCCACGACCATCTGCTTGCTCGTTGTTGCTTTGCCGCCACGTGTCGCTGATGTTGCTCGTTGGTGCTTTGCTACTTCTTGTCGTTGATGCTGCTCGTTGATGTTGCTCTCCAGCTGCTTGCCGTCGCTGCTGCTTGTTGCCGCTGTTCCTCGTTGATGCTGGTGCTCCTCCGTTGTAGCTTGCTGATGTTGATAGTCGTTGCGGCTACTGCTACACTGCTGCTGCTACACACGAGGAAAGCAGAGGAGAAGAAGAGGTTGAGAAAACTGGGGACCGCCTCCTTGTCGTGGATCCAGGAGCTCACTGCCGCCGTAGACCAAGCTCCGATGGCCGCCACACCCTGGAGCAACGTTGTGGCGCACGCCAGAGGAGGACCAGGTGGCGCGGCTCAAGGGTGTGTTGAGGATTGTAGCGTCAGCTGACAGTGCACCGCTGGCCCTCGCGATCGCAGAGATGGCTTGTGCGTGTGAGGACATGTCCTGCGTCGTCTCACGGGTCGCCGACCGGTGTGTCCACCCACCACTGTGGCCGCTGTCTGCGGAGAGACGGGCTTGATTGCAATTTTCTTAGATCAAGGGGGATATATGTCAATTTGTTGCTAGCGTCTTACAATGTGGGCCTATTTGTCATAAAGTGATCAAATGGGCCAAATACTTCGATCGGTGTATTCTGCAAAAGATTACCAGAAATGCGGTGCTTTTTACAAATAATTAGGGACCAGATAATTTTTCACAAACGAAACCCGAAAAGTGGTGGTTTATGCAATTAACTCACTAATTAGATATTGCTCTCACATAAACAAAAAAAATGCAAAACAGATATTGCTGGGTTATAGGTGAGATGATTCTTACAGCTCAAGGTTACAAGAATACGACGGTTCCGGTGCATCCACATCCCCGGTTATGCAAGCATGAATATAATATGCTTCCACGTCAAACACATACTCGCTAAAGAGAATAAGAGCATCTTGAACATAACAAATATGATCTTTTAAACGTCAGTGGATACACCTGATCAGTGATCCGATGTGTCCGCTATTTATCTGTCTACACAATCACACTTTTTATTTATTTTCTCATATGTCCGATCATTTATACATGATTGATGAAGAAGAAGATGAAAAGAAAAGAGAAAAAAAGATAGTCTAATGTGGGGTCGCATCCTACATGACGGACTGATCAAACGAGACCGGATGCGTTCGTAAGTCATCATATCCTTTCTATCTTTTTTGACGTGGAACACCATGCATTCCATTAACTAGTGGGCTCGACCAAATCGACGGTCACAACACCCATTACATCATTTGGCAATTCAGTGAGCCAAACACAGTGGTTTGCTAGTTCTAACCTCACACCATGACCAGCAAGCAAGTGAGCCGGCACATTGCACTCACGGGGATGAAATGCAACTTTAAACTCAATAAAACCCATATAACGCAGGAAATTTGTCTCACGGATAAGGGTCCTCTATCTTGCACGATCCGAAGAAGTTGAGCCGATAGTTTGGCTTAGATCATATCCTTTCTATATTTGTTCTTTATATGAGGATTCACGAATAGATCGGACGTATGAAGATTCGATTAGGTTATGTTTTTCTTCTCTCTTCTGTCACGTTACTGATAGTTTGAGATGTGTGGTTGTAGATGATCTCGAACCCATCGTCAGGCATGACCTCCGGTAGACCGTAAGATATAATAAGATGAACACACCTGCCTCGTGCCTTATGTCAGCGCCAAGGAATTATCTCCTTTTCAGCTGACATCGCGTTTGGACGTATCAGGCACGACGAAGCATTGGACCGTACGTGTGTCCATCGATTTAGCACATGCAACAGCCAACGCTTGCTGTTCAGATTTGACACACTGGGTACAATCATGCTGACAAAACCGGATCTGCACACCATGCCGCAAGGCCAGCCTAACTTCCTTGACATTCATTGCCTGGGCATCGCATCACACGTTGACATTATGATATTAGGCAGGCACTTGCAGGTAGCCAAAAGCAAAGTCAGCAGATACGTGTAGTGTATCACATGCTTAAGCTGTGGATAGGACTTCTCCAGAAGTGGATAGTTTATGATGCCTATCAGGCAGAATGGATAAGTGAGAGCCGTTCCGTATATCTTCTTATTACTTCAAAGTCCACGATCACGACAGCTCAGAAGTGAGCTTTTTTTTTCCACGGGAAATCAGCATATGAAGGCATTTTTGAAACAATCAGTCAGAAGGCTCGACATCAAGAAGCTCCGGGTTTCATCTAGCCAGCTTTCGGTTATATTCTGCGTACAAGCACGCTTTACACATAAATGGATCGGAATGTTTGCTGACCTGCCTACATGCTGAGCAGTAAAAGTAAAAAAAATGTTGTTGAGCTCTCCTATTTCTAGTAGTAAAGGAGCCACAATTGAGCGAGAATTGTGGCGAGTGTTCGAGAGTGTCACCAATTCCATACAATCAACTTCCATGATTACGTGCGCGAACCCTCAAAGTGTACCAACCCGGACACCTTCTCGCAGAGAGAGACCTTTCATGATGAGGGGGTCAGAGATCCCCGTGAATGGTTTGCACCAGGCACCCAAGAGGGCCGAGGAGGAGCGGGTTATCCTCCAGACTAAGAGCTGAAATAGATGGAACTTTTATCTTTATTAATACACTGCCCCGAGGCTTGTCCATAGACTCTCATAATGTCATTTAGTCTCAGCGCACTAGGGTTACTTCCATTGATAAAAATTAAGCTGTCATCTGCAAAAAGTAAATGGGTAACCCATGGTGATTTATGGCTCACTCGTAGACCCCTATCAATTGTACCACCATTGTAGTATTTCAACAATGAGGAAAAACCTTCAACACATAGTAGAAAATTACGGCGATATTGGATCACCCTGCCTGAAACCCCTTGTTGGGTTGAAAAAGGGAAGCAACTCTCCGTTGACCCGTACTGAAAAACGGACAGAAGAAACACACTTCATTATTAACCTGACAAAGCCCATGCTGAAACCCAACCGGGACAATATGGCTTCAAGGTAGTGCCACTCGACACGGTCGTAAGCCTTCATCATGTCAAACTTGACCGCACAAGAAAAATTCTTTCCCTTTTTCCTCCTTTTCATAGTGTGAACACATCGAGGAACGGAAGCGCTCTGTTCTTCACTGATGATAGAATCCATCATGCTTCGCAGTCAATTAGTGATAACCTTGGCTGCAATTTTTGTACAAAACCGAGCATAGAGCAATGGGCCGATACTGTGATACCGACTGGGGATGAGGTACCTTGGGGATCAATGTGATGGACGTATCATTCAGCCCAGCCGGTAGTTCCCCTCCATTGAGAAAATCTAAAACTGCCAGAGTTACCCCTTTACCCAGCATCTACAATGCCGTTGGTAGAACCCTGCAGTAAAACCGTCCACACCCGGAGCTTTGGATGGTGCCATCTGAAACAGCGCCAGTTTGACCTCCTCTCCCGTATAAGGTTTGTCGAGCTCATCATTCATAACCTGGGTCACTTTCAAAGGCACATGAGATAAAAGGTGGCTGGCATCAACAAAACCGTGTGTTTGATACAGGTTCTGATAGAAGTCTTGCACCTCCTCCTTTTCCTCATTTTCGGAGTCACATAGCGAGCCATCCGCACGTCGGAGGCCGACAATCTTGTTCATTCGTTTGCGCTGAGCTACTTGTGCCTGAAAATATGAAGTGTTGCGGTCTCCGTCCCGAAGCCACGGTACACGAGATCGTTGTTGAAGCCACACCTCCTCTTGGTGTAAAGCCTCCTTTGGTTTTTTGACGATGCTTTTCTCCTCCTCCGTAGGGCCCAAACCGATAGAACGACATCAGATATGATCTAACCTTATCTAAAGCTGCCTAACATTCTGGGTCAGGTTTCCAAATTCCTTGTGGCCTATGGCTGCAGCGTCGCCTGTTAAGTACCCAGTGCCGATGCAATACCGAGGAGCCCAGGTGTGTGATGTATGCCTCGCCAGGTTTCTTGAACCAAGCGATCATAGTCAACGTGAGTCTGCCAAACATTCTCATAGCGGAATTGTTTCTTTGGGGTATGCCTGCTAGACATATGCTCCTTGATTTCAGCTACAACAAAGAAGTGATCAGATTCAACCGAAATTATATGTCTGATCCGAATATGATGAAAAAGTTGCGTGAACTGTTCATTGCTAAAAGCTCAATCTAGTCTTGCCTTGATATTTGCATCCCCAGCTTGACGATTATCCCAAGTGTATGTAGTCCCAGACCAGCCCAAATCTTGGAGAGAGACCTCATCAATGACCTCTCTAAAAGCTCGCATATGACTCTAAGACTGTGCCGCTCTACTGAAGTGTTCCTGAGCATACAAAGTTTCATTATAATCCCCCATGCATAGCCAGGTAGTGTGTGGTATAGCATGGAGTGTTTGCAAGAGCTGCCAACTAAGTTGATGATCAACAGCTCGAGGATCTCCATAAAAACCAGTGAAGCGCCAGATCGAAGAACTTTGGTTATTGCTATGAACGGTTACATCAATATGGCTCTGAATGAAATTTTTCAAATCGACTGAAACAACTCGAGACCAAAAAAGACCAATGCCACCGCTTAGGCCAGCACTATCTATAGAAAAACATCCTCCAAAACCAAGATAGTGCTTCAAAATCTCAACTATTTTAGCACTGATTTCCGTTTCCATTACAAAGAGCAGAACGGGTCCTTCCAGCTTCACAATGCCGCGAACCTCTCAAACTGCCTCGGGGTTCCCAAGCCCCCGGTAGTTCCAACTTCTGCAACTCATTATGCCGTCCTGCCGAATTTTCCGGAGTAGGCTTTTTCTTCTTGGACTCACGAGTGAAACCCTCACCCTCCGAGTCATTGCTACCCGTGGTTGCATCTTCCTTAAGCATACTAGAGTCATCGCCATCAGCCCTTGGTCCCCCATTAGTAAGGAGCAAAGTATTAGCCACTGGTCTGTGGACTTGCGTGGGAGCCTCCTTCCGCTTCGGTGATTGCTTGTTCTTGTGTGGAGACACCACTTCCTCCCCATTGTCCTTGTTGGTACTCGAATTCCTCGTCGTTGGTTTGCTGTGTGCACCAGACTTGGATTCTTTAAAAGTGTTTTCACTAGATGATTGCTTCCTGAACTCATTCGGGGCTCTAAGAGAAGGGACAAAAGGGAGCGCCCCCTGCTCATCGCGAGAACCCAGAGTTGAACAATAGAGATTAAAGTGCCCCAATCTGCCACAAGAGAAGAAAAAATAAGGCAGCTGCTCATACTGAATATCATACATGTCTACTTTCTTTCTCCTGGCAGAATCTATTAAGATCCACCGTCTTAGGGGCTTATCCACCTCGATGGAGATCCTAGCCCGTAAGAATCCACCATTGTGATCAAACTTCACAAACTATACTTTCTGATCCATCTGTTTAGCAATTGGAATCCACCACGCTTCACCCCTCAAGTTATAGGGTAAATTCAGAACCCTAGCCCAGATTTGCAGCCGGTCAAATTTAACCTCATTAGGCCTCATGCATTCATCAAATTCAGCCAGCACCACATCATTCTTGTTAATATGCCATGGCGATCCGCCCCAAACGCGATATTTATCCCGCTGATTCTCAAACTCGATCACAAACACGTTGGCCCCTGCAGAATGAAAGTGTAGTCCCCGTGGATTGCCCCATGTCAGCCGAAGACCGTTGGTGATGGTTTGGATGTGAAATTGATTTTGATGTAGCACTCTACCAGCTAAGAGCCACTACGCCGGTACTTCCTCGACGCGATCCTCGAGTACCAGAGGAGTCGCTTCTTCTTCAGATATGTCAAGCTTCCCGAGGGCCTCCTCCAGTTTCTTCCTGACATCAGCTCCCCCCTGGGGGTCACTCCCCGCAGCAGCAGCACGGGCAGCCATGAGCAGCACCCCCTCACTCGATCTTTCTTTGCCCCGACAACGATTTCCCCGAGCGAAAGCAAGTTCCACTTCAAAACCCTAATCGCCTTGGACGCCGCAAGAGGGTTTTAGGTTTTGGGGAAAACGTCTCAGAAGTGAGCTATGATACGTCTCTGTTGTATCTATAATTTTTGATTGTTTCATGCCAATATTCTACAACTTTCATATACTTTTGGCAACTTTTTATACTATTTTTGGGACTAACATATTGATCCAGTGCCCAGTGCCAGTTCCTGTTTGTTGCATGTTTTTTGTTTCGCAGAATATTCATACCAAACGAAGTCCAAACGTAATAAAAACTTACGGGGATTTTTTGGAATATTTATGATTTTTGAGAAGAAGAATCAACGCGAGGCGATGCACGGAGTGCCCACAAGCCCTGTCACCGCGACCAGGGGGTGGGCCCGCGGCAGGGGGCTTGTGGCTACTCTTTAAGGCAGTTGGAGCCCTTCTTCCGCTGCAAGAAAGATAATATCCGGAAGAAAATCGTGTTAAAATTTCAGCCCAATCGGAGTTACGGATCTCCGGGAATTTAAGAAACGGTGAAACGCAGAATCTGGAAGCGCAGAAACAGAAGGACACAGAGAGAGATCCAATCTCGGAGGGGCTCTCGCCCCTCCGCCGTCATGGAGACCACGGACCAGAGGGGAAACCCTTCTCCCATCTAGGGAGGAGGTCAAGGAATAAGAAGAAGGAGGGGGGCTCTCTCCCCCTCTCTCTCGGCAGCGCCGGAACGCCGCCCGGGACATCATCGTGTGATGGCGATCTACACCAACACCTCCGTGATCTTCACCAACATCTCCATCATCTTTCCACATCTATATTCAGCGGTTCACTCTCCCGCAACACGATGTACCCTCTACTTGAACATGGTGCTTTATGCTACATATTATTATCCAATGATGTGTTGCTATCCTATGATGTGTGAGTAGATTATCATTGTCCTATCGGTGATTGATGAATTGCTATGATTGGTTTAATTTGCTTGTGGTTATGTTGATGTCCTTTAGTGCCCATCATATGATCACGCGCGTGGATCACACCATAGGGTTAGTTGTATGTTGATAGGACTATGTATTGGCAGGCTAGAGTGACAGAAGCTTCAAACCTAGCATAGAAATTGATGCATATGGGATTGAAGGGGGACCAATATATCTTATTGCTATGGTTGGGTTTTACCTTAATGAACGTTAGTAGTTGCGGACGCTTGCTAATAGTTCCAATCATAAGTTCATAGAATTCCAAGTAAGGGATGACATGCTAGCAGAGGCCTCTCCCACATGATACTTGCTATCGATCTAGTAACGTAGTGAATTGCTTAGGTACAATTCCGCAACTCCTACCACCACTTTTCCACACTCGTTAGACACTCGTATTTGTTTCTTTTTCTAACCAGCCCCCAGTTTTATTTACGCGTTCTTTACTTTCTTGCAAGCCTATCCTTTCACTCCTACAAAGTACTTCTAGTTTCATACTTGTTCTAGGTAAAGCGAACGTAAAGTGTGCGTAGAGTTGTATCGATGGTCGATAGAACTTGAGGGAATATTTGCCCTACCTTTAGCTCCTCGTTGGGTTCAACACTCTTACTTATCGAGAAAGGATACAATTGATCCCCTATACTTGTGGGTTATCAAGACATTTTTCTGGCGCCGTTGCCGGGGAGCAATAGCGTGGGGTGAATATCCTAGTGTGTGCTTGTTTGCTTTATCACTAAGTAGATTTATTTGCTGTTCTAAGTTGTTCTCTATCTTTAGTTATGGATATGGAACACGAAATACCAAAAAAATTAGGTGTACTTGCTACTCATGAAGATGGGGAACCTCCTAAAACCCTGGATGCTCGTTACGTGGGAAATATTATGCACTTCTTTAATAATCCTGAGAAAGCCCCATTCAATTATATAATGGGATACACGTTGGATCAACGTGAATACTTTAGGGATTATCGCTTGACTCAAAAAGGGAAACTTTTATGGGATCAAATCCATTTGTTGAAATGGTATGCTTGGGAACTATGCAAGAGATATGGTGTTACTTGTTGCTCTAGGATGAAGGCTCCACACCTTCCCTTTTCTTGTGAATTTGATGATCATAGAACCTTGGCTTCTTATGCTAATGGTATATATGATTACTATGATGTGGATCAAATAGAAGAGTTTGTTGCTTTTATGGATGCCTATGAAATTGAGTCTCTGTTTAAAAGGTGTGATGATAATGATGACGCTCCTTACCTATCTGAAAATTTGTCTATGCTTCGTTATTGTTATACTAATTATGAATATAATGCCTATATTGAACGATTTAAGGAGAAATTCTCCGCTGCCCAAGAATAGAATAATATTTTGCAGGAAACTATGGAAGAAGAAAATGATGAAGTTGTGAGCTCATTAGATGAAAAAGATGACTGATGTCAGCTATGCTAATGCACAAAAGTCCTTCCAATGGCGCCAGAAACAGGTGTGTCGACGGCACCAAGAATCCTTCAGCTGCGGCTACGCCTTAAGGGACTTCCTAGGCAAGTATGCAAAGGATTTCCCCCGTGGCCTTGGAGCCTTGCGTTGGTGTTCCCCTGAAGCGGGAAGGGTGATCTAGCACAGCGACGGTAAGTATTTCCCTTAGTTTGAGAACCAAGGTATCAATCCGGTGGAGGAGTATCTCAACATCCTGCACAAACACAAAAGCTTGCTCCCAACGCTATGAAGCGGTTGTCAATCCCTTATAGATTGTTTGCCAAGTGAGATCTGAAAGCAACAAAGTAACAAAGCAAAGTAAAAGCGGAGGTGTAAACGGTGAATGTGAATAGACCCGGGGGCCGTAGTGTTTACTAGTGGCTTCTCTCATGAAAGCAAGTAGACGGTGGGTAAACAAATTACTGTCGATTGCTACTACAACAAAAGACCTTCCAAGGGTGCCAGAAATAGGAGTGTTGCTTGATACTCCTCAGCAACGGCACCAGGAATCCTTCAGCTGCGGCTACGCGTTAAGTGACTTCCTAGGCAAGTATGCAAAGGATTTCCCCGGTGGCCTTGGAGCCTTGCGTTGGTGTTCCCTCGAAGCGGAAAGGGTGATGTAGCGTAGCGGTGGTAAGTACTTCCCTCAGTTTGAGAACCAAGGTATCAATCCAGTGGAGGAGTATCTCAAGATCCTGCACAAACACAAAAACTTGCTCCCAACGCTATGAAGGGGTTGTCAATCCCTTATAGATTGTTTGCCAAGTGAGAACTTAAAGCAACAAAATAACAAAGCAAAGTAAAAGCGGAGGTGTAAACGATGGATGTGAATAGACCCAGGGCCATAGTGTTTACTAGTGGCTTCTCTCATGAAAGCAAGTAGACGGTGGGTGAACAAATTACTGTCGAGCAATTGATAGAACCGCGCAAAGTCGTGACGATATCTATGCAATGATTGTTTCTATAGGCATCACGTCCGAAACAAGTAGACCGATACTTTCTGCATCTACTACTATTACTCCACACGTCGACCGCTATCCAACATGCATCTTGTGTATTAAGTTCATAAGAACAGAGTAACGCCTTAAGCAAGATGACATGATGTAGAGGGATAATCTCAAACCAATGATAAAAATCCCATCTTTTTACCCTTGATGGCAACTACTTGATGTGTGCCTTGCTGCCCCTACTGTCACTGGGAAAGGTCACCACATGGCAGAACCCAAAACCAAGCACTTCTCTCATTGCAAGAATCATAGATCTAGTAGGCCAAACAAAACCCAAGACTCGGAGAGACTTACAAGGATATCAAATCATGCATATAAGAAATCAGCAAAGACTCAAATATATATCATAGATAATCTGATCACAAGTCCACAATTCATCGGATCTCGACAAACACACCGTCAAAGAAGATTGCATCGGATAGATGTCCATGAAGATCATGGAGAACTTTGTATTGAAGATCTAAGAGAGAGAAGAAGCCATCTAGCTACTAACTACGGACCCGTAGGTCTGAAGTGAACTACTCACGAGTCATTGGAGGGGCGATGATGATGATGAAGAAGCCCTCCAACTCCAAAGTCCCCTCCGGTGGGCCGCCGGGAAAGGCCTCCAGATGAGATCTCGTGGAAACTGAAGCTTGCGGCGGCGGAAGAGTATTTTCGAGGCTCCCCTCATTTTTTGCGGAATATTTAGGAATTTATAAGCCAAAGACCTATGTCAGGGGGCGGCCAGGGAGGCCACAAGCCTGCCCACCGCCGCCTCCCCCTGGTGGCGGAGTGGCGGCTTGTGGGCTCCTTGGAGCCCACGTGGCTTGGCCCAAAAGCCCCCTGGTCTTCTTCCGTTCGGGAAAAAATCATTTCGGGGTTTTTCTTCCGTTTGGACTCCGTTCCAAAATCAGATCTGAAAAGAGTCAAAAACACGGAAAAAACAGGAACTGGCACTTGGCACTGAATTAATAAGTTAGTCCCAAAAAGATATAAAAAGATACATAAAACAACCAAAGAAGACAAGATAACAGCATGAAACCATAAAAAATTATAGATACGTTTGAGACGTATCAAGCATCCCCAAGCTTAACTCATGCTCGTCCTCGAGTAGGGAAGTGATAAGAATGAATTTTTGATGCTTTCATGCTACCTAGCATAGGTGTCCTTTGTAATTCCTCTTATGTGACGTGAATGTTCAGATCCATTAGATTCAAAACAATAGTTTGCTATTGTTGTGGAAACAATAATAATTCAAGCAAACTAGCAAGGTAATCATGAACTTTCAAAATAACAAGGCCAAAAGAAAGTTATCCCTACAAAAGCATATAGTGTGGCTATGCGCTATCATCATTGCACAACGAATTTAAATCATGCACAACCCCGGTATTGGCCAAGTAATTGTTTCACACCTTTACTTTCTCAAACCTTTTCAACTCTCACGCAATACATGAGCGTGAGTCATGGTTATAGCACTATAGATGGTGTGGAATGTGCTGGAGGTTGCAAGACAAAAAGGAGAAGATAGCCACATTAACTAGGCATATCAATGAGCTCTGGAGATGCTCATCAATAGATATCAATGTGAATGAGTAGGGATTGCCATACAAATGATGCACTAGAGCTACGAGTATGTGATAGCTCTTAAAGAAAACTAGTGGGTGTGCATCCAACTTGCTTGCTCATGAAGACCTAAGGCGATTTTGAGGAAGCCTATCATTGGAATATACAAGCCAAGTTATATAATGAAAATTTCCCACTAGCTACATGGTGGTGACAAAACGAGAGACTCTCAATCATGAAGATCATGGTGCTCATTATGCACAAGTGTGGAAAAAGTGGTAGCATTGTCCCTTCTCTATTTTTTTATTTTTATTTGGTGGGCTCTTTGGCCTTTTTTTGTGGGCTTCTTTGGCCTCTTTTATTTCCTCATATGGGACAATGCTCCATTAATGATCATCATCACACTTTCAACTCAAAACTTAGAGTAACGATGACTCTATATGGAATGCCTTCGGTAGTGTACCGTGGCAATGATCTAGCATGGCATAGACATGAATGGAAACATCATGCTAGCTATCTTACGATCATGCAATGGCAATGTAGACGTGGTGGCACATGTCATGGTGGTAGTTGCATGGCAATATATCTCGGAATGACTTGGAAAAAGCCATAGTAGGTAGGTATGGTGGCTGTTTTGAGGGAGGCTAATGGTGGGTTTTGTGCACCGGCGAAAGTTGCACGACATTAAGAAGATAGTGATGGTGGAAGGTGAAAGTGCATCTAAACCATGGACTCAACATTAGTCATGAAGAACTCATATACTTGTTGCAAACGTTTTATTAGTAATTGAAACAAAGCATTCAACGCATACTCCTAAGGGAAGGGTTGCTAGGTATAAACCATCACGCGATCCCGACCGCCATGCAGAGGATGACAATCATTATACTAATCATGCTCAGATTTCATCACATAGAGGTTCACCATACGTGCATGCTACGGGAATCACTAACTCCAACACAAGTATTTCTAGATCCACAACACCTTACTAGCATGACTTCAATATTACCATAACCACAACTCAAAACTAATTGAGATGAATCAAACTTCTCTAACTATTCAATGCACATGAAGGTGGAAGTTTTCGTATCCCTTTGGATAACTACCCCTTTTGAGACTACTTTCGAAGCATAGATCAACTACCAAGCCACGCACCGCTGTGCTCTAAAAGATATAAGTGAAGCACATAGAGCAAAAGTATCTAGCTCAAAAGATATAAGTGAAGCACATGTGAGTTGAATTGTCTACCAAAAGCTATAAGTGAAGCTCGACAAAATCACGGTGTGTGCATGTCTCTATATCTAGGTGTGCAGCAGGGATGATTGTGACACAACAAAAATAAAAGACTCCTACGATACAAGACGCTCCAAGCAAAAACACATAACATGTGGTGAATAAAAATATAGCCCCAAGTAACGTTACCGATAGATTGAAGACGAAAGAGGGGATGCCTTCCCGGGGCATCCCCAAACTTAGGCTTTTACGACATCCTTGAATCTCTTGTGGTGCCTTGGGCATCCCCAAGCTTGATCTCTTGCCACTCTTTATCTTTTTGTCCATAAGAACTTCACCCAAAACTTGAAAACTTCACAACACGAAACTTAAACAGAAACTTGTGATAACATTAGTATGAGAAAGCAAACCACCACTTCCTTAGGTACTGTAGCAAACTTAAATTATACTTATGCTGATGTTGGGTTACTGTATTTTCAATCTTACATGGCTAATACCCCTCGATACTATCCATAGTTTCATCAAAATAAGCAACCAACACAACAAAAAAACAGAATCTGTTAACAGCAGACCAGTCTGTAGCAATCTGTATATTTTGTATACCTCTGGTACTTCAAAAATTCTGAAAAATTACGAAAGTCTGAAGAATTTGTGTAGCAACCAGAAGCAAAAATAGTCTACTCAAAATCTCTTATTGATAAAAAATGAAAATTCGTTTCGTGAGCATAAAGTTTCTGTCTTTTCCAGCATGACCAAACGGTCATCCCCAAGACTAATCATAACGGTTTTGCTTGGCACATACGCAAAAAGAAACACAAAAAACACAATCATAACAGAATTATGAAGGTGTGGAAAACACAAAACAGAAATAAAAAGGATAGATTCGTTGGGTTGCCTCCCAACAAGCGCTTTTGTTTAACGCCCTTAGCTAGGCATTCAATGATGCTCTCACAAAAGACAAGAATTGAAGCACAATGAGAGCATCCTAAAGCATGTGAAAACCACATATAAGTCTAACATACTTCCTATGCATAGGCATTTTATAGGAAAACAGATTGTCAAGACAACCAATAGTTGCCATATGCAAGGAAGAAGAAAGAGACAATAGCAATCTCAACATCACGAGAGGTAATTTGGTAACATGAAAGTTTCTACCAAAATATTTTCCTCTCTCATAGCAATTACATGTGGGATCATATTCGAATTCAACAATGTAACTATCACATAGGATATTCTTTTCATGATCCTCATGCATGCAAAGTTGACGCTCTTCAACAATAGTGGGATTATCATCAACTAAAGTCATGACGTCTCCAAACCTACTTTCAATAATATTGCAAATATCATATTCATCTTAAGGCTTGAACAAATTTTCAAGATCAAAAGAAAAATCATCACCCCAATCATGATCTTTTCAACAAGTAGGGGTCATAGCAAGACCAGCATCCCCAAGCTTAGGGTTTTGCATAATTTTAGCATGATTGTCACTAATAGAATTTATAGTGAAACCATTGCAATCATGCTTTTCATCCAAGGAGACCTCGTGAATCACTTCATAAATTTCTTCCTCACAATTTTCAGATTCACGCATCTTACGCAAAACTCCAAAGAAATAGTCAATTGCCCTCAACTCACTAGCAATTTGTTCCACACGAGTGGGTCTCTTAAAGAGACTAGCAAGTGGATGAGGATCCATATCACTAGATTTTCAGCAAGCGAAGATGCAAGCATATTGAGGGCACATGGCACACAAGCGAACAGAAAGCAAGCGAGAGAAAAGGGCGAACGAAAAAAGGAAAAAGAAAACAACGAAGGAGAAAGGCAAATGAAAACGGCAAATGTGAAGTGGGGGAGAGGAAAACGAGAGGCAACTGGCACCAAAAGTAAATGCAAGAGAAGAGTTTGTGAGACCTACTTGGATAGATCTTGATTTCTCCTCCCCGGCATCGGCGCCAGAAATACTTCTACTACTGCAACAAAAGACCTTCCAACGGCGCCAGAAATAGGAGTGTTGCTTGATACTCCTCAGTAACGGCACCAGGAATCCTTCAGCTGCGGCTACGCCTTAAGGGACTTCCTACGCAAGTATGCAAAGGATTTCCCCCGTGGCCTTGGAGCCTTGCGTTGGTGTTCCCTCGAAGCGGAAAGGGTGATGTAGCGTAGCGGTGGTAAGTACTTCCCTCAGTTTGAGAACCAAGGTATCAATCCAGTGGACGAGTATCTCAAGATCCTGCACAAACACAAAAACTTGCTCCCAACGATATGAAGGGGTTGTCAATCCCTTATAGATTGTTTGCCAAGTGAGAACTAAAAGCAACAAAGTAACAAAGCAAAGTAAAAGCGGAGGTGTAAACGATGCGTGTGAATAGACCCGGTGGCCCTAGTGTTTACTAGTGTCTTCTCTCATGAAAGCAAGTAGACGGTGGGTGAACAAATTACTGTCGAGCAATTGATAGAACCGCGCAAAGTCGTGATGATATCTATGCAATGATTGTTTCTGTAGGCATCACGTCCGAAACAAGTAGACCTATACTTTCTACATCTACTACTATTACTCCACACGTCGACCGCTATCCAGCATGCATCTAGTGTATTAATTCCATAAGAACAGAGTAACGCCTTAAGCAAGATGACATGATGTAGAGGGACAATCTCAAACCAATGATAAAAACCCCATCTTTTTACCCTTGATGGCAACTACTTGATGTGTGCCTTGCTGCCCCTATTGTCACTGGAAAAGGTCACCACATGGCAAAACCCAAAACCAAGCACTTCTCCCATTGCAAGAATCATAGATTTAGTTGGCCAAACAAAACCCAAGACTCGGAGAGACTTACAAGGATATCAAATCATGCATATAAGAAATGAGCAATGACTCAAATATATATCATAGATAATCTGATCACAAATCCACAATTCATCGGATCTCGACAAACACACCGCCAAAGAAGATTACATCGGATAGATCTCCATGAAGATCATGGAGAACTTTGTATTGAAGATCCAAGAGAGAGAAGAAGCCATCTAGCTACTAACTACGGACCCGTAGGTCTGAAGTGAACTACTCACGAGTCATTGGAGGGGCAATGATGATGATGAAGAAGCCCTCCAACTCCAAAGTCCCCTCCGGCAGGGCGTCGGGAAGGGTCTCCAGATGAGACCTCGCGGAAACGGAAGCTTGCGGCGGCGGAAAAGTATTTTCGAGGCCCCCCTCATTTTTTGCGGAATATTTGGGAATTTATAGGCCAAAGACCTAGGTCAGGGGCGGCCAGGGAGGCCACAAGCCTGCCCACCGCCGCCTCCCCATGGTGGCGGAGTGGGGGCTTGTGGGCTCTTTGGAGCCCACCTGGCTTGGCCCAAAAGCCCCCTGGTCTTTTTCCGTTCGGGAAAAAATCATTTCGGAGTTTTCTTCCGTTTGGACCCCGTTCCAAAATTAGATCTGAAAAGAGTCAAAAACACGGAAAAAACAGGAACTCGCACTTGGCACTGAATTAATAAGTTAGTCCCAAAAACCAAGGAAGACAAGATAACAGCATGAAACCATCAAAAATTATAGATACGTTTGAGACATATGAGGAGTTTCATTACTACCCAAAATTTTGACTTCTTCTACTCCACTCTCCACACCTTTATCAACAAGATAGGTGGACTCCGAATCATTGGGGCGTTTTTCAACCAAAGTGGATTCATATCCAGCCCCTCCATAAGTAGGTTTGACACGCGAAAACAAAGATTCAAGAGGAGAAACACAAAGCACTTTAAGATCTTCGTGATTTTCATCAAAAATTTCAGGTTTAGCTGCCATCTTATTGACTAAGGTAGCCTGCTTGTCAGAAATTTGGCCCACCAATTTTTCAAGATGAGCAAACTCGGAACTAAGTGCAAGGAAATCATTGGCCACATCGTCGACCTCTTTATTCAAGCAGACCAAAAAGGAATTTTGCTCTTTTAATTCCCTACGGAAGTAACTATTTTGGTCAAACTGTGAAGACATGAAACCTTTGACATTAGTTTGAATCTCCTCCAATTTTTTGAAATAGTTTGGTTTGGCCATGAGGAAAGGTCTCTCACGAACAAACCTAAGAGCAAGCGGGCGAAAGGAAAAGGCGAAAAGCGAAAGAAAACGGCAAAGGAGAAAGGCAAATGAAAACGGCAAATGTGAAGTGGGGGAGAGGAAAACGAGAGGCAACTGGCAACAATAGTAAATGCAAGAGAAGAGTTTGTGAGACCTACTTGGATAGATCTTGATTTCTCCTCCCCGGCAACGGCGCCAGAAATTGGCGTGTTGTCGGGAAATTATCTTGACGCGCTCCTCCCCAGAAACGGCACCAAAAATACTTCTGCTACTGCAACAAAAGACCTTCCAACGGCGCCAGAAATAGGAGTGTTGCTTGATACTCCTCAGCAACGGCGCCAGCATTCCTTCAGCTGCGGCTACGCCTTAAGGGACTTCCTAGGCAAGTATGCAAAGGATTTCCCCCGTGGCCTTGGAGCCTTGCGTTGGTGTTCCCTCGAAGCGGAAAGGTTGATGTAGCGTAGCGGTGGTAAGTACTTCCCTCAGTTTGAGAACCAAGGTATCAATCCAGTGGAGGAGTATCTCAAGATCCTGCACAAACACAAAAACTTGCTCCCAACGCTATGAAGGGGTTGTCAATCCCTTATAGATTGTTTGCCAAGTGAGAACTGAAAGCAACAAAGTAACAAAGCAAAGTAAAAGGCGGAGGTGTAAACGATGGATGTGAATAGACCTGGGGGCCGTAGTGTTTACTAGTGGCTTCTCTCATTAAAGAAAGTAGACGGTGGGTGAACAAATTACTATCGAGCAATTGATAGAACCGCGCAAAGTTGTGACGATATCTATGCAATGATTGTTTCTATAGGCATCACGTCCGAAACAAGTAGACCGATACTTTCTACATCTACCACTATTACTCCACACATCGACCGCTATCCAGCATGCATCTAGTGTATTAAGTCCATAAAAAGAGAGTAACGCCTTAAGCAAGATGACATGATGTAGAGGGATAATGTCAAACCAATGATAAAAACCCCATCTTTTTACCCTTTATGGCAACTACTCGATGTGTGCCTTGCTGCCCCTACTGTCACTGGAAAAGGTCACCACATGGCAGAACCCAAAACCAAGCACTTCTCCCATTGCAAGAATCATAGATCTAGTTGGCCAAACAAAACCCAAGACTTGGAGTGACTTACAAGGATATCAAATCATGCATATAAGAAATCAGCAAAGACTCAAATATATATCATAGATAATCTGATCACAAATCCACAATTCATCGGATCTCGACAAACACACCGCCAAAGAAGATTACATCGGATAGATCTCCATGAAGATCATGGAGAACTTTGTATTGAAGATCCAAGAGAGAGAAGAAGCCATCTAGCTACTAACTACGGACCCGTAGGTCTGAAGTGAACTACTCACGAGTCATTGGAGGGGCGATGATGATGATGAAGAAGCCCTCCAACTCCAAAGTCCCCTCGGGCAGGGCGCCGGGAAGGGTCTCCAGATGAGATCTCACGAAAACGGAAGCTTGCGGCGACGTAAAAGTATTTTCGAGGCTCCCCTCATTTTTTGCGGAATATTTGGGAATTTATAGGCCAAAGACCTAGGCCAGGGGCCGGCCAGGGAGGCCACAAGCCTGCCCACCGCCGCCTCCCCCTGGTGGCGGAATTGGTGCTTGTGGGCTCCCTGGAGCCCACCTGGCTTGGCCCAAAAGCCCCCTGGTCTTCTTCCGTTCGGAAAAAAATCATTTCGGGGTTTTCTTCCATTTGGACTCCGTTCCAAAATCAGATCTGAAAAGAGTCAAAAACACGGAAAAAACAGGAACTCGCACTTGGCACTGAATTAATAAGTTAGTCCCAAAAAAGATATAAAAGGTACATAAAACAACCAAAGAAGACAAGATAACAGCGTGAAACCATAAAAAATTATAGATACGTTTGAGACGTATCATCGAGCAATTGATAAAACCGCGCAAAGTCGTGACGATATCTATGCAACGATTATATCTATGGGCATCACGTCGAAAACAAGTAGACCCATACTTTCTGCATCTACAACTATTACTCCACACGCCAACCGCTATCCAGCATGCATCTAGTGTATTAAGTCCATAAGAATAGAGTAACGCCTTAAGGAAGATGACATGATGTAGAGGGGTAATCTCAAACCAATGATAAAAAACCCATCTTTTTACCCTTGATGGCAACTACTTGATGTGTGCCTTGCTGCTCCTACTGTCACTGGGAAAGGTCACCACATGGCAGAACCCAAAACCAAGCACTTCTCCCATTGCAAGAATCATAGATCAAGTTGGCCAAACAAAACCCAAGACTCGGAGAGACTTACAAGGATATCAAATCATGCATATAAGAAATTAGCAAAGACTCAAATATATATCATAGATAATCTGATCACAAACCAACAATTCATCGGATCTCGACAAACACACCGCCAAAGAAGATTACATCAGATTGATCTCCATGAAGATCATGGAGAACTTTGTATTGAAGATCCAAGAGAGAGAAGAAGCCATCTAGCTACTAACTACGGACCCATAGGTCTGAAGTGAACTACTCACGAGTCATTGGAGGGGCGATGATGATGATGAAGAAGCCCTCCAACTCCAAAGTCCCCTCCGGCAGGGCGCCGGGAAGGGTCTCCAGATGAGATCTCGCGGAAACGGAAGCTTGCGGCGGCGGAAAAGTATTTTCGAGGCTCCCCTCATTTTTTGCGGAATATTTGGGAGTTTATAGGCCAAAGACCTAGGCCAGGGGGCGTCCAGGGAGGCCACAAGCCTGCCCACCGCCGCCTCCCCCCTGGTGGCAGAGTGCGGGCTTGTGGGCTCCCTGGAGCCCACCTGGCTTGGCCCAAAAGCCCCCTTGTCTTCTTCCGTTCGGGAAAAATCATTTCGGGGTTTTCTTCCGTTTGGACTCCGTTCCAAAAATCAGATCTGAAAAGAGTCAAAAACACGGAAAAAACAGGAACTGTCACTTAGCACTGAATTAATAAGTTAGTCCCAAAAAATATATAAAAGGTACATAAAACAACCAAAGAAGACAAGATAACAGCGTGAAACCATACAAAATTATAGATACGTTTGACACGTATCATCGAGCAATTGATAGAACCACGCAAAGTCGTGACGATATCTATGCAATGATTATATCTATAGGCATCACGTCCAAAACAAGTAGACCGATAATTTCTGCATCTACTACTATTACTCCACACGTCGACCGCTATCCAGCATGCATCTAGTGTATTAAGTCCATAAGAACAGACTAACGCCTTAAGCAAGATGACATGATGTAGAGGGATAATCTCAAACCAATGATAAAAACCCCATCTGTTTACCCTTTATGGCAACTACTTGATGTGTGCCTTGTTGCCCCTACTATCACTGGGAAAGGTCACCACATGGTAGAACCCAAAACCAAGCACTTCTCCCATTGCAAGAATCATAGATCTAGTTGGCCAAACAAAACCCAAGACTCGGAGAGACTTACAAGGATATCATATCATGCATATAAGAAATCAGCAAACACTCAAATATATATCATAGATAATCTAATCACAAATCCACAATTCATCGGATCTCGACAAACACACCGCCAAAGAAGATTACATCGGATAGATCTCCATGAAGATCATGGAGAACTTTGTATTGAAGATCCAAGAGAGAGAAGAAACCATCTAGCTACTAACTACAAACCCGTAGGTCTGAAGTGAACTACTCACGAGTCATTGGAGGGGCGGTGATGATGATGAAGAAGCCCTCCAACTCCAAAGTCCCCTCCGGCAGGGCGCCGGGAAGGGTCTCCAGATGAGATCTCGCGGAAACGGAAGCTTGCGGCGGCGGAAAAATATTTTCGAGGCTCCCCTGATTTTTTGAGGAATATTTGGGAATATATAGGCCAAGGATCTAGGTCAGGGGGCGGCCAGGGAGGCCACAAGCCTGCCCACCGCCACCTCCCCCTGGTGGCGGAGTGGGGGCTTGTGGGCTCCCTGGAGCCCACCTGGCTTGGCCCAAAGGCCCCCTGATCTTGTTCCGTTTGGTAAAAAATCATTTCGGGGTTTTTCTTCCGTTTGGACTCCGTTCCAAAATCAGATCTGAAAAGAGTCAAAAACACGGAAAAAACAGGAACTGGCACTTGGCACTGAATTAATTAGTTAGTCCCAAAAATATATAAAAGGTACATAAAACAACCAAAGAAGACAAGATAACAGTGTGAAACCATCAAAAATTATAGATATGTTTGAGACGTATCAAGCATCCCCAAGCTTAACTCCTGCTCGTCCTCGAGTAGGGAAGTGATAAAGAATGAATTTTTGATGCTTTCATGCTACCTAGCATAGGTGTCTTTTGTAATTCCTCTTATGTGACGTAAATGTTCAGATCCGTTAGATTCAAAACAATAGTTTGCTATTGACGTGTAAACAATAATAATTCAAGCAAACTAGCAAGGTAATCATGAACTTCCAAAATAACAAGGCCAAAAGAAAGTTATCCCTACAAAACCATATACTCTGGCTATGCTCTATCATCATTGCACAACGAATTTAAATCATGCACAACCCCGGTATTGGCCAATTAATTGTTTCACACCTTTACTTTCTCAAACCTTTTCAACTCTCACGCAATACATCAGCGTGATCCATGGTTATAGCATTATAGATGGTGTGGAATGTGGTGGAGGTTGCAAGACAAAAAGGAGAAGATAGTCACATTAACTAGGCATATCAATGAGCTGTGGAGATGCTCATCAATATATATCAATGTGAATGAGTAGGGATTGTCATACAAATGATGCACTAGAGCTATGAGTATGTGAAAGCTCTTAAAGAAAACTAGTGGGTGTGCATCCAACTTGCTTGCTCACGAAGACCGAAGGCAATTTTGAGGAAGCCTATCATTGGAATATACAAGCCAAGTTATACAATGAAAAATTCCCACTAGCTATATGGTGGTGACAAAACGAGAGACTCTCCATCATGAAGATCATGGTGCTTAATATGCACAAGTGTGGAAAAAGTGGTAGCATTGTCCCTTCTCTCTTTTTCTCTCATTTTTTTCATTTTTTTATTATTTTTTGGTGGGCTCTTTGGCATTTTTTTTGGTGGGCTTCTTTGGCCTCTTTTATTTCCTCACATGGGACAATGCTCCATTAATGAAGATCATCACACTTTCAACTCAAAACTTAGAGCAACTATGACTCTATATGGAATGCCTTCGGTAGTGTACCGTGGCAATGATCTAGCATGGCATAGACATCAATGGAAACATCATGCTAGCTATCTTACGATCATGCAAAGGCAAAGTAGACGTGGTGGCACATGTCATGGTGGTAGTTGCATGGCGATATATCTCGGAATGACTTTGAAAAAGCCATAATAGGTAGGTACGGTGGCTGTTTTGAGTGAGGCTAATGGTGGGTTTTGTGTACGGGCGAAAGTTGCACGGTACTAAGAAGATAGTGATGGTGGAAGGTGAAAGTGCATCTAAACCATGGACTCAACATTAGTCATGAAGAACTCATATACTTGTTGCAAACGTTTTATTAGTAACCGAAACAAAGCATTCAACACATACTCCTAGGGGGAGGGTTGGTAGGTATAAACCATCGCGCGATCCCGACCGCCACGCAAAGGATGACAATCAATATACTAATCATGCTCAGATTTCATCACATAGCGGTTCACCATACGTGCATGCTACGGGAATCACTAACTTCAACACAAGTATTTCTAGATCCACAACACCTTACTAGCATGACTTCAATATTACCATAACCACAACTCAAAACTAATTGAGATGAATCAAACTTCTCTAACTATTCAATGCACATGAAGGTGGAAGTTTTCGTATCCCTTTGGATAACTACCCCTTTTGAGACTACTTTAAAAGCATAGATCAACTACCAAGCCACGCACCATTGTGCTCTAAAATATATAAGTGAAGCACACAGAGCAAAAGTATCTAGCTCAAAAGATATAAGTGAACCACATGTGAGCTGAATTGTCTACCAAAAGATATAAGTGAAGCTCGACAAAATCACGGTGTGTGCATGTACCTCTCTCTAGGTGTGCAGCAAGGATGATTGTGACACAACAAAAATAAAAGACTCCTACAATACAAGACGCTCCAAGCAAAAACACATAACATGTGGTGAATAAAAATATAGCCCCAAGTAACGTTACCGATGGATTGAAGACGAGAGAGGGGATGCCTTCCTGGGGCATCCCCAAGCTTAGGCTTTTACGGCATCCTTGAATCTCTTGGGGTGCCTTGGGCATCCCCAAGCTTGAGCTCTTGCCACTCTTTATCTCTTTGTCCATAAGAACTTCACCCAAAACTTGAAAACTACACAACACGAAACTTAAACAGAAACTCGTGATAACATTAGTACAAGAAAGCAAACCACCACTTCCTTAGGTACTGTAGCAAACTTAAATTCTACTTGTGTTGATGTTGGGTTACTGTACTTTCAATCTTCCATGGCTAATACCCCCCGATACTATCCATAGTTTCATCAAAATAAGCAACCAACACAACAAAAACAGAATCTGTTAACAGCAGACCAGTCTGTATCAATCTGTATATTTCGTATACCTGTGTTACTTCGAAAATTCTGAAAACTTACGACAGTCTGAAAACTTTGCGTAGAAATCAGCAGCAAAAAGAATCAACTCAAAATCTCTTACAGAAAAAAAATAAAAATTCATTTTGTGAGCAGAAAGTTTCTGCCTTTTCCAGCATGACCAAACGATCATCCCCAAGACTAATCATAACGGTTTTGCTTGGCACAAACGCAAAAAAGAAACACAAAAAACAAAATCATAACATAATTATGAAAGTGTGGGAACCACAATACAGAAAGGAAAGGGATAGATTCGTTGGGTTGCCTCCCAACAAGCGCTTTTGTTTAACGCCCTTAGCTAGGCGAAAGGTGATGAAATCACGTATAGTCATCTTTGGTGCTCAAACCATAGGTAGCCCTCATCATAGATTCATAAGTCAATCTTATTTTCTTTCTTAGAAATTGCTCCATGCCCTTCTTTAAAGGAAATTGAAATCTAATATTCCCTTCATTCATATCGATGATAGCACCAATAGTCCTTAGGAAAGGTCTACCAAGAATAATGGGACATGAAGGATTGCAATATATGCCAAGTACAATGAAATACACGGGTACATAGTTCTTATTTGCGACAATAAGAACATCATCGATCCTCCCCATGGGTTTCTTGACAGTAGAATCCGCAAGATGCAAATTAAGAGAACACTCTTCAATCTCATGAAAACCAAGAATATCACATAAAGACTTTAGAATCGCGGAAACACTAGCACCCAAATCACACAAAGCATTGCACTCATAGTTTTTTATCTTGATTTTGATAGTAGGTTCCCACTCATCATGAAGTTTTCTAGGTATAGAGACTTCTAGTTCGAGCTTCTCTTCAAGAGATTTCATCATAGCATCTACGATATGCGCGGTAAAGGCTTTGCTTTGGCTATAAGCATGTGGAGAGTTTGCAATGGATTGCATCAAAGAAATGCATTCAAACAAGGAGCAATTATCATAATTGAATTCCTTGAAATCCAAAGTGGGAGTTTCATTACTACCCAAAATTTTGACTTCTTCTACTCCACTCTCCACACCTTTATCTTCAAGATAGGTGGACTCTGAATCATTGGGGCATTTTTCAACCAAAGTGGATTCATATCCAGCCCCTCCATAAGTAGGTTTGACACGCGAAAACAAAGATTCAAGAGTAGACACACCAAGCACTTTAAGATCTTCGTGATTTGCATCACTAGAACGCATCCTTTTAAACCATTCATGTCTAGCGCGAACTTGGGCGGTTCTTTCTTTGCTCTCATTCATGGAGATACGCATAGCTTTCAAAGTTTCATCCAAGTTGACCTTGGGAGGAGCGCTTCTAACTTTCAAAGCATCAATATCACAAGACATCCTATCAACGCTCTTAGCCAAATCGTCTATTTTGAGTAGTTTTTCCTCTATGGACGCATTGAAAATCTTTTGAGAGTTGATGAACTCTTTGATATTACTCTCTAAATCAGAGGGTAATTTTTGTGATTTCTATAAGTGTTGTTGTAGGAATTTCCATAATTGTTAGAGGAGTTACTAGGAAAAGACCTAGGAACATAGTTTCCTCTAAAAGCATTGTTGTTGCCAAAATTGTTCCTACCAACAAAATTCACATCCAAACTAGCGTTGCTACTCTCAATCAAAGAAGATAGTGGCATGTCATTCGGATCTACGGTAGCATTTCTACTAGCAACCAAATTCATCAACTCGTCCATCTTAGCACTAAGCGAGTTAATCTCTTCTATAGCGTGCACCTTTTTGCTAGCAGGCGACCTTTCAGTGTGCCACTGAGAGTAGTTGGTCATGATATTGTCTAGGAGTTTTGTAGCGTCTCCTAACGTGATTTACATGAACGTTCCACCTGAGGCGGAGTCCAAGATATTGCGAGAAGAGAAATTCAAGCCAGCGTAAAATATTTGTATAATCATCCATAAACTCAAGCCATGAGCGGGACAATTTCTAATCATAAGCTTCATCCTCTCCCAAGATTGTGCAACGTGTTCATGATCAAGTTGCTTGAAATTCATGATATCGTTACGTAAGGAGATGATCTTAGCCGGCGGAAAATACTTGGATATGTAAGCATCTTTGCACTTATCCCAAGAATCGATACTATTTTTAGGCAAAGAAGAAAACCATGTTTTTGCGCGATCTCGCAACGAGAAAGGAAAAAGTTTCAACTTAATCACGTCATTATCCACATCTCTTTTCTTTTGCATATCACAAAGCTCAATGAAGGTATTGAGATGGGATGCGGCATCTTCACTAGGAAGGCCAGAGAATTGCTCTTTCATAACAAGATTCAGCAAAGCTGCGTTGATTTCATACGATTCCGCACTAGTAGCGGGAGCAATCGTAGTACTAATAAAATCATTATTATTAGTGCTCGAGAAGTCGCAAAGTTTGGTGTTTTCAGCCATGATGACTTCAACAAATAAACAAGCACACAAGCAAGCAAGAGAACCGGCAAAGGAAAACGACGAAGGAGAAAGGCAAATGAAAACGGCAAACGTGAAGTGGGGGAGAGGAAAATGAGAGACAACTGGCAACAAAAGTAAATGCAAGAGAAGAGTTTGTGAGACCTACTTGGATAGATCTTGATTTCTCCTCCCCGGCAACGGCACCAGAAATGCTTCTGATGTCAGCTATGCTAATGCACAAAAGTCCTTCCAATGGCGCCAGAAACAGGTGTGTCGACGGCACCAGGAATCCTTTAGCTGCGGCTACGCCTTAAGGGACTTCCTAGGCCAGTATGCAAAGGATTTCCCCCGTGGTATTGGAGCCTTGCGTTGGTGTTCCCCTGAAGCGGAAAGGGTGATGTAGCACAGCGAAGATAAGTATTTCCCTCAGTTTGAGAACCAAGGTATCAATCCAGTGGAGGAGTATCTCAAGATCCTGCACAAACACAAAAACTTGCTCCCAACGCTATGAAGGGGTTGTCAATCCCTTATAGATTGTTTGCCAAGTGAGAACTGACAGCAACAAAGTTAGAAAGCAAAGTAAAAGCGGAGGTGTAAACGATGGATGTGAATAGACCCGGGGGCCGTAATGTTTACTAGTGGCTTCTCTCATGAAAGCAAGTAGACGGTGGGTGAACAAATTACCGTCGAGCAATTGATAGAACCGCGCAAAGTCATGACGATATCTATGCAATGATTATATCTATAGGCATCACGTCCAAAACAAGTAGACCGATACTTTCTGCATCTACTACTATACTCCACACGTCGACCGCTATCCAGCATGCATCTAGTGTATTAAGTCCATAAGAACAGAGTAACGCCTTAAGCAAGATGACATGATGTAGAGGGATGATCTCAAACCAATTATAAAAACCCCATCTTTTTACACTTTATGGCAACTACTCGATGTGTGCCTTGCTGCCCCTACTGTCACTGGGAAAGGTCACCACATGGTATAACCCAAAACCAAGCACTTCTCCCATTGCAAGAATCATAGATCTAGTTGGCCAAACAAAACCCAAGACTCGGAAAGACTTACAAGGATATCAAATCATGCATATAAGAAATCAGCAAAACTCAAATATATATCATAGATAATCTGATCACAAATCCACAATTCATCGGATCTCGACAAACACACCGCCAAAGAAGATTACATTGGATAGATCTCCATGAAGATCATGGAAAACTTTGTATTTAAGATCCAAGAGAGAGAAGAAGACATCTAGCTACTAACTATGGGCCCATAGGTCTGTCGTGAACTACTCACGAGTCATTGGAGGGGCGATGATGATGATGAAAAATCCCTCCAACTCCAAAGTCCCCTCCGGCAGGGCGCCAGGAAGGGTCTCCAGATGAGATCTCGCGGAAACGGAAGCTTGCCGCGGCGGAAAAGTATTTTCGGGGCTCCCCTGATTTTTTGCGGAATATTTGGGAATATATAGGCCAAGGATCTAGGTCAGGGGGCGGCCAGGGAGGCCACAAGCCTGCCCACCGCCGCCTCCCCCTGGTGGCGGAGTGGGGGCTTGTGGGCTCCCTGGAGCCCACCTGGCTTGGCCCAAATGTTGGAATTATGCCCTAGAGGCAATAATAAATATATAGTTATTATTATAATTCCTGTATCAAGATAATAGTTTATTATCCATGCTATAATTGTATTGAATGAAGACTCATTTACATGTGTGGATACATAGACAAAACACCGTCCCTAGCATGCCTCTAGTTGGCTAGCCAGTTGATCGATGATAGTCAGTGTCTTCTGATTATGAACAAGGTGTTGTTGCTTGATAAGTGGATCACGTCATTGGGAGAATCACGTGATGGACTAGACCCAAACTAATAGACGTAGCATGTTGATCGTGTCATTTTTTTGCTACTGTTTTTTGCGTGTCAAGTATTTATTCCTATGACCATGAGACCATATAACTCACTGACACCGGAGGAATGCTTTGTGTGTATCAAACGTCGCAACGTAACTGGGTGACTATAAAGATGCTCTACAGGTATCTCCGAAGGTGTTAGTTGAGTTAGTATGGATCAAGACTGGGATTTGTCACTCCGTGTGACGGAGAGGTATCTCGGGGCCCACTCGGTAATACAACATCACACACAAGCCTTGCAAGCAATGTAACTTAGTGTAAGTTGCGGGATCTTGTATTACGGAACGAGTAAAGAGACTTGCCGATAAACGAGATTGAAATAGGTATGCGGATACTGACGATCGAATCTCGGGCAAGTAACATACCGAAGGACAAAGGGAATGACATACGGGATTATACGAATCCTTGGCACTGAGGTTCAAACGATAAGATCTTCGTAGAATATGTAGGATCCAATATGGGCATCCAGGTCCCGCTATTGGATATTGACCGAGGAGTCTCTCGGGTCATGTCTACATAGTTCTCGAACCCGCAGGGTCTGCACACTTAAGGTTCGACGTTGTTTTATGTGTATTTGAGTTATATGGTTGGTTACCGAATGTTGTTCGGAGTCCCGGATGAGATCACGGACGTCACGAGGGTTTCCGGAATGGTCCGGAAACGAAGATTGATATATAGGATGACCTCATTTGATTACCGGAAGGTTTTCGGAGTTACCGGGAATGTACCGGGAATGACGAATGGGTTCCGGGAGTTCACCGGGGGGGCAACCCACCCCGGGGAAGCCCATAGGCCTTGGGGGAGACACACCAGCCCTTAGTGGGCTGGTGGGACAGCCCACAAGTGCTCTATGCGCCAAGAGAAGAAAAATCAAGAGGAAAAGGAAAAAAAGGGAGGAGGTGGGAAGGGAGGAGGACTCCCTCCCACCAAACCTAGTCCAACTCGGTTTGGGGGGTGTGGAGAGTCCTCCCCCTTGGCTCGGCTGACCCCCTTGAGGGTCCTTGGACCCCAAGGCAAGGCCCCCTCCTTCCCACCTATATATACGGAGGTTTTAGGGCTGATTTGAGACGACTTTTCCATGGCAGCCCGACCACATACCTCCACGGTTTTTCCTCTAGATCGCGTTTCTGCGGAGCTCGGGCGGAGCCCTGCTGAGACAAGGTCATCACCAACCTCCGGAGCGCCGTCATGCTGCCGGAGAACTCTTCTACCTCTCCGTCTCTCTTGCTGGATCAAGAAGGCCGAGATCATCGTCGAGCTGTACGTGTGCTGAACGCGGAGGTGCCGTCCGTTCGGTACTAGATCGTGGGACTGATCGCGGGATAGTTCGCGGGGCGGATCGAGGGACGTGAGGACGTTCCACTACATCAACCGCGTTCTCTAACGCTTCTGCTGTACGGTCTACAAGGGTATGTAGATCACTCATCCCCTCTCGTAGATGGACATCACCATGATAGGTCTTCGTGCGCGTAGGAAATTTTTTGTTTCCCATGCGGTGTTCCCCAACAGTGGCATCATGAGCTAGGTTCATGCGTAGATGTCTTCTCGAGTAGAACACAAAAGTTTTTGTGGGCAGTGATGTGCGTTTTGCTGCCCTCCTTAGTCTTTTCTTGATTCCGCGGTATTGTTGGATTGAAGCGGCTTGGACCGACATTACTCGTACGCTTACAAGAGACTGGTTTCATCGTTACGAGTAACCCCCTTTGCTCAAAGATGACTGGCAAGTGACGGTTTCTCCAACTTTAGTTGAATCGGATTTGACCGAGGAGGTCCTTGGATGAGGTTAAATAGCAACTCATATATCTCCGTTGTGGTGTTTGCGTAAGTAAGATGCAATCCTACTAGATACCCTTGGTCACCACGTAAAACATGCAACAACAAAATTAGAGGACGTCTAACTTGTTTTTGCAGGGTATGAATGTGATGTGATATGGCCAACGATGTGATGTGATATATTGGATGTATGAGATGATCATGTTGTAATAGAAATATCGACTTGCACGTCGATGGTACGACAACCGGCAGGAGCCATAGGGTTGTCTTTATACTAACGTTTGTGCTTGCAGATGCGTTTACTATTTTGCTAGGATGTAGCTTTAGTAGTAATAGCATAAGTAGCACGACAACCCCGATGGCAACACGTTGATGGATGATCATGGTGTGGCGTCGGTGACAAGAAGATCATGCCGGTGCTTTGGTGATGGAGATCAAGAAGCACGTGATGATGGCCATATCATGTCACTTATGAATTGCATGTGATGTTAATCCTTTTATGCACCTTATTTTGCTTAGAACGACGGTAGCATTATGAGGTGATCTCTCACTAAAATTTCAAGACGAAATTGTGTTCTCCCCGACTGTGCACCGTTGCTACAGTTCGTCGTTTCGAGACACCACGTGATGATCGGGTGTGATAGACTCAACGTTCACATACAACGGGTGCAAAACAGTTGCGCACGCGGAACACTCGGGTTAAGCTTGACGAGCCTAGCATGTGCAGACATGTCCTCGGAACACATGAGACCGAAAGGTCGATCGTGAATCATATAGTTGATATGATTAGCATAGGGATGCTTACCACTGAAACTATACCCAACTCACGTGATGATCGGACTTGGGATAGTGTAAGTGGATCATGAACCACTCAAATGACTAGAGAGATGTACTTTTTGAGTGGGAGTTTAGCATATAATTTGATTAAGTTGAACTCTAATTCTCTTGAACATAGTCTAAGTCCACTTTGAATATATTTGTGTTGTAGATCATGGCTCACGCGACAGTGATCCTGAATTTTAATACGTTCCTAGAGAAAGCTAAGTTGAAAGATGATGGAAGCTACTTTGTAGACTGGGCTCGTAATCTTAAGCTAATATTACAAGTTGGGAAGAAGGATTATGTCCTTAATGCTGCGCTAGGAGATGAACCACCCGCTACGGCTGATCAGGATGTTAAGAACGCTTGGTTAGCACGTAAGGAGGACTACTCAATAGTTCAATGTGCAGTCTTGTATGGCTTAGAACCAGGACTTCAACGTCGCTTTGAGCGTCATGGAGCATTTGAGATGTTCCAGGAGTTGGAGTTTATCTTTCAGAAGAACGCCCGGATCGAGAGGTATGAGACCTCCGATAAATTCTATGCTTGCAAGATGGAGGAAAACTCGTCTGTCAGTGAACATGTGCTCAAAATGTCTGGGTACTCAAACCGTCTAGCTGAACTGGGGATTGAACTCCCGCAAGAAGCTATCACTGACAGAATCCTTCAATCACTGCCGCCAAGCTACAAAGGCTTTGTGTTGAACTACAACATGCAAGGGATGAACAAGTCTCCCGGCGAGTTGTTTGCGATGTTGAAAGTCGCAGAGTCTGAACTCCGTAAAGAACATCAAGTGTTGATGGTGAATAAGACCACTAGTTTCAAGAGAAACGGCAAAGGCAAGAAGGGCAATTTGAAGAAGAGCGGCAAGCCTGTTGCCAATCCGCCGAAGAAACCCAAAGCTGGACCTAAGCCTGAAACGGAGTGTTTCTATTGCAAGGGTATGGGTCACTGGAAGCGCAATTGCCCCAAGTATCTGGCAGATAAGAAGGCGGGCAAAGAAAAATCAGGTATATTTGATATACATGTTATTGATGTGTACTTAACCGGCTCTCGTAGTAGTGCCTGGGTATTCGATACCGGTTCTGTTGCTCATATTTGCAACTCGAAGTAGGAACTGCGGAATAGACGAAGGCTGGCGAAAGACGAAGTGACGATGCGCGTAGGAAACGGTTCCAAGGTTGATGCAATCGCCGTCGGCACAGTGTCACTTCAGCTACCATCGGGATTAGTGATGAACTTAAATCATTGTTATTTAGTGCCTGCGTTGAGCATGAACATTATATCTGGATCTTGTTTATTGCGAGACGGTTACTCTTTTAAGTCTGAGAATAATGGTTGTTCTATTTCTATGAGTAACATCTTTTATGGTCATGCACCGAATGTGAGAGGATTGTTCATATTGAATCTTGATCGCGATACGCATATACATAACATTGAGACCAAAAGAGTTAGAGTAAATAATGATAGCGCCATATTTTTGTGGCACTGCCGCTTGGGTCATATTGGTGTAAAGCGCATGAAGAAACTCCATGCTGATGGACTTTTGGAGTCACTTGACTTTGATTCACTTGACACGTGCGAACCATGCCTCATGGGCAAGATGACTAAGACTCCGTTCTCCGGAACAATGGAGCGTGCAAGTGACTTATTGGAAATCATACATACCGATGTGTGTGGTCCAATGAGCGTGGAAGCATGCGGCGGATATCGTTATTTTCTCACCTTCACTGACGATTTAAGTAGGTATGGTTATGTATACTTGATGAAGCACAAGTCTGAAACATTTGAAAAATTCAAGCAATTTCAGAGTGAAGTGGAAAATCATCGTAACAAGAAGATCAAGTTCCTACGGTCTGATCGTGGGGGTGAATATCTGAGTTTCGAGTTTGGTGATCACTTAAGAAAATGTGGAATTGTTTCACAGTTGACACCGCCTGGAACACCGCAGCGTAATGGTGTGTCCGAACGTCGTAATCGTACTTTGTTAGAGATGGTGCGATCTATGATGTCTCTTACTGATTTGCCGTTATCTTTTTGGGGTTATGCATTAGAAACAGCTGCATTCACTTTAAATAGGGCACTATCAAAATCCGTTGAGACGACACCATACGAACTGTGGTATGGCAAAAGGCCAAAGTTGTCGTTTCTTAAAGTTAGGGGATGTGATGCTTATGTCAAAAAGCTTCAGCCTGAAAAGCTGGAACCCAAAGCGGAAAGGTGTGTCTTCATAGGTTACCCAAAAGAGACAGTTGGGTACACCTTCTATCTCAAATCCGAGGGCAAAGTATTTGTTGCTAAGAATGGAGCTTTTCTCGAGAAGGAGTTTCTCTCGAGAGAATTGAGTGGGAGGAAGATAGAACTTGACGAGGTTGTTGAACCCCTCATCCCTCTGGATGGTGGCGCAGGGAAAGGGGAAACCTCTGTCGTTGCGATGCCGGTTGAGGAGGAAGTTAATGATGATGATCATGAAACTCCAGTTCAAGTTTCTGTTGAACCACGCAGGTCGACGAGATCACGCGCTGCTCCGGAGTGGTACGGTAATCCCGTCTTATCAATCATATTGTTAGACAACAATGAACCTGCAAATTATGAAGAAGCAATGGTGGGCCCAGATTCCAACAAATGGCTAGAAGCCATGAAATCCGAGATAGGATCCATGTATGAGAACAAAGTGTGGACTTTGGAGATACTACCTGAGGGCCGCAAGGCTATTCAGAACAAATGGATCTTTAAGAAGAAGACGGACGCTGACGGTAATGTGACCGTTTATAAAGCATGACTTGTGGCAAAGGGTTTTTCACAAGTTCCAGGAGTTGACTACGATGAGACTTTCTCACCTGTAGCGATGCTTAAGTCCGGCAGAATCATGTTAGCAATAGCTGCATTTTTCGATTATGAAATCTGGCAGATGGATGTCAAAACGGCGTTCCTTAACGGTTTCCTTAAAAAAGAGTTGTATATGATGCAACCCGAAGGTTTTGTCGATCCTAAAAATGCTGACAAGGTGTGCAAGCTCCAGCGATCCATTTATGGACTGGTGCAATCATCTCGGAGTTGGAACAAACGCTTTGATGAGGTGATCAAAGCATTTGGGTTTATACAAGTGGTTGGAGAATATTGTATTTATAAGAAAGTGAGTGGGAGCTCTGTGGCGTTTCTAATATTATATGTGGATGACATATTACTGATTGGAAACAACGTAGAGCTTTTGGAGAGCATAAAAGGTTGCTTGAATAAAAGTTTCTCTATGAAGGACCTAGGAGAAGCTGCTTACATTCTAGGCATTAAGATCTATAGGGATAGATCGAAACGCCTGATAGGACTTTCACAAAGCACATACCTTGATAATGTTTTGAAAAGGTTCAAAATGGAACAGTCCAAGAAAGGGTTCTTGCCAGTTTTACAAGGTACAAGATTGAGTAAGACTCAGTGCCCAGCAACTGATGAAGATAGAGAGCATATGTGCTCCGTCCCCTATGCTTCAGCCATAGGTTCTATCATGTATGCGATGCTGTGCACTAGACCGGATGTTAGCCTGGCCATAAGTATGGCAGGTAGGTTCCAGAGTAATCCAGGAGTGGATCACTGGACAGGGGTCAAGAATATCCTGAAGTACCTGAAAAGGACTAAGGAGATGTTTCTCGTATATGGAGGTGACGAAGAGCTCGCCGTAAAAGGTTACGTCGATGCAAGCTTTGACACAAATCCAGACGACTCTAAGTCGCAGACCGGATACGTATTTATTCTTAATGGGGGTGCAGTAAGCTGGTGCAGTTCCAAGCAAAGCGTCGTAGCAGATTCTACATGTGAAGCAGAGTACATGGCTGCCTCGGAGGCGGCTAAGGAGGGTGTCTGGATGAAGCAGTTCATGACGGATCTTGGAGTGGTGCCAAGCGCACTGAATCCAATAACCTTGTTCTGTGACAACACTGGTGCCATTGCCTTAGCAAAGGAACCACGGTTTCACAAGAAGACCAGACACATCAAACGACGCTTCAACCTCATCCGCGACTACGTCGAGGAAGAGGACGTAAATATATGCAAAGTGCCCACGGATCTGAATGTAGCAGACCCGCTGACTAAACCTCTTCCACGGCCAAAACATGATCGACACCAGAACTGTATGGGTGTTAGATTTATTACAATGTAATTTGCATGGTGATGTGAGGGCTAGATTATTGACTCTAGTGCAAGTGGGAGACTTTTGGAATTATGCCCTAGAGGCAATAATAAATATATAGTTATTATTATAATTCCTGTATCAAGATAATAGTTTATTATCCATGCTATAATTGTATTGAATGAAGACTCATTTACGTGTGTGGATACATAGACAAAACACCGTCCCTAGCATGCCTCTAGTTGGCTAGCCAGTTGATCGATGATAGTCAGTGTCTTCTGATTATGAACAAGGTGTTGTTGCTTGATAAGTGGATCACGTCATTGGGAGAATCACGTGATGGACTAGACCCAAACTAATAGACGTAGCATGTTGATCGTGTCATTTTTTTGCTACTGTTTTCTGCGTGTCAAGTATTTATTCCTATGACCATGAGATCATATAACTCACTGACACCGGAGGAATGCTTTGTGTGTATCAAACGTCGCAACGTAACTGGGTGACTATAAAGATGCTCTACAGGTATCTCCGAAGGTGTTAGTTGAGTAAGTATGGATCAAGACTGGGATTTGTCACTCCGTGTGACGGAGAGGTATCTCGGGGCCCACTCGGTAATACAACATCACACACAAGCCTTGAAAGCAATGTAACTTAGTGTAAGTTGCGGGATCTTGTATTACGGAACGAGTAAAGAGACTTGCCGATAAACGAGATTGAAATAGGTATGCGGATACTGACGATCGAATCTCGGGCAAGTAACATACCGAAGGACAAAGGGAATGACATACGGGATTATACGAATCCTTGGCACTGAGGTTCAAACGATAAGATCTTCGTAGAATATGTAGGATCCAATATGGGCATCCAGGTCCCGCTATTGGATATTGACCGAGGAGTCTCTCGGGTCATGTCTACATAGTTCTCGAACCCGCAGGGTCTGCACACTTAAGGTTCGACGTTGTTTTATGTGTATTTGAGTTATATGGTTGGTTACCGAATGTTGTTCGGAGTCCCGGATGAGATCACGGACGTCACGAGGGTTTCCGGAATGGTCCGGAAACGAAGATTGATATATAGGATGACCTCATTTGATTACCGGAAGGTTTTCGGAGTTACCGGGAATGTACCGGGAATGACGAATGGGTTCCGGGAGTTCACCGGGGGGGGGGGGCAACCCACCCCGGGGAAGCCCATAGACCTTGGGGGAGACACACCAGCCCTTAGTGGGCTGGTGGGACAGCCCACAAGTGCTCTATGCGCCAAGAGAAGAAAAATCAAGAGGAAAAGGAAAAAAAAGGGAGGAGGTGGGAAGGGAGGAGGACTCCCTCCCACCAAACCTAGTCCAACTCGGTTTGGGGGGGAGTCCTCCCCCTTGGCTCGGCCGACCCCCTTGAGGGTCCTTGGACCCCAAGGCAAGGCCCCCTCCTTCCCACCTATATATACGGAGGTTTTAGGGCTGATTTGAGACGACTTTTCCACGGCAGCCCGACCACATACCTCCACGGTTTTTCCTCTAGATCACGTTTCTGCGGAGCTCGGGCGGAGCCCTGCTGAGACAAGGTCATCACCAACCTCCGGAGCGCCGTCACGCTGCCGGAGAACTCTTCTATCTCTCCGTCTCTCTTGCTGGATCAAGAAGGCCGAGATCATCGTCGAGCTGTACGTGTGCTGAACGCGGAGGTGCCGTCCATTCGGTACTAGATCGTGGGACTGATCGCGGGATAGTTCGCAGGGCGGATCGAGGGACGTGAGGACGTTCCACTACATCAACCGCGTTCTCTAACGCTTCTGCTGTACGGTCTACAAGGGTATGTAGATCACTCATCCCCTCTCGTAGATGGACATCACCATGATAGGTCTTCGTGCGCGTAGGAAAATTTTTGTTTCCCATGTGGCATTCCCCAACACCAAAGGCCCCCTGATCTTCTTCCGTTCGGGAAAAAATCATTTCGGGGTTTTTCTTCCGTTTGGACTCCGTTCCAAAATCAGATATGAAAAGAGTCAAAAACACGAAAAAAACAGGAACTGGCACTTGGCACTGAATTAATAAGTTAGTCCCAAAAAAGATATAAAAGGTACATAAAACAACCAAAGAAGACAAGATAACAGCATGAAACCATAAAAAATTATAGATACGTTTGAGACGTATCAATGACGAGGAGAGCGAAGAACAAAAGGAGGAAGAGCGGACTAGCTACCCGTGCCCACCTTCTAATGAGAGTAACTCTTCAACTCATACATTGTTTAATTTCCCTTCGTTCTTACCGAAGGATGAATGCTATTATCCCTTGGATTCGTTTGAAATATCCCTTTTTGATGAACTTGATGCTTGCTGTGCTTGTGGCCATGATGCCAATATGAATGATGCTTATGAAGATGAGCTAGCTATAGTTCCTTATGTTACACATGATGATTTTGCTGAATATAATATGCATGTGCTTGCTGCTCCTACTTGCAATTATTATGAGAGAGGAACTACAACTCCACCTCACTATGTTTCCAATACTATAAAATTGCAAGAAACTGCTTATGCTATGTATTGGCCTTTACTTGATGTGCATGAATTGTTCTTTTATGACATGCCAATGCATAGGAAGAGAGTTAGACTTCGTCATTGCATGATATATGTTACCTTGTGCTCACTACTAAATTTCAAATCATTGCTAATTAAAATTGACTTTGATATACCTTGGGATCCGGGTGGATCCATTACTTGAGCACTTTATGCCTAGCTTAATGGCTTTAAAGAAAGCGCTGCCTCGGAGACAACCCGGAAGTTTTAGAGAGTCATTTATTTCTGTTGAGTGCTTTTATTTAGTTTAAAAACAAAAAAATATAGAGGGGAACTTAAACCTTTTTCAAAAAGAGAAGCGATTGAAAGGTGATGCATTGCGGAAGTGAGGGTCGACCTTGAACATTTGTGTTCATGCTCATGGAAACAATGTAGAATTTTTCATGAAAGTTTCTCAAAAAAATAATTATCCCCTTGTACAATTCCTTTGTGTTTTTAAAAATAATGTGTCAAGTAAAGCCTTTACGATTAGTTTGGGTGATAATTGTTTGATCACGCTGAGAAAAGACAGAAACTTTCTGCTCACGAAATTAATTTTCATTTTTATTATGAAAGAGCTTTTGAGTTGATTCTTTTTGCTTCTGATTGATATGCAAATTTTTCAGACGTTCGTAATTTTTCAGATTTGTTGAGATATCAGAGGTATACGGAATATACAGATTGCTACACACTGTTCTGTTTTGACAGATTCTGTTTTCTATGCATTGTTCTCTTATTTTGATGAATCTATGGGTAGTATCGGGGGGTATGAACCATGGTGAAGTTTTATTACGGTAGATATAATGCTAATATGAATTTAGAATGAGTTCACAATAGTACTTGAAGTGGTGATTTATTTTATTACACTAACGGATCTCACGAAGTTTTGTTGAGTTTTGTGTGATTGAAGTTTTCAAGTTTTGGGTGAGAGCATGATGGATGAAGGAATAAGGAGAGGCAAGAGCCTAAGCTTGGGGATGCCCGAGGCACCCCAAGGTAATATTCAAGGAAGAATCAAGCGTCTAAGCTTGGGATGACCCGGAAGGCATCCCCTCTTTCGTCTACAATCTATCGGTAATTTTACTCGGAGCTATATTTTAATTCGTCACATGATATGTGCAAATGCTTGGCGCGTCTTTGTGTTTAATTTTCCTTTTTCTTTTATGCACCATGCTGGTATGAGATAGTTCTTGGTTGGCTTTATACAATGCTTCTTGTGCTTCACTTATATCTTTTGAAGTTTGGATTGCCTGTTGCTACTGCAACAAAAGACCTTCCAACGGCGCCAGAAACGTGCTGCGGCACCAGGAATCCTTCTGCTACGGCTACGCCTTAAGAGACTTCCTAGACAAATATGCAAAGGATTTCCCCCGTGGCCTTGGAGCCTTGCATTGGTGTTCCCTCGAAGCGGAAAGGATGATGTAGCGCAGCGATGGTAAGTATTTCCCTCAGTTTGAAAACCAAGGTATCGATCCAGTGAAGGAGTATCTCAAGTGCCTGCACAAACACAAAAACTTGCTCCCAACGCTATGAAGGGGTTGTCAATCCCTTATAGATTGTTTTCCAAGTGAGAACTGAAAGCACAAAAGTAACAAAGCAAACTAAAAGCGAAGGTGGAAACGATAGATGTCAATAGACCCGGGGGTCGTAGTGTTTACTAGTGGCTTCTCTCATGAAAGCAAGTAGACGGTGGGTGAACAAATTACTGTCGAGCAATTGATAGAACCGCGCAAAGTCATGACGTCATCTATGGCAATGATTATATCTATAGGCATCATGTCCGAAACAAGTAGACCGATACTTTCTGCATCTACTACTATTACTACACACGTCGACCGCTATCCAGCATGCATCTAGTGTATTAAGTCCAAAAGAACAGAGTAACGCCTTAAGCAAGATGACATGATGTAGATGGACAATCTCATATCAACGACAAAGCCCATCTTGTTACCCTTGATGGCAACTATACAATGTGTGCCTTGCTGCCCCTACTGTCACTTGGAAAGGTCACCACACGGTAAGAACCCAAAACCAAGCACTTCTCCCATTGCAAGAATCATAGATCTAGTTGGCCAAACAAAAGCCAAGACTCGGAGAGACTTACATGGATATCAAATCATGAATATAAGAAATCAACAAAGACTCAAATTTATATCATAGTTAATCTGATCACAAATCCACAATTCATCGAATCTCGACAAACACACCGCCAAAGAAGATTACATCGAATAGATCTCCATGAAGATCATGGAGAACTTTGTATTCAAGATCCAAGAAAGAGAAGAAGCCATCTAGCTACTAACTACGGACCCGTAGGTCTGAAGTGAACTACTCACGAGTCATTGGAGAGGCGATGATGTTGATGTAGAAGCCCTCCAACTCCAAAGTCCCCTCCGGCAGGGCACTGGGAAGGGTCTCCAGATGAGATCTCGCGAAAACGGAAGCTTGCGGCGGCGGAAAAGTATTTTCGTGGATCCCTTGATTTTTTTTTCTGCATTTTAGGGAATATATAGGCGAAGGAGCTAGGTCAGGGGGCGCTAGGGAGGCCACACGCCTGTTGGCCGCCCCCCTGGTGGCGGATAGGGGGCTTGTGGGCCCCCTGTAGCCTTCCTGGCTTGGCCTTCAAGCCCCCTGATGTTCTTCCGTTCGAGAAAAAATCATTTTGGGGATTTTATTTCGTTTGGACTCCGTTCCAAAATCAGATCTGAAAGGAGCCAAAACACACAGAAAAAACAGGAACTGGCACTTGGCACTGAATTAATAAGTTAGTCGCAAAAAAGATATAAAAGGTACATAAAACATCCAAAGATGACAAGATAACAGCATGAAATCATAAAAAAATATAGATATGTTTGAGACGTATCAAGCATCCCCAAGCTTACCTCCTGCTCGTCCTCGAGTAGGGAAGTGATAAAGAATGAATTTTTGATGCTTTCATGCTACCTAGCATAGATGTCCTTTGTAACTCCTCTTATGTGACGTGAATGTTCAGATCCATTAGATTCAAAACAATAGTTTGCTATTGACGTGGAAACAATAATATTTCAAGCAAACTAGCAAGGTAATCATGAACTTTCAAAATAACAAGGCCAAAAGAAAGTTATCCCTACAAAAGCATATAGTCTGGCTATGCTCTATTATCATTGCACAACGAATTTAAATCATGCACAACCCCGGTATTGGCCAAGTAATTGTTTCACACCTTTCTTTCTCAAACCTTTTCAACTCTCACGCAATACATGAGCGTGAGCCATGGTTTTGGCACTATAAGTGGTGTGGAGTGTGGTGGAGGTTGCAAGACAAAATAAGGAGAAGATGATCACATTAACTAGGCATATCAATGAGCTGTGGAGATGCTCATCAATAGATATCAATGTGAATGAGTAGGGATTGCCATACAAATGATGCACTAGAGCTAAGACTATGTGAAAGCTCTTAAAGAAAACTAGTGGGTGTGCATCCAACTTGCTTGCTCACGAAGACCTAAGGCAATTTTGAGGAAGCCTATCACTGGAATATACAAGTCAAGTTATATAATGAAAAATTCCCACTAGCTATATGGTGGTGAGAAAACGAGAGACTCTCGATCATGAAGATCATGATGCTTAATATGCACAAGTGTGGAAAGGTGGTAGCATTGTCCGTTCTGTCCTTTTCTCTTTTTTGTGGATGGGCTCTTTGGCCTCTTTTTTATATATATTTATTATTATTTTTTTGGTGGGCATCTTCAGTTTTTTTATATTTTGGCCCGTGTCTCTCCCCGAAAGAGAAAAAAACGCGTTTTCAGTTTTTTTGCGAGAGGCACGGTTTTGTCTTTGCAAGAGGCACGCCCGTGCCTCTCCTAAAAAGGGGGGAAATGTGTTTTTTGCTCTCTTTTTTTTCCGCGAAAGGCACGGTTTTGCTTCCGCGAGAGGCACGATTTTGCCTTCGCGAGAGGCATGACCCGTATCTTTCGGAAAGGGAAAAAAATCGTGTTTTCTGTTTTTTTCTATCGCGTGAGGCACAGTTTTTCGTTCGGGTTTTTTCATGAAAAAAAGTTTGTCAAAATCTATCAACATGGGATCTAGTTTTGAAGATCTCGACGTGAGAAACCAACGATGAAAACGGTTCAAGATTTAAACGCACGGTTTAGGGATAGAACATTTTAAAAATACGGATCTGCGAAAAAGGGGCAAACTCATAGGCTGCGACAAGTGGCCCGCATGAAGTGCGCCGCTTGTCACAACCTGTGAAGGTGGGAGTAATTATTGGAAGGTGTATTCGCTAATTAGTGATTTCGGGCCGTGGCGCTTGGGCGAGGCCCGCGTGTCGGCACGAGAACTCTTGTTCGGAAAACCCTATTTTACGCTCTTTGCGTCAAATAGTCGGGCAAACGCACAGGGGCGCGACAAACTGGGCCGGCCCATCTCCCTCTGCAAGCAGTTCTGGTTTCTGCTTCATTTTATTTCCTTTTTTCTGTTTCGTTTTTTCCTTTTTTTTCATTTTCGTTTCTGTTTCTGTTTCTTTTTCTTTCCTTTTTTTCTATGGTTATTTTTTACATAAGTTCATGTTTTAAAAAAAATCCGAAAATTCGTAAAATATTCATGATTTTATAAAAATGTTCCAAATTTCAAATATTTGCCTTTTTGAAAAACATTTCTAGCTTCAAAAAAAGTTTGAGATTTTAGAAAAATGTCCAATATTTTCAAAACATGTTTGGATTTTTCAAAAAAAGTATTGTATCCTATTTAATTTTTCCTTCACTTTTGTTCCTTTTTCGTTTTCCTATTTTTCTGTTTGACATTTTACAATTTTTTATTTGAATTTCAAAAAATGTTCTCGTATTCACAGTTTATATTTAAGTATCCATGCTTCAAAAAATGTTCCTGCTTCCAAAATTTGTTCATCTTTTGAAAAATGTTCGTGTTTCAAAAATTGTTCTCGTATTCACAAAACTCCAACATCTTTTAAAAAACGTTCCTTTTTCATAAATTGTTCATAATTTTTTTTAAATGTTCTTATTTTCACATTTTTATAAAGAATGTTCCTGTTTTACGAAAAATGTTTCTATTTTTTTTAAAATTTGTTCACAAATTGAAAACTTGTTCAAATTTTGTTCGCCAATTCTAAAATTATTCATGATTTTAAAATGTTGAGGAACTTTAAAAAATATTCTTAGTTTTCCAAAAGATATTTTCCATCTCAAAAAATATACGTAAATTCAAGAAATGTTCTCCTTTTAAAAAGTGTACAAAAGTTTAAAAAATATTCCCGTTTCAAGAAAAATTCACAAATTTCAGACAATATTCTTTCTTACAAAAAAAAATTATATGTTTGTAAAATGCTCCTGTTTTCGAATTTATTAATAGACTTAAAAATTGTTTATGTTTTCCAAAATAAAATTGTATTAATAAATTGTTCGGGCTTTCAAATTCGTTCACATTTTTAAAAATTGTTCTCGGTTTCAATAATTGTTCTAAAAATTCCAAAAATGTGCGCTCCTTCCAATTTATTTGGGGTTTTCAAAATTGTTGTCCTTTTTCAAAATTTGTTCTCAAGATTAAAAACTGTTCGCGTATTTAAAAAATTGTACGCGCTTCCAAACTTGTGCAATTTTTCTAAAATTGTTCTCGGTTTTAAAATTCTCAAAATGCGAAAAATGTCCGTGCTTTAATTTTTTTTCACACTTTCAAATTTGTTCAGTGTTTTATAAAATTGGGCTCCTTTTGAAATTTTTGTTCATAAGATTTTAAAAATCTTCGTGCTTTATAAAATTGTCCATGCTTCCAAATTTGTTCAGTTTTTTTAGAATTGTACTCAGTTTCAAAATTTGTTCTCAAAATTTCAAAAAATTTCGTGCTTTAACTATTTGTCTGCGCTTTCAAAATTATTCACGTTTACAAATTTGTTCATGTTTTTTTTAAATTGTTCTAGGTTTCAAAATTTGTTCTCAAAATTCAAGAAAAGTTTGTGGTTAAAATATTTGTTGGCGCTTCCAAATTTGTTCAGGTTTTTTCAAAATTGTTCTGCTTTTCGAAATTTTGTTCTCAAAATTAGAAAAAAATTTGTGCTTTAGAAACTTGTTCACGCTTTCAAATTTGTTCACGATTTTTCCAAATTGTTATTCAAATTCGAAAAATGTTTTTTCTTCTAATAAAAAAGAAAAGGAAAACGGAAAGAAAAAACGAACAAAAAAAAGAAAATACTCAGAGAAGTTAAAAAGAAATAGAAAAAAGGAAACAAACCTGGGCCGGCCCTGTCAGGGCGCCCCCTGTGCGGCGCAGGGCTGCCTGCCGCAAAGAGCGGCAGGTAGGAGCTCCCCTCCTGTTCAGCCTGAACACGTTGCTCGCGTGCACTGCAGCACGCCGGCCCGCGAAAGCAAAGCACGACAAACAAATAATGCTGTGGTGTTGGAAGATATCAAGAACAAGAGACCAATGAGATATGACGCAATTCTACAGGAAATCATAGATGACAAGTCTTCTTTTGAGAGATGCAGCTTAGTGCATGAATATAGGAGCTTGAATCTCGAGGCTCACAATTTGACAAAGCATGTTACGAGGCTAGAGGTGGGCTGCCATATTTGGTTAGGCAACCGTGGAGACTTATCTTTTGTACTTTTAAACATTGATCAATAAAGCTTCGCCACATTGTCTCAAAAAAACATCGGAAAAAGGCAAAAAAGGTGGCTCCTCCATGATTCAAACTCAGAAGCGCCGTATACTTGTTCACGCTAAGTTAACCACTAGAGACATTGGACGTTTATCATCATTGATAATAGCGTGAATAGTATAAATACAAGTGTGGTCGCGCTATTTAGATCTTTGAGTTGTTTTAAAAGAACAATAAATTTCAAAAAATATCATTTTTGAAGAAAAAGTACGTAAAATTCAAAAAAGTTCATTGATTTTGAGAGAAAAAAAATCATCATTTTTGAAGAAAAAATACACAAATTCAAAAAACGTTTATGACTTTTCAGAAAATATTCATCACTTTTGGAGAAAAGTTCATAAATATTGAAAAAGTTCATCCATATTGACAAAAAAAGTTTATCAAGTTTGAAAAATAGTTCATCGATTTTCAAGGAAGTTCACAAAATTGAAAATAAAATCATGAAGTTTGAGAAATAGGTCATCAATTTTGAAAAAGTTCACATGTTTAAAAAAAATCCTCAGTTTGCAAAACAATTCATCAAATTTGGAAAAGAATTTCACCGATTAAAATAAAGTCCATCCATTTTGAAAAAAGGTTCATAAAGTCTGAAAAAATCAGTGTTTTCCCAAAAAAAGGTAAATTTAAAAACTTCGAGTTTGAGAAATAGTTCATCAATTTTTAAAAAGTTCAAAATTTTAAATAAAAAACATCAATTCAAGAAAAGAAGTTCACTGATTTAAAAAAAGATCATTTATTTTAAAAAAAACAAGTACATCCATTTTAAAAAGGATTCAACTATGCAGCGGCGCCGCATGCTGGTACTCCCATGCTTGAAATTTAAAAGTTTTATTTTTAAAATCGTTAATTCAATTGATGATATGTTTTCACTGTTGGCTTTGTCGCGACACGATCTTCGAAACTAGATCCCATGTCAACATGTTTCGATAAACTTTTTTCCTTCCATAATTGCCACATTGTTCCACTCACTTGCTATATTATTAACCACTTACTTGCCCAATAAAAATAACTTAATTGCCATATTTTTTATGTCGTTTCATGCAAAAGATTGTCGATGCTTATAAATGCAGTCCTCAAAATGTTTTGATGTGCTTGTCATTTTTATTCTACGAACTTGTCATGTGGTCTTACAAAGCTTGTAGGTGCTTATAAAATCACAGTTGCCACATATATTTTTTGTGCTTGTCATTTTAGTCCTACCTCGTTATCATATTGTCTCATACAACTTGTCAGACATTGTAAAAAAAATGTCACGGTGATTCTTGTATTTATCTGTTGAATTCTATCCTCGATTGTTATGTTGTGTCTAAATAAAAGGACATTTAATTGTTCTGAAAGTAGTTATGATAGTGTTTTGTTGTGTCGGTCAGTTAAATTCTACTCAAATCTCATATAAGCTTGTCAGTTGTTATGAACCATCTATGGTTGTAGTATTATTTTGCAACGCTTGCCACTTAAATTATAACTAGTGGCCGGTTATTTTATAACGTTCATGCACCCCCCCCCCCTCCCCCCACCTCATTACCACGAGTATTCTATGTAGTGAAGAAAAGTAAACCAAACATGCATGCTATATGCTTTGTCATATAAAAAGATAGACCATCCATACATGCATGCTACAAGCTTGTGCGTAGTACTCCATCCGTTCCTAAATATAAGTCTTTGTAGACATTTCAACAGGGGACTACATACGGAGCAAAATGAGTGAACCTACACACTAAAATATGTCTGTCCGTATGTAGTTTCCTATTAAAATGTCCAAAAAAACTTATATTTAGGAACGGAGGGAGGAGGGAGTATTCAGCATGCATGCATTTTCGAGAAGAAAAAAAAAAGTAGACCATGCATGCACGGCAGCTAGGGTAACTTCGACGCAAAACACGGTCATTGTAGTGTGTTGTTCGGTTACTGTAGAAACATCTGCTAGCCTGCTGTAGCAAATACTCCCTCCGTTCCTAAACAGGGACGAAGCTAGAAAAAAAGTTCAATGAAGTCATTTCTATGTCAATGGAGTCATTTCTTATAAATGAATAGTGATTAGTACTTAGTTTATAAAGGATTTACTAATTTCATTGGGGTCAATTGACCCCAGCCCTTACAAGGCAGCTCCGTCCCTGTTCCTAAGTCTTTTAAAAAAATTTACTAGTAGATTACATACGAAACAAAATGAATGAATGTACACTCTAAAATATGTTTATATACATCCGTATGTAGATTTTTAATGAAACCTTTAAAAAGACTAATATTTAGGAACGGAGGGAGTAGTACCGTACACAGACTATAGTGAAATAATATGACATTGTATACTGAGCCGCACGCAGCAACCGCCACATTTCCCATCATCGTAACCCATATAGCTAGCACCGACGGTCCACTATAGCAAACAGTCACAGGGGTATTGTACTAGTGAAATAGTGCGACACGGTGTGATGTAGCTACGGTACGCTGCTAAGCGAGCGCCGCTAGCTGCATGTATCAGCCGCCGCATGCGAACACACCTGTGCGTCGTGTGCAGTTTAGATTTTCCCTTCTAAAAATCATTTAGTTTGAAAAGACTTCATAACTGTTTTTAAGAAAATCACACATTGAACAAGAAAAGGATAAAATAAAAAGTACAAATATAAAAGAAAAGAAAAAGAAAAAGCAATTGCAAAAAATGAGAAAAGGAAAGAAGAAAGAAGGAAAGACCGAAAAAAGATTTAATTGAAACATGCACTAACAAGACTCATGCGTAAAGGGAGCCCACCTCTAAGGGTGACCCCTTTACAATAGATGAAGGACATACGCATCTTACCCCGTCGAGTCCGGTCTTCGAGGGCGCTAGGTACCGATTCGTGAGGTAGGTTGGTCGGGTGGTTAGTGCATTGTACAATGAATCAGGAGATTGCATGTTTGAATCGTAGCAATCGCTTCTTTTTTTGTGTGTTTCGAGAAAACAGAAGAAAAAAGAATATGGGGTGCCCAACACAATGGAGAGGGTGTGCGTCCATTTGCGAGAATGGAAAAAAGGGGATCTTAAGCGCCTAATAGTATTCTCCTGACACAACGACATGGACCACTTTTGACGACCTTCATGATGGCACACTCCCCCACAATGTGAACGACCTCGATGTGAGACACCATGTCCGACGGGTGTTCGATAGAAATTTATTGAGTTTTTTTTCAAACTTCATGTCGTTTTTTGAGAGTAAAAATGATGACGGGGCACTTAGCCATGGAAAATGAGTTGTTGACCTCATCCACAAATTCCGTAGGCAGGAACAGAGATGGGGGGACCTTTTGACAACAAATGCATGAATGGTTTCACGGAAGAAAGTATATTACGTCCTATAACATGCACACCATCCATGTTCACAATGTGAGGTCGTTATCGTGTCTATGGTATACCATCCAGGCCATCGTCATCAAGTATTGTCATATAGTTGCTCAGCTGGAGGCAAGGTGCGCGTTGCAAGCGACACAGGAGAGGAGATTGTAAGTTTTGCTTCTTTTTCACCATCTTGTGGATTGAACCATCCATTTACTCAATGTTGCTATTCACACTATGTAGCTCGTACGTGCTGTCGTGACGTATGACATGACATAAGGACGATCTTTTACGTACGCACATGGTTGGATGAATGATCTGTGCTAATTTCTTTTCAAACTTGGATAAATATTAGACGCCCTGTATGAATTCCGTCCGCTAAATCGAAACTCGGCTTGAAATGTATACGGGCAACATCGATGCCCAGCAACGGCATCCATGTTCGCGGACAGATGTTACAGCAAATTTGCGGGCAATCCTTAGCATACAATACGAAAGAAAACATAATCTTTATTCTCTTACTAGTAAAGAGCTCGTGCGTTGCATCGGGAGCATGTACAAATAAAAACATCGGACCCTCGTACTCCTAGTGTGTCGGCATGTTGGTCAGGAGGAGTCTAGAAATCGCAAGCTCCTCCTCATCCTAGGAAATAGCGAGCTCCTCCTCGTCAGTTGAAACATCCCGGTGTATTGTCTACACACCACGGGTCATCGGGGCATGGTTGGTGGCTCGTCATCTAGAGTAAGAAAGTGTCCGTGCGCTGCAACGGATTAACAATTCTACTATGTTCAAATCAAGCTATTGAAAACATATAATGTATAGTCAACCTTGTTAATTCAAAATCAAATAAATTTGAACGTTGGTTGCACTTGTAAAATTGTAGTACATTTAGTTGATGGATTACATGCGGCTAGCCTATAAAGCACAATGTATTTTAGAAACCGTAGTTTAAATTTGCCAATTGAAACTTCAATTATTCATCACAAATACAAACCGTGACTCTGTTTTTGTTTGGAATTTTCATTTTAGACACAACAATATATTAACAATTTAAACATACCTTTTCCCCATATTAGAATATTAGTTGACATAGGAAGTATTATATAAGTAGTAAAATCGTGTAATTTTCCAAGATATTTTGTAGAGTTTTGAGCACCGAAATATTTAGATTATGCTAATCCTGAGAAGCTTATGGAAGAGTAGAGGAGGAAGGGATGCTGACTCTTTTAGCCATTGACGGTCTCATGTGTCAGTCCATCAAGTTTTTCCTCTATCCCTCGATCCACTTTCTGGTCAAGCTCGATGGGGACACCGTCGCTCGCCGTTGTAACGCCAGCCACAGGGACCAGCGGGATCCGCCAGCCGTTGGTCCAGATCGACGTCCGTGTCTCCGGCAGGATGGCGTTGTGGACCAATTGGGTTGTTTTCCTTGTCGTTACTACTTGCTTTACAATTCCTTTTCCTTCCATCCCATCGAGGCCTCGGCTCGATCCCGTCTGGATCGGGAGAGCCAGTGCCCGACCCCGGCCTCACATTGCCACCTCGACGCCAGTGACCCCCGTCGGTAAGGATCTCCTCCACCGCCAGAAGCTCCGCCCGCGACGACCTCTCTCTTCCCCTTCCTCGCTCAACAAGGGTGGCCTCCCTTACCCAAGCAAGCGCCCCATGACGTCTACCTTCTCTTCCTTCATGGATGTAGCCGTCTGCCACTTCGCCGACAAGGGCGCCGCTCCTCACCTTCTCCTGCTCCGTCGCGGCTGGAAAGAGAGCGTTTGGATAAGATCAAACAAAGGATTGCGAGTTGAATTTTTACAGATGCAAGGGATTTCTTGCAAAAATGAAACATTTTTTCCGAGATATCCACTCAAACCGGGACTGCGGATTAAATACCCAAAAATGGAGGGACTTCTGTGCAAAAATGCCGACGACGGGACGACGGAAGCCATCGGTAATTCACATTAAAGCACAAACATAAACTTCAAGGTTCTCACAGAAGAAAAACAATAATCTGCAAGGGACATGATGAGTCAGCTCAAATTCAGCCGCGAACATGAAGCACGATGACCAAGCCTGGCCCAGCTAGCAGCCAACCAACCAGTAGAAACGCAGAAACCCCCACGCCACGGATCACGCCCCCGCGATCCGCGTGATACCGAATCCCTACTGTCCACTTCCTGCGGATCCAACGCTCAAAAGTGGAAACCCACCTCCCGTCCTGAAACACACCGCCGCCTCCCTCCCTCCTTCTTCTCCTTAAAACGCTCCCCGAAGCGGCTTCAATCCATCCTCCATCCGCCCCCAGTCCCCAAAGGTCTTGTTTCTTTAAAAAGTCCTAGGACTTTTTTTAGTCCCAACTAAAAAGTCTCTAGTCCCTACCTGTTACTTTTCAAGGACTAAACATGGACTAGAGGTCATTAAATGACATGCAAAAAGACCATGTTACCCCTAGTAATGTACTAGAAGTTATTAAATGACATGCTAAAAGTAGGGGCACTGTTGGAAGAAGTGCCAAAAAAGTTCCAAAAAGTCCCTCCCATAGGGACTTCTTCTTTTAGTCCCTAGAAGTCCCTCATGTTTCTTTCACATGGGACTAAAAGAGACTTTTTTTTAGTCCCTCCACCAAAAAGTATCTGGAAAGAAACACCCCCAAAATCTCCCGAGCAACCCACCAATCTGCCAAACCTCCCACCCCTCGCCCCGATGGCCCGCACGAAGCAGACGGCGAGGAAGTCGACCGGCGGCAAGGCGCCGCGGAAGCAGCTGGCGACCAAGGCGGCGCGCAAGTCGGCCCCGACCACGGGGGGCGTCAAGAAGCCGCACCGCTTCCGCCTGGGCACCGTGGCGCTCCGGGAGATCCACAAGTACCAGAAGAGCACGGAGCTGCTAGTTGGAATGTGTAACTTCCCTTGATGATCAATAGATTACAAGTGTGATGTATATATAGGAGAGAGTCCCACGTTCTATACAAGTGGCTGAAGTGGCCAACGTGGGTAACCCCTAGATCCTATTGTTGTGGTACACAAGTGTTACAAGACTTATCTAACACCCCCCCTCAGCCGGAACACCATTTGGAAGGATGTTTAGGCTGGACCGAAAGTTATTGAACACGGTAGATGGAAGCCCCTTGATGAAGACGTCGGCGAACTGTGAGCTTGATGGCACATGAAGAACGCGAACCTCGCCGAGAGCCACCCGATCACGAACAAAGTGGAGATCGATCTCAATGTGTTTCGTGCGCTGATGTTGCACCGGGTTGGTGGCGAGGTATGACGCGCTAATATTGTCACAATATACAACGGTGGCTCGAGTGGGAGGGAGATGCAGCTCATGAAGGAGCTGACGCAACCAGCAAGCTTCGGCCACACAGTTTGCCACGCCTCGGTATTCCGCTTCGGCAATGGAGCGAGAGATGGTGGATTGCCGTTTGGAAGACCATGAGATGATGTTTGAGCCGAGAAACACACAAAATCCGGAAGTGGACTTACGTGTGTCGGGCAGCCAGCCCAGTCGGCGTCGGTATAGGCGATGAGATCGCGCAAGGAAGATTTGTATAGCTGAATACCGTAGTGGGAAGTGCCGTGAAGGTAGTGAAGAATGCGCTTGACGAGCTGCATGTGACTGTCACGTGGAGCATGCATGAATAGGCAGACTTGTTGAACGACATAAGCGATATCTGGCCTGGTGAGAGTTAGGTATTGGAGAGCACCGGCAAGGCTGCGGTATTTGGTGGGATTGGAGAGGAGATGACCATCGTGGGAGGAGGCCTTAGAGGTAGTGTCGATCGGTGTAGAGACGGGTTTGCAGTTGAGCATGTTGGCGCGGTCAAGGATCTCGAGGGTGTATTGCTGCTGGCACAAAAAGAGCCCCGAGTGGTTGGTGGTGACGTTGATGCCTAAAAAGTGATGGAGGGGACCAAGATCAGACATGGAAAACTCGGATTTTAACGAGGTGATGATGGCAGTGAGAATGGTGGGTGAGCTAGCCGTGAGTATAATGTCATCAACGTAGACAAGGAGGTAAGCAAGGTGGGAGCCGCGTTGCATGATGAAGAGGGAGGAGTCGCTCTTGGATGCCACGAAACCTAAGGAGAGCAGAAAAGCTTGGAAGCGAAGGAACCATGTGCGTGGAGCTTGCTTGAGACCGTATAAGGACTTGCGAAGGAGACATACATGGTTTGGTCGGGAAGGATCCACAAACCCGGAAGGTTGGGAGCAATAGACCGTCTCATGTAGATCACCATGCAAAAAGGCATTCTTGACGTCGAGCTGGTGGATGGGCCATGACTGAGAAGTGGCAATGCTGAGCACCACACGAATAGTGGCCGGTTTCACAACCGGACTAAACGTTTCTCCATAGTCGATGCCCTCTTGCTGAGTGAAGCTGCGGACGACCCATCTAGCTTTGTAGCGAGCCAGAGAGCCATCAGGGTGGAACTTATGACGAAAGATCCACTTTCCCGTGACGATGTTGACACCTCCAGGCTTAGGCACCAAGGACTAAGTAGAGTTATCCATTAGAGCATGATATTCTTCTAACATAGCTTGTTGCCAATGGGGATCTTTGAGGGCGGAGCGGTAAGTGGGTGGTATGGGTGAGATGTGTGTGTTAGTGGTGGTGGCAACGAACAATCTTTTTGGCATGAGATAGCCAGTTTTGGTCCTGGTGGACATGCGGTGTACGTTCTGGGGTGGCTGTACGGGAACGGCATGTGGGGGGAGGCGTGGCGCGAGGGTAGTGGCCGGCACGGAAGTGGAGGAGGATTCGGCGGGGCCGGCAGTACGGGTGGCAGGCGAATCAGGCGAGGAAGTGGAGGTGGAGCCAGAAGATACGGTGTGGGCAGAAGAAACGGGCATGGCAGGTGAGGCAGGGGACGTGCCGGGCGACACGGGCAAGGAGGCCGAGGCGGATCGGGCGGGAGTATCATGCGCGGCAGGTGGGGAGGGGCGCGTGGCAGCGGCGGACGCGGGAGGTGGTGGAGCACGAGGTGGATCTGGGAATGATGGGTGGGGCCCGGACGAGGTAGGTGGTGGTGGGTGGATGGAAACCGTTGGTTGGGTTGGATCTGCATGGGGATTTTCTGTGGACGCGGGGGTGGTGTAGCCGGGTGTGGGGGAGCGGTAGGGAAAGGTCGTTTCGTCAAAGACAACGTGTCTGGAAACGATGACACGGCGCGAGGTGAGATCGTAGCACCTGTACCCCTTGTGCTCGAGTGGGTAACCGAGGAAAACACATGGGGAGGACCGAGGCGCTAGTTTGTGATCCATGGTGGCGTGGAGATTAGGAAAGCATAAGCACCCAAAGACGCGAAGGTTGGAGCCGGTTGGACGCCGTGGAGAAGATAGTATGGTGTGTATGGTGTAATGGCGCGAGATGGGCGGCGGTTCAGTAGATATGTGGCAGTGTGTAGAGCTTCGACCCAAAAGGGAGGTGGAAGGGTGGCTTGGAGAAGGAGAGTGCGTACAATGTCATTTGTCGTGCGGATTAGCCGTTCTGCTTTGCCGTTTTGAGGGGATGTGTGTGGGCATGAGAAGCGGTAAGCGATGGCGTTGTTGGAAAAGAAGGAACGGAGAGAGGTGTTGATGAATTCGCCACCATTGTCACATTGCATACTTTTGATGATCACATGGAATTGTGTATGAACAAATGTGAAAAATCGTTGGAGTACAGTGGAAGTATCGGATTTGTTGCGTAGAGGAAACGTCCATGAGTAGTGTGTGTAATCGTCAAGAATGACAAGATAATATTGAAAGCCGGAGAAACTTACAATGGGTGATGTCCATAGATCACAATGAATTAAATCAAAAGGAGCAAATGTTTGGCTATGAGAGGAAGGAAAGGGGAGCCGTGGCTGTCGCCCTAGTTGGCAAGCAGTACATGGGGAATGTGGAGCTTTATTACAAGTACTAAGAAAATCATTGGAGATGGCGGAGAGGATGGCCAAGGCGGCGATGCCACAAATCCAGGTGGTGGTGAGGAGAGTCGACACGGGAGCTGGTTTGTTGCCGAGGAAGGGGTAGAGCTCGCCGGAGCTAGCGGAGATCATGAGGACCTGACGAGTGCGAAGATCCTTCACAAGAAAACCACAGGGAAAAAATTCAACAGAGCATGAGTTATCTTTGGAAAATTTGCGAACGAAGATGAGGCTAGTGACTACGGTGGGAGAGACCAGTATGTCGGTGAGGCGAAAGTTGTGGGGATGGAGGAGGGTGGATCCGGTGGCTGTGATGGGTAGGTGTTGTCCATTGCCAACGAGAATGCTAGTAGGAACATGCTGTAATGAACGACTAGACGAGGTCAAGGTACCTGGGTTTCCGGTGACGTGAGAAGAAGCGCCGCTGTCCATGTACCACTCGGGGGCGGGAGGCGTGTTGATGCCGGAGTTGCTGAAGGTGGCGTTGAGCATGGCGAGGTGCTCCCACGATGGTGGCGGGGGCTGATAGGGTGCTGGTGGCGTCGGAGTGGGGTACATGGCGTAGGCGTGAGCATGGGCACCGGGGCGGGGTCCCAAAACGCCGGCGGCATTGGGGGGAATCCATCCAGGGCGCGGCGAGGGCAGGGCCATGCCATACGGGGCGAACTACCCGGTGAAGGGAGAGAACGCCGGTAGGGGAGGCTGGGAGCGCCCGGAGGAGTCGTGGCGGCCACGTCCACGGCCACGACCACGTCCGCGACCACGATCACCATCGCCGCGACCACGGCCGGCGGGCTGATGAGGAGGGTGGGGATGTCCTTGGAGGCGATCGGAGGAGGAGCGATCCGGCTGTCCAGTGGAGGGTGCACGCTCGTTGGATCCACGGGCGCCAGACTCGGAGCCGGCGGGTTGGGCGCGATCACCACCAGGGAAGGCGAAGGCGCTCTCCTCGGCGGCGCGTTGCGCCTGCGACTCCTCCGCAAGCACCACCCAAGAGAGGACAATGTCGAAGGGGAGCTCTTGATCACCGAGGATGACGCGGATCGTGTCGAGACCATGAAGGAACTGGGTGGTGAGGTCGGTTTCGCTGACGGCGTGGTCGATGTCGGCGAGACCGTCGGTGAGGAGCTTCATGCGGTGCGCGTACTCGGAGACGGATAGATCGCCTTGTTTGAGGTTGCGGTACGGACAGTTGAGAACCATGAACCGATCAGCGCGATTGGCGAGGAAGAAGTCTTTAATCTTCTTCCAGATGGAGTAGGTGGTGGTGGCGCCGACAACATGGTCGATCATGGGATCCACGAGGGTGGCATAGAGCCAGAGGGCAACGTGGGCGTCGAGTTCCAAGTAGGCAGCGTCGGCGTTTGGTGGAGGAGGGTGTTCGATGAGATAAAGGACCCCATAGCGGATCAAGACCATGAGGAAGAATGATTTCCACTTGTGGTAGTTGTGATCGGCGGGGTTGAGGTGGAACTTGATGTGATTTGTGATATGGTCGGAGAAGATGGGGTGGCGTGGTTGGGTTGTGGCCGGCGGCGGCGGTGGCGGCGGGTGGTGAAGAGGGGAGCAAAGTGAGATCCGGAGGTAGGGGAGGAACCCTGGAAGAAGAACGGGGGAGGCGGTACCGTAGGAGAGGAGGCGACGGTGTGGGCGGCGTTGGTCGCCAGAGAGGTGTCCGAGGCCGGCGTCGAGCCTGAGATCGGTGCAGCGGAGGAGGAGGAGGCAGAGGCGGCGTCGCGGTCGGCCATAGGGGAACCTGGAGACTGATACCAAGTTGGAATGTGTAACTTCCCTTGATGATCAATAGATTAGAAGTGTGATGTATATATAGGAGAGAGTCCCACGTTCTATACAAGTGGCTGAAGTGGCCAACGTGGGTAACCCCTAGATCCTATTGTTATGGTACACACGTGTTAAAGACTTATCTAACACTGCTCATCCGCAAGCTGCCCTTCCAACGCCTCGTGCGAGAGATCGCGCAGGACTTCAAGACCGACCTCCGCTTTCAGAGCTCCGCCGTCTCTGCCCTCCAGGAGGCCGCCGAGGCCTACCTCGTCGGGCTCTTCGAGGACACCAACCTCTGCGCCATCCATGCCAAGCGCGTCACCATCATGCCCAAGGACATCCAGCTCGCCCGCCGCATCAGGGGAGAGAGGGCCTAACATTCGTCTGCTTCCTTCCCAGTGTGTCTCTACTCTGGTCTGCAGCTGTAGAGTTTCTGTTCTTTGCTCCTTCTTCTCAGCATGTGTTGTGTGGTGACTGATCTGGTGTTCCAGCTAATGTTATGCTGCAGTGTCTGATGCTACCATCTTGTTGTCATCAGCAATCTGAATCAAACTTGTCTACCAGCTCTCCGTTTTTGTGCCTTTGAGATTCATTTTGTTGTTTGCAAACCTGAAATATCAACGGATGGTTTCTTTGGCGACATCCATGGTTACTGTCAGAGTTTCTTGAAATTTAAGCTGAAAGTCTGAACCAAATCTTCAGATTGTTCCATCTAATGGCATACCTTGGTTACTCCCCTGTCATGCTAATGCCACAATCTAGGAGTAGTATACTGTGGAAGTTAGTGAACTGATATTTTTGTTTGTATGATGGACTTTCTGAAATTCGTGGCAGTGCTGCTGTTTACTGAACGTCACTGTCCGGCTTCTCAACATAGATCCCTTTTTCCTCTCCTGAATTAACAAATAAAATTAAGAATACGACATACTTTTCCTGAATATAAACTACAGCGTGATTGACAAATTCATCGGTTGTTAAGCTAGCCTTTCATTGCAACCCTCAATCCCATTCCAAGCAGAAGAAAGTCCCTACATTTTGTTATTTTTTAGACACCTCTGACCAAGTGCTCGATAAACAACACTATGGTGCATCAGATATTATGTGTGGACTATAGCCATTCAATTCAGCACTTGTTCCATACAACAGTCCTTCCAAACCTATATAATTACATACTTCCTCTGTCCCAAAATAAGTTTAGAGAGTTATTTTAGGACAGAGGGAGTAATTTTCATAGCCAAGGAAAAAAATACGGTATGCAAGCCAATCCTGAAAGTACTATCAAACATATGTCTTCTCACAGATGAACATGAATGACGCTCATATGCTCACTGTTGTATAATCCCCAATCTGCTTAAGACGTGTCTGTCGCGGATGATGCTCCAAATCGATTCAGGTTGCTGTATGTATCACACCGTCAGTATGCCCCCTGCTCACTTAATTCAGGCACGCGCGGCACCAAGATTCCTTGTTTGTGCCATGTTGGATGCGTCTGATGCAATGTGAAAGCTGGCTATCAGATCTCCGTCTGTGCTTTTGTGACACATTTTCTTGTTTGTTATCCTGAAATATCATCCATGGTGTTGGCCAAAGTTTCTTCGAATTTAAGCCGAAGGTCCCAACCAAAATTTCAGTTTGTTCCACAATGTCCCAATATATCCACCCAATCTGGTACACTGAAGTTTCTGGAATTCGTTGCAGGTGCTGCCTACCAAACGTCTCTGGCTTCTCAGCATAGTCCGTCAATACAGGATGTCCTGGTGTTTCTCGGAACCATTGCATCTGCTGTAATTCATCACTAGTGTTCAGTAATTATGCATTGGTGGCTTGGTCAGTAATAGCAGTGCAAGGCAGCTTCTTTAGATTAACTTGCTTGTTGCATTTCTACTGAGATTAATTGTCTTTCGGCTTGCAGACTTTATACTAGGAGCAGTAATATTTAGAAAAGCTATGAGTCGCCTGGTAACTTGGCAAGCAAGGCCCGCTAAATTGTATGCTTGTGTAGCTATGTGATCGAATCTTTGGAAGACCCCATTTTACTCTCCTGAATGCAAAAAGAAAAAGTAAGATCATGGCATGTATTATCAATTTTTAAGCTAGTCTTCGATTATAATCCTCAAGCCCAGCAGAAGAAAGTCTCTACATTTCATTATTTTTCACATACATCTGACCGACTGCTCGATAAATGACAGTATGGTTCATCAGACCAAATGGTTTCTCCCGCTTCATGCCTCTGGTTGATTCTTGCGCTAGTATTTTTTATATATTCCACAAAAAATCCTCGTAAATTTCCAGATCATTTCGTGAACTTTTATTTATGCGCAAAAAACAACACCATGACAATTCTGCTGAAAACAGTGTTAGTCCGGGTTAGTTCCATTCAAATCATGCAAATTAAAGTCCAAAACAAGGGCAAAAGAGTTTGGAAAAATAGATACGGTGGAGACGTATCAACTCCCCCAAGCTTAAAACCTTGCTTGTCCTCAAGCAATTCAGTTGACCAACTGAAAGAGACAAAACAAAAACTTTTACGAACTCTGTTTGATCTTGTTGCTGTAATTATGTCTAACTCATATTCAGATTTTCAGCAAGATCAAAAGCAAACCACATAAGCAATGACATTTAGGTCTCAAGATGTACTCATATCAATGGCATAATCAACTAGCGAGCAATAATAATGAGTTTCAAACGTCAACACTTCAATCAAAACAATCATGAAGCAATATGAACTGGTGGTATCTCGCTAGCTCTTTCTGAGACCGCAAAACATAGAATGTAGAGCACCTTCAAAGACCAAGGGCTGACTGAACATTGTAATTCATGGCAAAGAAGATCCAGTCACAGTCATACTCAATAACAATCAATAGCAAATCATAAAAATGACCGAGGTGCTCTCTAATTGGTGCATTTTGAAAGAAGAGGATGACTCAACAAAAACATAAATAGATAGGCGCTTCGCAGAGGGAAGCATTGATTTGCAGAGGTGCGGGAGCTCAATCTTTTAAAACAGAGATAAATAATTTTGGGTGGCATGCTTTCATTGTCAACGTGATGACCAAGAGTTTTCACCATCTTTCATGCTACACATACTATAGGCGGTTCCCAAATAGAAAAGTAAAGTTTTGACTCCCCCACCACCGATCAATCACACTCCATGGCTAGCCAAATACTCGGGTGCCATCCATACCAACAACAATCCAGGGGGAGTTTTGTTTGCAATTATCTTTTTGATTTGAGCATGGAACTGGGCATTCCAATTACCGGCCCCTTTCTCGTGAATGATAGTGAATAAACACATATCGAGGATAACACGCCTAACATGGAAGATACTGATCGCCCCTTGTCACCACATGAGCGGTTCGGGCATGCAAAACAGATTATTACTTGAAGGTTTAGAGAGTGACACATGCAAATTTACTTGGAACGACAGGTAGATACCACATATAGGTAGGTATGGTGGACTCATATGGAACAACTTTGGGTTTATGGAAGTGGATGCACAAGCAGTATTCCCGCTTAGTACAAGTGAAGGCTAGCAAAAGATTGGGAAGCGACCAACTAGAGAGCGACAACAGTCATCAAAATGCATTGAAATTAACCAACATTGAGTACAAGCATGAGTAGGACATAAATCACCATAAACATGAATATCATAGAGGCTATGTTGATTTTGTTTCAACTACATGCGTGAACATGTGCCAAGTCAAGCCACTCGAATCATTCAAAGGAGGATACCATCCTATCATACTACATCATAATCATTTTGGATTCATGTTGGCATCCAAGACAAACCATTATAAGCTCTTAGCTAATTAAGCATGGCATCAGAAACTATGATCTCTAAGTTGTCACTGCAAACATGATTCTCTCATAACAAAGCTGAATTAGAAACGATGAGCTAGTCATATTTACAAAAACAAAATAGATCGAGTTCATACTAGCTTTTCCAGGCTCAGTCACTTCATCATATATCGTCATTATTGCCTTTCACTTGCACGATCGAATGATGTGAATCATAATGAGAGTGTCCGTGCATTGGACTAAGCTGGAATCTGCAAGCAAACACAAAGGAGAAGACAAAGTAATATGGCTCTTTGACAGATAAACATATATGCATGCGAGAGCCACTAACATTGTAACCATGGTCTTCTACCTCGACCCAAAGAAAAAGAAAACTATTTATACGGGAAAGCTCCCAACAAAAAGAAGAACGAGAAATCTTTTTGGGTTTTCTTAATCTAAACAAACACACGAGAAGAAAGCGAGAAAAAGAAATAAACTAACATGGATGATACAGCGGCAAGGTGTGAACACCGACTAACAAAGTGAAAGTGTGAACATGAATATAAAGTCGGTGAGAAAAACGTACTCCCCCAAGTTTAGGCTTTTGGCCTAAGTTGGTCTACTCCCATGGAGGGAAATAACCGTCTCCGGGGTACTCCGGAGTGTACTGAGGGTGCCACTGCTGGTTGAGCTCCTGTGGCTCCCATTGATAAACAGGCGCCTGGTACTCGACTGGTAGCTCGGGCACGGGCGCCTGTGGTGGCGCTATGCCCCAATATACGTAGATGTCCGAGGGCATAATAATGTACCTGCCTAGATGAAGATTGAACAAAGAAGGAGAAGGCAAGGTAATAGTGAAAAGACCTTGATGACGCCTAGAGGGGGGGGGTGAATAGGCTATTTAAGCTATTTAAAAACTTCTTCTGATTTGGCTTGACCTAATGCGGAAATAAACTAAGAGGGTACTTGTCAAGCGCAAATCCTAAATGCACTAGGCACTGCAACGTGTATCAACAACACGATCTACCAAGATGGACACAATACAGTTACTGACAAGCAAAAGTAAGTTACACAAACTTACTTGAGCTATATCACACGACAAGTAGGTGAACAACACAAGACACTAGATCACACTATATCAACACAATATATCAAGGGCTGCAAGTATGAACGTGTGAATATAGAGGGTATGCTTGAATGATTAATCTTGTACAAGAAATAGCCAACACAATATAATGAGCACAACCAATATGCAATGTATGTATGCTCAAATAACACAAGTACACCACAAGTGAGGAGTTAGGGTTAAGGATAACCAAGGTCACTGAGACGAAGATGTATCCCGATGTTCACTTCCTTGGAGGGAAGCTAGTCACCGTTAGAGAGGTGGATGTTACCACGAAGGCACAACAACGCCACGAAGGCTCACCCTATTCTCCCTTTGAGATAACACCACGAAGGCGTTTCTCAACCACTAGTGATAAGCCTTTGAGGTGGCTTCCAAACCCTCACAAACTTTTCCGGGGGAAATCACACGAATTGATTCCTCTCCGAAGAACTCCTACCGCCAAGGAGTCTCCAACCTCCAAGAGTAACAAGATCACGGGGAATGTTCAAAACTTGCTCAAATCACAAATAGCTTGGGTTGAGAGAAGGAGAGGGAGACGATCTATCTTTTGATTGGAAAAACTCTCAAAGGGGCTCACAAATGCTCTTGGGATCTAAGATTTGGAGTGAGCAAATGTGTGTGAGGTGGAAATGTGTTCTTATGAGGATAAGGTTGTGTTGGGCAACCCTCTCACGAAGTGGGAGGGGGGGGGGGTATTTATAGTGGGGAGAGAAATACAGCCGTTGGGGATACTTTAAGTCACACAGGGTCCGGACGTCCGACAGTTGTCGGAAGTCCGGGCGTCCGACAGGGGTCGGTCGTCCGAGGCCAGTAGATACGACTGAAACTATTTTGAATTACACAGCGACCGGACGTCCGGAGAGGATCCGAAATCCGAGTTATACAACTCAACTTCTACTGGTGGTAGGTTCCGGATTTTCGACGAGGGTCGGACGTCCGGCCCTCGGACGTCCGGAGGGAGCCGAAAATCCGAGTTATAGAGCTCATGTACTTTTGGTGTAGGGCTCCGGATTTCCGAAGCCTGTCGGTCGTCCAAGCCTTGACCGGCCCTCGGACGTCCGGAGGGAGCCGGAAGTCCGAGTTATATGGCTCAAGTTTCTCTGGTGCATAGTTCCGGAATTCCGAAGCTGGTCGGCTATCCGGGCCTCGGACGTCCGGAGAGAGCCGGAAGTCCGAGTTATATGGCTCTGATTTCTCTGGTATAGGATTCCGTATTTCCGAAGCTGTCGGTCATCCGGCCCTCGGACGTCCGGAGGAGGCCGGATGTCCAAGGTACTGGTTCTGTTTTCAGATAACAGCACAACAGTGGAGATGTGGTCTGAACAGAAAGTGAAGATGTAGTTTGAGCAAGTTCATCGCAAAACCTGTGATCCCCTCTTAATAGTGCGGGATCCCTAAGGACTCAAGAATCATAAAAGAGTACTGATGATCCATACTTGAGTGTATACTTTTATTCGCTGATCATTACTCCACACCACTAACGTCAAAGGAACTGATACCTTTGAGTTAGCCCTTTCACCTGAGCTTGATGTTGTTGTTCCTTCTTGGCTCAAGTTGAAAGCAAGACATGATGAAGTCTTCAAGTAGCTTTCCCATACACAATGCGGAAAGCCTAGCTTATGTATTCATCTTCATTTGTCCACCATGTGAACATCCACAAGAATCGAACATGAAGTTCTCAAGAATGCTTATCTTGATCTTGTCCTGTCCACCATGTGAACATCCACAAGAATCAAGCATTTAATGCTCAGGAATGCTTATCTTGATCTTGTCCTTGTTAGCACATGAGGTTGTCCTTGTCAGCACATGATCATTGACAATAGTTTCAATGATATATTCGTGCTGATCCGCTTGAACTTGCACACCACAATCTTGATGACGATCACCACTTGACGTCATCCTTCATGGGTTGTATTAGATCTTCCTTTTGACGCAAGCCCAATGGAAGCACACCTAACCCCCACATAGGAGTCTCACAAAGACCATGGGTTAGTACACAAACACGTAATGGACAATGCTTACCATACCATGGGATCACTTGATCCCTCTCGGTACATCTTGTACGCTTTGTGTTGTACGCTTTGTGTGTTGATCATCTTGATCTTGTCCTTGTTAGCACATGAGGTTGTCCTTGTCAGCACATGATCATTGACAATAGTTTCAATGATATATTCGTGCTGATCCGCTTGAACTTGCACACCACAATCTTGATGACGACCACCACTTGACGTCATCCTTCATGGGTTGTATGAGATCTTCCTTTTGACGCAAGCCCAATGGAAGCACACCTAACCCCCACATAGGAGTCTCACAAAGACCATGGGTTAGTACACAAACACGTAATGGACAATGCTTACCATACCATGGGATCACTTGATCCCTCTCGGTACATCTTGTACGCTTTGTGTTGTACGCTTTGTGTGTTAATCATCTTGATTTACTTTTTGTCTGAGATCTTGATCAACCTAGTGTTTCTATGACCATTCTTTGGATAATACCTTGAACAACATCTTGGTCATCATATAAACTCCTTGAACCCAACAGATGGACTTCAAGAAGTGTCTATGGACAAATCCTATAAATATAACTTAAAGCAACCATTAGTCCATAGGAGTTGTCATCAATTACCAAAACCACATATGGAGATATATGCTCTAACAATCTCCTCCATTTTGGTAATTGAAGACAACCACTTCAAGAGAGTTTATATAAGGAGATAAGCATAACCAAGCGCACACATACAAGGTAATAATGCATGTGTGCAAGATGTAAATGCTTACGCAATAAAAGCAAAGCCCTCTAAAATTTTAGAAAGTAAACTCTCTAAACTTCTCCCCCATTGGCATCGATTGCCAAAATGGACGAAAAGTTTAGAAAGCCAATATAGTAGGTGGTCCTCCAAAAAGTGTGTACTTCTCAGCAAATGAGTGCAAAAAAATACACAAATACAATGATAAGTAGTTGGAGGAAAACAGACTATATTGAGGACCCAAAGATTGCAAATAAAAGGATCATATGCCACAAAGACATACAAAAATAGAGGCAAGCAATCAAAAGATTCCTGATGGAACAAACAATCATATGGTCCTTCGAACCACATGAATAGAAGATATTATGATAAAGGCAACACAGTGTTTTATCAAGAAAACTAGAGAAGCTCCCCATGATTTGTGCACTAATACGAGATTTTTGTATTTGATACAGGTGCACAAAATAGGATCGTTGCTCCCCCAAAATTAATAAAAACACACAACGAGTGCAAGAAGATAGATGAGACAATAAGCATATCGATTGCACAAAACAAATGGTTGAGCAACATGTAATAGAAGCAACTTAAGAATAGGCTCAAACAAAGTAATGTGTATGAGTCATGGCAAAGCACTTGAGAAGACTAAGATAAAGATGAGAATTACTCATCAACATAGTCTTGATGAAATGAGATACAAAGTGCAAGACATATCATTCCCACACACACATACTAGAAAATGGGTTCACAAGCTTACTAATAAACAAAATAAGAACCAACGCTTGTGACAACCCATTGTGAAGATAGGAAGTAAGAACCTTGTCAAGAGGAGGGATACTAATTGAAAATGGCAAAACCCTCATCAAGACAAGTATGAGGAAAAATAATCTTCACAGCCAAAAAGTGCATCAAGATGTAGGAAAATAAGATACGCACTCAAAACAAATTCTTTCACGAAGCCACCAAAAACTGAAGAAAGGAAATGTAACGGTGGACGTGAAAGAAAAGAGGATATCAATTAGAGATGTAACTTCTCTCATGTGTAAAAGATTCTAAGTAGAAGACAATCATGATGATATTTATCCACAAAGAAGGATATACACACAAAATTGTTACAAGAAGGAACAAACTAGATATCCAACAGGAAGTCATAAATATATCAATGAGATCTTTTGCTTGGAAGCATATCACATGGCCTAATATTTTCTTATTGTATAATATGAACTTCCGACATACGAACTCAAAGGCATCCCAACTAGTAGTAAGACATCATCGTTCGGATGCTTTGAGAAAGCAAACAAGTACTACAAGAACGAATCAAGAGATTCATGCCATGATGCAACCTGGAAAAGAAAAGACAGGTTGGGTCCTTTGCAAGAAAAGAATGCATGAAGTGGATACTTGTTACCGAGACAACATTGGATTGATGTAGTAGATAGTTGTTCTTTGATCATCCTAACTTGGCTCCAATAATCACATGGTCTCAACATCTTCCTTATAGGTGAGCCGAGCATCCAATGCATCTCCAGTTGTTCCTGGAACAGCAAAACAAACAAAATGGTGCCCAAACTCATTGGGACCAAAGAGTTAGAAAACCAGCAATACATAGGACAAACTCCACACACATATGTGCATATAGATATGAATTTGAATTTCATGCACACTTTAGCCAATTTATGACAGGGTGGAGTTTCCCTTATATATTGGGTCAAAGGAGGGAAGCAAGCAAAAGAAGTTGTATATAGTAGCTAGATACGCATGCTCAAGACTCTCAAGAATCAACTCAACACAAAGTTGATAAGTCACCAAAAGACAAGGTATCAAGTGATAATAAGATCCTAAAACAAAAGAACTATCACTTGAAGGATATCAATTAAAAGATACCTCAAGGAATGAGATATCCATTGACACATGCCAAATAGAAGGCAACAAGAAACCAATTGAAGGAAAACAAACACGAAGTATCTAGTTTCCAAGAGAGAGCTAGGTTTCAACAAACAAAGCCCTCTACAAATTTTCATGATGGCACAAAGCATCATAAAGAGCAAGACTTGCCTCCCATCAACACACACTTGATGGGGATCAAATGATTTTATGATGGGTGAATAAAGAGAGTGTTTTAAAGAGAATAGGATAGCTCCCCCAAGTGACGTGCATTATATAGAACTTGCATTTGAATAAAAAACGCACACGATGGGATCATCACTTTCTCTATATCTATAAAAACACTAGACATGTTAAAAATAGATTCATAAGAGGCAAGGAAGACAAACGAAACACAAAATCCAATGTAAAGATGATTAGCAATTCCAATCACATGATGGGAATACCAATTGTCAAGGACAAGAAGTATTTTTGAAATGATACTCATTGGTAGATCACAAATATATCCAAGATCATCTTTACCCATAAAACGCAAGAAAATGACACTTGTAGAGCTAACATGCCACCTAGGAACAAGATAATTTACAATATCAACACTAAGTGGCAATGCGTCAAGTGTACACATTTTCTAGGTTGTTAATATGCACATAGCATATTACTCCCCCATAATGTGATAAACCAATAACATTGACAAGTGGCAAATTAAAACCAACAAGAGATACTTAATGGACCATATAGAATTTGAATTTCTCATGAGTAAGATATACCACATAGACACTAGATAATCTTGAAGCATCAAAACTAAGTGGTATTCCCCATGTATACAAATTTATAGGATCGTGAGGTGTGCAAAGCACATCACTCCCCCACAATGGGATAGTCCATTAATCTCTCACAAGAACCAACAAAAATACAGACAAGATGCAAATAGGCTCAATACAAGACTCACATGTACATGATGTGCAAACCAACATACACATACTCGATTACTCAAGATAAGCAAGTTGGAAGCACAACATATACAAACGCATGCAAGGTACAAAACCACAACATGCAAAGGGGCAAGCACCTAACAATGTAAACAACTTAAGTATAAGTTACCGCAAGGAGGCACATTGGATATAAGATAGAAACTCGATAATCCAAATGACTTGGCTTGAGATAATATGAATGATGAAGACCCCTTAATTCTTCATTATGTATCCAAGTATCTAATGTCCTTCAAAGTCACCTATTGATCAAGTTTGAGCTTGTTGGTCCCCAACTACGTTGGGTCCTAAGAGGTTAATCACAATAGGCTTGGCAACCCAAATGGTTCTTTTCTTGACACCATCTTGAGTACCAACAAACTTGGCAAACACATTGCCAACCTTATCCTTCCCAAGGGAATAGATATCATCAATAGTGATTGGGTTGGATAAGTTACCTCTTGTGCAAGACGAAGCGACGTGACCCTTCTCACGACATAAGTAGCAACATCTACCCTTTGCTTTCTTCCTAGTTGATTTCTCACCTCGGGGAGTGTTGGCTTGGGTCTTATTGGGAAGAGGCCTTCCTTCAACTTGTAGTTGAATATGTGATTGAGTTTGTGGCGCTTCCCTTGTTGTTTGTGACTTTGAGACTTCGTCTTGAGAGGGCAAGATCTAACATGGTGCCCTTTAACTTTGCACTTGAAGCAAATGATTTTGGCCGAATTCTTGACTTGTTCTAGGCCCCTCTTGTTCTTGTTTGAGTTTACTCCAAACTCATTTTTTTCATTCGGAGATGTTTGCTCACACAGGACGTTGTTGAGTGTGGGCATCCCTTCATGACACTGTTCCAAGTATTTCTTCAAAGAAGTGACTTGGGCCTTGAGCTCTTTGATTTCCTCTGCACGGTTAGTATCAATGCAAGTACTAGAGGAAGTGTAAGCTTCAATGTTAGAGCAACAAGGCAAGGAAAGTAATTCATCACACGAGGTAGCAACATTATGAGTAGACGAATTACGAGGACTAGCACATGGAAATATAGTACTTTGACTAGAAGTAGTGCCATTGTCCACATGAGGCTCGCTTGATGTTACCTTGGTGATGATAGCCTCATGAGCTAACTTTTGCACATTATGGGATGTTAGAAGATCGGCATGAGAGCTTGTGAGCATTACATGGTTTTCTTCCAACTTCCCATAATTGCTAGTTAGTAAATCAAGTTGAGCACGTAGCTCAACATTCTCCTTCAATGTTGATACTTCAAATGAGGTAGAGTTAGATGTACAAGTATCATCAACAATATGAGAGGAGTAAGTAGCAAATAGAGACTTCTCATGAGTAGATTGAAGCTCCTCATAGATCTTAGAGGTTTTGATGAGCTCTCCCTTGACATTATTGCATTCAAGGAGAAGGACCTCAAAATCCTTTTTAAGTTTATCATGAGCAACTTCAATCTCTCCTTTTGAAGATCTTAAGTCTCTACATGCTTGATGACTCTTCTCAAGTTCATGTTCAAGTTGTTCACTTTTAGCTTGTTCATGATTAAGTGAATCATTACAATTTTCAAAGTAAGCAAGAACATCTTGGAATCTTTGAAGAGCGTTATTTTTAGCTTTATGAAGAATTTTACTGATCACATAGATATTTTCAGTCAAGTCATCATCATCATCCTCATCGCAAATATCATCGTTATTGCACAGGGAAGATGATACCTCATTATTACCTCTTGCCATGAGGCACATGTGAACTGGAGGAGTTGATGATGATTCTTTTGGTGAATCAGATTCTTCATTAGTCAAAAGTACTTCATATTTCTTGATATCCCCTAAATTATTAGTCATAGAGCAACTAGGGAGAAACAAGATATTTTGATCAAGAGGACACGAGGAAGCAGGCATATCACCACAGACATTTGTCAAGGAATCTTTAGGTGAAATGCATGACCTATCAACACAATAATTTACACTATGTGTGGTGCTAGATATGCTCGTGTCCATAGAGGCTATGCCATTTTCATCAACATATATTTCTTCACTCACCATGTCATTACCTTGTGAGATTGAAGATGCTGAGGTGTGCAAGCAATCGGATATGGAAGTAGTGGTGGACTCTTTAAGATCGAAAAGAGTGAAGAGCTCATGCACCAACTCCTTCATCATAATACCGTCTTCATCAAGATTGGACCCACCATATATATCTTCAAGTTTAGTCCAAACTTCATGAGCTGACTTGCAAGTCGAGATAGACTTAAACACTTCAGGACTTATGGTTCGATGAATGGCAAGAAAGGCCTCACAATCAAGATACATTTCATTAGTAGATGAAGATGCATCATCCTTTTTGTCGGCAATCCCTACAAGAACAATTCGTAAAGTATTTGGGCCCATGGCCCGAAAGTGATGAAGCATACGAATTCTCCATAGGGTATAATTTGTGCCATCAAAGTCAAAGATGCCATTGTGCACTAATCCAATAGTCGACATCGATACTCTCTAGGTCGTGAAACCTAATTAAAGAGAGACCTAGCTCTGATACCAATTGAAAAGACCTCGATGACGCCTAGAGGGGGGTGAATAGGCTATTTAAAAACTTCTTCAGATTTGGCTTGAACCTAATGCGGAAATAAACTAAGAGGGTACTTGTCAAGCACAAATCCTAAATGCACTAGGCACTGCAACGTGTATCAACAACACGATCTACCAAGATGGACACAATACAGTTACTGACAAGCACAAGTAAGTTACACAAACTTACTTGAGCTATATCACACGACAAGTAGGTGAACAACACAAGACACTAGATCACACTATATCAACACAATATATCAAGGGCTGCAAGTATGAACGTGTGAATATAGAGGGTATGCTTGAATGATTAATCTTGTACAAGAAATATCAAACACAATATAATGAGCACAACCAATATGCAATGTATGTATGCTCAAATAACACAAGTACACCACAAGTGAGGAGTTATGGTTAAGGATAACCAAGGTCACTGAGACGAAGATGTATCCCGATGTTCACTTCCTTGGAGGGAAGCTAGTCACCGTTAGAGAGGTGGATGTTACCACGAAGGCACACCAACGCCACGAAGGCTCACCCTATTCTCCCTTTGAGATAACACCACGAAGGCGTTTCTCAACCACTAGTGATAAGCCTTTGAGGTGGCTTCCAAACCCTCACAAACTTTTCCGGGGGAAATCACACGAATTGATTCCTCTCCGAAGAACTCCTACCGCCTAGGAGTCTCCAACCTCCAAGAGTAACAAGATCACGGGGAATGCTCAAAACTTGCTCAAATCACAAATAGCTTGGGTTGAGAGAAGGAGAGGGAGACGATCTATCTTTTGATTGGAACAACTATCAAAGGGGCTCACAAATGCTCTTGGGATCTAAGATTTGGAGTGAGCAAATGTGTGTGAGGTGGAAATGTGTTCTTATGAGGATAAGGCTGTGTTGGGCAACCGTCTCACGAAGTGGGAGGGGGGTATTTATAGTGGGGAGATAAATACAGCCGTTGGGGATACTTTAAGTCACACAGGGTCCGGACGTCCGACAGTTGTCGGAAGTCCGGGCGTCCACGAGGGGTCGGACGTCCGACAGGGGTCGGTCGTCCGAGGCCTATAGATACGACTGAAACTATTTTGAATTACACAGCGACCGGACGTCCGGAGAGGACCGGAAATCCGAGTTATACAACTCAACTTCTACTGGTGGTAGGTTCCGGATTTCCGACGAGGGTCGGACGTCCGGCCCTCGGACGTCCGGAGGGAGCCGGAAATCCGAGTTATAGAGCTCATGTACTTATGGTGTAGGGCTCCGGATTTCCGAAGCCTGTCGGTCGTCCGAGCCTTGACCGGCCCTCGGACGTCCGGAGGGAGCCGGAAGTCCGAGTTATATGGCTCAAGTTTCTCTGGTGCATAGTTCCGGAATTCCGAAGCTGGTCGGCTATCCGGGCCTCAGACGTCCGGAGAGAGCCGGAAGTCCGAGTTATATGGCTCTGATTTCTCTGGTATAGGATTCCGGATTTCCGAAGCTGTCGGTCATCCGGCCCTCGGACGTCCGGAGGAGGCCGGATGTCCGAGGCACTGGTTCTGTTTTCAGATAACAGCACAGTAGTGGAGATGTGGTCTGAACAGAAAGTGAAGATGTAGTTTGAGCAAGTTCATCACAAAACCTGTGATCCCCTCTTAATAGTGCGGGATCCCTAAGGACTCAAGAATCATAAAAGAGTACTGATGATCCATACTTGAGTGTATACTTTTATTCGCTGATCATTACTCCGCACCACTAACGTCAAAGGAACTGATACCTTTGAGTTAGCCCTTTCACCTGAGCATGATGTTGTTGTTCCTTCTTGGCTCAAGCTGAAAGCAAGACATGATGAAGTCTTCAAGTAGCTTTCCCATATACAATGCGGAAAGCGTAGCTTATGTATTCATCTTCATTTGTCCACCATGTGAAGATCCACAAGAATCAAGCATGAAGTTCTCAAGAATGCTTATCTTGATCTTGTCCTGTCCACCATGTGAACATCCACAAGAATCAAGCATGTAGTGCTCAGGAATGCTTATCTTGATCTTGTCCTTGTTAGCACATGAGGTTGTCCTTGTCAGCACATGATCATTGACAATAGTTTCAATGATATATTCGTGCTGATCCGCTTGAACTTGCACACCACAATCTTGATGACAATCACCACTTGACGTCATCCTTCATGGGTTGTATGAGATCTTCCTTTTGACGCAAGCCCAATGGAAGCACACCTAACCCCCACATAGGAGTCTCACAAAGACCATGGGTTAGTACACAAACACGTAATGGACAATGCTTACCATACCATGGGATCACTTGATCCCTCTCGGTACATCTTGTACGCTTTGTGTTGTACGCTTTGTGTGTTGATCATCTTGATCTTGTCCTTGTTAGCACATGAGGTTGTCCTTGTCAGCACATGACCATTGACAATAGTTTCAATGATATATTCGTGTTGATCCTCTTGAACTTGCACACCACAATCTTGATGACGACCACCACTTGACGTCATCCTTCATGGGTTGTATGAGATCTTCCTTTTGACGCAAGCCCAATGGAAGCACACCTAACCCCCACATAGGAGTCTCACAAATACCATGGGTTAGTACACAAACACGTAATGGACAATGCTTACCATACCATGGGATCACTTGATCCCTCTCGGTACATCTTGTACGCTTTGTGTTGTACGCTTTGTGTGTTGATCATCTTGATTTACTCTTTGTCTGAGATCTTGGTCAACCTAGTGTTTCTATGACCATTCTTTGGATAATACCTTGAATAACATCTTGGTCATCATATAAACTCCTTGAACCGAACAGATGGACTTCAGGAAGTGCCTATGGACAAATCCTATAAATATAACTTAAAGCAACCATTAGTCCATAGGAGTTGTCATCAATTACCAAAACCACATATGGAGATATATGCTCTAACAAATAGTCTCACGAGTACCCTCACTAAATACCAAGTTATAAATCATCCTCTTATTTATATCTTTATCAAGAAAGTCATGACGAACCATGCTATCATAATCTAGATATCTCTCAGGAAGAAGCATCTCTTCTTCCTCATGCAGTCTAATAGGTATCTCAAAGTGTCTACAAGACGGGTAGCATAGATACCTCCATAAACAGCGCCTTTAGTACGGTTCATGTTCAACTGTTGAGCCACTATAGCGCCCAAGCTAATGAGTTTTATCATTATAAAGGGCTTCACGCAAAACCGCAAGATCTGGGGAGCTGAGAGCTCCAGCTTTCCCACGGCCAATCAAAATTTTTTCCACGAATAATGAGAAGTACCGAAGCACGGGAAAATGTATGCTAGCAACTCTAGCGCAAGATACTCCTCTCTCCTCTCCTACAACAATAGTATCAATGAAATCCTCCAAGTCCCGTGGACGATGTTCATGAATATCTCCAACATAAGGTAATTTGCAAACATTGCAAAAATCCTGAAGTGACATGCGCTGGGGGATATCATATAACTTGAACTCAACCATAGGAGGACTCTTTCTTGGATAGAAGTTAAAGCTTTGCATGAAAATATTATTGAGGAGGAGGTATTGTGGACACTTATCTTCAATGAATGCGGTAAGGCCTGCGTTCTCCACCAAGTAATAAATATCCTCATAAAGACCGGTGGCACGTAAGAACACATCGCTTGGCCACTAGCATGCTCGAACTTCCGCAACTCGGGGGACTGGATACTTGGGTTTCTTCTTCTCATTTTCATCATCCTTGGGGTCACGGCTTGAAGAGCCTCTTAGGAACCTCCTCATCTTTTCCCTTTTCTTTCTCCGAAAATTTCTGAAATTTTTAGTGACTCAAAGGAAAAGTGAACAAGGCTCAACGAAACTCATAGCAACTACTCCTACAAGTGCCTAGAGGCCATATCATGCATCAAAACTACTTGGGACCAGCTAAAATTAGCATGCAAAGCTCAAGAACAGGGTCACCAAGGCATCAATAATACACAACGAATAAGGCACTAGAGCAAAAACTAATTGGACCAATGGAGGAGTCACATACCAAGGAACAATTCCCCCAAAACAGTTTGGTGAATGGGGCTTTGCACAAAGAGATCTAAAATCGCAGCAAGAAGAGCAAGAACACGGGTTTGAGCTTGTAGAATGAATTTTTCTGGAGGTAGGAGAAGGAGATGGGAGCTGGAATAAGTGAAGGGGGGCCACGTGGGCCCCACAAGCCTGGTAGGCGCCACCAGGGGAGGTGCCCGCGCCTCCTGGGCTTGTGGCCCACTGGTGCATCCCCCTGACTAGCTCTTTATCTCATAATTTTTCAAAAATTCCAGAAAAAATCATACTTGATTTTCAGGGCATTTGAAGAACTTTTATTTTCGGGACACTTTTCTACGGGACGCAAGAAGTAGAAAACAGGAAAAACTAAAGCTAAATCTATCATTTTTCTTCTAAACAACGGAAAATAGAAGTTTGGAACAGAGGGTTGTGACTCCTAGATTCATCCATCTCATAGTCATCAAAAGAAATCCGTCAATGAGGTTGATCAAGTCTCCTTGACAAACTTTTTTCGAATCCCATAAAACCGGAGATTTTTCGAATAGTCACTAGTTACCTCAATGGGGATGTGCATATCCCCAACAAGCAAATCATACTTCATCTTAACAGTAGGTATAGGGCATTCAAAGCTCCCAATAAGAATCGATGAAGTTTTTTCAATAGCATTGATGCAATGTACTCGATATTGTTTTTTCAGAAAGTGCAACGTATGCTCATTACCATTGACATGGAAAGTGACATTGCCTTTGTTGCAATCAATAATAGCCCCTGCAGTGTTTAAAAAGGGTCTTCCAAGGATGAACGCCATGGCATCATCCTCGGGAATATCCAGAATAACAAAGTCTGTTAAGATAGTAACGTTAGCAACCACAACAGGCACATCCTCGCAAATGCCGATAGGGAAAGCAGTTGACTTGTCGGCCATTTGCAAGGAGATTTCAGTGGGTGTCAACTTATCCAATTCAAGTCTACGATAAAGACAAAGAGGCATAACACTAACACCGGCTCCAAGATCGCATAAAGCAGTTCTAACGTAGTTTCCCTTAATGGAGCAAGGTACAGTGGGCACTCTGGGATCACCTAGTTTCTTAGGAGTTCCACCCTTGAAGGTGTAATTAGCGAGCATGGTGGAAATCTCAACCTCAGGTATCCTTCTCTTATTGGTCACAAATATCCTTCATGTACTTAGCATAAGGAGACATTTTGAGCATATCTGTCAAATGCATTTGCATAAAGACAGATCTAATCATTTCAACAAATCGCTCAAAATCCTCATCATCCTTTTTTTTGGATGGTTTGGGAGGAAAGGACATAGGTTTCTGAACCCATGGTTCCCTTTCTTTACGATGCTTCCTAGCAATGAAATCGTTATTATCGTATCTCCTATTCTTAGGTTGTGGGTTATCAAGATCAATTGGTTCAATCTCCACATCCTTATCATTGCTAGGTTGAGCATCATCATGAACACCACTATCGATATTATCATTAGGCTCATGTTCATCACCAGATTGTGTTTCGGCATCAGAAACAGAGACATCATTTGGATTCTCGGGTGTAACAGCAACGGGGTTGCTAGCCTGCAAGTTCCTATCATCTTTCTTTTTCTTCCTAGGATGACTAGCTAGGTGCCTCGGTGCTAACTCCTTGAGAATCTTGTTCAATTCTCTTAGGATGACCCTCAGGATATAAAGGTTCCTGGGTCATTCTACCACCTCTAGTGATGACTCTAACAGAATTGTCATTCAACTCACTGAGCAAGTCATTTTGAGCCTCAAGTACTTGTTCTACCTGAGTAGTGACCATAGAGGCATGTTTACTTAGAAGCTTAAAGATCATTGACATTTCTATCCTCACAAGCACTTAAATGACTAAGCATACGAGCATTCTGTTCCAATTGTCTGCTAACATAATCATTGAAACTTTGTTGTTTGACAACAAAGTTATCAAATTCATTTAAGCATAAGCTAGCAGGTTTATCAAAAGGAATATCACTCTCATTGAATCTACGAAGAAAATTTACCTCTACTACTTGTGTCGGGTTATCAAGACCATGGATCTCTTCGATAGGTGGTAGATTCTTAACATCCTCAGATTTAATGCCTTTCCATTGCATAGATTTCTTGGCTTCTTGCATATCTTCAGGACTGAGGAATAGGATACCTCTTTTCTTCGGAGTTGGCTTCGGAGGTGGTTCGGGAATAGTCCAAGCATTCTCATTGCACAAGATATTATTCAATAGAATCTCAGTTTGTTCCACAGTTCGTTCCCTGAAAACACAACCAGCACAACTATCTAGGTGGTCCCTAGAAGCATCGGTTAGTCCATTATAGAAGATATCAAGTATTTCATTCTTCTCAAGAGGGTGATCAGGCAAAGCATTCAGCAGCTGGACAAGCCTCCCCCAAGCTTGTGGGAGACTCTCTTCTTCAACTTGCACAAAGTTATATATTTCCTCCAAGGCAGCTTGTTTCTTATGGGTAGGAAAATATTTCTCAGAGAAGTAGTAGATCATATCCTGGGGACTACGCACACAACCAGGAGCAAGAGAAGTGAACCAAGTCTTAGCATCATCCTTTAGCGAGAAAGGAAACAACTTAAGGATATAGTAGTGGCGGATCTTTTCCTCACTCGTGAATAGGGTGGCTATATCGTGCAGCTTAGTAAGATGTGCTACAACCGTTTCAGAATCATAACCATGAAAAGGATCAGATTTGACCAAAGTGATTAACTCAAGATCGACAGAGAATTCATAATCCTTATCAGTCACAAAGATAGGCGAAGTAGCGAGCTTCGGGTCGTATTTCATCCTAGCGTTTAGAGATTTTTCTTTGCACTTACGCTGTAATTTCTCAAGATCATAGCTATCCTTACAAGCAAGAAAGTCCTTAGCTACCTCTCCCTCCATAACATAACCCTCAGGTATATCAGGCAATTCATATCTAGGAGAGCTAGTTCTAATAGGTGAAATAGCAGGTTCTACTTCAATAATCTCAGCAGTTTCAGAAGTATCATCACATTCAACAGCAACTCTAGCAATTTGTGCATCAAGGAATGCACCTAGTGGAAAAGCAGTATCAAGCAAAGCATCATCACAAGCATCATGGATAGCAGAAGTAGCATCATCAAGCACATGCGACATATCAGAATTTCTAGCAGGTGGTGGTGTCGCAAACTTACTCATAACTGAAGGTGAATCAAGTGCAGAGCTAGATGGCAGTTCCTTACCTGTCCTCGTAGTTGAGGGAAAGACTTTAGTTTTTGGATCTCTCGGATTACTCATAGTGATCAACAGACGTAAATCCCAAGTGACTCAGAGAGTAGAGCTAGGCCTCCCCGGCAACGCCGTCAGAAAATAGTCTTGATAACCCACAAGTATAGGGGATCGCAACAGTTTTCGAGGATAGAGTATTCAACCCAAATTTGTTGATTCGACACAAGGGGAAATAAAACAATATTCTCGAGTATTAGCAGTTGAGTTGTCAGTTCAACCACACCTGAAAGACTTAGTATCTGCAACAAAGTTTCAGTAGCAAAGTAGTGTGATAGCAACAATAGCAACGGTAACAGTAGCAGTAGTGACAGCACTAGCAGTAACAGTAGCAGCAGTGACAGCAGTAGCGGCAAAGTAACGTAGCAAGGACCAGTAGGAAAAACTCGTAGGCATTGGATCGGTGATGGATAATTATGCCGGATGACATTCATCATGCAACAGTTATAACATGGGGAGATATATAACTAGCTCCAGTTCGTCAATGTAATGTAGACATGTATTCCGTATATAGTCATACATGCTTATGAAAAGAACTTGCATGACATCTATTGTCCATCCCTCCTGTGGCAGCGGGGTCCTAATGGAAACTACGGGATATTAAGGTTCTCCTTTTAATAGAGAACCGGAATAAAGCATTAACACTTAGTGAATACATGAACTCCTCATACTATGGTCATCTCCGGGAGTGGTTCCGGCTATTGTCACTCCGGGGTTGCCGGGTCATAACACATAGTAGGTGACTACAACTTGCAAGATAGGATCAAGAACACACATATATTGACGAGAACATAATAGGTTCATATCTGAAATCATGGCACTCGGGCCCTAGTGACAAGCATTAAGCATGGCAAAGTAGTAGCAACATCAATCTCAGAACATAGTGGATACTAGGGATCAATCCCCATCAAAACTAACTCGATTACATGATAGATCTCATCCTACCCATCACCGTACAGCAAGCCTACGATGAGATTACTCACGAACGATGAAGAGCATCATGGAATTGACGATGAAGGAAGGTTGGTGATGACGATGGCGACGATTTCCCCTCTCCAGAGCCTAGAACGGACTCCAGATCTGCCCTCCAGAGGAAGAACAGGTGGTGGCGGCACCTCCGTATCGTAAAACACGATGAACTCTCCTCCTCGATAATTTTCTGGGCGAAAGGTACTAAATAGAGCTGGAGTTGGAGGCGGCGGAGCCCCGAGGGCCCCACAAGCCTTCTAGGCGCGGCCAGGGGGGCGCCTCCTGGGCTTGTGGGCTCCTCGCTCCACGCCTCCGGTTGATTCTTGCGCCAGTATATTTTAAATATTCCACAAAAAATCCTCGTAAATTTCAGGTCATTCCGAGAACTTTTATTTCTACGCAAAAACAACACCATGGCAATTCAGCTGAAAACAGCGTTAGTCCGGGTTAATTCCATTCAAATCATGCAAATTAGAGTCCAAAACAAGGGCAAAAGAGTTTGGAAAAGTAGATTCGATGGGGACGTATCAGCCGTCCACTTCCACCGGATGTCATGAAGTTGTGTTGGGGAGAGACTTACTTGTGCTGTGATATTCCAGATGCATACATAGTCAGCCAAGACTTGAGTGGTCGGATTTTCCTTGATGCATATGATCCGTTTATGGTCAGCAAGCGCCGTCATCAACGATAGATTGTGCCCTCTACTATGCGAGTACAACTAGGGGAAAAGTTCTCCCAGCGGTGTACCCTGCCACCAATGACTATGCGAGAATGAGATGGTGGCTCCTAATGATGATCACCGTGCTTGCAATGATGATGTTGTGGGATAGATTATCCGATGGGAAAGGCAGCCCCGTCCATGGCTTGTCCGGAAACTTGGCCTGCTGCTAGAGCCAGCGAGTACACAGCGCCTCGCCGTGGTACTCGAGGTTCGAGATACCCAGCCCTCCATATGTGGCCGGTCTGCAAATGGATTTCCAATTCAAAAGGCATTTTCCGCCTGAGACTCAGCTTTTGCCAGCCCAAAGGAAAGGTCGACGGATCTTGTCAATCTTTTGGTCCAGCCACTTCGCTTGCGGTATTGCAATCATCTGAAAGGTTGGCATCGCTGATAGCACTACCCGGACCAGAACCACTCTCCCTATCATATTTATCAAATCAATCTTCCATCCGGAGCACTTGCCAGCAAGGCGATCGACTACCGGTTGCAGGTCTACCCTACGTAATTTCTTGTCCGACAGCGACATGCCGAGGTAAGTGCAGGGGAATGAACCTTGCGTGCAGCCCAGAGTCTGTTGCAAAGACGAGGTATCCTGGTATTGGAAGAAGATCGGGAAGAAACTGCTCTTGCTCATGTTGGTGTGCAGTCCAGTTGCCTGTCCAAAAAGGTGGAGGATTGAGCTTATCGCCCTTGCATCTTCGGTCACACGCTTGGAGAAATTATCACGTCATCCGCGTAGATGGAAGTCCTGTACCTCATGTTTTGGTTTTCGAAAGGGGTTAGGATCCCATCTGTACCTGTCTTATCCATGATCCGCGCCAGGCAGTCCATGACCAGGACAAAGAGGAGAGGTGATATTGGGTCTCCCTAACGAAAACCCCTCGTGTGGTCGATCCTGGTTGACACCTCACCATTGACCAGGACTTTTGTTGAGCAAGTTAGCAGGAGCACCACGATCCAGCCCCTCCATCTTCTCCCAAATCCCCGGTGCTCAAGCAGTTGTATCAGGAAGTCCCAAGAGGTGGAGTCAAACGCTTTGGATATATCTAAATTGAGGAGGAATGCCGGCGTATTTTTCTGCTTGAGGGCTCTGGTCAGGCTCTGTACATATACCAAATTGTAATGGATGTTGCGCTTCTTGATAAAGGCATTCTGGCATCGCAGGATCAGCTCTGTCATTAACGGTTGCTAGCCTCTTGCTAGGATTTTTGCTATGAGCTTGGCAAAGCTGTGTATGAGGCTGATAGGTCTGAAGTTCTTAGGGTGGTTTGCTCCTCCATGCTTTGGGATGAGGATCATGAACGTAGAGTTGAGGAGGTGCAGGTTTTGGGTATTGCTGGACTGGAATTTCCATACAGCTCGCATTAGGTCACCCTTGATTTCTTCCCAACAAGCTCTGAAGAACATCCCCGAGAAGCCGTCAGGCCCTGGTGCTTTCTGAGGGTGGATATCGAACAACGCGGCCTTCACCTCCTCTTCAGTGAACGACTCCTCCTATGGCCCTAGATCGATCGAAGGAAATGGGATGGATTCAAGGTTCAGGTTTTGGGGGCGGGCTTGGTAAGTGCCCAACAGCGTTTGGAAGTGGTTGTGAATTGCTGTCGTCTTTGCCTGCTCATTAACCACTGCTATCTCGTCGATGATCCGTGAGGGGATGAAGTTTTTTCTTCATCGAGCGGTAGCTTTCAGATGGAAGAATCTGGAGTTGCAATCGCCTTCCCGGAGCCATAGGAAGCGCGAGCGCCGCCGCCACATACACCGCTTCATTGCTGCTAGGCGATGCCACTGCATCTTGAGGAGATTGCGGAAGGCTACCTCTTCTTCCGTAAAGTTTCTATTTTCCATCGCGACATCAAGCCAAAGTATTGGCTCATAAACAATTGAAGCTCTCAATTTCAGGTCAGAGGATTTCTGGGCGCTCCATCGCATGAGGGCACGAGCAGTTGCCTGCATTTTCGCACTGCATGTGGCAAAATGGTCGGCTGGAGGGTTTTGCATGTGCCAGGCTGTTGCACTACCTCGTGGAATCCGTCCCATCTCATCCAGTTTTTCTCAAAGCGAAATCTTCTACAGTGCTTGAAACAGTGGTATGAATTTAGGAGTAGTGGCGTATGGTCAGAGACCTCAGAGGAGAGGCCTTGCAATAGGGAGTTTGGGTATTGGCTACCCCATGCCTCATTGTAGAGTACACGATCCAGTCTCACCATAGTTGCCTCCTGCTGCTCATTGGACCAAGTGTAACGCTTGTCGTGCAGGTACATTTCCTTGAGCTGAGCGCCATTCATGAATTTCCTAAAAGCATTCAACATGCCCCTGTGAACCCTACTATTGCTCTTGTCAGACATCCGGGCGATCAGGTTGAAATCTCCAACAAATATGATGGGATCTGCGGCTACAGAAGCAATAGCCTTGAGGTCAGCAAGGAAATCTAGTTTCTCGGCAGTTGATTCGGGGCCGTAACCATTCACCAAAATCCAACGCTTCCCGGTCTTTCTGTTTGTGCAGCTGGTCGAAATTAAGTGGCAGTTGCATGTTGAGGTGGACACCGATATGAGGTCCGGGTCCCATGCAGTGATTAGTCCTTCACTAGCACCTAAAGAAGGTGAGAACACGAACTCTGAGCATCAAGGCGAGTAGAAGGTGACCAGGTCTTGAGGAGATACAAACTGCAGTTTTGATTCATGCAGGCAAACCAGAGAGCAACAGTGTTGTCTGACAACATTGGTGTCATGGTTTTGTCACGACAGATGTCCTCGTGAAAGGACTTAGTGAAGGAGCCATCGCACCTTGGTGGCGACTTAAAGGGGGTGAGCGGAAGCGAGACTCAGATTTACCCAGGTTCGGCCCCTCGTGTGGAGGTAAAAGCCTACGTCCTGCTTTGTGTATATTGATGGTGGATTCGATTACAAGGAGGGCGTAACTCGCCTGACCTAGCTCTCGATGATTTCTAACCTGATCTCTCTGCCCCAGAGACTCGCCTTTATATATAGGTCGAGGCCCCGGGGTTTACAAAGTCCTGGCCACGTTACCAATCGTGGCATTCCTTATCTCTAAGTCGCCGTGTTCACCAAGCCAAGGAAAACTCCTTGGCGACTTATCTTCTTCGTGAATATTTGAACCGCCATCTAGCTCATGGGTTCTGGTGACCTTCGACAAGATCTCTCAACACACCCCAGGCCCAAACCAATGCTTATATTAGTCATGTATGTATGAGTCGCCGCTCCCTTGACCCGGCCCAGTAGGGCGGGTCATACCGCAGGTAATATCCCCAACATTAGGCCCCAGTTTGACTTGAGTTTATTCATGCCAACAAATCTTCACTCTTATCCTCGGTGACTCATCCCATTTCCATATTTCCTTCAATGAATGACAAGCCGCCAGCTTCCTGAATTTACTTGTATCGCCAGGTCATTCGTTGACGACGTCACCTTTTCCACTATTCCAGGAATTCAGGTGACATCACTTCCCAACGGACCCTTTTTCGTCCTTATCCTGTCATCCCGAAAATTTAGGCGCCATCATCTCCAAGCTTCAATCCGTCGCCTCGATTCCCGCGCATGTCGTTCTTTCCTTGTCTTGCCTTCGGCCTTTAAATAGCCGCAGGGAGTGGGAACGCAACGCCACCTACCCCCACTTCCTTCTTTCGGCCGCATCGTCTTCTCCAGCCGCACCTCGACCACCTCGTCGCTGTCGAAGCCTCGTCGCATGTCGTCGCCATCCAGCAGCTTCCCTAACCAGTCGAGGGTGCGGTCGCCATCGCGGGACTTCCTCAATCCTTGCCCGACATCTCCTTCTCCTTTCAGGTAAACGTCCTTCTCCCGTTAGGAGTAGATCCAAATCCTTGTACTTGTTAGGGAAGCTCCAGAATTCCAAGAACACCGAATCCCCTTGTTTTTTAGCCCGTCTAGATGTGGTATCATAGACCCATATATGGAATGATAACCGCGGTAATTCTTATCATGTTCCCTCTCAATCCGTTGTTCCCTTGCCGCTCATAGATCTATGCACCATTTTGCATAGTGTTGTTTTGCATTCTGTAGTGTTTGATCCTTCGGCCAGTACTATTTCCTCTATTAAAAACACCCGTAGATCCGTAGATTATCGCGTGATGTTAGGAACATGTTTGTCCTTCAATCAAGAATATCCCTAAGGAAAAAACCTTTTTTAGAGCCGTAACACGTCTCCTTTCTCCATAGCGAGTTAGAATAACCCGGTAGATACACCTTTGATCACTTAGCTGGCGAGTTGTAGTATCTATGTAGATACATGATACGTCTCCATCGTATCTACTTTTCCAAACTCTTTTGCCCTTGTTTTGGACTCTAATTTGCATGATTTGAATGGAACTAACCTGGACTGACGCTGTTTTCAGCAGAATTGCCTTGGTGTTATTTTTGTGCAGAAATCAAAGTTCTTCAAACGTCCTGAAAATTTACGGGGAGCATTTTTGGAAAATATAAAAAATATATGCGCCAAGATCCACCTGAGGGGGTGGGCCAAAGGGCCACAAGCCCTAGCTCCGCCACCCCCTGGTGGCGGTGGGCAGGCTTGTGGGGCCCACACGGCTCTGCCACCCCTACCTCAGGACTATAAGTTCACTTTCGTCCCAGAAAAAATAAAAGGAGAAGATTTCGTCGCGTTTGCGATACGGAGGCGCCGCCACAACCTGTTCTTCATCTGGAGGGCAGATCTGGAGTCCGTCTTGGGCTCCGGAGAGGGGAAATCGTCGCCATCGTCATCATCAACCTTCTTCCCTCTCCAATTCCATGAAGCTCTTTGTCGTTCGTGAGTAATCTATTCGTAGGCTCGCTGGGCGGTGATGAGTAGGATGAGATCTATCATGTAATCGAGTTAGTTTTGATGGGGATTGATCCCTAGTATCCACTATGTTCCGAGATTGATGTTGCTACTACTTTGCCATGCTTAATGCTTGTCACTAGGGCCCGAGTGCCATGATTTCAGATCTGAAATTATTATGTTGTCACCAATATATGTGTGTTTTAGATCCGATCTTGCAAGTTGTAGTTACTTACTATGTGTTATGATCCGGCAACCCCGGAGTGACAATAACCGGAACCACTCCCGGTGATGACCATAGTTTGAGGAGTTCATGTGTTCACCAAGTGCTAATGCGTTGGTCTGGTTCTTTATTAAAAGGAGAACCTTAATATCCCGTAGTTTCCTTTTGGACCCCGCTGCCACGGGAGGGATGGACAATAGATGTCATGCAAGTTCTTTTCCCTAAGCACGTATGACGATACAAGGAATGCATGCCTACATCACATTGATGAACGGGAGCTAGCCACATATCTCTCCGTGTTATAACTGTTGCATGATGAATATCATCCAAACAAATCACCGACCCATTGCCTATGAGTTTGTCCCACTGCTGCTGTTACTTGTCTTGCTCTGCTGCTGTTACTTGTCTTGCTCTGTTACTGTTACTTGTCTTGCTCTGCTGCTGCTGTTGCTACTACTGTCGCTTGCTACTGTTGCTACTTGCTACTGCTATCACTACTACTGTTCCTTGCCACTGCCGTTACTCGCTACTTTGCTGTTACTACTTTGCTTGCAGATACTAATCTTTCAGGTGCGTCTGAATCAGACAAATTCAGCTGCTAATACTTGAGAGTATTATCTCACCTCCTGTCTGGCGAGCCAACAAATTTGGATTGAATACTCTACCCTCGAAAACTGCTACGATCCCACGCGCTGGTGGGCCGTCAACAACATTCTTCTGGTGCCGTTGCAAGGGAAGGTCTGCTGTTACGGAGTCAGCATTTTTCTGGCGCCGTTGCCAGGGAAGCACAGCTGACATCAAGCATTTTTCTCGCCGTTGCCGGGGAGGTATTGCTATATTCTCTGTGTTACTTGGGATTTATATCTGCTGATCACTATGAAGAATCTGAAGGATCCAAAGACCAAAGTCTTGCCCTCAACTACGAGGGGAGGTAAGGAATTGCCATCTAGCTCTGCACTTGATTCACCTTCAGTTATGAGTAAGTGTGCGACATCACCTCGTGCTAGAAATCTTGATATGTCGCCTGTGCTTGATGATGCTTGTGATACTACTGCTAGCGATGCTATGCTTGATACTATGCCTGATGCTATGCCTGATATTGCCAGAGATGCTATGCTTGATACTGCTAGAGATGCTATGCCTGATACCGCTATGCGTGATGATGCTAGAGATGCTATTTTGCCTGATGATGCTATGCTTGATACTGCTAGAGATGCTACTTTGCTTGATGTTCCACTAGGAGTATTGTCGTGGTTTTTTCACGGCAGATGTCCTCGTGAAAGGACTTAATATTGGAGCCATCGCACCTTGGTGGTGACTCAAAGGGGTTAAGCGGGAGAGACACGGCGATTTACCCAGGTTCGGCCCCTCGGGAGGAGGTAATAGCCTACGTCCTGCTTTTGTGTGTATTGATATGGAGTCGATTACAAGGAAGACGTAACTCGCCTAAACCTAGCACTCGATGATTTCTCACCCGTCCTCTGTCCCCCGGGACTTCGCCTTTATATATAGGTCGATTCCCTAGGGTTTACAAGGATTCCTTCCTTTCTACAACTCGTGACCATTGCGGTCTCTAAATCGCCATCTTCCAAAGCTGGGAAACCCCCCAAGAGCCATACTCGTCATACGACCTTGATTCGGCCCAAACGAGGCCCAACTAAACGTTTAGATGAATCGCCCAATGGATAACCCGGCCCAACTAGGGCGGGTCATCCACTGGTTACATCCCCAACATTAGGCCCCGAATTGACTTGAACCTTTCTTCTTCATGCCAATACCTCTGCTTCATTGAAGGCGATTCGTTCCCTACTTTTCTTCGTCTGTCAAAAAATTGTACACCCGCCATTGCCTTTGGGCACTGAAAATCCCTTAAGTCGCCAGATCATTACTAACTGGCCTTTTCTTATTCCTCTTTTTTCGGGAAGACCGCAACAACTCCAACGGATCTTTAGTGCATTGTTATCCCGAAATCTTCGGCGCACATTTATAGAGAATCTTTTATCCCCCGGCGGTTCCCGCTCATGGCTCCTCGATTCCAGCACCTGCCTTGATAAATAGGCCAGGGGGGGACAGAACTGGCGCTTCCCACCTACCAGTCCTGTCACCTTCCACCCCACCGGCGCAGCGAGAAAAACTCGTCGCCCCGAGCAATCCGCCGCCGACCGTGCTTTCGGCCTTCACACGAGGATCTTCGGTGCCGCCTGTGGGCTTTCGCCGTCATCCATTCTTGTGCCGCAACCAACACATCCGCCGTCGTCATCGTCGACTGCTTCGCCGTCGGTCACCTCGCCATTTACCACGAACTTCACCGCCGCCGAAAACCTCTTCGCCCGATGGGACGCCAGTGCTTCTCCAACAAACCCCATCACGATTGGCTCTTCTTCCCCGACAGCATCATGTTAGGCCTCCACCTAATTTTAGGAGTAGATTCACTTTCCGCTTGAACTCCCGCCATTGTCGTGTTCTTGGAGCTCCTTGCATATAGACGCTACCTGCTCTGAATCGATTAACACGAGCGTTGGTAGGATAGCTAATGTTCCGAATACTTTTACTTATCCGTCTTTACTCGTGAATCTTTGAAAATAATGTTTCCGCTAAGCGAAGGGCGTCATCCGATAATAAACTGTCGCGACCAGTCATTTTCTTTAGGTTTTCTCTTCTGTCTGGTAGATCCATTCCTTATTTACTGTTTGCAAAAAGTTATTTGTAGTCCTCATCTCCTGGTACTTCAAATGAAACGCTTTTACCGTCTTCAGAACGTAGCCCTTGAGAATAACCACACTTCCATAAGTCGCCATAGTGACCCAACTCGCCCCTTTGATCTGGCGGGTCAAACCTTTCCTTAATCAAAATACTTGGCGGGTTAAATGAACTGATTTCATCCCATACAGTAGGTGTCCAAGGCATGTAATATCATACTTTACTTATTTGTAGCATGGGCGCCGTCTTCAAGAGTGACTGGCTTCCTACCAAGGTTGATGACTCCATATTAGCCGATTATGTGAAAACGGGCAGTTTGGATCCTCAGGACGTTATTGGCTGGCGCACCGGGTTCGGAGAGGATCTCCCTAACCCCAAAGAAGGGGAAATAATCGTTTTTGTTGAACACCTGGAGCGAGGTTTTAAGCCGCCCGGATCAAAGTTTCTTAGGGACGCCTTGAATTTCATGAACGTTCGTCTCCAGGATCTGGGACCCAATTCCATAAGTAATTTGTGCCAATTCCAAGTTCTTTGTGAGGCTTATCTGCGGATCGAGCCTTCTGTCCCTTTATTCTGGCATTTTTTCCATATGAATCGCCAAACGGAATTCCATAATGGCCCCAGCTTGGAACTTGGTGGCGTCAATGTCCAGCGCCGCAGGGATAGCCCATTCCCCTCACTCACCATGCCTAGCCATCCCAAAGGCTGGGGCGAGTCTTGGTTTTACTGTCAAGAGACGTCTCCTGCTGGCGAGAACAAACTTTTGGGTTACAGGCCAACTCGCCTTCCGACCAACTTCAAGCTTGCAGACAAGCTTACCGAGGAGGAGGAATCGGAATTCATCCCAATACTATCTGAATTAAGATCTTTGACGAACAACGGCCTTACCGGGGTCGACCTAATCCGCTGCTGGGTTGAATAGCGTATCCTCCCTCTGAGCCGCCGGGATGGCCTGATGTGTGAATTTGATGGCACCCTGGATCATCCTCAATGCTATTTTCGCACAGCTTTAACGGAAAAGGATATTGTTACCATTATCAAAAAGCCGACTGGCGAGCCTGCGGGAAAATGCGGCCAGATCGGCCTTAAGCCTTTCTGCAAAATCAACCCGGCGCCCAAGGTAAACAAACCTAACCCGCCTTTGGTCTTTATTCTTTATGCTTCATTTGTATTGTGGTTTCGTAACATATGCCATTTCAGAAAGGCGATAAGTTCTGGTCCAGGAAGCCCAAAAGGCAAGCCATGAAAAATGTCAAGCCGCCCTCAAAGAAAACCAAGGGTAAGGGCAAATCTGCTGCAGCTGAACCATCCAAAGTTGACGAATCTCAAGTCGGCGATGCACTTTCGGAGGTAAAAATTCATCCTCTTTTCACTCGCCATCTATTACTGTTAACCTTTGTATTTATATCTCTCCCTTTCCTTGAAATAGAATGAAGATAACGAAAGCCAGGAGGACTCTGTTGAGGTAATTTCTGTTTCCTCCGATTCATCTCCTTCTCCACCTAAGCCGGCCAGGCGAATTTGTGGGAAAGTTCCCTTCTCACATCCAAATGCTTATTTGGACCCAAATTTCCTACTGAAGAAAGCACAGCATGCCTCAAATCGGAAAACACGAAGTCACTCCGGCGATCTGGTATCTGGCTTACCAGCAACGAACAAAAGAAAACCAAGCGAGGTACTCTTATGAGTAACCATTCTTCATGTCTCTTTGGATCACGCTTGTAACCCGCCTGTATTATTGACGTATTATTCTTACAGAACTCTCCTCCCACTTATGGCGACTCAGTGATGTCGACACTTCCACCAATGATTCGAGTTCTGGGGTAAGTATTTTGATAACCTTGCCTTGACTTTTGAGAATAACGAGCTTTCAATTCCTTAACGTGCTTATTCCCTTCTTTTTCAGGGCACAGGCCAAGAAGAGGAAAACCAGTGGATCAACTCCTGACGCAACTTCAGAACCCACGAAAGAATCAACTCCGACTCAAGACAATCCGGATCAAACTGAGCCTCCGACTCAAGTGGATCTTCCTGAGTCACCGAAGGAAACAATGGATGCCCCTAAGCCGCCGAGCCCATTGACGACAACAGAAGACCCAGATGCTGTGGTTATTACTGGTTCTGGCTTTTCTAAGCCGGCGGCGACAGTTTTGTCCAAACATGTAGCAACCTCCTCTCAAGCCATTCCCGAGTCTGGGCTCTCCAAGGCGAAACTTTCCGAATATGCAAATTTGGAGTTTAAGGAACTCTGCTCTGGCTTTGCAAGTCGCCTGGAAGCGAGCTATGAGATGGAGAAAAACCTGCTGCAGATGTTAAACAACAAACATGAGGTAAATTTTGTTAAACTATATTATTCCCATTAACCACCAAGGGCCGGGTCATCAGTAAAAAGATGAGCCGGGTCTTGAAAATTTAGAAAAAACTTCGCGACCAGTAACCCTCAAGGGCCGGGTCATCAGTAAAAAGATGAGCCGGGTCTTGAAAAATTTAGAAAAAACTTCGCGACCAGTAAACCCCAAGGGCCGGGTCATCACTAAAAAGATGAGTCGGGTCTTGATTTTTGTATAATTTCATCTGAAAAAATTATACATTAGCCCCCAAGTGTCAGGGATATTGCTTTGCAGTAGTTCTGAGACTTGCCCTTATTTTAAACTTTCAATAGGAAAACCTTGCTCAGACCGAATCGGCGCTGGGCGATTTAAGGAAAAACTTAGGTGGACAACAAGATGCCCGAGCTAAGTCGGAGGAAAAATTTCAATTGGCCTTGGCCGAACTGGTAAAACTCAAGGCCGAGTTGAAAAAAGCTCAGGCTGACCAAAATGCCGCCTTGAAGAGAGCAGAGAAGGCTGAAGCTAGGCTGGCCACTGTACAACAGGAATTGTCCGGCTTAAAACGTCATATCTCCAACATGACGCAAGCCGTCTTTGGTAAGCTTTACTTAAACCTTTGATCTCCTCCTCTCCTTTTTTTTAAAATAACACTTATGATAAGTCGCTAATCATCATGGTTCAGGTCCGAGAGCCGCCAACCTTCAAGAAGACTGTGTGTTGATGCTGAAGGCGATTTACACGCTGACAAAGCAATTGTACACATGCAGTGTCTTGACTGTTAAAGCTGTGATGGGCGCCAAAGAACCTATCACTTCCATCAAGAAGGTGCTTGGCTGCTTGTCCACATTTCCCCCTCAGATTGGCGAGTTAACTCGATCAGCCGCCCGGAGAGGTGTTCTGACTACCCTGAGTCGCTGTTTGGCATATGCTCCAAAAATCAACTTAGAAGACGTAGCCGCAGGCTTTCCTCAGCTCAAGGACGATGAGTCAGAATTTGTTGAAGAGGACTATCAGCGAGTCGTCAAGTACTCTCAGCTGGCTGCAACTCGACTTGCGGCAAGCCTTGATTTAACAAAATACCAGGCGGCTTATGATAGAAGAAACAAGAAGGTCAGCCCGCCAACCTTCGTGACAACCAGCCTAACTCCTCGACGACCCAAGAATCCTTTTGACTTGGAAGCAGACTTGGCATCAATTCTGACTGATGAAGATGACTTTGCTGCTTTGGCCAAGTGCAATTGGGTATTGGGCGACTTGCAAATCGAAGTCAGCCAGAGCTCACATCAGGATGATCCCGAGGCGCCAGCAAAGTAAACTTTATTGAATTTGGCCTGAGAGCCATGTAATAGGTCCTTTTTCCGTAAGTCAACACTGTTTTTGATGATACCTTTTGCAAGAACCTTTATATCGCCCTTAAGGCGATTTGAAATATTTGACCCGCCTTTATAAGAGTCTTCTATAACGCTTAATTTGTCATGGATGAAACAATTCTTATCACCCTCCTGTCTTAAGCTTTGAGAATAGCATATGTGAAAACAAACAAACTATAGATATTTTCAACAAGCATCAGAAAGAAAAGGCTTAAAACCTTCAGGGCTATGCCACGACGAAAAATAGCAACAGTAATTTCGTCGGCTCATAAGGTCGCGATAGGGGGAGGCGAGTCAGAAAGCTCGTGCACCCACCCTAAATGCAGGTTTCGTCGGCTCATAAGGTCGCGACAGGGGGAGGCGAGTCAGAAAGCTCGTGCACCCACCCTAAATGCAGGTTTCGTCGGCTCATAAGGTCGCGACAGGGGGAGGCGAGTCAGAAAGCTCGTGCACCCACCCTAAATGCAGGTTTTGTCGGCTCATAAGGTCGCGACAGGGGGAGGCGAGTCAGAAAGCTCGTGCACCCACCCTAAATGCAGGTTTCGTCGGCTCATAAGGTCGCGACGGGGGGAGGCGAGTCAGAAAGCTCATGCACCCACCCTAAATGCAGGTTTCGTCGGCTCATAAGGTCACGACGGGGGGAGGCGAGTCAGAAAGCTCGTGCACCCACCCTAAATGCAGGTTTCGTCGGCTCATAAGGTCGCGACAGGGGGAGGCGAGTCAGAAAGCTCGTGCACCCACCCTAAATGCAGGTTTCGTCGGCTCATAAGGTCGCGACAGGGGGAGGCGAGTCAGAAAGCTCGTGCACCCACCCTAAATGCAGGTTTCGTCGGCTCATAAGGTCGCGACAGGGGGAGGCGAGTCAGAAAGCTCGTGCACCCACCCTAACTGCAGATTCTGTCGGCTCATACGGTCGCAACAGGATGACACAATTTGCTTTTTAATGAAGAAGCCCCCAAGTCGGGGAGTATTTTATTACTTCATAATGAAACTGAAAAACTTACAAAGTGTAGAGCTTAAGAGCTCAAGTGTAGTAAGGCCGCAAATGGGCAATATTCCAGGGTCGAGTTGACTCAGCCTCCGTGGTCGGTCGATTAGGCCGAAGATCCACCAAATAATAAGAGCCATTGCAGAGGTTCTTGCTGACGACGAACGGCCCTTCCCAAGGGGGTGACAACTTGTGCATGCCTGCTCGATCTTGTATTAGACGAAGCACTAAGTCGCCTTCCTGAAAGGTCCGACTCTTAACCCGACGACTATGATAACGCCACAGATCTTGCTGGTAGATAGCCGAACGGGCTGCAGCCAGGTCACGCGCCTCCTCCAAGGCATCCAAAGAATCTTGACGCGCCAGCTCATTATCTTGCTCCACATATGCGGCGACTCTAAGAGAGTCATGCCTTATGTCAGTAGGGAGAACAGCCTCTGCTCCATAGACCAAAAAGAAAGGGGTGAATCCCGTGGACCGGTTCGGGGTGGTCCGAATACTCCACAGTACCAAAGGTAACTCTTCAACCCAACACCCTGGAGTCCTTTCCAGGGGAACCATGAGTCGGGGCTTGATCCCTTGCAAGACCTCCTGATTCGCCCACTCTGCTTGCCCGTTGGATTGCGAGTGAGCGACTGCAGAAATATCAAGTCGGATATGTTCTCGACGACAAAAATCCTGCATCGCCCCTTGGGACAAGTTAGTACCATTATCAGTGATAATACTGTGCGGATATCCAAACCGGAAAATCAGCTTCTTCAAAAATTTGACCGCTGTCTCCGCATCGCAAGCTCCAACAGGTTCCGCCTCAACCCACTTGGTGAATTTATCAACTACCACCAATAGGTGGGTCTTCTTGTTGGAGGACATTTTAAAGGGACCAACCATGTCCAGCCCCCAGACTCCAAAAGGCCAAGTAATGGGAATCATTCTTAATTCTTGAGCCGGCACATGAGCCTGCCTCCCATAATGTTGGCACCCCTCGCACCGACGAACTATGTCTTCTGCATCTGCATGAGCCGCCAGCCAAAAGAAACCATGACGAAAAGCCTTTGATACCAAAGAACGTGACCTGGCGTGATGTCCACAGTCTCCGGAATGAATGTCATTTAGGATCGCGCATCCTTCTTCGGGGGAAACACATCGCTGAAAAACCCGAGAAGCGCTCCGTTTATATAACTCGCCATTAATGATGACCATGGATTTGCTGCGCCGAACGATTTGGCGAGCCAAAACTTCGTCGGTGGGTAACTCGCCGCGAGTGAGATAAGCCAGATAAGGGAGAACCCAATGCGGAGTGACACGCAGAGCCGCCATGAGCTGAGACTCGGGATCTGGTATCGCCAATTCCACCTCTGAGGGTAAAACCACAGATGGTTTATGCAAGATATCCAGAAAAACATTAGGGGGAACCGGTTTTCTCTGAGAGCCGAGTCGCGAGAGGGCATCAGCTGCCTCGTTGAGGCGCCGGTCAATATGGTCCACCTGATAGCCATGAAAATGACCCGCCACATCAGACACAGCTCGTTTGTAAGCCGCCATCATGGGATCCCGAGAGTCCCAGGTACCCGAAACTTGTTGCGCCACCAAATCGGAGTCACCAAAACACCTGACTCGTGTTAGGTTCATCTCTTTTGCGAGTCGCAAGCCGTGAAGCAAAGGTTCATATTCCGCCGCATTATTAGTGCAGGGAAACATGAGTCGGAGAACGTAACAGAACTTATCTCCTTGAGGGGATACTAACACCACACCAGTCCCTGAGCCTTCCAGCTGCCTGGACCCATCAAAGTAAATAGTCCAGTAGGTAAGGTCAGGCCGGTCTTCTGGAGCCTGTAGCTCTGTCCAGTCGTTAACGAAATCAACTAGTGCCTGGGACTTGATAGTTGTGCGGGGAGTATATTGTATGTGATGAGACCCAAGCTCTATCGCCCATTTGGCGATTCGCCCTGTTGCCTCCCGATTCTGGATGATGTCACCAAGGGGAGCAGAACTAACCACTGTGATCGGGTGCTCCTGGAAATAATGCTTAAGTTTTCGACTCACCATAAACACCCCATAGACCAGTTTTTGCCAATGCGGGTATCGCTGTTTGGAAAGAGTTAACACCTCGCTGATAAAATATACTGGGCGTTGCACTGGGTATTCCTTCCCTTCTTCCTTTCTTTCAACAACCACAGCCACACTTTTACTGCCTTGGAATTTGCCGTGATATACAGAAGCATAGGCTCCTTTTCAGTCGGGGCTGCCAGGACCGGCGGGTTAATCAATGGGCGTTTCAGGGCCTCGAGCGCCTCGTCTGCCTCATTTGTCCACACGAATCGACCGGACTTCCTCAATAATTGATAAAGAGGAATCGCCTTTTCCCCTAGGCGACTCACAAAACGACTTAAAGCCGCAATGCGACCCGCCATTCGTTGAACTTGATTAACATTCGTCGGCTTTCCGAGAGAGGTAACCGCTTCGATCTTGTCCGGGTTAGCCTCGATGCCGCGCTCCGATACCAGGAAACCCAGCAATTTTCCTGCAGGTACACCAAAAACGCACTTGGTAGGATTTAGCTTCATCTGATATACCCATAAATTATCAAAAGTCTCCTTAAGGTCTTCCAATAGTGTCTCCCCCTGGCGGGTCTTGATCACAATATCGTCAACATAGGCATGGACGTTGCGACCAATTTGGTTACGAAGACAATTCTGGATGCAGCGTTGATAAGTCGCCCCCACGCTTTTGAGTCCGAAAGGCATGGACACATAGCAAAAGACCCCGAAGGGGGTTATGAAGGCCGTCTTCTCCTGATCCTCTACGGCCATCTTGATCTGGTGATATCCTGAATAGGCGTCCAGAAAAGACAATCGTTCGCATCCCGCCACCGAGTCAATGATTTGATCGATGCGGGGAAGAGCGAAGGGATCTTTGGGACAAGCTGTGTTGAGATCTGTATAGTCAATACACATACGGAAAGTGCCATTCTTCTTGAGTACCAACACCGGGTTAGCCAGCCATTTGGGGTGAAAAACTTCCACGATGAACCCGACGGCTAAAAGACGGGCGACTTCTTCTCCAATCGCCTTGCGTCGTTCCTCGTTGAATCTGCGAAGGTACTGCTGGACAGGTTTGCATTTTGGGTCAACGTTAATATGGTGCTCAGTGAATTCTCTCGGTACACCAGGCATGTCAGAAGGTTTCCATGCGAAGATGTCCTGATTCTCACGGATGAATTCGATGGGCGCGCTTTCCTATTTGGGGTCCAGACCCGTCCCAATGGTGAACTGCTTGGATGAATCGCCAGGCACGAAATCGATTGTCTTAGTGTCATCCGTCGGCTTGAATTTGAGGGGCGACTCAGAATCTGTAGTTGGCTTCTTGAGTGGTGACATGTCCGTCGGGTCAACATTGGCCCAATGGTGTTTGAGCTCTTCCGCCGCACAGGCGACTTCCGCATAAGCCGCGACCCCTTCTTCACATTCCTTTGCGATCCTTCTATCTCCATCAACTGTGATGGGTCCTTTGGGACCAGGCATTTTGAGCTTGAGGTAAACATAGCATGGGCGGGCCATGAAGCGGGCGTATGCCGGTCGCCCGAACAGCGCATGGTAGGGGCTTTTCAGTTTGACCACCTCGGAGATTAGAGACTCCGACCTGTAATTCTGCGCAGTTCCAAATGCCACGGTGAGCCTGACCCGGCCTATGGGATAAGCCGACTTGCCCGGTACAATTCCATGGAAAACCGTGGTTGAAGGCATCAAGTCTTTCTCCAATAGATTCATCCTCTGGAAGGTGTCGAAGTATAGGATATTGATGCTGCTGCCACCATCCATTAATACCTTTGACACGGTGTAACCCCCCACTTGGGGAGCCACGACCAAAGCCAGATCACCCGGGTTATCTACTCTTGGCGGGTGATCCTCCCTGCTCCATGTTATGGTCTGCTCAGACCAATGGAGATATCTGGGGATCGCCGGCTCAGATACAATGTACGCCCGGTGACTTACCTTTTTATCTCGCCTGCAAGCATTAGTAGTGAAAACGTGGTACTGCCCATTACTTAGCTGTTTGGGGTTGCTGCGAAAGCCCCCATTATCTTCCTGGTCCTGCGGAGCCCCCTGTGGAGGCGGCTGCTGGAAAGCTCCCGGCGGGTTGTACCGCCGCTGGTGGTGCACCGGGTACTGGCCGCTGCCTGGCTGCGGGCCTCCCTGAGCCCCCTGTTCGGGAAAGCCGCCGAAGGGGTTCTGTCTTTGGTTGGACGCGGCGAGTTGGTCCTGGCGCCGGTCTGGATCTTTGTTTTGGCTCTTCTTGATTGCCTCCGCCCGAAACTCTCGCATCACGAAACAGTTTTCCCAAGAATGACTCGCCGGGCCATTGGCCGTGGCGTGGTGCGGGCAAGGGCCCTTGAGTAGCTCTTCATAGTTACGCGGTCTTTTCCCACTGAAACCTCGATTCTTCTTTTTGCCGTCATTAGCATTGGTGTTGGCGACCAAGTCCGAGGGCTCCTCCTGCGGTCTATGCTTGCCATTGGTCCCCTGATTGTGACGGTTGCGCCCCTAGAAACGGGTATGATTTTTGGATGACTCGCCCTTTTCGGGCGAGTTAACCTTACCATCCTCGCCGTGATCCTTAGTATCATCGGCCTCGGCATACATAGTGAGGGTGTCCATCAGTTCGCCCATGTCTTGGACCTTCCGTTTGAGTCGCCCCAACTTCTGCACTAAGGGCTCGTAATGACAATTGTGCTCGAGGATCAGCACAGCTTGAGCTGCCATAATACCATCTGACGAATGAATAATTTCTGCAACCCGCCGTGACCAATGGTGGGCCCATTCATCCGGGCGCTGAACACAGTGTTGTAGATCGACAATCGTCATCAGATGTTTGTAGGTTCCCCGGAAGTTTTTGATAAAACGCTCTTTCAACTCGGCCCAGGACTGGATGGAATTGGGAGGCAAGTTTTTCAACCAAGTGCATGCCGACCCCTCGAGCATCATCGTGAAGTATCTGGCGCAAACCGCCTCGTTTACGTCGAGCATGTCCATGGCAATCTCATAACCCTCGATCCATGACGCTGGTTCGAGGTCTAGTGTATAATTAGGCACTTTCCTTGGTCCCTTAAAATCCTTGGGCATCCTTTCGTTCCGAAGGGCCAGGGACAAGCATGGTACCCCAACTCGCCCTCCGCCCCCGACGAGGGGGGCCGGGGCGTCTTGGATGTTCGGGAGATCTCAGCCCGGCGGGTTCCGTTCGGGCGGGTTGTCCTGCGGGAAGTGTCGCGGCCCACTGTTTACGGCAGGCTGGTCCTCCGGCCTGCTCCCGGTATAACTTGCCTGAGGAGTGGAGTGCAACCTCTCGAGGCTATGCGAGAACTCGGCGTTTTGAACCACCGCCGTCTTCAACATCTCGATGGCATTCGTTGCTTCAATCTCAGCTGGGGTGTTGCCGTGAATCGGAAGAGACTCCAGGTGGCGAGTTGCGGCAAGCACGTTATCCACCGGGTTGGAGAAGTGGCCTTGAGGCGTCCGGAAACGAGGAATTTGACCCTTAATCGGCTGAACCGGTGGGTTAGGTGGGCGGCCCGGTCCTCCTGCCGGGGCGGCTCCCATCCCGGGGGTTCGTGGAGTGTCGAACAGACGGGTCGGATTGAGGTCATGGGGCAGGCGACCCTGGTGTCTCCGCTGATGGACGGCGTCGGACGCGCGCTGCTGTCTGTCGAGCCGCCAGTTGTCAGTGTTTAAGCGCATCCTTTCAGCCACAATTTGGGCTTGTCGAGTCTCGATCCTGGCGGACTCCATCTCAGCATCCTGGTGGGCCTTTGCCACCGCCTCTCTGAGCTTTGCTAACTCTGCGTTTATCTCCTCTTGGTTCTATGGCGTGAGGGGAGTCGCCATTAGTCTCGTGATTTCCGCCGCTAAATCCACCAGGACTGCGGATGGACTTCTGGACGTCTCGCCGGTCCCATCGCCTCCAGTAAGGTTTTGTGTGGGCTGAGTCGCCCCAGCCATGTAGATGGCGATCTGGCGGCGGGCTCGGTCAAGGACTTTCGGATCCATGGCCAGCGACAAGCCTCCGAGACCATCCCCATGAAGAGACCGGATGGAATCTGAGTCGCCCATGGACGATTCATCATCCGAGTTGACCGAGGTAGTTTCCTGAGTCGCCAAGTGCTCTGGCTCCTCCGATCCCTGCGTGAACCCCACAAAGGCCGGGCGAGTTAAATTTTGCGTTATGACTGGGCGGACGTACCTGGCCGGCTCGACGATATCGGTGGAGATGTCCGGCTCAGGAACGGATGATCCGATCATGCCGATGAAGATGTTGATCTTGCCGAAGGGGACCCTGTAGCCAGATTCAATGGAATTCGCTTCAGGTCCCCATCGCTGGTTGTTGATGTAGGTTATCCCGCGGCGGCTCTGAGTCATGAGCGCCGTCGCATAACTCCCAGACCCTGGTAGGGCTCCCTTTGAGAACTCAACTCCACCGTGCGTAGGCCTCACGGTGGGCGCCAACTGTCGTGGTTTTTTCACGGCAGATGTCCTCGTGAAAGGACTTAATATTGGAGCCATCGCACCTTGGTGGTGACTCAAAGGGGTTAAGCGGGAGAGACACGGCGATTTACCCAGGTTCGGCCCCTCGGGAGGAGGTAATAGCCTACGTCCTGCTTTTGTGTGTATTGATATGGAGTCGATTACAAGGAAGACGTAACTCGCCTAAACCTAGCACTCGATGATTTCTCACCCGTCCTCTGTCCCCCGGGACTTCGCCTTTATATATAGGTCGATTCCCTAGGGTTTACAAGGATTCCTTCCTTCCTACAACTCGTGACCATTGCGGTCTCTAAATCGCCATCTTCCAAAGCTGGGAAACCCCCCAAGAGCCATACTCGTCATACGACCTTGATTCGGCCCAAACGAGGCCCAACTAAACGTTTAGATGAATCGCCCAATGGATAACCCGGCCCAACTAGGGCGGGTCATCCACTGGTTACATCCCCAACAAGTATCCCTTGATGCTCATATTGCTAGAGTTACTGCCAATGCTCGTGATGCTTCTGAAACCGCCGATACTATTGAGTTAGAACCCGCTTTTGCTCCTGCTAGATCTAGCTCTCCTAGATATGAATTGCCTGATATACCTGAGGGTAACGTTATGGAGGGAGAGATAGCTGAGGATTTTCTTGCGTGTAAGGATGCCGATGACGCTGAGAAATTACTTGTCAAGTGGAAGGAAAAATCTTTGAAAGCTAGGATGAAATACGACCCGAAGTTTGCCACTTCACCTATCTTTATCACCGATAAGGATTATGAATTCTCTGTCGATCCTGAGATAATCTCTCTAGTCGAATCTGATCCTTTTCACGGTTATGAGTCTGAGACGGTCGTAGCCCATCTTGCCAAACTACACGATATAGCCACCCTTTTCACTAATGAGGAGAAGATTCGTCACTACTATATCCTTAAGCTGTTTCCTTTCTCTCTAAAGGATGACGCTAAAGCCTGGTTCACCTCTCTTGCTCCTGGATGTGTGAGTAGTCCCCAGGATATGGTCTATTACTTCTGTGAGAAATATTTCCCTGCCCATAAGAAGCAAGCTGCCTTGCAGGGAATATACAACTTTCCTCAACTCCAAAAAGAGAGTCTTCCACAAGCTTGGGGGAGGCTCGCCCAGCTACAAAATGCTTTGCCTGATCACCCTCTTAAGAAGAACGAGATACTTGATATCCTCTATAACAGACTTACCGATGCTTCTAGAGACCACCTAGATAGTTGTGCCGGTTGTGTTTTTAGGGAACGAATTGTAGAACAAGATGAGACTCTACTGAATAACATCTTGATCAACGATAATGCTTGGACTATTCCCGAACCACCTCCTAAGCCGACTCCGAAGAAAAGAGGTATTCTATTCCTCAGTCCTAAAGATATGCAAGAAGCCAAGAAATCTATGCAAGAGAAAGGCATTAGATCTGAAGATGTCAAAAATCTACCACCTATCAAAGAGATCCATGGTCTCGATAACCCGATACACGTAGTAGAAGTGAATTCTCTGCGTAGGTTTGATGAGAGTGATATTCCTTTTGATAAACCCGCTAGCCTATGCTTTGATGAATTTGACAACTTTGTTGCCAAACAACAGAGTTTCAATGATTATGTTAGCAGACATTTGGAACAAAGTACTCGTATGCTTAGCCATTTATCTGCTTGTGTAGACAGAAATGTCAATGATCTAAAGCTTCTGAGTAAACGTACCTCTATGATTACTACTCAGGTAGAACAAGTACTTAAAGCTCAGAATGACCTTCTCAATGAATTAAATGACAACTCTGTCAGAGTTATTACTAGAGGAGGCAAAATGACCGAGGAACCTTTGTATCCTGAAGGTCATCCTAAGAGAATTGATCAAGATTCTCAAGGAATCAATGCTGATACACCCAGACATCCAAAGGAGAAGAAGAAGGATGATAGAAACCTACATGCCAGTTCACCAAATACTGTACACCTAAAGAACCTAATGATATTTCTGCGTCTGATGTAGAAACACAATCTGGTGATGAACATGAACCTGGTGACAATATGGACAGTGATGTTCATAATAATGCTCAACCTAGCAATGATGAGGATGTGGAGATTGAATCTACGGTTAATCCTGATAACCCACAACCTAAGAGATACGATAAGAATGACTTTACTGCTAGGAAGCATGGTAAAGAAAGGGAGCCATGGGTTCAGAGATCTATGCCCTTTCCTCCTAAGCCGTCCAAGAAAAAGGATGATGAGGATTTTGAGCGTTTCGTTGAGATGATAAGACCCATCTTTCTGCAGATGCGGTTAACTGATATGCTCAAAATGTCTCTGTATGCCAAGTACATGAAAGATACCGTGACTAATAAACGGAAGATACCAGATCTTGAGATCTCCACCATGCTTGCCAACTACACTTTTAAAGGTGGAACTCCTAAGAAACTTGGTGATCCCAGAGTGCCCACTATACCTTGCTCTATTAAAGGAAACTACGTAAGAACTGCCTTTTGGGACCTTGGAGCCGGTGTTAGTGTTATGTCGCTCTCTCTTTGTCGTAGACTTGAGTTGGATAAGTTGACACCCACTGAAATTTCTCTTCAAATGGCTGACAAATAAACTGCTTTCCCTATCGGCATTTGCGAGGATGTGCCTGTTGTGGTTGCTAACACCACTATCTTAACATGCTTTGTTATCTTGGATATTCCCGAGGACGATGCCATGGCTGTCATCCTCGGAAGACCCTTTTTAAACACTTCAGGGGCTGTTATAGATTGCAACAAAGGCAATGTCACTTTCCATGTCAACGGTAATGAGCACACGGTGCACTTTCCGAAGAAAAGATATCAAGTACATTGCATCAATGCTATCGAAAAGACTTCATCGATTCTTATTGGGAGCCTTGAATGCCCTATTCCTCGTGTCAAGATGAAGTATGATTTGCTTGTTGGGGAGATACATATCCCCTTTGAGGTGACTTAGTGGCTATTCGAAAATTCTCCGTTCTCTCTTGCGGTTGGAGAAGGTTTTGTCATAAGGATTTGATCAACCCCATTAACGGATTTCTTTCGATGACCATGAAACGGATGAATCAAAGATTCACATACGTCTGTTTCAAGCTTTCATTTTCTTTTGCTTAGAAGAAAAATGATAGAATTAGTTTAGATTTTTCTGTTTTCTGTTTTAGCGTCCTGGAGAAAAATACCCCAAAAATAAAAGTTCTCCGATGGTCCTGAAAATTTAGTATGATTTTTTCTGGAATTTTTGAAAATTACTAGGCCTGAGAGCTGTCCTGGGGGCCAGACTAGTGGGCCACAATCCCTGCCACCGCCACCCCCTGGTGGCGAGGTGCAAGCTTGTGGGGCCCACAGGGACCCCCTCCACTCATTCCATCTCCCAGCCTCTTCTTCCACCTCCAGAAAAAATTGTTTCGCAGCTCAAACCCGTGTTCTTGCTCATTTGGCTGTGATTTTCGATCTCCTTGCTCAAAGCACCATTCTCCGAACCGTTTTGGGGAAAATACTCCTTGGTAAGTGATTCCTCCATTGGTCCAATTAGTTTTTGCTCTAGTGCTTTATCCTTCGCGTATTCTTGCTACCTTGGTGACCCTGTTCTTGAGCTAGAAAGCTTGATTTTAGTTGGTCCCAAGTAGTTTTAGCGCGTGATACGGTCTCTAGGCACTAGTAGGAGTAGTTGCTACAAGTTGGGTTAATCTTTATTCACTTTTCTTTCGAAGTCTCTAAAAATTTCAGAATTTTTCAGAGCCAGAAAAAGGAAAGATGAGGAGGTTCTTGAGAGGCTCTTCAAGTCATAACCCCAAGGAGGATGAGAAGAACCACCCCAAGTACGTAGTCCCTCGAGTCACAGAAGTTCGAGCGTGCGAGTGGCCAAGTGATGAATTCTTGCGCCGCTGGGCTTTATGAAGAATTTTATTACTTGGTGGAGAACGCATGTCTTACTATGTTCATTACAGATAAGTGTTCACAATACCTCCTCCTCACAAATATTTTCGTTCAAAGCTTCATCTTTTATCCGAGGAAGAATCCTCCCATGGTTGAGTTCATGATATACGATGTCCCCCAGTGCATGACGCTACAAGATTTTTGCAATGTATGCAAATTACCTTATGTTGGGGATATCCGTGACCCTCGCCCACGGGACTTGGAGGATTTCATTGGTTCTATTGCTGTTGGAGAGGAGAGAGGAGTGTCTCGTGCTAGAATTCCTAGCATACATTTTCCTGTGCTTCTGTACATGTCACTATTTGTGAGAAAATGTTTGATTGGCCATGGGGAGGCTGGATCACTTAGTTCTCCAGACCTCGCAGTTTTGCGCGAGGGCCTTTATAACGATAAGACTTACAGCCTAGGTGCCATAGTGGCCCAGCGGTTGAACATCAGCCGTTCCAAGGGTGTCGTCTATGGAGGTATCTACGCTACCCGTTTTGCCAGACACTTTGAGATACCCATTAGACTAGGAGAGGAAGGAGAGATGCTTCTCCCTAAGAAATATCTGGATTATGACAGCATGGTTCACCATGATTTTCTGGATAGAGACGCTAGTAGACGGATGATTTATAATCTGGTATTTAGTCAGGGTACTCAAGAGACTATTACTTTGCCTGCTCCTTCTTTGTTCGATCTTCATGCAGGCAGGTACACTATTATGCCCTCGGACATCTACACATATTGGGGCTTGGCCCAACCACAGGCGCCCGTGCTCGAGCCGCCAGTCGAGTACCAGACGCCAGTTTATCAGTGGGAGCCAGAGGAGCTCACACAGCAGTGGCATCCACAGTCTGCTCCGGAGTATCCTGGAGCTGGTGATTTCCCACCATGGGAGTAGACCAAGCTAGTCCAAAAGCCTAAGCTTGGGGGAGTACGTGTTCTCACTGATTTTATATTCATGCTTATGCTCTCACTTTGTTAGCCGGTGTTCACACTTTGCCACTGTATTATGCATGCTAGTATATTTTCGCTTTTTTGTTTTCTGGTTTTGTGTCCTTTTGAGAAAACCCAAAAAGATTTTTCTTTCTTCTTTTGCTTGTTGGGTGCTTTCCCGCGTAAATAGTTTTCTTTTTCTTTGGGTCAAGGTAGAAGATATTGGTTCCAATGTTTAGTGGTTCTTGCATGCTTACCTGTTTAGCTTTCAAAGAGCCATATCACTTTGTCTTCTCCTTTGTGTTTGCCTGCAGATTCAGCTTAGTCCAATGCATGAGTACTCTTATTATTGTTCACATTGTTCGATCGTGCAAGTGAAAGGCAATAATGATGATATATGATGAAGTGACTGAGATTGAAAAGCTGGTATGAACTCTATCTATTTTGTTTTTGTAAATATGACTAGCTTGTCGACCCAGATTTAGCTTTGTTGTGAGAGAACCATGTTTGCAATGACAACTTAGAGATCATAGTTTCTGATGCCATGCTTATTTAGCTGAGAGATTATAATGGTTTGTCTTGAATGCCAACATTGATTTTGAAATGACTATGATGTAGTATGATAGGATGGTATTCTCCTTTGAATGATTCAAGTGGCTTGACTTGGCGCATGTTCATGCATGTAGCTGAAACAAAATCAGCATAGCCTCTATGATGTTCGTGTTCATGGTGATTTATATATTGTTCATGCTTGCATTCAATGTTAGTCAAATTCATTGCATCTTGATGACTGTTGTCGCTCTCTAGTTGGTCGCTTCCCAGTCTTTTGCTAACCTTCACTTGTACTAAGCGGAATACTGCTTGTGCATCCACCTCCATAAACCCAATTTTTTTTCCATGAGAGTCCACCATACCTACCTATTTGCGGCATCTACCGGCCGTTCCAAGTAAATTTGCATGTGCCACTCTCTAAACCTTCAAGAAATAATCTGTTTTGCATGCCCGAACCGCTCGTGTGGTGACAGGGGGCTATTGGTATCTTCCATGCTAGGAGTGTTATCCTCGACATTTGTTTATTCACTGTCATTCACGAGAAAGGGGTCAGTAATTGGAATGCCCAGTTCCACGCTTAAATCAAAAACATAACTGTAAAACAAGACTCCCCCCGGATTGATGTTAGTATGGACGGTACCCGAGGATTCGGCTAGCCGTGGAGTGTGATTGATTGGTGGTGGGGGAGTTAAAACTTTACTTTTCTGTTTGGCAACCGCCTATAGCATGAGTAGCATGGAAGATATTGAGAACTCTTGGTCATTGAGTTGACAATGAAAGCATGCCACCCAAAATTATTATCTTTGTTTTCAAAGCTTGAGCTCTGGCACCTCTGCAAATCAATGCTTCCCTCTGCGAAGGGCCTATCTATTTATTTTCCTGTTGAGTCACCCTCTTCTTTTACAAGCACCAATTAGAGAGCACCTCTGTCATTTTTATGCTTTGCTTTTGATTGATATTGAGTATGACTATGACTGGATCTTCGTTGCTATGAATTACAATGTTTAGTCAGCCCTTGATCTTTGAAAGTGCTCTGCATTTATGTTTTGCGGTCTCAGAAAGAGCTAGCGAGATACCACCTATTCATATAGCCTCATGCTTGTTTTGATTGAAGTGTTGGTATTTGAAACTCATTATTATTTGCTCGTTAGCTGATTATGCCATTGATATTAGTTTACCTTGAGATCTTTGTGTCATTTGCTTATGTGGTTTACTTGTGATCTTGTTGAAATTCTGGGTATGAGTTAGACATAGTTGCAACAACAAGATCAAACAGAGTTTGTCAAAGTTTTTCTTTCTCTCTCAGTGTGTCAACTGAGTTGCTTGAGGACAAGCAAGGTTTTAAGCTTGGGGGAGTTGATACGTCTCCATCGTATCTACTTTTCCAAACTCTTTTGCCCTTGTTTTGGACTCTAATTTGCATGATTTGAATGGAACTAACCTGGACTGACGCTGTTTTCAGCAGAATTGCCTTGGTGTTATTTTTGTGCAGAAATCAAAGTTCTTCAAACGTCCTGAAAATTTACGGTGAGCATTTTTGGAAAATGTAAAAAATATCTGCGCCAAGATCCACCTGAGGGGGTGGGCCAGTGGGTCACAAGCCCTGGCTCCGCCACCCCCTGGTGGCGGTGGGCAGGCTTTTGGGGCCCACACGGGTCTACCGCCCCCAACCTCACGTCTATAAGTTCACTTTCGTCCCAGAAAAAATAAAAGGAGAAGATTTCGTCGCGTTTGCGATACGGAGGCGTCACCACAACCTGTTCTTCATCTGGAGGGCAGATCTGGAGTCCGTCTTGGGCTCCGGAGAGGGGAAATCGTCGCCATCGTCATCATCAACCTTCTTCCCTCTCCAATTCCATGAAGCTCTTTGTCGTTCGTGAGTAATCTATTCGTAGGCTCGCTGGGCGGTGATGAGTAGGATGAGATCTATCATGTAATCGAGTTAGTTTTGATGGGGATTGATCCCTAGTATCCACTATGTTCCGAGATTGCTGTTGCTACTACTTTGCCATGCTTAATGCTTGTCACTAGGGCCCGAGTGCCATGATTTCAGATCTGAAATTATTATGTTGTCACCAATATATGTGTGTTTTAGATCCGATCTTGCAAGTTGTAGTTACTTACTATGTGTTATGATCCGGCAACCCCGGAGTGACAATAACCGGAACCACTCCCGGTGATGACCATAGTTTGAGGAGTTCATGTGTTCACCAAGTGCTAATGCGTTGGTCTGGTTCTTTATTAAAAGGAGAACCGTAATATCCCGTAGTTTCCTTTTGGACCCCGCTGCCACGGGAGGGATGGACAATAGATGTCATGCAAGTTCTTTTCCCTAAGTACGTATGACGATACAAGGAATGCATGCCTACATCACATTGATGAACGGGAGCTAGCCACATATCTCTCCGTGTTATAACTGTTGCATGATGAATATCATCCAAACAAATCACCGACCCATTGCCTACGAGTTTGTCCCACTGCTGCTATTACTTGTCTTGCTCTGCTGCTGTTACTTGTCTTGCTCTGTTGCTGTTACTTGTCTTGCTCTGCTGCTGCTGTTGCTACTACTGTCGCTTGCTACTGTTGCTACTTGCTACTGCTATCACTACTACTGTTCCTTGCCACTGCCGTTACTCGCTACTTTGCTGTTACTACTTTGCTTGCAGATACTAATCTTTCAGGTGCGGTGGAATCAGACAAATTCAGCTACTAATACTTGAGAGTATTCTCTCACCTCTTGTCTGGCGAACCAACAAATTTGGGTTGAATACTCTACCCTCGAAAACTTCTAGAATCCCACGCGCTGGTGGGCCGTCAACAGTATTCTTATGGTGGCGTTGCAAGGGAAGGTCTGCTGTTACGTATTCAACATTTTTCTGGCGCCGTTGCTAGGGAAGCACAGCTGACATCAATACACCATAGATAATTTTGACCGGCGAGTCGCCATTCCGTAGTTCCTGACAACCGGCCCTGCTCTTTCCTTTTCTAGTTATGGGTACTATCTCGAAATGCAACTGGCTGCCAACAGAGGTCAATGATGCCTATCTTGATAATTTAGTAAAAATGGGCAATCTAGATCCCAAGGAAGTTATTGGGTGGCGGACCGCCTTCGGGGAAACAATTCCCCAACCCGCCGAAGGAGAGGTAGTCGTCTTTGCTGATTACTTGGAGCGAGGTTTCAAGCCGCCCGGCTCAAAGTTTTTTAGAGACGCCCTGCATTTCTTCCACCTTCATCCTCAAGACTTGGGACCAAATTCCATCAGTAATCTTTGCCAGTTTCAAGTTTTCTGTGAAGCTTATCTCCAAATCAATCCCACGTGTTATTGTTCCAGAAATTTTTCTATCTGAACCGCCAAATAGAATTTCCCCATGGACCTAGCTTAGAGCTGGGGGGAGTCAATATTCAGCGGGGTCGTGAATGCGGGTTTTCGGCTGTCACTTTGCCTAGTCATCCCAAAGGCTGGGCAAAGACTTGGTTCTACTACTGCGACACTTCTCCTCCCAACGAAAACCCTCTTCCAGGCTTCAGGGAAGATTGCCTACCTATGGATTTCGAGTTGCCTGAAAAGTTGACTGAAGAAGAAGAAGCCACATTCGTTCCCATCTTTGGAAAGCTGAGGGCTCTTACCACCAACGGTCTTACCAGCATCGACTTCATCCGCTGTTGGGTAGAATGGAGGATTCTGCCCTTAAGCCACCGAAATGGTTTGATGTGCGAGTATGATGACGGCTTGAACCACCCCCAATGCTTTTACAATGCGAGGCTCTTGGAAGAAGACATTGTCAATATCATAAAGACGCTATGTGGCGAGCCTATTGAAAATTGCTCCCAAATTGGGCTCAAACCCCTCTGCATCACCAACCCGGCTCCAGAGGTAAAGAACCCGGCTCCAAAATGTAACTCTTTCATATACTCATCTATATTTTTGGTCCTGATCCTTTCATCATGTTTAATTAGAGGGATTCGTCGTTCTGGACCCGGAGAACCAAGACTATCATCAAGAATACAACCAAACCTCCCTCCAAGACAATGAAGAAGAAGAGCAAAGGCAAAGCTGCAGCCAAAGAGTCATGTGTCGTTGGCGAGTCTCGTGCTGTTGAGGAGCAGTCAGAGGTAAAATTCCTCATCTTTATTGCTTCATTTTGACTTGTACTTATACTTTACCTCCTTTTGTTTATAGGATGATGACTATGAGAGCCAGGATGAAGATGTCGAGGTAGTTTCCCTTTCTTCCGACTCAACTTCTTCCCTCCCCAAGCTGGCCAGGCGAATTTGTAAGAAATTTCCCATCTCTCACCCGGATGCTCATCTGGACCCCAATTTCCTTTTGAAGAAGGCGAGTTACACACCTAAACGCCATACTCGAAGCCATTCTGGAGACCTAGTGTCCGGCTTACCTGAAGAGCAACTGGTCGAAAACGGCAAAGCGAGGTATGTTTTCGCGAGTATCTTTTCCTTCTTGTGTAAGATATTTTCGCAATTTATTCAATCCTTGAATTCTTGTTCATCAGGTTTCACCTCCTTCGTCCGGCGACTCAGCAATGTCGACTCCCCCCCCCCCCCCCCCCCCGATTATTCGTGTTCAGGGGTAAAATTCTTTACTAACATGTTCTTTCAATCATCAATATATTTTGTTCCAACATTGGTACCTTTGTTTCTCAGAGCGCAAGCAAAGAAGAGGAAGACATGCGACTCATCTTCAGCTCCCAAAGTGGCTGAAATGTGTGGTAAAGGCGCCTCCATCCCAGAGGCTCCAGAAGATCCAACTGAAATCCAGGGCGATACTTTTGATGATATTCCTGATATTCGGGTCGAGCCTTCAAGCCCTCAGAAGGAGGTGATTGAAAACGTCAACCCGCCCAGTTCTACTAAGACGCCTAAAGATCCAGACGCGGTCATTGTTACTGGTACTAGTTACTCTAAGCCTGCAACCGCGGTGTTAACCAGACATACGCCAAAAGATGCCCAAACATTTGCAGAGAAGGATATCACCAAGCTGAAGCTTCCTCATTATGAAAAAATGGAGTTTGAAGAGTTTTATTCCGGTTCTGTGAGCCGCTTGGAAGCAAGCCGCGAGATGGAGAAAAGCCTGGCCAACTTGATGCGAGTCAAACATGAGGTATGACATCTTTATTTTTGTGAATGTATCCTCCCATTAGCCCTTGATAGGGCGGGTCATCCATGACGAGTCGTACTTTTGCATCATTCAGCAATGTGTAGCCCCCAAGGGTCGGGTCATCTTTTCAAAAGATAAGCCAGGTCTTGTAAAATTTCTTCAATGTGTAGCCCCCAAAGGCCGGGTCATCTTTTGAAAGATGAGCTGGGTTTTTGAATATAAAAATTTCTTCAACATGTAGCCCCCAAGGGCCGGGTCATCTTTTGAAAGATGAGCCGGGTCTTTGAATATAAAAATTCTTTCAACCTGTAGCCCCCAAGGGCCGGGTCATCTTCTGAAAGATGAGCCGGGTCTTTGAATATAAAATTCTTTCAACCTGTAGCCCCCAAGGGCCGGGTTATCTTGTGAAAGATGAGATGGGTCTTTGAATATAAAAATTAATTCAACCTGTGGCCCCCAAGGGCTGGGTCATCTTGTGAAAGATGAGCCGGGTTTTGAATGAAGGTATGAGTTAAAAGTATTAAGTCATACATTAGCCCCCAAGTGTCAGGGATGTTGCTTCCCCAATTTTTGTTTGCAGGAATCCTTGACTCGGGCTCAACCTTGACCGGTTTAAAAGAAAGCTTAGCCGAACAGGAGGATGCTCGGACTAAGTCTGAAGAAAATTTTTGTCTGGCCCTTGCTGACATGGAGAAGATGAAAGCTGAACACTAAAAGTTTGAACAGAAGGCCCATGCTGAACAAGCCACCATCTTGAAATGCGCGGAACAAGCCGAAGAAAAGCTAAAAGCCGCTCTGCAAGAGCTCTAAGGCTTAAAGCATCATATCTCCAACATGACCCAAGCTATATTTGGTAAGGGTCAATTCTCTTCTTCTGAAAATTGTTGCAAAGCATATTGCAAATGCTAATTATCTCGTTTTTCCATTCGTAGGTCCACGAGCCGCCACCCTGCAGAATGACTGTATTCTGAAGCTGAAAGCAATTTATACTTTCACAGAGCAGTTATACACGGGAGAGATGATGATTATGAAGGCCATGATGGGCAACAAGGAGTCCATAAAATCCATCAAGCACATGGTGGGTTGCCTGTCAACATTGCCGCCTCAGGTAGAATAATTAAAAAGGTTAGCCGCCCGTAAAGGAGCACTGACCATCCTAAGCCGGTGTCTGGCCTATGCTCCCAAACTTAAGCTGGAGGAAGTAGCTACTTGCTTTCCAGAGTTAAAATATGATGCATTGGAGTTTACCGAGGAGGACTACCATCGTTGTGTGAAAGTCTCGCTCCGCGGCGACTCAACTAGCAGCCAACCTGGACTTAGGCAAATACCAGGCGGCTTATGATGAAAGCAACAAAAAGGTGACTCCTCCATCGTATGAAGTCACCAGCCTGACTCCACGATGCCGTAAGAATCCCTTTGACTTTGACATTGATCTGTCCACCATCTTGAGTGATGAAGACGAGTTCGTCGCCTTGACCAATTGCAATCGGAAACTGGGCGACTTACAGATCGAAGACGACGAAAGCTCAAAGCAGGGTGACCCGGAGGCGGCTTGAACTGACTTGTCATGAAATCAATTTTCCAAGAATATTTTGATCCCTTTCTGACCGGGATATGATGCCCGGTATGGCCTGGTGAGCCATGTAATAGTCTTAGGATTCAGGAAAACAGTATGATAACCGTACCTTGCGATTTGTGTTTGGAAATTTCAGTTTTCATTAATATGAATCGCCTTTCCCAATGCTTTGTCATGTCTTGACAAAAAATGTCCTTTGCCCTGTTTATCAGAGAAAACAATAAGCCGGCTTAGTGAGTCTTGACAAAAAATGTCCTTTGCCCTGTTTATCAAAGAAAACAATAAGCCAACTTAGTGAGTCTTGACGCGTTATAAACAATATGTCGGCTGAATGAGTCGCGGTGGGTTATAGAAATTTTTATGAAACCTTTGGGCGATGCCACAAAGATAGTCATAACGTTCGTTGGCTCGATGAGTTACGATGGGATAGGACGAGTTTGCAAAACTCTAGTGCTACCCCAAGAAGGATTTTGCAATAGCCTTTAGTTGTTTAGACCGGCTGATCAGGCGCAAGTCAAGCTTCAGTGAAGCAGGTTCAGTGAACTCATGGTTTGTCTATTTTCCATGTGTCCACTCTCGCCAGTACCTTTCATGTTTTAACCAAGGCAAGTTCAGGGTCCAAAAGTGGATTGACTCGCCAAGAGTACATGGGACCATAAGGCGAGTCGTCAAACACATAGTCCAGTATAGCCATTGTAATGCGTTAATTTTTCGCTAGACAAGAGGGTATTCAGGCTGAACTCAGTGAGTGGAAGCCCCCAAGTGACCTATGATTAGGGAAAAGCCAGACATAGGATTGCAGAAGCGTATACGCTCTTACTGCAACACAACTTGGGAGCTAGTAGCCCCCAAGTAAGCCGGCTTAATTCTGAAAACCATAAAAGGTGCCCATGTTTGAACCGTGTAGCGTGGCAACTTTGGTCCTCTTTGGCGTATCCACATCCAATTTTGAAATAAGCGCGACGTGGCGACTTATGCTCTTTGATGCTGATAGCGTCCATGCTTGGACGACCTGTAGAAGAATAAAGACTCATGCTTTCAAGAAGCTGAAACGGCAAAGGACCCCGAAGTTCGTCGGCGTCGACTTTATTGTTTTATAAATAAAATAAAGGATTACAAATTCGAAATTGTAAACATACGTAAGGAGCGAGTGGCTCTAAGTATAGTATGGCCGCAAGTGGGCGATGTTCCATGGGCGAGTTGTCTCAACCTTTGTTGTTGGCCTATCCGGGCGAAGATCCACCAAGTAATATGACCCGTTATGGAGATTCTTGCTGATGACAAAAGGTCCTTCCCATGGAGGGGATAACTTATGCATACCAGTATGATCTTGAATCAACTGGAGCACTAAGTCGCCGTCTTGAAAAGCTCGGCTCTTGACTCGGTGCCTGTGGAAGCGTCGCAAGTCTTGTTGATAAATCGCCAATCGTGATGCGGCCAAATCACGCTCCTCCTCCAAAGCATCCAACGAATCTTGTCGTGCTAACTCGTTGTCTTGTTCAACATAGGCAGCGACTCGTGGTGAATCGTGTCTGATGTCACTTGGTAATAGTTCCTCTGCTCCGTAGACCAGGAAAAAGGGCGTGAAACCAGTAGATTGATTTGGGGTGGTTCTGATGCTTCGTAAAACTGAAGGCAGTTCTTCAATCCAACAACCCAGGGTACGTTCCAGAGGTACCATAAGTCGAGGTTTGATTCCTCGCAATATTTCTTGATTCGCCCTTTCAGCCTGTTCATTGGACGAGGGGTGTGCAACCGCAGAAACGTCAAGCCGGATGTGCTCCCTTGCGCAAAACTCTTGCATGGCGCCTTTTGACAAGTTAGTACCATGATCAGTAATAATACTGTGAGGATACCCGAAGGGAAAAATCAACTTTTTCAAGAACTTGACGGTCATGTCTGCATCACAGCTGCTAACCAGCTCTGCTTCAACCCACTTGGTGAACTTGTCAACTGCCACCAATAGGTGAGTCTTTTTATAAGACGACATTTTGAAAGGACAAACCATGTCCAGCCCCCAGACCACAAACGGCTATGTAATTGGGATAATCCGTAATTCTTGAGCCGGCACATGCATCCGACGCCAAATTTTTGGCAGCCATCACATCGGCGAACTATATCCTCGGCATCCGCATGAGCTGTCAACCAGTGAAACCCATGCCTAAAGGCTTTGGATACCAGAGAGCGTGACCCGGCGTGATGACACAGTCGCCCGCATGAATTTCATTGAGAATCGCACACCTTTCCTCAGAAGAGACACACCTTTGAAAAACTCCAGAAGTGCTTCGCTTGTGTAACTCGCCTTTATGTATGACCATGGACTTGCATCGACGGACAATCTGGCAGGCCAACAACTCATCAGTAGGTAACTCGCCGCGTGCCAGATAGGCCATGTAGGGAAGTGCCCAATCCGGGGTAGCACGAAGAGCCACCACCAATTGAGACTCAGGATCGGGAACCGCCAAGTCTTCCTCTCAAGGCAGTCTTACCTACGGGTTATGCTATATATCCAAAAAGACATTAGGGGGAACCGGCTTACGCTGTGAACCGAGTCATGAAAGAGCATCCACCGCCTCATTGAGTCGACGGTCAATGTGATCCACCTAATAGCCATGAAAATGACCCGCCACGTCCGACACGGCTCGCCTATAAGCCGCCATCAAGGGATCTCTGGAGTCCTACGTGCTAGATACTTGCTGTGCTAGTATATCTGAGTCGCCCAAACATATGACTCGGCCGAGGTTCATCTCATTGGTGATTCGCAACCCATGGAGCAAAGCTTCATACTCCGCAGCATTTTTGGTACATGGGAACATGAGTCGAAGGACATAACAAAACTTGTCATCCTGAGGCGAAGTCAACACCACGCCAGCCCCCGAGCCTTCCAGCTGCCTAGATCCATCGAAATGGATAGTCCAATATGTGTGCTTAGGCCTATCTTCCGAAATCTGCAACTCGGTCCAATCATTGATGAAATCCACGAGTGCTTGGGACTTAATGGTTGTGCGAGGGGTTTATCGCACATGGTGAGGCCCTAGCTCGATGGCGCACTTAGCAATCCGTCCAGTCGCCTCCCGATTCTGTATGATATCAACGAGGGGGGGGGGGGCAGAACTGACCACCGTGATAGGATGCTCTTGAAAGTAGTGTTTCAACTTCTGACTCGCCAAAAACACCCCGAAGACCAACTTCTGCCAATGTGGATAGCGCTGTTTGGAGAGGGTTAGGACTTCACTGATAAAGTAAACTGGTGGTTGAACCGGGTATTCCTTTCCTTCTTCTTTGCGCTCGACGACCACTGCCACGCTTACCGCCTTACAATTGGCCGCGATGTACAGGAGCATAGGTTCTTTGTCAGTTGGAGTAGCTAATACGGCGTCTTAGCTAGTTGTTGCTTCAAGGCTTCGAAAGCTCCGTTGGCTTCATCCGTCCAAACAAAGCGATCAGTCTTCTTGAGCAGCTGATAAAGAGGGATGAATTTCGCCCCAAGGCGACTTATGAACTGACTTAAAGCTGCAATGCGAGCCGCCATGCGTTGAACTTGATCGATATTGGCCGGCTTGCCTAGCGAAGTGATCGCTTCAATTTTATCCGGGTTAGCTTTGATGCCTCGTTCAGACACCAGGAAACCCAATAACTTTCCTGCAGGAACACCAAAAACACACTTGGTAGGGTTGAGTTTGATCTGGTACTCACGCAAATTATCAAAAGTCTCCCTGAGGTCCTCCAAAAGTGATTCTTTCTTCTCAGATCTGACCATGATGTCGTCAACATAGGCTGGCTATGCAGGCAGTTCTGGATGCAACGCTGATAAGTCGCCCCCGCGCTCTTGAGCCTGAACGACATGGATACATAGCAAAAGGCTCCAAAGGGGGTTATGAATGATGTTTTCTACTAATCCGCCACAACCATCTTGATTTGGTGGTATCCTGAGTAAGCATCCAGAAAACACAATGAGTCAATGATTTGATCAATGTGAGGAAGGGAGAAAGGGTCCTTTGGGCATGCCCTGTTGAGGTCGGTGTAATCGATGCACATGCGGAAAGTGCCATTCTTCTTTAGCACCAAGACCGGGTTAGCCAACCATTCAAGATGGAAGCCCTCAATGATGAACCCAACGGCCAAAAGCCGGGCGACTTCCTCCCCAATTGCCTTACGTCGTCCTTCGCTAAACCAGTGAAGATACTGCCAAACCGGCTTTATTTTAAGATCAATATTAAGATGGTGCTCAGCGAATTCTCTCGGTACACCTGGCATGTCTGAAGGTTTCCATGCGAAGATGTCCTAATTCTCACGGATGAATTCGATGAGCGCGATTTCCTATTTGGGATCTAGGCCCGTCCCAATGGTGAACTGCTTGGATGAGTCGCCAAGCGTGAACTCTATCACCTTTGTATCATTCGTCGGTTTAAACTTGAGGGGCGGCTCTGAATCGACTGTGGGTCTCTTGAGCGGTTTCATATCTGCCGGGTCAACATTGGCTTGGTGAAACTTGAGCTCCTCGGCCGCGCAAGCCGACTCGGCATAAGCCGCGTCTCCTTCCTCACATTGTTGAGCTATCTTTCTATCCCCATTAATCATGATGGTCCCCTTAGGGCTAGGCATTTTGAGCCTGAGGTAGACGTAACATGGGCGGGCCATGAAACGAGCGTAAGCTGGCCTTCCAAACAGTGCGTGGTAAGGGCTCTTGATCTTGACCACCTCGAACATGAGGGATTCGCTCCTGTAATCGGACTCCATGCCAAAAGCAACATTAAGTTTGATTCGCCCAATAGGGTAAGCCGACTTACCCGGAACAGCGGCGTGAAAGACCGAGGAAGATGGCATCAAGTAGCTTCCATAAGGATTTTGGAAAGGGTGTAGCCTCCGACCTGGGGAGCTACGACCAAAGCCAAGTCACCGGGATTATCAACCTGGGGCGGGTGATCCTCCCTACTCCAGATAATGGGTTGTTCAAACCAATTGAGGTACCTAGGGAGCGCCGGCTCAACCACGCTAAAAGCTCTGTGTTCCACCTTCCGGTCCCTTTTGCAAGTGCTGGTGGTGAACACGTGATATTGCCCGCTGTTCAACTGCTTAGGATTATTCTGAAAGCCGCCGTTGTCATCCCGCCGCTGGGGATCACCTTGCGGGGGCGGCTGCTAAAACACACCCTGCGCATTGTACCGCTCATTGTTGTGAACCTGGTACTGCCCGACATTAGACTCTAACCCGCCCTGCGGGCCCGGGTTAGGAAACCCATCGAACGGGCTTCGATGTGCCCGGGGCGTGCCGAACTGTTCCTGATGTCCACCTTGGTTACCTCCTTGACCTTTTTTGAGCGCCTCCGCGCATAATTCCTGCATCACATAGCAATCCTCCCAAGAGTGGCTAGACAGACCTTCGGCCGTGGCGTGCTGCGGGCAAAGGCCTTTGATACTTCTGGTACCTCAAAAAATCTGAAAAATTACGAAGGTCTGGGAAAAAAGCATATCAACGAGCAGCAAAAAGAATCAACTCAAAAGCTCTTTCTGAATAAAAATGAGAAATTATCTCGTGAGCGAAAAGTTTCTGTCTTTTTCCAGCAGGATCAAACAACCATTACCAAGACTAGTCATAAATGTTTTCCTTGGCTCAAACACAAAAAGAAACACAAAAAACACAATCACAACAGATTTATGATGGTGTGGACGCAACAAAACATAAAGAAAAAAGATAAATTCATTGGGTTGCCTCCCAAAAAGCTCTATTGTTTAACGCCCTTAGCTAGGCATTGATAAATCAATGATGCTCACACAAAAGACAAGAATTGAAGCACAACGAGAGCATCATAAAGCATGTGAAAATCACATCTAAGTCTAACATACTTCCTATGCATAGGCCTTTTATAGGAAAACAGATTGTCAAGACAACCAATAGTTGCCATATGCAAGGAAGAAGAAAGAGACAATAGCAATATCCACTAGCATCCCCAAGCTTAGGGTTTTGCATATTTTTAGCATGATTGTCACTAATAGGATTTATAGTGAAACCATTGCAATCATGCTTTTCATTCAAGGAGCCCTCGTGAATCACTTCATAAATCTCTTCATCACGATTTTCAGATTCACGCATCTCAAGAAAAACTCCATAGAGAAAGTCAAGTGCACTCAACTCACTAGCAATTGGTTCCACATAAGTGGATCTCTTAAAGAGATTAGCAAGTGGATGAGGATCCATATCACCAGATTTTCAGCAAGTGAAGATGCAAGCATATTGAAGGCACATGGCACACAAGCGAACATAAAGCAAGCGAGAGAAAAGGGCGAACGAAAAAGGCAAACGAAAAAGGCAGATTGGTGAAGTGGGGGAGAGGAAAACGAGAGGCAACTAGCAAACAAAGTAAATGCAGGAGATGAGTTTGCGACACTTACTTGGATGAGTTCTTGACTTGATCCTCCTCCCCTGCAACGGCGCCAGAAATCCTTCTCCCCATCAACAGCGCCAGAAATATTTCTGCTACTTCTAAAACAACAACGCCAGAACTTGACACGTTGATGGAGACTGGGCTTGCGTTGGTTTTTTCCCTTGAAGAGGAAAGGGGTATGCAGCACAGGAGCTGTAAGTATTTCCCTCAGTTTGAGAACCAAGGTATCGATCTAGAAGGAGGGTCTCGTCAAGCCAGAGTACCTGCGCAAACACAAACAAGCTTGCACCCAACGCTTCAAAGGGGTTGTCAACCCCTTCAAGATTGTTTGCAAAGTGAGATCTGAAGGCGGAAAGTGCAACGAAGTAAAAAGTGAAGGCTGAAAATATGGTGTGGAGTAGAACCGGGGGCCATAGCGTTCACTAGATGCTTCTCTCAAAATAGCAAATATCACGGTGGGTGAACAAATTACTGTCGAGCAATTGATAGAACCGTGCAAAGTCATGACGATATCTAAGGCAATGATCATACATATAGGCATCATGTCCGAGACAAGTAGACCGATACTTTCTGCATGTACTACTATTACTCCACACATCAACCGCTATCCAGCATGCATCTAGTGTATTGAGTTCATGACGAATAGAGTAACTCCTTAAGCAAGATGACATGATGTAGAGAGATAATCTCAAACCAATGATGAAACCCCCATCTTTTTACCCTTGATGGAAACAACACGATGCGTGCCTCGCTACCCCTTCTGTCACTGGGTGAGGTCACCGCACGGTATGAACCCAAAACCAAGCACTTCTCCCACTACAAGAATCATAGATCTAGTTGGCCAGACTAAACCCACAACTCAAAGAGAATTACAAGGATATGAAATCATGCATAAGAGAGATTGGAAGAAACTCAAATAAGATTCATAGATAATCTGATCATAAATCCACAATTCATCGGATCTCCACAAACACACCGCAAAAGAAGATTACATCGGATAGATCTCCATGAAGATCATGGAGGACTTTTATTGAAGATCCAAGAGAGAGAAGAAGTCGTCTAGTTACTAGCTATGGACCCGTAGGTCTATGGTGAACTACCCACGCATCATCGGAGAGGTCATGGTGTTGATGAAGAAGCCCTCCGTATCCGAATCTCCCCTCCGGCAGGGCACCAGAACGTGCCCCAGATGGGATCTTGCGGATACAGAAGCTTGCGGTGGCGGAAATGTAATTTCGATGATCTCCTGATTTTTTGGGATTTTTAGGGAATTTATAGGCACAACCCCTAGGGCAGAGGGCGCCCAGGGGCCCCACAAGCTTGTGGGCCGCGACCTCCACCCCTGGCCGTGGGGTGGGGGATTGTGGGGCCCCTGAGGCTCCCCTTCCTTGGCTCTCAAGCTTCCCGATCTTCTTCCGTTCCGGAAAAAATATTTTCGGGGATTTTCTTCCGTTTGGACTCCGTTTCAAAATCTCCTCTGAAAGGGGTCAAAAACATGGAAAAAACAGGAACTGGCACTTGGCACTGAGTTAATAAGTTAGTCCCAAAAAATATATAAAAGGCATGCATAACATCCAAAGTTTGACAAGATAATAGCATGAAACCATCAAAAATTATAGATACGTTGGAGACGTATCAAGCATCCCCAAGCTTAACTCCTGCTCGTCCTCGAGTAGAGAAGTGATAAAGAATGTATTTTTGATGTGGAATGCTACCTAGCATAGTTGTCCTTTGCAACTTCTTTCACGTGACATGAATGTTCAAATCCGTAAGATTCGAAACAATAGTTTGCTATTGACATGAAAACAATAATACTTCAAGCAAACTAGCAAGGTAATCATGAACTTTCAAAATAACAAGGCCAATAAAAGTTATCCCTACAAAATCATATAGTCTGGCTATGATCCATCATCCTCACACAACTAATGTAAGTTATGCACAACCCCGGTATTGGCCAAGTAATTGTTTTCGCACTCTTACTTTCTCAAACTTTTTATAACTATCACGCAATACATGAGCGCGAGCCATGGATATAGCACTATAGGTGGAATAAAGTGTGGTGGTGGTTGTGAGACAAAAAAGAGGAGGAGATGGTCACATTGACTCGGCATATCAAAGGGTTATGGAGATGCCCATTAATAGATATCAATGTGAATGAGTAGGGATTGCCATACAAGAGATGCACTAGAGCTATAAGTGTGTGAAAGCTCAAAAGGAAAACTAGTGGGTGTGCATCCAACTTGCTTGCTCACGAAGACCTAGGGCAATTTTGAGGAAGCCCATCATTGGAATATACAAGCCAAGTTATATAATGAAGATTCCCACTAGCATATGGTAGTGACAAAGCAAGAAGCTCTCGATCATGAAGAACATGGTGCTATCATGAAGCACAAGTGTGGAAAAAGATAGTAGCATTGCCCCTTCTCTCTTTTTCTCTTTTTTTTCATTTGGGCTCTTAGGCCTCTTTTTTTTTCTCTTCCTTTTTTGGGCTCTTTGGGCTCTTTTTTTATTTATTTCCTCACATGGGACAATGCTCTAATAATGATGATCATCACACTTTTATTTACTCACAGCTCAAAAATCACAATGATGACTCCATAGGAACTGCCTCCGGCGGTGTACCGGGATGCAACGATCTAGCATGGCGTACGACGTTGAAACATCTCGCTAGCTATCTTACGATCATGCAATGGCAATATGAGAGTGACGAAACAAGTCATGAGACAGAACGGTGGGAGTTGCATGGCAATATATCTCGAAATGGCTATGAAAATGCCATAGTAGGTAGGTATGTTCGCTGTTTTGAGGAAGGAATTTGGTGGGTTTGTGTACCGGCGAGAATTGCGCGGCACTAGAGAGGCTAGGAATGATGGAAGGTGAAAGTGCATCTATACCATGGACTCACATTACTCATGAAGAACTCACATACTTGTTGCGAAAGTTTTTATTAGTAATCGAAACAAAGTGCTAAACGCATACTCCGAGGGGAAGGGTTGGTAGGTGTAAACCATCGCGCGATCCCTACCTCAACACAAAGGATGACAATCAATAGATCAATTATGCTCCGACTTCCTAACATAGAGGTTCACCATACGTGCATGCTACGGGAATCACTAACTTCAACACAAGTATTTCTAGATTCACAACACCCTACTAACATAGCTCTTAATATTACCAAATCCACGTCCGAAAACTAATAGAGAGGAAACAAAACTTCTCTTTCTATTCAATGCACATGAAGATGGAGGTTTTTGCATCCTCTTTGGGTATCTATCACCTTTGGGTATCTATCACCTTTGGGACTACCAAATCATGCACCGCCGTGCTCTAAAAGATATAAGTGAAGCACACAGAGCAAAAGTGTCTAGCTCAAAAGATATAAGTGAAGCACTATGAGCGTTCTAGCAAAATCACGATGAGTGCATGTCTCTCTCTCAAAAAGGTGTGCAGAAAGGATGATTGTGACAAAACAAAAAGAAAAGACTCCTAAGATACAAGATGCTCCAAGTAAAACACATATCATGTGGTGAATAAAAATATAGCTCCAAGTAATGTTACCGATGGATTGAAGACGAAAGAGGGGATGCCTTCCCGGGGCATCCCCAAGCTTAGGCTTTTTGGTGTCCTTGAATTTGGCTTGGGATGCCTTGGGCATCCCCAAGCTTGAGCTCTTTCCACTCCTTATCTCATCGTCCATGAGAACATCACCCAAAACTTGAAAACTTCACAACACAAAACTTAAACAGAAACTCGTGATAACATTAGCACAAGAAAACAAACTACCACTTCTTTTGTACTGTAGCAAAATTGAATTCTATCTATATTGATGTTGGGCTACTGTATTCTCACTTTTCCATGGCTAGTACCCCCCAATACTAACCATATTTTCATCAAAACAAGCAACCAACTCAACAAAAACAGAATCTGTCAAAAACAGATCAGTCTAAAGCAATCTGTATACTTCGTATACTTCTGGTACCTCAGAAAATCTGAAACATTACGACGGTCTGGGAAAAAAGCATATCAACCAGAAGCAAAAAAGAATCAACTCAAAAGCTCTTTCTGAATAAAAATGAGAAATCATCTCGTGAGCGAAAAGTTTCTGTCTTTTTCCAGCAGGATCAAACAAACATTACCAAGACTAGTCATAAAGGTTTTGCTTGGCTCAAACACAAAAAGAAACACAAAAAACACAATCACAACAGAATTATGATGGTGTGGACGCAACAAAACTGAAAGAAAAAAAGATAAATTCATTGGGTTGCCTCCCAAAAAGCGCTATTGTTTAACGCCCTTAGCTAGGCATTGATAAATCAATGATGCTCACACAAAAGACAAGAATTGAAGCACAACGAGAGCATCATAAAGGATGTGAAAATCACATCTAAGTCTAACATATTTCCTATGCATAGGCCTTTTATAGGAAAACAGATTGTCAAGACAACCAATAGTTGCCATATGCAAGGAAGAAGAAAGAGACAATAGCAATATCCACATAACGAGAGGTAATTGGGTAACATGGAAGTTTCTACCACAATATTTTCCTCTATCAAAGCAGTTACATGTGGGATCAAAATCAAATTCAACAATATATCTATCACAAAGGATATTCTTTTCATGATCCACATGCATGCAAAGTTGACGCTCTTCAAAAATAGTGGGATTATCATCAACTAAAGTCATGACTTCTCCAAACCCACATTCAATATTATTGCAAATATCATTGCAACAAGTAGTGGACATAGCAAAACTAGCATCCCCAAGCTTAGGGTTTTGCATATTTTTAGCATGATTGTCACTAATAGGATTTATAGTGAAACCATTGCAATCATGCTTTTCATTCAAGGAGCCCTCGTGAATCACTTCATAAATCTCTTCATCACGATTTTCAGATTCACGCATCTCAAGAAAAACTCCATAGAGAAAGTCAAGTGCACTCAACTCACTAGCAATTGGTTCCACATAAGTGGATCTCTTAAAGAGATTAGCAAGTGGATGAGGATCCATATCACTAGATTTTTAGCAAGCGCAGATGCAAGCATATTGAAGGCACATGGCACACAAGCGAACAGAAAGCAGGCGAGAGAAAAAGGCAAACGAAAAAGGCAAATGAAAAAAGGCAAACGAAAAAGGAAGATTGGTGAAGTGGGGGAGAGGAAAACGAGAGGCAACTAGCAAACAAAGTAAATGCAAGAGATGAGTTTGCGACACTTACTTGGATGACTTCTTGACTTGATCATCCTCCCCGGCAACGGTGCCAGAAATCCTTCTCCCCATCAACGGCGCCAGAAATCTTTCTCCTACTTCTCAAACAACAGCGCCAGAAATTGACACGTTGACGGAGACTGGGCTTGCGTTGGTTTTTTCCCTTGAAGAGGAAAGGGTGATGCAGCACAGGAGCTGTAAGTATTTCCCTCAGTTTGAGAACCAAGGTATCGATCTAGAAGGAGGGTCTCGTCAAGTCCAGAGTACCTACGGAAACACAAACAAGCTTGCACCCAACGCTTCAAAGGGGTTGTCAATCCCTTCAAGATTGTTTGCAAAGTGAGATCTGAATGCAGAAAGTGCAACGAAGTAAAAAGTGTAAGGCTGAAAATATGGTGTGGAGTAGACCCGGGGGCCATAGTGTTCACTAGAGGCTTCTCTCAAAATAGCAAATATCACGGTGGGTGAACAAATTACTGTCGAGCAATTGATTGAACCGCGCAAAGTCATGACTTTATCTAAGGCAATGATCATACATATAGGCATCATGTCCGAGAAAAGTAGACCGATACTTTCTGCATCTACTACTATTACTCCACAGATCGACTACTATCCAGCATGCATCTAGTGTATTGAGTTCATGACGAACAGAGTAACGCCTTAAGAAAGATGACATGATGTAGAGGGATAATCTCAAACCAATGATGAAAACCCCATCTTTTAACCTTGATGACAACAACACGATGCGTGCCTCGCTACCCCTTCTGTCACTGGGTGAGGTCACCGCACGGTATGAACCCAAAACCAAGCACTTCTCCCATTGCAAGAATCATAGATCTAGTTGGCCAGACAAAACCCACAACTCCAAGAGAATTACAAGGATATGAAATCATGCATAAGAGAGATCAGAAGAAACTCAAATAAGATTCATAGATAATGTGATCATAAATCCACAATTTATCGGATCTCGACAAACACACCGCAAAACAAGATTACATCGGACAGATCTCCATGAAGATCATGGAGAACTTTGTATTGAAGATCCAAGAGAGAGAAGAAGCCATCTAGTTACTAGCTATGGACCCGTAGGTCTATGGTGAACTACTCACGCATCATCGGAGAGGTCATGGTGTTGATGAATAAGCCCTCCGTATCCGAATCTCCCCTCCGACAGGGCACCAGAACGTGCCCCAGATGGGATCTTGCGGAGACAGAAGCTTACGGTGGCAGAAAAGTAATTTCGATGATCTCGTGATTTTTTAGGATTTTAGGGAATTTATAGGCGCAACCCCTTGGGCGGAGGCCGCCCAGGGGGCCCACATGCCTGTGGGCCGCGGCCTCCCCCCTGGCCGCGGGGTGGGGGCTTGTGGGGCCCCTGAGGCTCCCCTGCCTTGGCTCTCAAGCTTCCCGCTCTTCTTTCATTCCGGAAAAAATCTTTTCGGGGATTTTCTTCCGTTTGGACTCCGTTTCAAAATCTCCTCTGAAAGGGGTAAAAACATGGAAAAAATAGGAACTGGCACTTGGCACTGAGTTAATAAGTTAGTCCCAAAAAATATATAAAAGGCATGCATAACATCCAAAGTTTGACAAGATAATTGCATGAAACCATCAAAAATTATAGAGACATTGGAGACGTATCACTGTGTAATTGGGTACCTTCCGCGGTCCTTTGAAATCCTTCGGCATACGCTCGTTACGAAGGGCGGGCATTAGACAGGGCACCCCGACGTGCCTACCGCCTGTCTCTGTCAATGTGGGAGGAGGCAGGGTGTAAGCCGGATAGCCCTGACCCATCGCAGCTGTTGTTTCCATCAAGCAGGCGGCTCGCGTCGCATCCACAAGATCTTGAGCCCGTGTATCGAGCACCCTAGGCAGATTGGTCTGCGGCAAGCGCCGTTGTTCGCTGGTCACCGCACGCAGGTCATCATGGCGACTCCTGGTTTGACTCGCCTGAGGCGTGGAGTGTAGCCGGTCGCGGCTATGTGAATATTGCCCATGCTGCACCACTGCTGTTTTCAGCATCTCGATGGCGTTCCTCACCTCCACCTCAACCGGGGAGTTTCCGTGAATCGGGAGAGATTCTAGGTGGCTGGTTGCCGCCAATACGTTATCCACGGGGTTCGAGAAGTGACCCCGTGGTGTTTGAAAATGGGGCGCACGGGCCTCCGTGGGCTGAGGTGGTTGCGGTTAGGCGGTGGCCGAGCCGGGTCGCCTCTTGGGGCGACCTGCCAAGGCCGATCAGGTTCCATCCCGGGGGTATGGGGCTGTCGAAGAGGCAAGTTGGGTTTAAATCGGCTGGAAGGCGGCTGCGATGTCTCTTCTGATGGATCGCATCGGAGGCACGCTACTGTCGCTCAAGCCGCCAGCCTTCAGTATTCAAACACTCTATCTCCGCAGCGATTGGGCCTGCTGTGTTGCTATCCTGGCGGCTTCCGCTTCTACGTCCCGCTGAATTTTGGCCATCTCCTCCCTTAGCTTCGTCAGTTTGGCGTTGACCGTTTCCTGGTTCTCCGCCATCACAGTGATTGCCATGAGTTTGGCCGTCTCTGCGGCGAGGTCAGCCATGCCTTGAGCCTGAGTCTTCCCCGACGTGCCAGCTTCATTGTTACCCATCGGGTTTGGTTGAGGCGGCGCTGCCCCATGTAGATGGCGCCTTGTCGGTGTGGCCCCGCAAAGTCCTCAGAAGTTACTGCTTCAGGTAACCCTTTGAGTTGTCCCTCGTGGAGAGGGTAGATTGAATCTGTGTCTCCCATGGATGACTCGTCATCCGAGTTGACGGGGGTGATCTCCTGGATTACCGGCCCGCCAGTAGGTCGGTTCCCTGCGTAAAACCAACGAGAACGTGGCGTCCCCTGACCTGATGTTTGGTGGGATGGGCGTACCGGGCCGGCTCAACGATGTCGGTGAAGGTGTCCGGCTCAGGTACGGGCGCCCCAATCTTGCCGATGAAGACGTGGATCTTGCCTAAGGGGACCGTGTATCCAGATTCGATTGAATCAGCCTCATGCCCCCACTGCGAGTTGTCGATCGATGTAGTATTTTCCACGACGGCTTTTCATCATGATGCTGACCGCATAGCTTCCTGACCCTGGAAGGGCTCCCTTTGCGAACTCAACTCCACCGTGCGCAGGCCCCACGGTGGGCGCCAACTGTCCTGGTTTTGTCACGGCAGATGTCCTCGTGAAAGGACTTAGTGATAGAGCCATCGCACCTTAGTGGCGACTCAAAGGGGGTGAGCGGAAGCGAGACTCAGATTTACCCAGGTTCGGCCCCTTCTGTGGAGGTAAAAGTCTATGTCCTGCTTTGTGTATATTGATGGTAGATTTGATTACAAGGAGGGCGTACCTCGCCTAACCTAGCTCTCGATGATTTCTAACGTGATCTCTCTGCCCTAGTCGCCTTTATATATAGGTCGAGGCCCCGGGTTTACAAAGTCTTGGCCACGTTACAAATCGTGGCCTTCCTTATCTCTAAGTGGCCGTGTTCACAAAGCCAAGGAAAACTCCTTCGCGACTTATCTTCTTCGTCAACCTTTGAACCACCATCCAGCTCATGGGTTCCGGCGGCCTTCAACAAGATATCTCAACACACCCCAGGCCCAAACCAAGGCTTATATTGATCATGTATGTATGATTCGCCGCTTCCCTGACCCGACCCAATAGGGCGGGTCATACCGCAGGTAATATCCCCAACAATCGGCGACAACCAACCTACGAGCCTTGGAGTTAAGCCCACTAATGTTCCAAATAAGAAAGTTGCAACTATCCATGGAAACTAACACAACAATGCAACTAGGGAAGTAGTCCTACTTAAGGAGTAGCAGGCACTGTCCTCTTCCTCCCAGCAGTGGCATTGAGGGCCAGATCCGTGAGCGCCTTGATCTGATCCGTAGTCAGCGGGGTCTTGAATGATGCGACATAGCGGGCGAGGAGAGTTGCATCATCCGGCACCGGCTCTTCAAACTCCTCACCAAGGCGGCAGCAAACAGTTCTTTGCGCCATGGTCATATGGTGATTGTGATGTTGATGATATTTGAATGTTGTTATCTCTTTATGCAAGAAAAAATGTGTGTGTGTGCGCGCGTGCATGTCTTTGCACTAGTGGAGAAAGGGGTATTAGAACCGGTTGGTAAGGGCCTTTGGACCCGGATACACATCTGGTGCTACGTATCCGGGACTAAAGCCCCCCCCCCCTTTAGCACCGGTCTCTTACAAACCGGTGCTAAAGGCCTCCACGTGGGCGCCGAAAAGTGCGCGCAGGCGGAGGACCTTTAGAACCGGTTGGTAACACCAACCGGTCCTAATGCTTTTATTTTCTATTTTTTTTCCTTTTCTTTTCAGGGTTTCCGATTCCGTATTTCGGTGTTTCCGTGTTCCGTATTTTCAGGGTTTCCGTTTTCGTGTTTCCGGTTCCGTATTTCCGTTTACGTCTTTCCGATTCCGTATTTCCGATTCCGTGTTTCCGATTCCGTGTGTCCGTGTTCCGTTTTTTACGAACACGGAATCGGAAACACGTAATCGGAAACACGTATCCGGAAACACCGATTCCGTGTTTGCGGTTAAGTGTTTCCGATTCCGTGTTTGCGGTTAAATGTTGATGCACCAAATAAAAGTACATATATACATGTAACACGAAGTACTCGACCGATTATCATTACATAATTTGAAGTTCGTTTCCTATAGCTGTATACTTGCATAGAGAAGCTGTATACTTGCATAGAGAAGGGAGCTGGCTATTGGTTCATAGGATGGAAAAATTCTCCGCCTTCATCTATGACTTGCGTGAGGAGAAATCCTGCCAATTTCTCTGCAACTGCCTTGCAACATTGGATTGGTCTGAGCATCGTCCGCTTTCGTTGCAGCTTTAAAAGAAGTAGATGAAAACAATTAAGTTATGAACAAAACTAAACATAATTGATGGCAACATAAATAAAGTTGTGAAGATCCGGTTACGTACCTCTAGATTTCTGGAAGTACGGGATTTCTCATTGATAATCCTATGAATGTACTCGCAAACGTAGTATCCACAATAATCAGTGCCCGGTGGTTGTTGCGGGACGCCCTATATACGAGAACATAATTCAGTCAAATTAATAATAATCAAGAGAATGGTAATGGTATTGAAACCAGGGTACGTAGTACTACTTACTTTGTTAATCTGAAAGTGGAGCTTGTCTGCCCATGTACCGGGTTCTTCCTTGATGAACATTTGCCGAACCCTGGCCGACAAAGAAAAATGAATACAAGAGTTAATTATTACTTACTTGATATCAGGAAATGAACGAAAAAGAGGCCGATGAACGAAAGAGGCCGATATATATATACCTTTGAAGCATCTGACGCGCGCTCTTCCATGTGTCAGCGTCCCAGGTTAACGGGTCCCAGACTTCAACTTGTCCTTGATCGATTCTAATGATGAACAATATGAAGTGGGACCTGCGCACGTGTACACACGCAGTCATGCATACTCATCAATTACACTTAACATCAGGTAAGCAAAATGGAATGTGTACAAGACAGTAACACTCACTTGAATCCGTAGGGCCAAAGTATTTCTTTTTTGGTACTTTGTCGCTTCAAAAACCTTAGCAAATCATCCGGTGTATCCTTGTTGAACTTTTCTATTGTCTCTTGATGAAATGAATACGGGTCAATGAACCCAAAGTCCCAGATTCCTGCCAGCCTGCATTCACGAATCTTCATTCTGCATAGTAGCGTACAAAAAGAATGTCTCGTGAGTGATAATTATACGGGCAATGAACGCGAGCTTAACTAAATAATTAAATTACACAAATAAATCACTTACAAACAGTAGCAGCTGACGATAGCTTTGTCGAGGGCACGTTGATTGTACATCTGGAAAAAATCATCGAACCCAACCTCCACACCGTACTCTCCGAAGTAGTGTTGATCCTGAACTGCCGCCATGATACAGTCTCTCTTTTTCCTTGCGGCCTCCAAGTACCAAACATGTAAATTCCATAGTTGGGTTGTTAGAGCACTAGGATTTTCGACCAGAGGGTGCTCGGGCTTATATTTATATACCACATCAGCAATAGCGTAACCTACGTCGCCCATGCGTGGACTGGACACTGAAGCCTGGTCAGATAACACCTTGAGCGGGGCAATTGACTGTGCTTCTTGTTGTCCGAGCTGGGGAACTTGTTTCCCGCATTTCGTCTGCTCCGCATGCTTCATCTGCTCGGCCTGCTTCATCTGTGCGGTGTGCATCTTTTCAATGTACCGTTCATAGTCTGAAAGGGGCGGCGGTGGCGGCGGTTCAGGATAATATAAGTTGTCGATGGTGCGCTCAATTTTCCACTTTGGTATGTTCTTTAGAGTTTCCTTCCAGATGTCTGGAGGGGGCTTCAGGGGAAACCGTGCGAACCATGCTTTGTTTTTGGCTTTCATGGCCTCGTCTAGTTCCTCCGGAGTCATCAGGCCTGGTAACTTCGGGGGAGTCTTGACTTTCTTGGGTTTCCTTTCTCTCTTCTTGGGAGGAGTCCCGTTTCTTCTGAACTGAAACTTTCTGACGATTCCGTAAAACTTTCCGACGATTCCGACTCCGACGATTCCGTAAAACTTTCCGATTAACTTAGCAAAAAATTTCTAACTAATATTTTTTTCCAACTTAGCAAATATTTCAACACGCAATTATTGCTAACCCTAAACTAACAAGAATTTACCAGAGAGGTCGATGGCGGCGGCTAGGGGAGACGACGGCGCCGACGGCAGGGGAGGCCGGGGAGACGACGACACCGGAGCAGCGGAGGCAGACGGCGTCGTGGAGGCGAGCACGGCGACGGCGACGTGGAGGCGAGAACGGCGGCGTGGAGGCGACGGCGGCGAGGAGGGCGGCGTGGAGGTGAGCACGGCGGCGTGGGGGCGAGCACGGCGTCGGGGCGGCGGAGGCAGAAGGCGTCGGGGCGGCGAGGCGGACGTACGGCGGCGGACGGCGTGGGGCGTGCGGCGGCGTCGAGGTCGAGGCGGCGTCGGGGCGGCAGACGGCGTGGGGCGTGCGGCGTCGGGGCGGCGGACGACGTGGGGCGTGCGGCGGCGTCGAGGTCGAGGCGGCCCGGAGGTCGAGCACGGCGGCGGCGGCGTGGATGCGGACGTCGGGCGGCGGCACCGGAGAGGTCGAGGTCGAGGCGGACGCAAAATCGGAGCAGGGCTTCGCCCGGGAAGGAAAGAAGACGCGCGAAGATTTTTCGGCAAAGGGACTAGAAAACGCCGCTGTACAAGCCTTTAGCACCGGTTGGTGTTGACAACCGGTCCTAAAGACCCTTTAGCACCGGTTGTTAACACAAACCGGTACTAAAGGTCCAAAAATTGGGCCACATTCAGAATGCGCGAGCGAACCCACCTTTAGGACCGGTTGTTGTTAAAAACCGGTCCTAAATGTTTGTTTCCTTTTTCTTTTTTCCTTTTTTCTGTTTCCTGTTTTCTTTTTCTTTTTGTTTCCTTTTTCTTTTTCCTGTTTCTTCTTTTATTTTTCTTTTTTGTTTCCCTTTTCTGTTTTCTTTTACATTTATTTATAAAATCAAAGTAGACTCAAAAAATTGTAAAATCAAATATTTATAAAAACATATTTATATTTCCTCATATTTTGTGTAAAAAATGTCTAAATGTCATTTAGTTGTCCAAAATAGACTCAAAATTTTTGTATAAACAAAAGCTTTTGTAAAATCAAATATTATAACAACATATTTATATTTTCTGATATTTTGTTTACAAATTGTCTAAATGTCATTTTAACACTTAAAAAATAAAAATGATATTTATCAAAATGGTCAAATTTAGTGGAAACTGGTCAAATTTTTGATATTTATCAAAATGGTCAGCACAATTACATAAAAGGTTTAATACATTATTACACATCACCAACAACACCCCTTATCTATTTTTTTTCTTGCCTTTCTTCTGATTGCGCCGTAACCATGGAGTATCTTCATCATTTAACGGGATGCTTGGATCATCTTTGACTTTAAAGGGAGGAATTTCATCAAATTTATTGTAATCTTCTGACATGTCTGTCTTGTCCTCGACTCCCACGATGTTTCTTTTCCCTGAAAGAACTATGTGGCGCCTTGGCTCATCGTCTGATGTATTCGCTTCCTTATCTTTTCTTTTTCTCGGTCTGCTAGACATGTCCTTCACATAGAAAACCTGAGCCACATCATTGTCTAGGACGAATTTGATCATTGTCGTACCCAAGATTCTTCTGATCCACTGTTGTCATTCCGTACTTCGGGTCTACCTTCACGCCTGACAGGTTGAACCATTTGCACTAGAACAAAGGGACCTTAAAGGAAGGTCCGTAGTAAAGTTCCCATATCTGCTCTATGTAACCATAGTATGTGAGCCTTCGCCCGTTGTCGTCTTTTGCATCGAACCGGACGCCACTGTTTTGGTTGGTGCTCTTTTTATCTTGGTCTGCCGTGTAAAATGTGTTACCATTTATCTCGTACCCTTTAAAGGTCAATACAGTCGAAGATGGTTGCTTGGCCAACAAGTATAGCTCATCTTCAACAATGTTGTCATTAATGAGACGTCTTTGCAACCAACCTCCGAAAGTCTTCGCGTGTTCTTTAGCAATGAAATCTTCAGGTTGCTTCGGGTATTCCGAGCGTAAAATATCCTTGTGTTCCTGGATATATGGAGCCGCCAAGCTGGAATTAACTAGAACTGTGTAGTGTGCTTGAGTGAAAGATTGCTCGTCCATACATGTTGTTGATTTCTTTCCTAGCGTGCCTTTTCCACGCAGTCTCCCCTCATGGCGCGACTGAGGAACATCGATCGGGTTCAGGTCAGGAATAAAGTCAACACAAAACTCAATGACCTCCTCTGTTCCATAGCCCTTGACCATGCTTCCTTCTGGCCTAGCACGGTTTTTAACATAATTCTTCAAGACTCCCGTGAACCTCTCAAAGGGGAACATATTGTGTAAGAATACAGGACCGAGAACGGAAATCTCTTGGACTAGGTGAACTATGAGGTGCGTCATAATATTGAAGAAGGTTGGTGGGAACAACAACTCGAAGCTGACAAGACATTGGACCACGTCCTTCTGTAAACTTGGTAGAGTTGCTGGATCGATTGCCTTCTGAGAAATTGCGTTGAGGGATGCACATAGCTTCACAATGGGTACTCGCACGTTTTCTGGCAGAAGCCCCCTCAATGCAATCGGAAGTAACTGGGTCATGATCACGTGGCAGTCATGAGACTTTAGGTTTTGGAACTTTTTCTCTTCCAGGTTTAGTATTCCTTTTATGTTCGATGAGTAGCCAGACGGGACCTTGATACTGCTCAGGACTTGGAAAAAGATCTCCTTCTCTTCCTTGGTAAGAGCGTAGCTGGCAGGACCTTTGAAATTCTCTGGATTCATCAGGTCGTCTCGTTCGTGCATACGTTGGTGGTGCAGCCGTGCTTTTGGTGTATCTCTCGACTTCTTCCCATGCACACCCAATAAGTTTAGCAGGTTCACGCAAATATTTTTCGTCACGTGCATCACGTGGATCGCAGAGAAAACCTCTAGGAATTTCCAATAGGGTAGTTCCCAGAATATAGATTTCTTCTTCCACATGGCTACGTGGTTGTCGGCGTCATTCGGAACAGATTGTGCGCCAGGACCCTTACCAAAGATTACTTTTATATCTTTGACCATGTCATATATATCAGTACCTTTAGGGAGGGTTGGCTTCCTCCGTGTATCTGCCTCGCCTTTGAAATGATATAGGAGCATGCCACATCACCTTGGCAGGAACCCTCTTCCTGGGGCGATCGTCGCCCTCAACATCACCAGGGTCATCTCGCCTGATCTTATACCGAAATGCACCGCATACCGGGCAGGCATTTAAATTCTCGTGCTGACCGCGGTAGAGGATGCAGTCATTGATGCATGCATGTATCTTATGCACTTCCAATCCTAGAGGGCAGACAACCTTCTTTGCTTCGTACGTACTGCAGGGCAGCACGTTATCTCTTGGAAGCATCTTTTTCATTATTTTCAGTAGCTTTTCAAATCCCTTGTCAGATGTTCCATTCTCTGCCTTCCATTGCAGCAATTCCAGGGTGGTGCCCAGCTTTTTCTGGCCATCTTCGCAATTTGGGTACAACAATTTTTTGTGATCTTCTAACATGCGCTCCAACTTCAACCTCTCGTTTTCACTTGCGCAGTTTATCTGTTCTTCACGAATGACCTGACGAAGATCATCATTAGACTCATCAACAATGTCCTCAAGTTCAGGCTCGTCTTCCCCCATTTCAGTATCACCGTGTTCACCGAACATAGGATAGTTATCATTATCCTCTTCTTCTTCATTGTCTTCCATTACAACCCCTCTTTCTCCGTACTTGGTCCAACAAAAATAACTGGGCATGAAGCCTTCTTGCAACAGGTGGGTGTGTATGGTTCTTGAGTTAGGGAAATTCCTCTTATTCTGGCATTTTTTACATGGACAAAAAATAAATCCATTCTGCCTGTTTTTCTCAGCCACATTGAGAAAACTATGCATGCCATTAAGGAATTCGGGACGACGTCGATCACTGTACATCCATTGCCGGTTCATCTGCATTATATAAATTTATCAAAAACCATTATGCTAAATCATCATGACTAAATTAATTAATTAATACAAAAAGTTCATCACACGTTAAAACCAAAGTAGCGTAGTGACCATACATATATAGTTCTCATAAAAATACACACTAAAACCAACCATAAAAACTCTCTCTAATTAATGCATTTAAAAACAACAACAAATGCGATCAAAATCGCAACAAAGGTAACAATTGACCCGACGGCATAATGATACCAAGCCTCTTTACTAATTGCATATTTTCTAATCTTTCTAATCTTCAGGCGCATTGCGTCCATCTCACTCTTGTGACCATCGGCGACACCGGCAAGAACCTTTTCCAAGGTCATCTTCTCTCTTTCAGTTTTTTCCAACCTTTCTTCAGTTTTTTTCAATCTTTCTTTCAGGCCAACATTTTCTTGTTCAACTAAGTGTAACTTCTCAACAATAGGGTCGATTGGCATTTCCGGTTCCACTACCTCCTAGATAAAAAAATCTATGTCAAGTTGGCCGGCGTAATTAATTGTCATATAATCAGGAAATGAAAGTATGTAGTTATAAAAGATAATATACCACATCCGAATCATAGACTGGACGAGGGCCAACGGGGACGGATATCAAAACCATGGCGCTATACATATAAAAAAAATCTTACACAATAAGAAAATTATATACAAGTAAATATGTAAATCATACAAATCAAAATTTGTTTTGGTAAATAAAAACAATAGGCTCACCAAGGTTGTGTCGGTGACGGGGCGATCGACGGCGGTGAGGGAGGGGACAAGGCGCGCGACACTAAAAAAAACCACAAATCATAATTAAATTGGAGCTCAAATTGCATATGTATACATAACAAATGATGAACTCTCTCTAGCTTAGGCATTTCATCAAACACCTAGCTAGCACAACAAAAATGAAATGAGCAAGAAAACGAGCAAAACTTGCAATACCGGAAGAGGGAATGTTGATGCTAACCGTAGGACCGATGGGTGCCAACAATCTTGACAAATGGTGGAGAAAAAAGGGGATGGATTAGAGTTCCCAAGAGGAAGGAGAGAGCAAAAATGGAGTTGAGCTCGAGCTGGAAAAAATGGAGCTGAGCTCGGGGTGAAATATAGGGGAGGGCTTTAGGACCGGTTTGTGTTAAAAACCGGTGCTAAAGGGTCTGACAGCGGGGCCCCGCAGTTGCTGCAAAAATGAGAAAACCTTTAGCACCGGTTTGTGTTAAAAACCGGTGCTAAAGGGTCTGACAGCGGGGCCCCGCAGTTGCTGCAAAAATGAGAAAACCTTTAGCACCGGTTTGTGATACAAACCGGTTCTAAAGGGTCTGTCCACTGGGCCCCCCTCCCTGCAGCAAATGGTCCAAAAACCTTTAGGATCGGTTTGTGTTACAAACCGGTCCTAAAGGCCTTGCGGCCATTTGCTGCAGGGAGGGGGCCCAGCGGACAGACCCTTTAGAACCGGTTTATATCCAATCCGGATCCAATGTGGTTGGCTCAATGCCCTGTTTTCTACTAGTGTTGTGTATTTGTTTTCATGCAGGGTTCCTCCAAAATAAAAATAAAACGGAACATGACTGAGCTTTTGCTGAGTACCGGAACTCGGTAAATGATATCCTGGAACATTTTTCCTAGCTCCATACTCGGCAAAAGAAGCGCCACCTGGCTCTTCAAGGCTACCTTCTGCCAAGTTCAAAACTAGATAGACCTTTACCGAGTGTAACTCAGAAGGAGCTCACTGAAGACGGCATGCCACAAGTCACCATCATATGTCTGGAAGGTCTGTCAAGTTCAACACTCGATAGTGTTTTTTCGAGTACCTCTAAGAGCACACTCGGCGAACGCACCATGCCACCGTCCACCCCATACTTATAGTATGTTTGTTGAGTTAAAAATCTGCAAACATGTAGGCCCCGTGTCATCATTCTTGATGTCCCATCCCGTCTAGAACCCTTTGCTCCTGAGTTCCCCTATCTTCGTACTCGTCGAAAACTTGCTCTCCAAGAACCCTACCACTTGCTGCCAGGGAGGGTTATTTGTGACCCAAAACAGATCTCAATGTCAACCTTTTGATCTCCCGCGACAACAAAAATACAAAATACAACAAGGTAGGAGCAAGGTCGTACCTTTCCCTGGAGGGCCCGAACCTGGGTAACCCCCGTTGTCTCCTTGCCTTACCGTTCTAATCCGCTACACGCTCACCCTTGACAAACAAACTGATGTACTTCGACGGCACTGTGGGGGCTAAACTTCGACATGAAGCTTTGTGCTTATGGTGAAATTTATGATAAATGTTAATCCTATTGTGTGTGTGTGTGTGTGTGAGAGAGAGAGAGGGTTTTAGGTATCGTGGTCTTCGACACCTCTTCTGTCGGCCACGGCAACATATATATAAGGGTTACCTCATCGGGTACAAATACAATTATACAAGAGTTACAGTATGTATACAATTACAAGTCTAACACCCTCCCTCAATCTTAGCCGTGCTCTGAAGAATTCAGGAGATTAAGATTGCGGCGACAACCCTCAAATTGAGGTAGTGGCAATGGCTTCATGAAGAGATGTCAGCAAGTTGATCTTTCAAGGGGATGAACTTGATATGAAGCAACTTCTGCGAAACTCGTTCTCTAACAAAGTGATAGTCAACTTCGATGTGTTTCGTTCGAGCATGAAATACCGAATTCAAAGAAAGGTATGTGGCACCGATGTTATCACACCAAAGGACATGTGAATGATCCTGAGAGACTCCCAACTCTCGAAGCAGAGACTGAACCGAAATGAGTTCAGTGGTGGCATTGGCAACTACTTTGTACTCAGCTTCAGTACTACAACGAGACACTCTAGCTTGTTTACAAGCACTCCAGCGATCAAATTAGGACCACATAACACTGCATATCCCCCCGTGGATCGCCTGTCATCTGGACTACTAGCCCAATCCACGTCAGAAAACGCTGAGAGGACACCAGAAGGAGAAGGCCGAAGGTGCACACCTAGAGCAGCAGTCAAACAAACATAGCGCAGAATGCGTTTCACAGCTGTCCAGTGAGTATCACAAGGAGCATGAAGAAACTGGCACACATTATTAACCACATAGGATATATTAGGACGAGTAATCGTCAAATACTGCAAGACAATACTGCGGTAGTGAGTAGCATCATCGAGAGAAGAGTACCATCAAGTGCAAATAGTCGATCAGAAGCTGACATGGGAGTGGTAGCAGTCTTACACCGAAGCATACCAGCATGATGAAGCAAATCCTGGAAGTACTTCTGCTGAGTGAGAGTCAGAGTGGCATCAAAATGGGAGACCTCCAGACCAAAGAAATAATGAAGCCGGCCAAGATTGGTAATAGCCAAATCACCACTCAAGGCAGAAACAAGATGATCCGCAGCAAATCACGACTAGCTGATTAGTATGATGTCATCTACATGCACCAACAGGTACATAGTGATAGTAGGATGTCGTAGCATGAACAAGGACGTATCAGTTGTCGAAGGAACGAATCCATGTGCATGAAGATCAGCACCAAGGCACGCATGCTAGGCATGAGGCGCCTGTTTCAGACCATAAAGAGCCTTCACCAAGCGACACAAATATTGTGGACGAACAGGATCAACAAAACTAGGAGGCTGGCGCATATAAACTCTTCCTTAAGGACACCATGAAGAAAAGCATTCTGAACATCGAGCTGTCTAAGGGACCATCCACGAGTAACAAAAAGATGCAGAAGTAGACGAATAGTCGTAGGCTTGACCACAAGACTGAAAGTATCCACATAATCTAGACCTTGACGATGTTTGAACCCTCGAGCAACAACCCGAGCCTTTTACCTTTTAATAGAGCAATCAACATGTCGCTTAACTTTGAATACCCACTTGGAATCAATACTATTGACACCGGTCTTCGGAGGAACAAGACGCCACGTATCATTTGTCAACAATGCCTGATATTCTTGTTCCATCGCAGAACGCCAGTGAGGGATATCCATAGCCACATGATAATGTCGGGGTTCAGCAGTAGGATCGGACTCAGAGTGAGCCACGCATGCCGCGATCCATGCAACTGTGTCATCGGTGCGTTGACGCGGACAAACAATGCCGCTCCTTCTGCGAGTGTGTCGACACAGAACAACATGAGCAGTTGGCGAGGTCAAAGTCGCAGGAGCCGTCGACAAACACGGAGAGGCGGGCGTAGCCGACACACGCAACCCACTAGGGGAGAGCTAAGGAGGTCCATCAGAAGCTGGGGAAGGCGGCCACATGGGCGACAGGGAGCCCGCGGGTGGTGGGAGCAGCAGCGTGCGGCCAGCGGTTGGCTGCCGCACAGGCGACGGCGATGAAGGCGGGCTGCCAGGAGGCGACCCAGTAGGCGAGGGCGAAGATGGGCCGGCCGACTCGGGCGAGGCCGGCTCGATCGAGGTGGGTGAGGCCGGCTCGGTCGATGCAGGCATGAACGACGTGTTCCGTCTAAACTGTCGCAGTATCAGCAGGTGGATCATTCAAGAGAAGAAGCCAAGCACCTCTACCAGCTCCTGTACCATGGTTTGACAACAAAGAAGGCAAGTGTGCAACATCGACAAATTGATCAGGCAATATAGGAGATGAATGCAATGGCGGAGTAGATGTGGTGGCAGGACTTGGAAGATTGGAAAAAGGGAAAACATGTTCATCAAAGACAACATCACGCGAGATAGACACACGATTTGTTTGGACATAAAGACATTTATACCCTTTGTGCAACGAACGATACCCAAGGAAGACACATTTTTTTAGAACGGAACTCAAGGTTGCAACTATTGTAAGGACGGAGATGCGGCCAACACGCACAACCGAAGAGTTTAAGAAAAGTGTAATCAGGAGTCTCATGAAGCAAGAGTTCAAGCGCAGTTTTCATGCCAAGAAGCCGCGAAGGAAGCCTATTTATAAGAAAACAGGATGTAGTAAAAGCATCACTCCAAAAACGATAAGGAACAGAAGCATGAGCTAGCAAGGTTAAACCGGTCTCAACAATATGACGATGCTTACGTTGAGCTGAACCAATCTACTGATGTGTATGAGGACAAGACAGACGGTACGAAATCCAAAGTTTCTCGTAGAAAGTACTCAGATTGCAGTACTCACCCCCCCAATCCGACTGTACATGAATAATCTTGTGTTGTAGGAGACACTCAACATGTGCTTGAAATTTTAGAAAAATATCGAACACATCAGACTTGCATTTAAGAAGATAAATCCAAGTAAAGCGACTATAATCATCAATGAAATTGACATAGTACTCATGACCACCGACAGACATCTAGGCAGAACCCCAAACATCAGAAAATACAAGATCAAGAGGAGTTTTGACTACATGACTAGAAACAGAAAAAGGTAACCGATGACTCTTTCCCTGCTGGAAAGCATCACAGACTGAAAAATCTTTATTACTAGACACAGACGGTAGCTCATGACAATGAAGAACATGGCGAACAATGGGTGTGGAAGGATGACTAAGTCGAGAGTGCCATTTTGATGGAGACACTCTAACACCATTGAGGACTTGGGAAACGGGTGGGGAGACAACTTGCGGCACATCAAGCGCATATACTCCATGGAGGAGTCGGCCTCTAAGAAGCACGTCCGAGTGGCCCGGTCCTTGATAAAAAGAACAAATGGGTGAAACTCACAAAACACATTATTGTCACAAGTAAGTTTAGGAACATAGAGCAAGTTACGTGCAATAGTGGGGACTCTAAGAACCTTCTTAACATGCAACTTCCGAGATGTATGTGTAAGAAGAGATGCCTCACCAATATGAGAGATGTGCATACCTGCCTCATTAGCTGTGTGAACCTTGCCAGGCCCGTGATAGGCCTCACGCATAGCAAGCTTGTCAAGTTCACTTGTCACGTGATCAGTAGCACCAGTGTCCATGTACCAGGTGGGGTCAATAGGATATGGTGGAGTTTGCCCTGCTGCTGTGCCATGTTGGCTTGACGCTCATTGCCCTTGCTATTGTTGCCAAGACCAAGAAAGTCAGTCTTGAAGCAGCAATGACAGCGAGACGCGATGTGACCAGCAAGGCCACACAACTGGCAGGGTGCAGGAGCTCTCCAAGACGCACAGTACGCGCGTGGGCGCTCGTTCTCGATGACAATGGTGGGGCATGGCTGGGCGGGTCCAGCAGGTGCCCCGGCACCCTTGCCTCCTATAGGAGGCGTCGAGGATGAAGCAACAGGACATGGCTGAGGGGGCCCCATCCGAATGACGACCGACAAGGCGTTGCTCCGTCGAGAGGTGGCGTTGAAAGAGCTCCCGCGGTTTGATGGGAACCGGGCGTTCCTTGATCACCTCCACAAGAGAATCATACTCAGCGTCGAGACCATTGAGGATGAATGTAGTAAACACTGTGTCACGAAGAGGCTCACTGATAGAGGCGAGGGTATCAGCGAGCCGCTTGATCTTGTTGAAGAAAACGGTGAAAGAGTGGTGGTCCTTCTGGGCCTCGTTGAGCTGAGTACGAAGGGCCATAGACTGAGACGACGATTGCACGGAGAAACTAGACGCCAACGCATCCCACACCTCATGAGCAATCCATGGCCGGTACATGTGATGATCCGGTGCAGCACATGGCAGAGTACCATCGAAAAAACCCTCCATGTAGTGACTATGGAGGAGATGAAGAATTTGCATGCGCCAGAACAAATAATTTTCCATCTTCAGTTTTACCGGGAGAAGGTTGTTGAAGTAGAACGGCGGCGTCGTGATGACGTCGAGGGCAAAGTCATAGGGCGGCGCATCAACAGCACCGGCAGACGCTACATCCGCCACGAGCGAGGCCTACGGCGCAACCGGCGAGGAAGGAGGTGGGGGCGCACCAAAGAGGGCATGACCCGGGAACACTGATAGCCAGAGCCGTAGGGGGCACCGTAGGCAGCACCATGAGGAGCGCCATACTGGATGACATGACCGACACCGTATGGCACGTTGTAGGGGCGTCATGGAAGGCCCCGTAGGCGGCAGGATCGTACACAAATGGCGGCTGCGACACGTAGGGCGCCATCGCGCTGTAGTTGGGCCGCAACGCCGAGGGTCCGGGAGGAACCGAAGAAGTCGGCCTAGAGAACAGCCCCCCCCCCCCCCGGCGTCTATCTGGTCATCAAGGGGGGAGGTGCAGATCCTCCGTGGGGGAGGTTGGACAGGAACGGGGGCACCAACGACATGTGGACCGGCGGAGCGACAAAGGGCGCGCCCGATCCGATGGGATCAGCGAGCAAGGCAGGTGGAGACGGGGCGACGGAGGCCGAGGGCTCGGTGGCCGCACCAGTGAGGGTGGCGATGGCGGCCGCATCAGGGAGAGTGGCATCGGCGGCAGTGGCCACCGAGGAGGCAGCGGAATACGACATGGGGTCGGCGGCGGCTAGGTCAGGATAGCGAGATCGCGTCAGATACCATGATAGACAAAGGGTTTTGGGTGTTGTGGGCTTCAACACCTCTTGGGTCGGCCACCGCAACATATATATTAGGGGTACTTCATCGGGTACAGATACAATTATACAAGAGTTACAATATGTATACAATTACAAGTCTAACAGAGAGAGAGAGTGTGTGTGTGTGGGTGTTAACTCCTCAATTTTGAGCATAAAAGGAATATTTTGAGGCTTTTGAGGAGTTATAGGTTTGAGGGATTTGTGAATTGGGCTATACTTCTTCAAATGTACCTTTTTGAGTGAACATAATTGGAGGGTTCTACTCGACTTCTGTTTTCCTTCATATTATAATGGGATTTAAGATGCCCTTTAGGTGTCTTTTTGCAATAAAAATAAAATCGAAAGTGCCCTTAAGCGAACTTACCGCTGTCTTATCTGCCATGCTGTCGCCGGAGCGCAATGGCTTCAACTCGAGCTGCAATGGCTTCAACTCGCCATCTCCTCCTCTCTTTTTTGTAGATGCGAGAACACCACCTTCTCTTTGGATCCTTCCCCCAAACCTCGTCCCCTTCCTCCTTCCACGCGCCACCTCTGCCTGGTCCTGAGGTCGTGGGAGCACACTACGCAGATCCTTGATGCTCAGAAATCAGTTCACGGGTGGGGCCAATAGCTCAGATGCGACATCTATCCATAGAATTGGAAGCAGTGCGACATTTTTCGATGAAATAGCTCTCGTGCGACGGTTTGAAGGGAGAAAATAGCTCACGGCCAACATGGCCCTTACGCAGAATTGATCGTTAGTTGTTAGGGTTATGTGACACTTGGACCCACAACATATCCACCTCAACAGCCCGGGACTCACCTCACGGAATCTAAAACAGATCTGCGCTCGTGCCCGAGCTGGTGCCCGTGCCATTTATTCCCCTTTTGCCATTCTTCCTCTTCTCCGGCGACGGTGCACGGGATGTCCAGCTCCTCCGCCGCGCAGTCAAGATAGCCAGAGTTTGGTGCAGTTCCGATGAGAAGGTGCCCGGACTGCCCACGGCCACAGGCTCTTAAGCGGATGGTTAGTAAAACTGACGAGAATGGCAACCTCGGGCGAAATTTTGTGTCATGCTTGAGCATTCCCATGATAGGACGGGATGGCAAGGTAAGATCTCAGTTCCTTCCCCCCAATGTCGTAATATTTTGTTCAATTTATCCAAATTGCCTTTTTTTCTCCTCGAATTTGAGATCTAGGGTCATGTTACTATTTACAGATGCTGAAGAAATGTTCCCATTTTGAGTGGATAGATCAGTATGTTGATAGGCTTGAATCTGAGCGCCACATTGATATGAGCGATGCCGCAACCCGGGATCAAATTTTGCCGCTGTTTGATGTGGAGAGACCCAATTTCAGCTCTTGCGGAGGAGTGCGAGCGGAGAGACCCATGCCGATGGCGAGGATTACGCGCATTGCTGAACGGGTTGCCCTTGCTGAACTGCCCGTGGAGGCCGAAGTAAACGAGGAATTGAAGAAGGTAAAGAAGCTTTTAAGGCAGATGGAGTATTTGCAAAAGCAAGCAAATCCCATGGCTCTATTTTTTCTTTACCTCTTGTTCGTCCGTCGTTAGAATGGACAAAAGTGTAAGCAAGCTAGTTTCATGTACTGAGTGTAAGCAGAAATTTCTTAAGTTCTTCACTGAAGTGGCTAATTTGAAATTTGAATATGCACTTCGAGTTCTTCAGTTAGCAAGTGCGAGACCAAAGTTCAGTTTCAGTAGAAATTTTTTTATTCATGGGCCGGCGAATAGATGTTGGGCCATGACGCTAAAGTTGAGGAATAACCAGGCCCAAAGGGGGCAGTTACGCGAAAAAAATAAATCTGGACCGCCTAATAGATGTTGGGCCGACAAACCAGGCCCAAAGAGAAAACAAACCCACCTACCTAGATTTGACTTCTTTTAATTAAAGAAATGTTTTTACTTGTTTTACATGTCTTAGCTCCTAAATAATTTGATTCGTTTTCATGTTTGTATTATTTACTTCATAATTTTTTTGTTACGAGTCGGATGCATTGTTCACCGAAATATTTGTGTCAAATATTTTGTTTCATGAAGCATCCACAATGTATTGTTTTTGCTGCCTCTAAGCCTTCTCTCCCTTACTAGAGGCAACCTCTATACATTGCAACTGCAGCCTCTAGTCTAAAATTGCTAGCATCGCTTCTTAGCTTAGAGGCAACCTCCATCTATTAAAATAACTCTGTGACCCCACATGTCAGTTTCTAGGATCAGTTGTGAGAGATCTTTGGCAGAATAAAATAGGTTGAGATTTTTCCTGTTTTTAGTATGTTGTAGGATCCATCTAAGAGGCAACCACAATCTCTATACATTGCGTACTTGTCTATGAAACTTGGAGGCGTTGAATGGGATCGAACATAGAGGCAAGGTTGCCTCTAGACATTGTGGATGCCCTTAAAAAGATGAAACAACTAGATGCAAACAATATTACGACACGAACACGACATAGATATAGTAGTAGCTAGTAGCACACCATCACGCTTACAACTGGCTTACAACTAATTAAACATAAAATGAGATGATTCCTTGCATGATGAACCTTAAAGACGATAGAAAAGAAACGATAGAAAGACATATGATAAACCCGACATGGAGACGTCTTCACTCCTCATCGTCGGCGCCGGAAAGTAGTAGGGGAGGGTGTGCATGGCATGCTCGTTAGGCCAGGTGATGTCGAGGTCGGTGTAGAAGTTGTACGTCGTGAAGCAAATGAACTCGCACCCACCAAACGAGACACGGCCGAGGAGGTGATACGCATCATACGGGTTTCGAAAGCGGACAAGGATGCCCGTTCCTCCCAGGCGGGGTTCGTCGATGGTGAACATCTGCGGAGTGCCACAGGTAGGTGGCGATAGAGGGCGAGAAGGAAGATCGTCACGAACTCCCGTGCATCCCGCGAGCGAGAGATGGCCCTGACCCGGAGCTGGTTCTCCACAACGACCCCGGCGGGGTACTGCCTTTCCGGCACGGTGCGCGGCGCAAGGAACGTCGGCCCGTGGAACTCCATGGTTGCTTGGTTGCTTGGATGTGATGCGAGTGGGGAGAATGAGGAAGATGAAGGTTAGAGGTGCATGAGAGGAGGGGTTAAATAGGCGTTTTTGGCTGCGTCGCTTCATCGATTTCATGCCCGCCATTAATGGATGTTGTTTGCGTTTGCCTATTGGATCAAGGTCTGCGTCGTCGATTCACGGCCCGTCGAGTATGCCGTTCATACTACATCGAGCACCGTTCACACTGCGTCGATGCACCACCATTCAGATTGCGGCCCTCGATGCGCTGGTAATGGCTTAGATGCGACGCGCGCATGCATGCAAAAGGACGCAACAAAGAAGCACACGAAGTCAGACGCGTGTACGCCTGATCCATGCACCGCATCATTGTCAATCGTCGGATCTGGTTGAACGGTCTAGATCGAACAGACGGACCAATCCAAACCCCAGCGTGCTAGCCAATCAGCGCACACAAATCCCTCCACGCACCGCGAGCCAATCAGCTTGTAGGACGAGGGCACACGCGGATCGACGCGTCACGTGCACACGGAAGCGTCAGATCCAACCGCTCACTCACCAGCGATCAACGGCTCTAAAGCTGGCGGGGTTTCAGATGGGGTTTCTGGGGTTTAGGGTTTTAGTGAGGTAGGGTTGAGCATAAGTAATTCAAAAAAAGTCAAAAAAATTTAAATCTTTCGCTTACTGTCTACTGATGCAACTACGTTGCTATAAAAAAATGATTCTTGTTATATCCACGTTTCAATGAAAAATATTCACACAATTCACGCTATTGATGGAATGAGCTAGGGTTCAGCATAAGTAATTCAAAAAAAATCAGAACAATGTACAACCAGGGCACATGGTCTACTTATGTAAATGAGTTGCTATGAAAAAAAATGCAAACTTGTTAAATCCACATTTTAAAACCAAAATTCACACGTTCACGATATCGACGAAATGAGCTAGGGTTGAACATAAGTAATTAAAAAAAATCAAAAAAATATAAAACCAGCGCACATTGTCATTTTACGTCACATACTTATAAAAAAATATAAACTTTGATTTTGAGTCTGTCAACATTTTTGTGAAAAAGTTGAAAAAATTTCAAATGAGCACAAATAATTCAAAAAAATCAAAAAAAAACTTGTGCCCATAGTGGTATTATGTTGCATAACAACCAAAAAAATATAAACATGGTTTATATACAATTCCAGGAAAATGCCTTCAAGAATATGGGATTCTTTTACAATGTACAATGTACTATGACGGGGTTTCGGATGGGGTTTCCGAGGTTTTGGGGTTTGCGGGGTTTAGGGTTTCAGTGAGTTAGGGTTGAGCATAAGTAATTTTAAAAAATCAAAAAAATATAAAACTTTCGCTCAGTGTCTACTGATGCAATTAGGTTGCTATAAAAAATTGATTCTTGTTATATCCATGTATCAATGAAAAATATTCACACAATTCACGCTATTGATGGAATGAGTTAGGGTTAAGCATAAGTAATTAAAAAAAGTCAAAACAATGTACGACGAGCGCACATGGTCTACTTATGTAACTAAGTTGTTATAAAAAAATGCAAACTCGTTATATCCACATTTTAAAACCAAAATTCACACGTTCATGATATCAACGAAATGACCTAGTGTTGAACCGAAGTAATTCAAAAAAAATCAAAGAAATATAAAACCAGCTGTCGTGGTTTTGTCACGGCAGATGTCCTCGTGAAAGGACTTAGTACTGGAGCCATCGCACCTTGGTGGCGACTCAAAGGGGTTGAACAGGAGAGACACGGCAATTTACCCAGGTTCGGCCCCTCGTGAGGAGGTAAAGGCCTACGTCCTGCTTTGAGTTGTATTGATGTGGTTTCGATTACAAGGAGGGCGTGACTCGCCAAACCTAGCACTCGATGATTTCTAACCTGTCCTCTCTTCCCAGGGACTCGCCTTTATATACAGGTCGAGCCCTTAGGCTTTACAAGAGTCCTTTCCTTCCTACAAATCGTGACCTCTACAATCTCCAAGTCGCCATCTTCCAAAGCTTGGAGACCTTCCGGAAATTGTAAACCGCCACACAACTTTCGGCCTCGCCAAGCCAACGGCCCGAACCATGCTCAGATGAATCGCCTGATTCGGTGACTCGGCCCAACTAGGGCGGGTTATTAACAGGTAATATCCCCAACATTAGGCCCCAGGTTGACTTGAATTCTCTTCACGCCAATATTCTTGCTCAGTTAAAGGCGATTCATCAGAAACTTTAACCCGCCATCTGTCATGGAAGATCTTTTAAATCGCCAAACCATTTCTCGTTGGCATCTTCTTGTCCCTTGAATTCTGGGAAGACTGATGCAATCCTAACGGATCCTTTGATATTGTTATCCCGAAATTTTCGGAGCGCCATTATAGCGAATCTTTTTATCCTTCGGCGGTTCCCGCTCACGGCACCTCGATTCCAGCGCCCGCCCTGTTAAATAGGTGGGGGGACAGGACTAGCGCATTCCACCTACCAGTCTCGTCAATCTCCTCCCCATTATCGCAGTGAGGAAACCTTGTCGCCTTCCGAGAGCTCCGCCGCCGACCACAGTTCCTGTCGTCGTCCGAAAGCTTTGACGCCGCCCACAGATCTTGTCTCCATCAAGCACCTTACCGCGACCGAGCTGCTCACCGCCATCGACCATCTCTCCGCCGTCGACCACCTTGCCATTGCCAGGTACTTCGTCGCCGCCGGAGATATCCGCGCCCGACCAAGACTTTCGTGCTCCTCCAAAAGCCTTCGTCGCCGTCGACCACTTCCGGCCGAACCCATCAGGTTAGGTCACCGCTTATTTAAGAGCAGATCCCCATCCCTTTCCAAAGTTTCATCATTGCCATGTTCTTGATGCCTTCAATAGTATCCGTTACCTATCCTTGATTGATTAGTATTGATGACGACGAGATAGCTAATATCTCTAAATACCTTCACTTATCCGCCCTTGATTTGCATGTTTAGAGCAATATTTCGTCAAACGAACAACATCATTTTATCCTGGTAGTAAGCTGTCGTATCCAGTCATTTTCCTCATGTATTTTCGGCGGTCCAGTAGATCCATAGTTTACCGTTCATCGCGTAAAAGCTGTTTGTAGTCTTCATGCTTCACCATTTTGAACAAATGTCTCCGACGCCTTAAGACACAACTCTTGTGAGTAGCCAAACTTCATAAGTCGCCATAGCAACCCGACCTGGATCTTTATATGGTGGGTCAAAAAATTTCCTCAGTCCGTGAACAAATTACTTGGCGAGTCAAATGAACTTATTTCACCTCTTACGGTAGATGTTCAAGCGTGTAAATTCACCCATACTTTACTCCTTTGTAGCATGGGCACCGTCTTCAAAAGTGACTGGCTCCCTACCAAAGTCAACGATACCATACTAGCAGATTATGTGAAAACGGGCAATTTGGACCCTCAGGATGTTATCGGTTGGCGTACCGGGTTCGGAGAGGATCTCCCCAACCCCAAAGAAGGGGAGATAGTCATTTTCGTCGAACACCTTGAGCGAGGTTTTAAGTCGCCCGGATCAAAGTTCCTTAGAGACGCCATGGCTTTCATGAACGTCCGCCTCCAGGTTCTGGGACCTAATTCGATAAGTAACCTACGCCAGTTCCAAGTGTTCTGTGAGGCTTACCTGCGGATGGAACCCTCAGTTCCCTTATTCTGGTACTTTTTCCACTTAAATCGCCAAACGGAATTTCACAATGGCCCCAGCCTGGAACTTGGCGGTGTAAATGTTCAGCGCCCCAGGGATATCCAGTTTCCCTCACTCGCCATGCCAAGCCATCCCAAAGGCTGGGGCGAGTCTTGGTTCTATTGTCAAGAGACCTCACCTGCAGGCGAATACAAGCTTCTGGGCTATAGGAAAGATCGCCTTCCAACGAATTTCAAGCTTCCGGACAAGCTCACAAAAGAGGAGGAATCAGATTTTATCCGAGTATTGTCCGAGTTAAGATCTTTGACAAACAACGGCCTTACTGGGGTCGACTTGATCCGCTGCTGGGTCGAATGGCGCATCCTCCCTTTGAGTCACCGGGACGGTCTAATGTTCGAATTTGATGGCACCTTAGATCATGCTCAATGTTATTTCCATACGGCTTTAACGGAAAAGGATATTGTCACCATCATCAAGAAGCTGACCGACGAGTCTGCGGGAAAATGCGGCCAAATCGGCCTTAAACCCTTCTGCAAAATTAATCCGACGCCCAAGGTAAGCAATTTTAACCCGCCTTTTGTCTTTACTTCTTATGTTTCATTCGAATTGTGGCCTTTTATAACATATGCCATTCCAGAAAGGTGATAAATTTTGGTCCAAGAAACCCAAAAGGCCAGCCATGAAGCAAGCTAAGCTGCACCCAAAGAAAACCAAGGGCAAGGGCAAAGCTGCTGTGGCCGAGCCATCCAAAGTCGATGAATCTCAAGTTGGCGACGCACCTTCAGAAGTAAAAACCTATCCTCTTTTCACTCGCCATCCGCTACTGTTAACTTTGTATTTATGTCTCTGCCTTTCTTGAATAGAATGAAGACAACGAAAGCCAGGAAGATTCCGTAGAGGTAATTTCTGTTTCCTCCGATGCATCTCCTTCTCCACCTAAGCCGGCCAGGCAAATTTGTGGGAAAGTTCCCTTCTCACATCCAAATGCTTGTTTGGACCCAAATTTTCTACTGAAGAAAGCACAACATACTTCAAATCGGAAGACCCGAAGTCATTTCGGTGATCTGGTGTCCGGCTTACTAGCAAAGAACAAGAGGAAACCAAATGAGGTACCCATGAACAACACTTCATGTTTCTTTGGATCACATCTGTAACCCACCTATATCTTTGACGTATAATTCTTGCAGAATTCTCCTCCTACTTCTGGCGACTCAGTAATGTCGACACTTCCGCCAATGATTCGAGTCCCTGGGTAAGTCCTTTGATAATGTTACTTTGAATCCGAGGGTGATAAATTTTCAGTCCTTTAATGCGCTTCTCCCCTCTTTTAGGGCACAGGCGAAGAAGAGGAAGACCAGCGGGTCAACTCCTATCGTAATTTTAGAGCCCATCAAAGAGTCAGCGCCGATCCAAGATAACCCGGATCAAGACAAGCCTGAGGATCAAATGGATCTTCCTAGCTCGCCCAGGGAAAAAATGGATACCCCTAAGCCGCCAAATCCATTGACAACACCAGAAGACCCGGATGTTGTAATTATCACTGGTACCATCTTCTCCAAACCGGCCACAACAGTTTTGTCAAAGCATGTGCCATCATCCTCTCAAACCAGTCCTGAGTCTGGACTCTCCAAGGCTAAGCTTTCTGAATATGAACATCTGGAATTCAAAGAACTCTGTTGTGGTTTTGCAAGTCGCCTGGAGGCGAGTTATGAGATGGAGAAAAGCCTGCTCCGGATGCTAAAAAATAAACATGAGGTAAGCTTTGTTATATTATATTATCCCCATTAACCCCCAAGGACTGGGTCATCAGTAAAAAGATGAGCCGGGACTTGATTATTTAGAAAAACTTTCGACCAGTAACCCCCAAGGGCCGGGTCATCAGTAAAAAGATGAGCCGGGTCTTGATTATTTAGGAAAACTTTCGACCAGTAACCCCCAAGGGCCGGGTCATCAGTAAAAAGATGAGCCAAGTCTTCATTATTTAGAAAAACTTTCGACCAGTAACCCCCAAGGGCCGGGTCATCAGTAAAAAGATGAGCCGGGTCTTGATGCTGTATAATTTTTCCGAAAAAAATTATACATTAGCCCCCAAGTGTCAGGGATATTGCTTGCAATAGTTCTGAGACTTGCCCCTTATCATGTACTTCAACAGGAAACTCTTATTCAGACTGAATCAGCACTTGGCGATTTAAAGAAGAACTTATCTGATCAGCAAGATGCCTGAACCAAGTCGGAGGAGAAATATCAATTGGTCTTAGCTGAAATGGAAAAACTAAAAGCCGATTTGAAAAGGGCTCACGCTGACCAAGATGTTGCAACAAAAAGAGCAGAGAAAGCTGAAGCCAAGCTGGCTTCTGTGCAACAAGAGCTATCTGGCTTGAAACGTCATATCTCAAACATGGCGCAAGCCGTCTTTGGTAAAATACTCAAAACTTTGATCTTTGTTTAAACCAATAACTCTTATCCTGAGTCGCTGATTATCATTACCCCTTGCACAGGTCCAAGAGCCGCCAATCTTCAGGATGATTGCGTGCTGATGCTGAAGGCGATTTACATGCTGATAGAGCAGCTGTATACCGGCAGTGTACTAACTGTTAAAGCAGTGATGGGCGGCAAGGAGCCTATAACCTCCATAAAGAAAATGCTTGGCTGCCTATCCACGCTTCCTCCCCAGATTGACAAGTTGACACGGTCAGCCGCCCGGAAGGGAGTGTTGGGGAACGTCGCATGGGAAACAAAAAATTTCCTACGCGCACGAAGACCTATTGTCGTGGGTATAAGCCTGACAGTAGATGTGTACGGTACGAAAAGGATGGGCAGAGCCTTAGCTACGGCGAGGTTGTATGAGTTCAGGCCCCTCTACGGTGGAGGTAATAGCCCTACGTCTCAGTGCTCAGGGAGCTTGTTGTTGAGTGGAAATATGGAATACAATGAGTTGCTAACCCCTCTACCAGCGGGGGAGGGTGGCTTATAAAGAGTGCGCTACCCTCCACAACGGTTCTGGTACAGGGGTGGAGTAGTGGCGATTGAATGCATACGTTACAGGTAACGTATGCCCTAAATGCTAATAAATGCACCTGGAAACGTACGACCGTTTCCCTCCAGGGAGGTTACGATGTACCGAGTGGTAGCCAGTCGGTTAGCTTGATATCCTCCGAATGCTAGTCTCCGACTGGATAACTGAGGACCTGTTACCGACTGGATGATGGGGAGTCCTTAATTCAGTCGGAGCTGACTAAGGGCCTCGTCCTTTGTTAGGGGTAGTCCTTGGGTAGGACCTACAGGGCAGGCCTATGACCCTACCCTAGGACTATAACCCCATCATTAGTCCCCGAGTGGATTGGGGTTGGAACGATGAAGCGATGTTTGAAGTTTGGATCCGACTGGAGCGGGCTTGGCTTGGGCGTTGCTTGCCTCAATCCATTTTATCTTTTCTGACCAACGATCCGAGTGGAAGTACTCGCGAAACAGACTGTCAGAAGCCGAGTGCTTCTGCGGCATCTTTTGACGCGACCGGTCAACTGACAGCGGCGGATTTTCCGGGATCTCAAATTTCGGGTTCCGCGCGCTCAGCGGGGATGACGCCATCGCGCTCGAGTAGCGCCTGACGCCTCAATTCTCGCGCCTTCAACCTCTCCACTAATGTCGCCGCGGTGGGTCGGGGGATAAGGTTTCGGGCCCACCTACCAGCGACTCAGTCGGAACCCTACTTAAATCTCGGCGGCGAGGGTTCTTCGTTACGCTCGCCGAATCTCTTGCCTTCGCCTGCCCCGTCTCTCTCGCCACCTCTAGTGCCTCTACACTCCTCCCTCCTCCTTCCTCCCGCGGGTTCACAGTTTCCGCCATGACCAAGGGTCAGACCAGCAAGATGGAGGCGAGGAAGAAGAAGGGGAAGGCGGCGGCTCCTGCTCAGCGGCGGCAGCGGACGTTGCCGGCGGGGTGGATTCAAGGCGACTTCCTCCCCTCCACGGTGACGGAGGGGGATCTTCTGCAGCTAGTTGAGCACGGGATGATCGTGCACAAGTCTTGGAGGCTGCCGGCGGAGAACGAGGTCGAGCCGGCGCCCCGGAAGGGGGAGCGCGTCTTGCTGCTCAGCCACGTCTATCGAGGTTTCTCCTTGCCCCCGCATCCTTTCTTCAAGGGCATCATGAATCACTTTGGGGCACAACTTCACCACTTTCCCCCGAACACCATTGCTCATCTCTCTTCTTTTATAGTTCCATGCGAGTGTTTCATTGGCTGTCCTCCCCATTGGGGTCTGTTCAAGCACATATTTTCTACTAGATCCCAAACCATCAAACGACTCAGCCAGTTGGATGATAGAACACATCTTCTCCAGCTCTGCGGGGGCTTAGGTTTCCAGAAAAAGAGTCGGAGCAGTTATCCTGCCCTCCAGCTAAGTGAGTTGGTCAGGAACTGGCAGTCGACGTGGTTCTACTACCAGGATATCGCCTGTCCGAATGCTTCGACAGGGCTGCCTCCCTTTAGCTTAGATCGGCCCGCCCCACCTAAGCAGCTCACACTCACAAGGGCGGAGAAGAATGACATCCAGCCTCTGGTCGAAGCACTCGTAGATGTCGTCAGGAGGGGGGTCACTGACATAGATTTGCTGGAGGTCTTCCTCGGTCGGCATATCCAACCCCTGCAGGCTCGCAACCACGCCATGTGGCATTATACGGGGCCCGAGGATTCCACTCGGACCAACGTTGTGGGCGTGACTGAGGAGAAGGTGACCTCGTGGGTGCTCCAGATCACAGGCCCGTGCGAGAATCCCAAAGGATCTCGGCGAGTGAAGCCTTTCTGCGCGGATAATCCTCCTCCGAATCAGGTGAGTGGCACTTGTCGAGTGTTCCTAACTGTCTTAATCTTATCGTTTGCTTGAATCTCTGTGTGGACGTCTGATGTCGCCGACTGGATTTTATGCAGGAGTGGACCAACTGGTTTTCTCCCGTCTCGAACGGGAACCCGGCCGAGGAGGAGGAAGGCAGCTAGAAAGGCAGCGTGGAGAGCGCTGAGTATGTCTCCGACAGCAGGGAGTCGGAGGAAGAGACTAGTGGGGAAGAGGAGGAAGACGAAGAGCAGGACTCGCCGCCTCCGCAATCAGAGCATCGGACCAAGCCCCGACACGAGCCTGTCGTTCCCTCGGTCCCTCCAGCATCTTCGAGTGCTCTGCCCACTGCCCCGGTGGTCCCGAGTGCTCGGAGCACCAAGAGGGCCAGGGATGCTGCCGCTGAGCCTGTGGGTCAGTCTTTCAAGGCGGCCAAACCGAGTGGGTCCAAACCTCGGAAGGCTCTGCCGCGGATGAGGGTTGCTGTCCCCGTCACCTCCACGTAAGTGTATCGATCTTCTAATTTTTTCTGAAATCCGAGTGAATTCCTGTTCATTGGTCGAATGGATTTCACTCGACATAGTCGCTACTTCTGCCACCTCTCCGGTGCGCCAGGAGGATGACCCCATGGACACGGACAACGTCGTCTCGTCCCAGCCAGGTGCGTTGTAGTGACTTCGAGTGTTTTATCCTATCGCGTCTCAAATTCTATCATAGGTTCTGCCTCTTTCTTTTTCTGAGATCTCGCGCCGTTCGGTCTATCAGGGGCGATTTGCATGGACGAGGGTGATCAGGGGAGAGCTGAACAAGCTGTGGAGCCTGTTCTTGAGGCTGCTCCGCCTGTTGCTACTCTCGCTGCCGACGTGCTGCCGACTGAGGCGCTGCCGCCGACTGAACCGGCGCTGGTGGTTGAAGAGCCGACCGGAGCATACCTTGGGATGCCTCAGGAACTTTCGACGATGCCAGGCTCGTCGAATGTCGAGTTCAACATCCAGCGTCTCCCGGAGGAGCAGGTGGGAGCGGCCAAGGGAGCCATGGTGCAGGCAGAGCTGATGGCTGGAGAAGCCAAGAGGGCCTACGACTTCGTCGCATCCTTGTATCAGCGGAGCTTGGAGCTGCGGGATGATATCCGAGTAAGTGGGCTAGTAAGTATTTACTTTTCTCTTGTAACCCACTGGGTGTTGTTGGATAGCATCTGTTGTTTGCAATGGGTTCACTCTGAGTGAACCCAGTGGGTGTAGTCCCCGAGACTTCTGTCGAGTGCTTGCACCGGCAGTTGTCTTTATACATATTGTCTTTGCTTTGATCAGATCTGTAAATAATATGACCGACTGCGAGCAGTTGTGGCACTCGGAGTGCACTTACTGTAAGAGTACCCGAGAGTAATTTGTACTCAGGTCGGGTAGTATTGGCCTCATAGGCGTAGGTGGTAACATGCATCTCAATAGGGCGGGCCTGCTTGAGTTGCCTGCCAGTGGGGTCACTCTTAGTGAACCCACTAGGTGTAGTCCCCGAGACCGCTGTCGACTGCTTGCGTCGGTAGGGGTCTGAAGAACTTAGACTTTTATTGTTGAATTTTCTGATTGTCTCTTGGTGTTTGCTGGCAGAAAACTTGTGAAATGGGAACAGCCTATGAGACTCTCAAGGCGGAGAAGAATCAGTTAGCTGGTGAGCTTGATGCGGCGCTGCTTGCAATGGCTGGCATGAAGGATGCTCTGGCGGGACGAGAGAAGTCATTGGAGCAGGCTCGTGAAGCGAACAGGGTGTTGAGTGAGGAAGTTGAAAAGATGGGGAAACAAAGGACTGCTCTGATGGGACAAATGGACGTGCTGAACAAACGGTGCAGAGCACAGGAGAAATACGTCAGCGACTGGGCTCAGCAGATGATGACGCGTCTGGCTGGTAAGTCCTGCTCTTCCCGAGTGGTTGTGTTATGCGCGTCACACTCGGCGCTTATTGTCTGCTTGTCTTGTTGTTGCAAGTTTTTTGCTTTGACGCTGAAGCTGAAGCAGCTGATGTGGAGCGGTCGATTCTCAAGAACGTTCCACTCGGCGAGGACGCCAATCGGGATCTGCTCCGTGCGCACATCCGGGTGGGCAAAGTTGGTCCTTTCATCGGTCGATTGAGAGAAGTCGTCGGCCGAATCGACAAGGAGCTTTGGCCAGAAGATGAGTCGCGGCAGGAGATGGAGAACCTGATGACCCGACTGGAGGAGATTCCGAACCAAGTGCAGTCGTGGAAGAAATCTGCAGCTCGTTGTGGTGCAGATGTTGCTCTGTCCCTGGTCCGATTCCATTGCAAGGAGGTGCGCGAGGAGAAACTGAAGACGTTGAAGGTCGCCAACACGAAGAAACTTCGATTCGAAGACTTCATGGAAACCTTCCTTGAAAGTGCCACCCGCATCGCCGACGGTATTGATCTGGACACGTTCGTAGAGCCCTCCAGTCCTGGTGTTAATCCAGATGATGCGTAAGAACACTTTTATCCTCGGTATGCCGAGTGTTTATCTGTAAGAAACTTTGGCTACTGCTTTTGGCCGTCACATTCTTGTTTCGGTGTGGGTAAGCTTGATCCACACCGAGCCACTATCTTTGGTTGAACTTTGAATCGAAACTTTTGCTCTTCTGTTGTAATTTTGACTCGAGTTTTGGTTTGGCATTTCTTGGTGAAGCCAAAGGCAAACATTCGGAACATGTCAGTTGTCTTGACATCTGCATGAGCCTCATTGAGGGTCCGTGGAATTTCCGATTGAATCTGTATTATCACCGAGTTGTATTTCTGGATCGCAGCTAAGTCCCCGAGTGTGACGTTAAGTGTACACTCGGAGAAAGTTAATACTTAGGCGATTCTGGATCACAGCTAAGTCCCCGAGTGTGACGTTAAGTGTATACTCGGAGAAAGTTAATACTTAGGCGATTCTGGATCGCAGCTAAGTCCCCGAGTGTGACGTTAAGTGCACACTCGGAGAAGGTTAATACTTAGGTGATTCTGGATCGCAGCTAAGTCCCCGAGTGTGACGTTAAGTGCACACTCGGAGAAGGTTAATACTTAGGCGATTCTGGATCGCAGCTAAGTCCCCGAGTGTGACGTTAAGTGCACACTCGGAGAAGGTTAATACTTAGGTGATTCTGGATCGCAGCTAAGTCCCCGAGTGTGACGTTAAGTGCACACTCGGAGAAGGTTAATACTTAGGCGATTCTGGATCGCAGCTAAGTCCCCGAGTGTGACGTTAAGTGCACACTCGGAGAAAGTTAATACTTAGGCGATTCTGGATCACAGCTAAGCCTCCGAGTGTGACGTTAAGTGCACACTCGGAGAAGGTTAATACTTAGGCGATTCTGGATCGCAGCTAAGTCCCTGAGTGTGACGTTAAGTGCACACTCGGAGAAAGTCAATACTTAGGCGATTCTGGATCGCAGCTAAGCCTCCGAGTGTGACGTTAAGTGCACACTCGGAGAAGGTTAATGCTTAGGCGATTCTGGATCGCAGCTAAGTCCCCGAGTGTGACGTTAAGTGCACACTCGGAGAAAGTTAATACTTAGGCGATTCTGGATCGCAGCTAAGTCTCCGAGTGTGACGTGAAGTGCACACTCGGAGAAGGTTAATACTTAGGCGATTCTGGATCACAGCTAAGCCCCCGAGTGTGACGTGAAGTGCACACTCGGAGAAGGTTAATACTTAGGCGATTCTGGATCGCAGCTAAGTTTTTTTTTGAGACCGGAGTCTGCGACCGCGAAAGAACTTTGACCTGCAAAAAACTCAATCTGCTTTATATTATTTCACCAATGTTTGTTCTTTACATTGCTTCAGTCGACGGTCACGTGTAGAAGCGCTTCAGGAGATCTCCGTTCCATGCTCGCGGCTCGTCTGTCTCCCTGTCGACGTTTTAGAGTCTGTATGCCCCATTGTTCAGCACCTTGGAGATGATGAAGGGTCCTTCCCAGGCAGGAGCCAACTTGTGAGGTCTTTGCTGATCTACTCGGAGCACCAGGTCGCCTGCTTGGAACGTACGACTCCTGACGTGTCGCGCGTGAAAACGCCGCAGATCTTGTTGATAAATGGTTGAGAGAGTCAATGCCATCTCGCGCTCCTCCTCTAAAAGATCCACTCTGTCTTGCCTTGCTTGTTCTGCTTCAGCTTCGGAGAAGAGTTCGACTCGTGGCGCATTGTGAAGCAAGTCACTCGGAAGGACCGCTTCTGCTCCATAAACGAGGAAGAACGGTGATCGCCCTGTAGATCTGTTCGGGGTTGTGCGAAGTCCCCAAAGCACTGAAGGTAGCTCGGTAACCCAAGCGCCAGCGGCATGTCCTATCTCTCGCAGGAGTCGGGGCTTCAAACCTTGCAAAATAAGTCCGTTCGCCCGCTCTGCTTGTCCATTGGACTGCGGGTGCGCCACGGAAGCAAAGTCCACTCGGATACCTTGGCTTGTACAGAATCCTTTGAATCTGTCTGAATCAAAGTTTGTCCCGTTGTCCGTGATTATGCTGTGAGGTACACCAAATCTGAAGATGATGTCCCTGACAAACTTGACGGCTGTTGAGGCGTCGAGCTTCTTGATGGGCTTGGCTTCGATCCATTTCGTGAACTTGTCGACTGCCACCAACAGATGTGTGTATCCACCTTGGCCTGTCTTGAATGGGCCGACTGTATCTAATCCCCACACTTCAAACGGCCACACAAGAGGGATCGTCTTCAAAGCAGACGTCGGCTTGTGGGACTTGTTGGAGTAGAACTGGCAGCCCTCACATCGGTCAACCATATCTTTAGCCATCTCGTTAGCCTGTAGCCAGAAGAAACCAGCCCTGAATGCCTTGGCGACGATTGCTCTCGAAGAAGCATGATGACCGCAGGTCCCCGAGTGAATATCCTCCAGAATCAGCTGCCCCTCCTCTGGGGAGATGCATCGTTGAAGAATGCCTGAGATACTTTCTTTGTACAATTGGCCATCAATGACAGTGAATGACTTCGACCTGCGGACTATCTGCCTGGCCTAGACTTCGTCTTCTGGTAGTTCCTGCCTCAGGATATATGCAATGATCGGCACAGTCCAATCGGGGACGACAGAAAGAATCTCCATGACCAGATCAACCACAGCAGGTACATCGACTTCATTCAGATCCGTTGAACTCTTTGGTTGTATCGGCTCCTCTATAAAAGGATCTTCTTTGACTGAGGGAAGGTGGAGGTGCTCGAGGCAGACGTCACTCGGGACTGGTCTCCGAGTGGATCCGAGTTTTGCCAACTCATCCGCTGCTTGGTTCTTCAGTCTCGGAACATGGTGAAGTTCTAGACCTTCAAACTTCTTCTCAAGCTTCCTCACTGCATTGCAGTATGTAGTCATGGTGGGGTTCCTGACGTCCCACTCTTTCATCACTTGATTGACCACCAAATCCGAATCGTCGTAGACCATCAGGCGACGGACGCCGAGTGAGATGGCCATACGCAACCCGTAGAGCAGAGCTTCATACTCTGCCTCGTTGTTGGAGGAATCGAAGTGTATCTGTAGCATGTACTTGAGCTTGTCACCCTTTGGCGATATGATCACAACGCCAGCGCCGGAGCCATTCAACATCTTGGACCCATCGAAGAACATTGTCCAATGGGCCGAGTAGATGTGGGTCAGTTGCTGTTGTTCTACCCATTCTGCTATGAAGTCAGCCAGGGCTTGAGACTTAATAGCTTTCTTGGCCTCGAACTTCATATCACAGTACAGCATCTCTATCGCCCACTTCGCCACTCGGCCTGACGCGTCTCGATTGTGGAGAATTTCCGACAATGGAGCATCAGAAATGACAGACACCGAGTGGTCTTGGAAATAATGGGCCACCTTCTTCGCAGTCATGTAAATCCCGTAGATAAGTTTTTGATAGTGGGGATACCTCTGCTTGGAAGGAGTCAGGACCTCGGAGACGTAGTACACTGGCCGCTGAACTTTGTATGCTTTGCCTTCTTCTTCTCGTTGGACTATAAGAACAGTACTGACGACTTGATTTGTAGCCGCGATATACAGAAGAAGGGGCTCTTTACTGAGCGGAGCAGTAAGAACCGGCTGGGTGGAAAGTAGGACTTTGAGGTCGTCGAATGCGACTTGGGCTTCGCCTGTCCACTCGAAGGTATCTGATTTCTTCATGTACTCAGAAGGAAACTCAGTCGGAACCAAGCCCGAGCGCTGGGACGGCGGGGCAACCACAACTGACTCTAGAACCGGCACTTGTGAAGATGCATTCTGGCGCGCCTGGGCATGTTGCACCCAACGCTGCAGCCGCAGACGGCGGGACCGCTTGACAAGGCGCGTGACGGCGGTGTAGGTCGACACCGGAGCCGACTGCTGGGGAAGAAGAATGCCGCGGGCGCCGGCACGGAAGTGCGTAGCCCCGCGACGGGGAAGCGTCTCGACGTCGAGGGGCGCATCCCGAAGCCACGCCGAATCATCGACGATGAAGGAGAGAGCGCCGAAGAAGATCTGGTGACCCATGCTCGAATCTCCACCGGACGACATGACGAAAGGAAGTAGTCGCAAACTCGCCGGAAGTCGCTTAGATGCCTGCCCCACGGTGGGCGCCAACTGTCGTGGGTATAAGCCTGACAGTAGATGTGTAGGGTACAAAAAGGATGGGCAGAGCCTTAGCTATGGCGAGGTTGTATGAGTTCAGGCCCCTCTATGGTGGAGGTAATAGCCCTACATCTCAGTGCTCAGGGAGCTTGTTGTCGAGTGGAAATATGGAATACAATGAGTTGCTAACCCCTCTATCAGCGGGGGAGGGTGGCTTATAAAGAGTGCGCTACCCTCCACAACGGTTCCGGTACAGGGGTGGAGTAGTGGCGATTGAATGCGGTAACGTATGCCCTAAATGCAAATAAATGCACCTGGAAACGTACGACCGTTTCCCTCCAGGGAGGTTACGATGTACCGAGTGGTAGCCAGTCGGTTAGCTTGATATCCTCCGAATGCTAGTCTCCGACTGGATAACTGAGGACCTGTTACCGACTGGATAATGGGGAGTCCTTAATTCAGTCGGAGCTGACTAAGGGCCTTGTCCTTTGTGAGGGGTAGTCCTTGGGTAGGACCTACACGGCAGGCCTATGACCCTACCCTACGACTATAACCCCATCACCTATCATGGTGATGTCCATCTACGAGAGGGGATGTGTGATCTACGTACCCTTGTAGACCGTACAGAAGAAGCGTTAGTGAACGCGGTTGATGTAGTGGAACGTCCTCACGTCCCTCGATCTGCCCCGTGAACCGTTCCGCGATCAGTCCCACGATCTAGTGCCGAACGGACGGCACCTCCGCGTTCAGCACACGTACAGCTCGACGATGGTCTCGGCCTTCTTGATCCAGCAAGAGAGACGGAGAGGTAGAAGAGTTCTCCGGCAGTGTGGCGGCGCTCCGGAGGTTGGTGATGATCTTATCTTGGCAGGGCTCCGCCCGAGCTCCGCAGAAACGCGATCTAGAGGTAAAATCGTGGAGATATGTGGTCACGCTGCCGTGTCAAAGTTGTCTCAAATCAGCCCTAAAACCTCCGTATATATAGGGGGAAGAGGGGAAGCCTTGCCTTGGGGTCCAAGGACCCCTAAGGACTTCGGCCGAGCCAAGGGGGCAACCCTCCCCTTCCAAACCGAGTCCAACTAGGTTTGGAAGGAGGAGTCCTTCCCCCTTTTCCCACCTCCTCTTTTTTTTTCTCTTTGATTTTCTTCCTATGGCGCATAGGGCCTTCTTGGGCTGTCCCACCAGCCCACTAAGGGCTGGTGCGCCACCCCCAAGGCCTATGGGCTTCCTCGGGGTGGGTTGCCCCCCCCCCCCCGGTGAACTCCCGAAACCCATTCGTCATTCCCGGTACATTCCCGGTAACTCCGAAAACCTTCCGGTAATCAAATGAGGTCATCATATATATCAATATTCGTTTCCGGACCATTCCGAAAACCCTCGTGACGTCCGTGATCTCATTCGGGACTCCGAACAACATTCGGTAACCAAGCATATAACTCAAATACGCATAAAACAACGTCGAACCTTAAGTGTGCACACCCTGCGGGTTCGAGAACTATGTAGACATGACCCGAGAGACTCCTCGGTCAATATACAATAGTGGGACCTGGTTGCCCATATTGGATCCTACATATTCTACGAAGATCTTATCGTTTGAACCTCAGTGCCAAGGATTCATATAATCCCGTATGTCATTCCCTTTGTCCTTCGCATGTTACTTGCTCGAGATTCGATCGTCAGTATCCGTATACCTATTTCAATCTCGTTTACCGGCAAGTCTCTTTACTCGTTCCGTAATACAAGATCCCGCAACTTACACTAAGTCACATTGCTTGCAAGGCTTGTGTGTGATGTTGTATTACCGAGTGGGCCCCGAGATACCTCTCCGTCACACGGAGTGACAAATCCCAGTCTCGATCCATACTAACTCAACGAACACCTTCGGAGATACATGTAGAGCATCTTTATAGTCACCCAGTTACGTTGCGACGTTTGATACACACAAAGTATTCCTCCGGTGTCAGTGAGTTATATGATCTCATGGTCATAGGAACAAATACTTGACACGCAGAAAACAGTAGCAACAAAATGACACGATCAACATGCTACGTCTATTAGTTTGGGTCTAGTCCATCACGTGATTCTCCTAATGACGCGATCCAGTTATCAAGCAACAATACCTTGTTCATAATCAGAAGACACTGACTATCTTTGATCAACTGGCTAGCCAACTAGAGGCTTGCTAGGGACAGTGTTTTGTTTATGTATCCACACATGTATATAAGTCTTCATTCAATACAACTATAGCATGGATAATAAACGATTATTTTGATACAGGAATTACAATAATAACTATATTTATTATTGCCTCTAGGGCATAATTTCAACAGTCTCCCACTTGCACTAGAGTCAATAATCTAGCCCTCACATCATCATGCGAATTACATTGTAATAAATCTAACACCCATACAGTTCTGGTGTTGATCATGCTTTGCCCGTGGAAGAGGTTTAGTCAGCGGGTCTGCTACATTCAGATCCGTGTGCAGTTTGCATATATTCACGTCTTCCCCTTCGACGTAGTCGCGAATGAGGTTGAAGCGTCGTTTGATGTGTTTGGACTTCTTGTGAAACCGTGGTTCCTTTGCTAAGGCAATGGCACCCGTGTTGTCACAGAACAAGGTTATTGGATTTAGTGCACTTGGCACCACTCCAAGATCCGTCATGAACTACTTCATCCAGACACCCTCCTTAGCCGCCTCCGAGGCAGCCATGTACTCCGCTTCACATGTAGAATCTGCTACGACGCTTTGCTTGGAACTGCACCAGCTTACCGCACCCCCATTAAGAATAAATACGTATCCGGTCTACGACTTAGAGTCGTCCGGATCTGTGTCAAAGCTTGCATCGACGTAACCCTTTACGGCGAGCTCTTCGTCACCTCCATACACGAGAAACATCTCCTTAGTCCTTTTCAGGTACTTCAGGATATTCTTGACCGCCGTCCAGTGATCCACTCCTGGATTACTCTGGAACCTGCCTGCCATACTTATGGCCAGGCTAACGTCCGGTCTAGGGCACAGCATTGCATACATGATAGAACCTATGGCTGAAGCATAGGAGACGGTGCTCATATGCTCTCTATCCTCATCAGTTGCTGGGCACTGAGTCTTACTCAATCTCGTACCTTGTAAAACTGGCAAGAACCCTTTCTTGGACTGTTCCATTTTGAACCTCTTCAAAACTTTATCAAGGTATGTGCTTTGTGAAAGTCCTATCAGGCGTTTTGATCTATCCCTGTAGATCTTAATGCCTAGAATGTAAGAAACTTCTCCTAGGTCCTTCATAGAGAAACTTTTATTCAAGTAATCCTTTATGCTCTCCAAAAACTCTACGTTGTTTCCAATCAGCAATATGTCATCCACATATAATATTAGAAATGCCACAGAGCTCCCATTCACTTTCTTGTAAATACAAGATTCTCCAACCACTTGTATAAACCCAAATGCTTTGATCACCTCATCAAAGCGTTTGTTCCAACTCCAAGATGCTTGCACCAGTCCATAAATGGATCGCTGGAGCTTGCACACCTTGTTAGCATTCTTAGGATCGACAAAACCTTCGGATTGACATCCATTTGCCAGATTTCATAATCGAAGAATGCAGCTATTGCTAACATGATTCTGGCGGACTTAAGCATCGCTACGGGTGAGAATATCTCATCGTAGTCAACTCCTTGAACTTGTGAAAAACCCTTTGCCACAAGTCGAGCTTTATAAACGGTCACATTGCCGTCAGCATCCGTCTTCCTCTTAAAGATCCATTTGTTCTGAATAGCCTTGCGGCCCTCAGGTAGTACTTCCAAAGTCCACACTTTGTTCTCATACATGGATCCTATCTCGGACTTCATGGATTCTAACCATTTGTTGGAATCTGGGCCCACCATTGCATCTTCATAACTTGCAGGTTCATTGTTGTCTAACAACATGATTGACAAGACGGGATTACCATACCACTCTGGAGCAGCACGTGGTCTCGTCGACCTGCGTGGTTCGACATAAACATGAACCGGAGTTTCATGTTCATCATCATTAACTTCCTCCTCAACCGGCGTCGCAACGACAGAGGTTTCCCCTTGCCCTGCGCCACCATCCAGAGGGATGAGAGGTTCGATAACCTCATCAAGTTCTATGTACCTCCCACTCAATTCTCTCGAGAGAAACTCCTTCTCGAGAAAAGCTCCGTTTTTAGAAACATACACTTTGCCCTCGGATTTGAGATAGAAGGTGTACCCAACTGTCTCTTTTGGGTAACCTATGAAGATGCACTTTTCCGCTTTGGGTTCCAGCTTTTCAGGCTGAAGCTTTTTGACATAAGCATCACATCCCCAAACTTTAAGAAATGACAACTTTGGCCTTTTGCCATACCACAGTTCGTATGGTGTTGTCACAACGGATTTTGATGGTGCCCTATTTAAAGTGAATGCAGCTGTTTCTAATGCATAACCCCAAAACGATAACGGCAAATCGGTAAGAGACATCATAGATCGCACCATCTCTAATAATGTACGATTACGACGTTCGGACACACCATTACGCTGTGGTGTTCCAGGCGGTGTCAACTGTGAAACGATTCCACATTGTCTTAAGTGAGCACCAAACTCGAAACTCAGATATTCACCCCCGCGATCAGACCGTAGGAACTTGATCTTCTTGTTATGATGATTTTCGACTTCACTCTGAAATTGCTTGAACTTTTCAAATGTTTCAGACTTGTGCTTCATTAAGTAGACATAACCATATATACTCAAATCGTCAGTGAACGTGAGAAAATAACGATACCCGCCGCGTGCCTCTACGCTCATCGGACCACACACATTGGTATGTATGATTTCCAACAAGTCGCTTGCACGCTCCATTGTTCCGGAGAACGGAGTTTTAGCCATCTTGCCCATAAGGCATGGTTCACACGTGTCAAGTGAATCAAAGTCAAGTGACTCCAAAAGTCCATCGGCATGGAGTTTCTTCATGCGCTTTACACCAATATGACCTAAGCGGCAGTGCCACAAAAATATGACGCTATCATTGTTAACTCTAACTCTTTTGGTCTCAATGTTATGTATGTGTGTATCAGTATCAAGATTCAATATGAACAATCCTCTCACATTGGGTGCATGACCATAAAAGATGTTACTCATAGAAATAGAACAACCATTATTCTCTGACTTAAAAGAGTAACCGTCTCGCAATAAACAAGATCCAGATATAATGTTCATGCTCAACGCAGGCACTAAATAACAATGATTCAAGTTCATAACTAATCCTGATGGTAACTGAAGTGAAACTGTGCCGACGGCGATTGCATCAACCTTGGAACCATTTCCCACGCGCATCGTCACTTCATCTTTCGCCAGCCTTCGTCTATTCCGCAGTTCCTGTTTCGAGTTGCAAATATGAGCAACATAACCGGTATCGAATACCCAGGCACTACTACGAGAGCCGGTTAAGTACACATCAATAACATGTATATCAAATATACCTCATTTTTCTTTGGCCGCCTTCTTATCAGCCAGATACTTGGGGCAATTGCGCTTCCAGTGACCCATACCCTTGCAATAGTAACACTCTGTTTCAGGCTTAGGTCCAGCTTTGGGTTTCTTCGTCGGATTGGCAACAGCCTTGCCGCTCTTCTTTGAATTACCCTTCTTGCCTTTGCCGTTTCTCTTGAAACTAGTGGTCTTATTCACCATCAACACTTGATGCTCTTTACGGAGTTCAGACTCTGCGACTTTCAGCATCGCAAACAACTCGCTGGGTGACTTGTTCATCCCTTGCATGTTGTAGTTCAACACAAAGCCTTTATAGATTGGCGGCAGTGATTGAAGGATTCTGTCAGTGATAGCCTCTTGCGGGAGTTCAATCCCCAGCTCAGCTAGACGGTTTGAGTACCCAGACATTTTGAGCACATGTTCACTGACAGAGGAGTTCTCCTCCATCTTGCAAGCATAGAATTTATCGAAGGTCTCATACCTCTCGATCCGGGCGTTCTTCTGAAAGATAAAATTCAACTCCTGGAACATCTCAAATGCTCCATGACGCTCAAAGCGACGTTGAAGTCCCGGTTCTAAGCCATACAAGACTGCACATTGAACTACTGAGTAGTCCTCCTTACGTGCTAACCAAGCGTTCTTAACATCCTGATCAGCCGTAGCGGGTGGTTCATCTCCTAGCGCAGCATTAAGGACATAATCCTTTTTCCCAGCTTGTAAGATTAGCTTAAGATTACGAGCCCAGTCTACAAAGTTGCTTCCATCATCTTTCAACTTACCTTTCTCTAGGAACGTATTAAAATTCAGGGTGACTGTCGCGTGAGCCATGATCTACAACACAAATATATTCAAAGTGGACTTAGACTATGTTCAAGATAATTAGAGTTTAACTTAATCAAATTATTCGCTAAACTCCCACTCAAAAAGTACATCTCTCTAGTCATTTGAGTGGTTCATGATCCACTTACACTAGCTGAAGTCCGATCATCACGTGAGTTGAGTATAGTTTCAGTGGTAAGCATCCCAATGCTAATCATATCATCTATATGATTCATGATCGACCTTTCAGTCTCATGTGTTCCAAGGCCATGTCTGCACATGCTAGGATCGTCAAGCTTAACCCGAGTGTTCCTCGTGCGCAACTGTTTTGCACCCGTTGTATGTGAACGTTCAGTCTATCACACCCGATCATCACGTGGTGTCTCGAAACGACGAACTGTAGCAACAGTGCACAGTCGGGGAGAACACAATTTCGTCTTGAAATTTTAGTGAGAGATCACCTCATAATGCTACCGTCGTTCTAAGAAAAATAAGGTGCAAAAAAGGATTAACATCACATGCAATTCATAAGTGACATGATATGGCCATCATCACGTGCTCCTTGATCTCCATCACCAAAGCACCGGCACGATCTTCTTGTCACCGGTGCCACACCATGATCTCCATCAACGTGTCGCCATCGGGGTTGTCGTGCTACTCATGCTATTACTACTAAAGCTACATCCTAGCAAAATAGTAAACGCATCTGCAAGCACAAAAATTAGTATAAAGACAACCCTATGGCTTCTGCCGGTTGCCGTACCATCGACGTGCAAGTCGATATAATCTATTACAACATGATCATCTCATACATCCAATATATCACATCACATCATTGGCCATATCACATCACAAGCATACCCTGCAAAAACAAGTTAGACGTCCTCTAATTTTGTTGTTGCATGTTTTACGTGGTGACCATGGGTATTTAGTAGGATCGCATCTTACTTACGCAAACACCACAACGGAGATATATGAGTTGCTATTTAACTTCATCCAAGGACCTCCTCGGTCAAATCCAATTCAACTAAAGTTGGAGAAACTGACACCCGCCAGTCATCTTTGAGCAACGGAGTTACTCGTAGCGATGAAACCAGTCTCTCGTAAGCATACGAGTAATGTCAGTCCGAGCCGCTTCGATCCAACAATACCGCGGAATCAAGAAAATACTAATGAGGGCAGCAAAACACACATCACCGCCCACAAAAACTTTTGTGTTCTACTCGAGAAGACATCTACGCATTAACCTAGCTCATGATGCCACTGTTGGGGAACGTCGCATGGGAAACAAAAAATTTCCTACGCGCACGAAGACCTATCATGGTGATGTCCATCTACGAGAGGGGATGTGTGATCTACGCACCCTTGTAGACCGTACAGCAGAAGCGTTAGTGAACGTGGTTGATGTAGTGGAACGTCCTCACGTCCCTCGATCCGCCCCGCGAACCGTCCCGCGATCAGTCCCACGATCTAGTGCCGAACGGACGGCACCTCCGCGTTCAGCACACGTACAGCTCAACGATGATCTCGGCCTTCTTGATCCAGCAAGAGAGACGGAGAGGTAGAAGAGTTCTCCGGTAGCGTGACGGCGGTCCGGAGGTTGGTTATGATCTCGTCTCGGCAGGGCTCCGCCCGAGCTCCGCAGAAACGCGATCTAGAGGTAAAACCGTGAAGATATGTGGTCGGGCTGCCGTGGCAAAGTTGTCTCAAATCAGCCCTAAAACCTCCGTATATATAGGGGGAAGAGGGGGAGCCTTGCCTTGGGGTCCAAGGACCCCTAAGGCTTCGGCCGAGCCAAGGGGGGCAACCCTCCCCTTCCAAGCCGAGTCCAACTAGGTTTGGAAGGAGGAGTCCTTCCCCCTTTTTCCCACCTCCTCTTTTTTTTCTCTTTGATTTTCTTCCTATGGCGCATAGGGCCTTCTTGGGCTGTCCCACCAGGCCATTAAGGGCTGGTGCGCCACCCCCAAGGCCTATGGGCTTCCTCGGGGTGGGTTGCCCCCCCCTGGTGAACTCCCGGAACCCATTCGTCATTCCCGGTAACTCCGAAAACCTTCCGGTAATCAAATGAGGTCATCCTATATATCAATCTTCGTTTCCGGACCATTCCGGAAACCCTCGTGATGTCCGTGATCTCATTCGGGACTCCAAACAACATTCGGTAACCAACCATATAACTCAAATACGCATAAAACAACGTCGAACCTTAAGTGTGCAGACCCTGTGGGTTCGAGAACTATGTAGACATGACCCGAGAGACTCCTCGGTCAATATCCAATAGCGGGACCTGGATGCCCATATTGGATCCTACATATTCTACGAAGATCTTATCGTTTGAACCTCAGTGCCAAGGATTCATATAATCCCGTATGTCATTCCCTTTGTCCTTCGGTATGTTACTTGATCGAGATTCGATCGTCAGTATCCGTATACCTATTTCAATCTCGTTTACCGGCAAGTCTCTTTACTCGTTCCGTAATACAAGATCCCGTAACTTACACTAAGTCACATTGCTTGCAAGGCTTGTGTGTGATGTTGTATTACCGAGTGGGCCCCGAGATACCTCTCCGTCACACGGAGTGACAAATCCCAATCTCGATCCATACTAACTCAACGAACACCTTCGGAGATACCTGTAGAGCATCTTTATAGTCACCCAGTTACGTTGCGACGTTTGATACACACAAAGTATTCCTCCGGTGTAAGTGAGTTATATGATCTCATGGTCATAGGAACAAATACTTGACACGTAGAAAACAGTAGCAACAAAATGACACGATCAACATGCTACGTCTATTAGTTTGGGTCTAGTCCATCACGTGATTCTCCTAATGACGTGATCCAGTTATCAAGCAACAACACCTTGTTCATAATCAGAAGACACTGACTATCTTTGATCAACCGGCTTGCCAACTAGAGGCTTGCTAGGGACAGTGTTTTGTCTATGTATCCACACATGTATGTAAGTCTTCATTCAATACAATTATAGCATGGATAATAAATGATTATCTTGATACAGGAATTCTAATAATAACTATATTTATTATTGCCTCTCGGGCATAATTCCAACTGGGAGTGCTGACTACATTAAGTCGCTGCTTAGCGTATGCTCCAGAGATCAACCCGGAAGAAGTAGCAGCGGGCTTTCCTCAACTCAAGGATGACGGGTCAGAATTCGTCGAAGAAGACTATCAGCGTGTCATCAAGGATTCCCGGCTAGCAGCGACTCAACTTGCTGCAAGTCTGGACTTATCAAAGTATCAGGCTGCTTATGATAGCAAGAACAAGAAGGTCAACCCGCCAACCTTTGTGACGACCAGCTTAATTCCACGGCGACCCAAGAACCCTTTTGACTTGGACGCAGATCTTGCATCAATCCTGACCGATGAGGATGACTTCGCGGCTCTGGCCAAGTGTAAGTGGGTACTAGGCGACTTGCAAATTGAGGTCGGCCAAAGCTCGTAGCAAAACGATCCAAGGGCGCCAGCAGAATAAAATTCATTGATTTGGCCCTAAGAGCCATGTAATAGGTCTTTTCAGGAATCGGTACTGCTTATTTGATACTTTCGAAAAGAATCCTTATGTCGCCCTTAAGGCGATTTGAAATACTGGATCCGCCGTTTGAAAAATCATTTATAATGCTTAATCCGCCATGGATGAAGTGATTTTGATCATCAACCTGTTTTAAGCTTGAAAAAACATATGTGAAATCAAATAAATGATAACAAATATTTTCAAGATGAATCAGGAAAAAAGGTTTGGAAAACCTTGTGGCAGTGCCATGAAGGAAAATAAAAAATAGCAATTTCGTCGGCTCATAAGGTCGCGACAGGATGGGCTGAGTCAGAAAACTCAAGCGCCACCCTAGATGATGATTTCGTCGGCTCATAAGGTCGCGACAGGATGGGGCGAGTTAGAAAGCTCAAGTGCGCACCCTAAATGGTAGCTTCGTCGGCTCATAAGGTCGCGACAGGATGGGGCGAGTCAGAAAGCTCAAGCACACACCCTAAATGATGGTTTCTTCGGCTCATAAGGTCGCGACAGGATGGGGCAAGTCGGAAAGCTCAAGCGCGCACCCTAAATGATTTCGTCGGCTCATAAGGTTGCGACAGGATGGGGCGAGTCAGAAACCTCAAGCACACACCCTAAATGATGGTTTCGTTGGCTCATAAGGTCGCGACAGGATGGGGCCAGTCAGAAAGCTCAAGCGCGCACCCTAAATGATTTCGTCGGCTCATAAGGTCACGACAGGATGGGGCGAGTCAGAAAGCTCAAGCGCGCACCCTAAATGGTAGCTTCGTCGGCTCATAAGGTCGCGACAGGATGGGGCGAGTCAGAAAGCTCAAGCACACACCCTAAATGATGGTTTCGTCGGCTCATAAGGTCACGACAGGATGGGGCAAGTCAGAAAGCTCAAGCACGCACCCTAAATGATTTCGTCGGCTCATAAGGTCGCGACAAGATGGGGCGAGTCAGAAAGCTCAAGAAAACACCCTAAATGATGGTTTCGTCGGCTCATAAGGTCGCGACAGGATGTGGCGAGTCAGAAAGCTCAAGCGCGCACCCTAAATGATTTCGTCGGCTCATAAGGTCGCGACAGGATGGGGCGAGTCAGAAAGCTCAAGCGCGCACCCTAAATGATTTCGTCGGCTCATAAGGTCGCGACAGGATGGGGCGAGTCAGAAAGCTCAAGCACACACCCTAAATGATTTTGTCGGCTCATAAGGTCGCGACAGGATGGGGCGAGGCAGAAAGCTCAAGCACACACCCTAAATGATGGTTTCTTTGGCTCATAAGGTCGCGACAGGATGGGGCGAGTCACAATGCTCAAGCGCGCACCCTAAATGATTTCGTCGGCTCATAAGGTCGTGACAGGATGGGGCGAGTCAGAAAGCTCAAGCGCGCACCCTAAATGATTTCGTTGGCTCATAAGGTCGTGACAGGATGGGGCGAGTCAGAAAGCTCAAGCACACACCCTAAATGATGGTTTCGTCGGCTCATAAGGTCGCGACAGGATGGGGCGAGTCAGAAAGCTCAAGCGCGCACCCTAAATGATTTCGTCGGCTCATAAGGTCGCGACAGGATGGGGCGAGTCAGAAAGCTCAAGCTCACACCCTAGATGATGGTTTCATCGGCTCATAAGGTCGCGACAGGATGGGGCGAGTCGGAAAGATCAAGCACACACCCTAGATGATGGTTTCGTCGGCTCATAAGGTCATGACAGGATGGGGCGAGTCAGAAAGCTCAAGCGCCACCCTAAGATAATAATTTTGTCGGCTTATAAGGTCGCAACAAGATGACAAAATTGATCTCAATGAAGAATCCCCCAAGTCGGGAAGCATTTTAATTTTATTACTTCATAATGAAACTGAAAAACTTACAAAATGCAGAGCTTAAGAGCTCAAGTGTAATAAGGCCGCAAGTGGGCAATATTCCAGGGGCGAGTTGACTCAGCCTCCGTGGTTGGCCGGTTAGGCCGAAGATCCAGCAGATAATAAGAGTCGTTGCGAAGATTCTTGCTGACGACGAACGGTCCTTCCCATGGTGGTGACAACTTATGCATGCCAGCACGATCTTGTATCAACCGAAGAACTAAGTCGCCTTCCTGAAAGGTCCGGCTCTTAACCCGGCGGTTGTGATAACGCCATAGATCCTGCTGATAGATGGCCGAACGGGCCGCAGCCAGGTCACGTGCCTCCTCTAAGGCGTCCAAGGAGTCTTGACGCGCCAGCTCATTGTCTTGCTCCACATATGCGGCGACTCTCGGCGAGTCATGCCTTTTGTTAGTAGGAAGAACGGCTTCTGCTCCGTAGACCAAAAAGAAACGGGTGAAACCCGTGGACCGGTTCGGGGTGGTCCGGATACTCCACAACACTGAAGGCAATTCTTCGACCCAACATCCTGGGGTTTTCTCCAGGGGAACCATGAGTCGGGGCTTAATTCCTCGTAAAACCTCCTGATTTGCCCGTTCCGCCTGCCCATTAGATTGTGGGTGAGCGATCGCAGAAACATCAAGCCGGATATGTTCTCGACGGAAAAACTCCTGCATCGCCCCTTGGGACAAGTTAGTACCATTATCAGTAATGATACTGTGTGGATATCCAAACCGGAAGATCAGCTTCTTCAAGAATTTGACCGCTGTCTCCGCATCGCAAGTTCCAATAGGTTCCGGCTCAACCCACTTGGTGAACTTATCAACCGCCACCAGCAAATGGGTTTTCTTGTTGGATGACATTTTAAATGGGTCGACCATGTCTAACCCCCAGACCGCAAAAGGCCAAGTGATGGGAATCATTCTTAATTCTTGAGCCGGCACATGAGCCTGTCGTCCATAACGCTGGCATCCCTCGCACCGACGAACTCTATCTTCTGCATCTGCATGAGCCGTCAACCAAAAGAAACCATGACGGAATGCTTTTGACACCAAAGAGCGTGACCCGGCATGATGCCCATAGTCTCCGGAATGAATGTCATTTAAGATTATGCATCCTTCTTCGGAGGAAACGCATCGTTGAAAGACTCCAGAGGCGCTCCGCTTATATAACTCGCCATTGATGATCACCATGGATTTGCTGCGCCGAACGATTTGACGGGCCGAAACTTTGTCTGTTGGTAACTCGCCCCGGGCGAGATAAGCCAGATAGGGAAGAACCCAATCCGGCGTGACGTGGAGAGCCGCCACGAGCTGAGACTCAGGATCTGGTATTGCCAACTCCTCCTCCGATGGTAAAATCACGGATGATTGATGCAAAATATCGAGAAAAACATTGGGAGGAACTGGCTTTCGCTGGGAACCAAGTCGTGAAAGGGCGTCAGCCGCCTCGTTGAGGCGTCGATCAATGTGGTCAACCTGATAACCATGAAAATGACCCGCCACGTCAGACACAGCTCTTCTGTAAGCCGCCATCATGGGGTCCCGAGAATCCCAGGTACCCGAAACTTGCTGCGCCACCAAATCAGAGTCGCCAAAACACCTGACTCGCGTTAGATTCGTCTCCTTGGCGAGTCGCAAGCCGTGAAGCAAAGCTTCGTATTCCGCAGCATTGTTAGTGCATGGAAACATGAGTCGGAGAACATAACAGAATTTATCTCCTTGAGGGGATACCAATAACACACCAGGCCCCGAGCCTTCCAGCTGTCTAGATCCTTCAAAATAAATAGTCCAGTAAGTAAGATCAGGCCTGTCTTCCGGAGCCTGCAACTCCGTCCAGTCATTGACGAAATCAACTAACGCCTGAGACTTGATGGCTGTGCGGGGGGTGTACTGCACGTGATGCGGCCCAAGTTCAATCGCCCACTTGGCAATCCGCCCTGTTGCCTCCTGATTCTGGATGATGTCCCCAAGGGGGGCAAAGCTAACCACTGTGATAGGGTGTTCTTGGAAATAATGCTTAAGTTTCCGACTCGCCATAAACACCCCATACACTAACTTCTGCCAGTGTGGGTACCGTTGCTTGGAAAGGATTAGCACCTCACTGATAAAATATACCGGGCGTTGCACTGGGTACTCCTTCCCTTCCTCCTTTCTTTCAACAACCACTGCCACACTTACTGCTTTGGGATTTGCCGCAATATACAGAAGCCTGGGCTCTTTCTCAGTCGGGGCGGCCAGGACCGGCGGGTTAACCAATTGTCGTTTCAAGGCTTCGAGCGCCTCGTCTGCCTCATTTGTCCAAACAAACCGGTTAGATTTCTTTAGTAACTGATAAAGAGGAATCGCCTTTTCACCCAGGCGACTTACGAAGCGACTTAGAGCCGCAATGCGATCCGCCACTCGTTGAACTTGATTAACGTTCGCCGGCTTTCCAAGGGATGTAACTGCTTCGATTTTGTCCGGGTTAGCTTCAATGCCACGCTCCGACACCAGGAAGCCCAACAATTTCCCTGCAGAACACCAAAAACACACTTGGTGGGATTCAGCTTCATCTGATATACCCGCAGATTATCGAAAGTTTCCTTGAGATCCTCCAGTAGCGTCTCCCCCTGGCGGGTTTTGATCACAATATCGTCGACATAGGCGTGGACGTTGCGACCGATTTGGCTGTGAAGGCAATTTTGGAGGCAACGCTGATAAGTCGCCCCCGCACTCTTGAGTCCAAAAGGCATGGACACATAGCAAAAAGCCCCAAAGGGGGTTATAAAAGCTGTTTTCTCTTGATCCTCCACGGCCATTTTGATCTGGTGATATCCTAAGTAGGCGTCCAAAAAGCACAATCGTTCGCATCCCGCCACCGAGTCAATGATCTGGTCGATGCAGGGAAGAGCGAAAGGATCTTTCGGACAAGCTCTGTTGAGGTCCGTGTAATCAATGCACATACGGAAAGTACCGTTCTTCTTGAGTACCAAAACCGGGTTAGCCAGCCACTTGGGTTGGAAAACTTCCACGATGAATCCGGCGGCTAAGAGACGGGCGACCTCTTCCCCGATCGCCTTGCGTCGCTCCTCGTTAAACCTGCGAAGATACTCCTGGATGGGTTTTGCCTTTGGGTCAATATTAAGATGGTGCTCAGCGAATTCTCTCGGCACACCAGGCATGTCAGAAGGTTTCCATGCGAAGATGTCCCGATTCTCACGGATGAATTCGATGAGCGCGCTTTCCTATTTGGGATCCAGACCCGTCCCAATGGTGAACTGCTTGGATGAATCGCCGGGAACGAAATCGATTGTTTTAGTCCGTTGGTTTGAACTTGAGGGACGACTCAGCATCTGTCGTTGGCTTCTTTAGGGGTAACATGTCCGCCGGGTCAACATTGGCCCGATGGTGTTTGAGCTCCTCTGCAGTGCAGGCGACTTCTGCATTAGCCGCGTCCCCTTCTTCACATTCCTTTGCAATCCTTCTATCCACCTCAACCGTGATAGGTCCATGGGACCGGGCATCTTGAGCTTAAGGTAAACATAGCACGGGCGAGCCATGAAACGGGCGTAAGCCGGCCGCCCAAATAACGCATGGTAAGGGCTTTTCAATTTGACCACCTCGAATATCAGTGACTCGGACCTGTAATTCTGCGCCGTCCAAACGCCACTGTGAGTCTGACTCGGCCTATGGGGTACGCCGACTTGCCCGGGACGATCCCGTGGAAAACCGTGGTTGAATGCATCAGGTCCTTTTCCAATAGGTTCATCCTTTGGAAAGTGTCAAAATATAAGATATTAATGTTGCTGCCACCATCCATTAGCACTTTGGACAGGGTGTAGCCCCCAACTTGGGGAGCCACGACCAACGCTAAATCGCCAGGATTGTCCACTCTTGGCGGGTGATGCTCCCTACTCCACGATATGGTCTGTTCAGACCAGTGGAGGTATGTGGGAAGCGCCGGCTCAGACACACTGTACGCCTGGTGACTCACCTTCTTATCACGTCTGCAAGCATTGGTGGTAAAAACGTGATACTGCCCATTGCTTAACTGTTTGGGATTGCTGCGGAAACCTCCGTTGTCATCCTGACCCTGCGGAGCCCCCTGTGGGGGCGGCTGCTGAAAGGCTCCTGGCGGGTTATACCGCCGCTGATGGTGCACCGGATACTGGCCGCTGCTTGGTTGCGGGCCTCCCTGAGGCCCTTGTTCGGGAAAACCGCCAAAGGGGTTCTGTCGTTGGTTGGATGCAGCAAACTGCTCCTGGCGTTGGTCCGGGTCATCGTTTTGGCTTTTCTTGATCGCCTCCGCCCGAAACTCCCGCATTACGAAGCAGTTCTCCCAGGAGTGAGTCGCCGGACCGTCTGTCGTGGCATGGTGTGGGCAAGGGCCCTTGAGTATCTCTTCATAGTTACGCGGCCTCTTCCCACTAAATCCCCTGTTTTTCTTCTGGCGTTGGTTGCCACTGTTGGTGTTGGTATTGGCGACTAAATCCGAGGGTTCCTCTTGCTGCCTTTGCTTGCCATTGGCTCCTTGATTGTGGCGGTTACGTCCCTGGAAACGGGTATGATTTTTGGATGACTCGCCCTTCTTGGGCGAATTAGCTTTACCGTCCTCACCGGGATCTTTGGTGTCATGCGCTTCAGCGTACCTAGTGAGGGTGTCCACCAGCTCTCCCATGTCTTGGACCTTTCGCTTGAGACGCCCCAATTATTGTAACAAGGGTTCATAATGGCAATTCTGCTCGAGGATCAACACAGCCTGAGCCGCCGTAATACCATCTGACGAATGGATAATTTCCGCAACCCGCCGTGACCAATGGTGGGCCGACTCATCAGGGCGCTGAACGCAGTGCTGCAGATCGACGATCGTCATTGGACGTTTGCAGGTTCCTCGGAAGTTTTTGACGAATCGCTCTTCCAACTCGGCCCAGGTCTGGATGGAGTTGGGAGGTAAGTTTTTCAACCAAGTACGTGCTGACCCCTCGAGCATCATCGTGAAATATCTGGCGCAAACTGCCTCGTTTACGTCGAGCATGTCCATGGCGATTTCATAACTCTCGACCAACGATGCCGGCTCAAGGTCCGGGGTGTAGTTAGGCACCTTTCTTGGTCCCTTAATATCTTTGGGCATCCTTTCATTGGGAAGGGCGGGGGCCAAGCATGGAACCCCCACTCGCCCACCGCTCCCAACGAGAGGGGCTGGGGCGACATGGATGTTCGGGGGATCCCGGCCCGGCGGGTTCCGATGATCAGGCGGGTTGTCCTAAGGGACGGGTCGCGCCCCGCTGTTCACGGCGGGCTGGTCCTCTGGCCGACTCCTGGTGTAACTCGCCTGGGGGGTGGAATGCAGCCTATCTAGGCTATGTGAGAACTGGGCGTTTTGAACCACCGCCGTCTTCAACTTCTCAATGGCGTTCCTTGCTTCTATATCGGCAGGAGTGTTGTCGTGAATCGGCAGGGATTCCAGATGGTGAGTTACAGCAAGGACGTTGTCCACCGGGTTGGAAAAGTGGCCCTGAGGCGTCCGGAATCGGGGAATGCGATCCTCAACTGTCTGACCCGGTGGGTTAGGCGGTTGACCCGGTCCTCCCCCCGGGGCGGCTCCGGCCCCAGGGGATCATGGAGTATCGAACAGGCGGGTCGGGTTGAGATCATGGGGCAGGCGACCTTGGTGTCTCCGTTGATGGACGGCGTCGGATGCGCGTTGGTGTCTTTCGAGCCGCCAATTGTCAGTATTTAAGCGAATCCTTTCGGCCGCAATTTGAGCTTGCCGAGTCTCGATCCTGGCGGACTCCACCTCGGCATCCGGATGAGCCTTTGCCACTGCCTCTCTGAGTTTCGCCAGCTCCGCGTTTATCTCCTCCTGGTTTTCTGGTGTGAGGGGAGTCGCCATCAGCCTTGTGATTTCCGCCGCTAATTCCACCAGGACAGCAGCCGGGCTTCTAGACGTCTCGCCGGTTCCATCACCTCGTGTAGGGTTTTGCGAGGGTTGAGTCGCCCCCGCCATATAGATGGCGATCTGGCGGCGGGTTCGGTCAAGGACTTCGGGGTCCATGGCCAGCGACAAGCCCCCAAGACAATTCCGATGTAGAGACCGGATTGAATCTGAATCGCCCATGGATGATTCGTCATCAGAGTTGACTGGTGTAGTTTCCTGGGTCGCCGAGCGTTCTGGCTCCTCCGATCCCTGCGTGAACCCAACAAAGACCGGGCGAGTCAGATTTGGCATCACTACTGGGCGGACGTACCTGGCCGGCTTGACGATGTCGGTGGAGATGTCCGGCTCAGGCACGGATGATCCGATCATGCTGATGAAGATGTTGATCTTGCCGAAGGGGACCCTGTAACCAGATTCAATCGAATCCGCCTCGGGCCCCCATTGCTGGTTGTCGATGTAGGTCTTCCCGCGGCGGCTCCGGGTCATGAGCCCCGTCGCGTAACTCCCAAACCCTGGTAGGGCTCCCTTTGAGAACTCAACTCCATCGTGCGTAGGCCCCACGGTGGGCGCCAACTGTCGTGGTTTTGTCACGGCAGATGTCCTCGTGAAAGGACATAGTACTGGAGCCATCGCACCTTGGTGGCGACTCAAAGGGGTTGAACAGGAGAGACACGGCAATTTACCCAAGTTCGACCCCTCGTGAGGAGGTAAAGGCCTACGTCCTGCTTTGAGTTGTATTGATGTGGTTTCAATTACAAGGAGGGCGTGACTCGCCAAACCTAGCACTCGATGATTTCTAACATGTCCTCTCTTCCCCAGGGACTCGCCTTTATATACAGGTCGAGCCCTTAGGGTTTACAATAGTCATTTCCTTCCTACAAATCATGACCTCTACAATCTCCAAGTCGCCATCTTCCAAAGCTTGGAGATCTTCCGGAAATTGTAAACCGCCACACAACTTTCGGCCTCGCCAGGCCAACGGCCCGAACCACGCTCAGATGAATCGCCTGATTCGGTGACCCGGCCCAACTAGGGCGGGTTATTAATAGGTAATATCCCTAACACCAGCGCACATAGTCATTTTACATCACATACTTATCGGAAAAAATATAAACTTTGATTTTGAGTCGGTCAACGTTTTTGTGAAAAAATGGACAATTTTTCAAAGGAGCACAAATAATTAAAAAAATAAAAAAAATAAAAACTTGTGCCCATTGTTGTATTATGTTGAATAGCAACCAAAAAAAATATAAACATGATTTATATACAATTGCAGGAAAATGCCTTCAAGAATATGACGTTACCATACCTTATGAGATCGTTTGAAACACATTTTTCATGACTATGAGTCTAACTTAACAAAAGAGCTAAGAATGATCAAATAACAACCATATTTGTGTTGAGGTAGCATTGAAACATCATACCCGAGTCAAAAGTTCAACTTGAGTCCAAATTTAAATTTAAACTGGAATTTTTATTTTTCATCAAATTTTAAATTCAGTCTGAAAACAATAATAACCAAATAAGTTCTGATGGAAACATGTGGCTACATAGTGCCCAACAAATTTTATTACATGCCATAAATTTCAAATGATGAACAGTTCTATCTCTTCCGATCATGCCGTGTACCCTTCTTCGCCTTAGCATTTCTTGTTTTTGGTTGTACTGCACACATAAGTTCACTGATCATCTTGGTTTTCTTCACTGGACTCGATGTATCACCTCATGAAACTCGATAGCAGATTCAGTTTGATTAAATTCTTCAGTGTGCACAGCTTCAGTTTTGATAGTGTGCACCTGGACATCAGTTTCTTAAATGACAACAACTTCAGTTTCGACAGTGTGCACCTGGACATCAGTTTCTTTAGTGACAATAGCTTCAGTTTTGACAGTGTGCACCTCAACTGCAATTTCTTTAGTTCTAGTGACACCAGCTACAGTTTCTTCAGTTACAACACCAAACTGTTCGAGCCACTGACTTGTTTTCCTTCTGCTGCCACTGACTCTTGCTCTTTTTCTTGGCCAAGACTATTCAACAACAATAGGCTGACTTGGAAGCTTCCTCCTGAAAACAACAAAGCATGTCACATATTTCTAATTGAAACAAAACCAGAATATGAACAAACACAAATAAACAAGCACATACTTTCTGCGATTAGGAGGAGAGAAAATGCATAGTCTAGATCCCTCTCTGTGACCAAGTATTTGGCACCTCTTGCATCTGCTTTTGTTACCCTTTTGAGCTCTTTTCGGCTTTGCATCTTTCTTGTCCTTCTTGCCCTTCTTACCACCCCCACCTTTTTCAAACCATGCTTTGAATCTACTCTGCTTAGGTCTTCCTGCCTTTCTTTTGTTAGAGGAGGACACATGGAATATTCAAGCGGCACTTCTCGCCACTGCTTGTGATCTGTAAGAGGTGGAATTGGAGTTGCATATGGAGCTTTGAATTCTGCTACCGAATAATACTCATGCAGATATGGAAGCATATTTACCTTCGGCTGACCGGCTAACAACAGAATGGCATGAAACATGGTTTACGAGTGGCCTGCCACTCGAGGAAACTACAGTCATGCAATTCAGTGTTAACAACATGCTTCCTTCCAGTCTTGTTATCTCTAACTTCAGCACCCCACAGTGATGATTTTTCAACAGAGAAATGTGTAAGACCTTTGCTTCTGTTGACCACCTGTTGCACCACCACTAGAAGTTTATCACCTTGCAGACAATCGCCAATATTTTTTCTTAATTCCCACAGCCGCATGAGCATGATCCTGATTTGATCAACCATGTCATGCACAGGCAAATCTTTTTAGCTGCTTCACTCACACACATCACAAGTGGGTCATTCCCGCTCACATGGCGGATAACTATGCTCCCAAGAAAACCCCATCCTACACATCCACTCGCCGCACTGCTGCCTGGTTAGCAACCCCTTCATCTAGCTCAGCTCCTCTCGGTCGCTTTGCCAAATTCATTGGCAAGGCACATTCTGCTATGATGAAGGCCGTCTCTTTCCAGTGTGGTCAAACCCATGATGTGGTTTCTCGCCTCGTCTCCTCCAAGAATGCCCTCAAGGCTCGTTTGAGAGACTCAGGCGCTCTTGATGTGAGTGATGATGAGGCCCTTCCTGCTGCTCCTCCTTCTGACTTTGGCTTCCCATCTGGTCCTGAGTGGGCTGATTTTCTTGACGAGGCTGGTGGCAGTGGCTTGCCTGACAATGAGGATGATGATGATGATGATGCTGATGAGCTCTGAGCATGGTTGATGCTGTTGGTGCCTCCCTTTTTGGTACTTGGTACCAAAGGGGGAGTAATGTATCGTAGTTTTTAGTCTTTGGAGATTTAGTGTAAATTTGCATGTTTGTGTAATGTAATGGATAAACTCATGTATGGCTACTTATGAATGTTGTGATTGCTATGGATTGCTATGATATCATCATAGGCTATTATGTTTTGCTCCATTACTTCTATGATGATCTACTGTCTTTCTATGATGATCTATTATCTTTACATGATGTTCCATTATATGTTCGATACACACATTAAAAGGGAGCTCCGATATTTTATCATGCACATACTAAGGGGGAGCTCCGTACTAAACCTCTCCAAGGCTATAATGTATGTTAAATCTTTTTGAGACCTATGTATATGTTGTCATCAACTACCAAAAAGGGGGAGATTGAAAGTGCATGTTATGCCCCTAATCGACTTTTGGTGTTAATGACAACACATACATAGGAAACTAATCCTATTTGTTGAGTGTATCTCAGGATGGCAAGTACTTTAGTAGATTGAGAATTATGTGCCAAGCTGGTTTGAGAAGATCGGGATTTATATGTCAAGAAGGCTCGGGATTGAGAGAAAATGATGTAGACTATCCTTTTAAGTTTACTTTTCTTGAGTATAGGGATCCCGCACTATTAAGAGGGGATCACAGGTTTTGCGATGAATTTGCTCATACCACATCTTCACTATTCTGCTCAATACCACATCTTCACTACTCTGCTCTTATCTCAAAACAGGACTAATGCCTCGGACTTCCGGCTCCCTCTAGACGTCCCAGGGCTGGTCGAGGGTCGGACAACCGACAGGCTTCGGAAATCCGGAGCTCTGCACCAGAAGAACTTGTGCCATATAACTCGGACTTCGGGCTCCCTCTGGACGTCCGAGGGCCGGTCGACCGACCAGCTTCGGAAATACGGAGCCCTGCACCAGAAGAACGTGAGCCATATAACTCGGACTTCCGGCTCCCTCCGGACGTCCGTCCCCTTTCAGAAATCCGGAATCTTGCACCAGAAGAAGTTGGAGTCGAATAACTCGGACTTCCGGCCTTCTCCGGACGTCCGGTCCCTGTTCAACTCACAGTGATTCCAGTCATATCTATAGCCCTCGGACGACCGACCCCTGTCGGACGTCCGACCCCTTGTGGACGCCCGGACATCCGTGAACTGCCGGATGTCCGAACCCTGTGTGACTTAAAGTGTCCCCAACGGCTGTTTTACACTCCCCACTATATATACCCCCTCCCACTTCGTGAGACGGTGTCCAACATAGCTAGAACACATACAAGAACACCTTTCTTCTCACTCACTCTTGTCTACACTCAATCTTAGATCCCAAGAGCATTTGTGAGTCCCTTTGAGTGTTGTTCCAATCAAAAGATAGATCATCTCCTTCTCCTCCTTCCAACCAAAGTGATTTGTGATTTGAGCAAGTTTTGAGCAATCCCCGTGATCTTGTTACTCTTGGAGGTTGGAGACTCCTAGGTGGTAGGAGTCTTCGGAGAGAAATCAAACCATTGTGATTTCCCCGGGAAAGTTTGTGAAGGTTTGGAAGCCACCTCAAGGCTTACCACTAGTGGTTGAGAAACGCCTTCGTGGAGTTATCTCAAAGGGAGAATAGGGTGAGCCTTCGTGGCGTTGGTGTGCCTTCCTGGTAACATCCGCCCCTCTAACGGTGACGTAGCTTCCCTCCAAGGAAGTGAACATCGGGATACATCCTCGTCTCTCTTGGAGTTTCGGTTATTCCTAACCCTATCTCTCTACTTGTGTTAATCCTTATTACGTACTTGTATTTGATTATTGTTTACCGGTTGCCTTACTTCACTCTAAATAGCTTACTCCTTGTCATAGAAATTATTAGGCCTGCACTCATATTCCGCACCTTTGCCTCAAATTGCTAAGTAATTATTAAAATTTGGAACTGTACCTATTCACCCCCCTCTAGGTCCATCTCGATCCTTTTCACCTGACAGTACTTCCATCAGGCTGCAGTCTAGCAGATATGTACCACTTGCAAGCCCTCCTACCACTACCACCAAAACCTCTGCACTTAGCATAAAACTTCTTTCTATCAGTCCAAAATGTCTTGGCATCAAACTGATGTCTGACTGTATAAGTCTTGAAAGACAACCTGAACTCATCCATGTTTGGCCACAACTTCCCCACTCGAATGACAGGGTTTTCCTTTTCATACACATGCACCAGCTCTTCGTCATGTGCGTCATCTACATCATCTGCAGCATCTTCCATCAACTGTTCATCTACATCTTCACTGAATTCTCTGTCATCATTATCACTTGTATTAGCTTCATCCCTCTCCTCCTCATCTCTGTCATCGACTGGAATGCCAAATAGTTTGGTCATCTCAGCGTCAGCAATTGGTGCAATGACCAAATCAATAGGCTCCTCCAACTCAACTGCATTCCAATCAACAGCAGCAACATTTCCCTCTTGTGCATCTGCATTAGCCCCATCGGCTATTACTGTCAGATCAGTAATAATGGGAACGATATGCCTCTGTGAAGCCCAATCATCATCTGCCTTCTGCATAGCCAAGTGTGACGGCACATAACCCACCTTCGAGTCAATATTCAGATCAACGAGCTCAGCAAAAAATTCAGCCCTGAGGCTTGCCCAGCCCTCTTGCCTATCGATTTCATCAACAATATCTTCACCATCTTCAATTCTGGCATACTCTCCTTTGAAATCATCATACCACAATAGTGAAACCTCTTGCTCTGGACCCCAAAGCACAGTTTCCCTAATTTTCTCCACCAATTTCCTCACTGCCTTCTCTTCCATCGACTGTAGCTCATTGGGATCAATCTCTGCACAATCAACCTCCCATTTCACAATTGTGTCTCTCTGGATGTTCTGAATGCTACCATCAACTAATTTTGCCGTTGATGGAAAGAAATTGATTGCAAATTCGAAGGCTTCGGCAGCGTGCCCTCTGTTATAGGCGGGCAGTGTGAGACATAGCAAAGAAGGCCTTAAATCGCATTGACAAATGGGCGGGAGGGAGGCCCATTACCTGTTCGAAGCTGAACCTGACGGCTCCTTCTTGACCTGACCACGGGCTCCTCTCACCGCGCCACCGCCTCTCACCTTCTATCGATTTCAACAAGCAAAACAAAGAGCTCAGATCTACAAACAGGCGGAGGGGATTGGGACTAGAGTATCGAATTCACTCACCACCATGGCCGCCGCCGCCGAAAGGGGGCTCCGCCGCCGCCCAGAAAGAGGGCTCCTCCGCCGCCACCGCCGCCAGAGCTGAAGAATGGAGCGCGGGCAATTTCGGATAGTTCAGGTCGGGCAGTTTGACGGGATGCAGTGCTAATTAATTTGCGAGCAAATTAGTTAGGACATGTCTTAACGCAAATTGGACTAGTTGACTAAGGTTTTAACGCATGTGTGGCCGTGAGCTTTTTTTTAAAGATCCAGCTGATGGCTGGCATGTATTGAGATAGCAGATAGCATGGCGGGAATACAAAAGGTGGGGTTGATCAGTAGATCAAAAGACATAACAGGAAAATCTTCCGAAAATCTTGAGCCTTTGCAGTGCCCAAGTTTTCCATGTAAAGTTGTTGATTTCCGACGCTGTCCGTCCTAGGAATTGAGCTTTGTATGCTGAGTTGGCAGTGTAAATCCCCGAGGCCTCATGTGTCCATTTGATTTGGTCACTTGATTGCTCTATGAGCTGGATGTCCGCTTCCTGAATCCATCTATGCAGACGGAGGACGTCCACCCAAAGGTGTGTTGTATCTCCGTGCGCAAGGTCGGCTATCCATGTGTTGCCTTGTAGCGCCTCTTTCACAGACGTATTTTTCCTACGTGAGTGCCTGAACAGCGTCGGGTATGCCATCTTTAGCGCCCCCGCACCCGTCCAGGGGCATTTCAGAAGGAGTCCGTTGCCCCATCCCCCAGGGTGACTGTCGTGGAGGCGCTGAAAAGTGCTGTGTCATTGTCATCGCATGGCAGCTGCATGCCGTTCCATGGCCTTTGCGGACTTGTCCATGACAGCCATAGCCATCTTAGCCTAAGCGCTCTGGAGAAGCAATGTAGATCCAGCACCCCTAGGCCACCGCTCTCCGTTGGGGAGCATACTATTGGCCAGCTAACTTTGCATTTCCCTCCACTGATATCTTCTTCGTGTGCCCATAGGAAACGGCGCCTAACCTTGTCGATCTCGTCGAGGAATTTTTTGGGTTCTCTCAGGATAGCTAGGGCGAAAGTTGGCAGCGCGGTGAGTACGCTGCGAACCAGGACCCGTCTCCCTGCGATGTTCATTAGCTTCCCTTTCCATCCTGCTAGCTTAGCCCTAATCCTATCTAGGATGAATTGAATGTGTACCAAACGGATCCTGTTAATGGTGAGTGGTAGTCCTAGGTACTTTATTGGGAAGCCTACCCTCTCCCCTCCGAAGGCTGCAAGCACAGCGTCGAGGTCTAGGTCTTCACAGCGTATTGCCGAGACAGTAGACTTGGCAGGGTTGATATGCAGACCCGTGGCATTTCCAAAGTCTCTTAGAATGCCCATAATCAAGTCAATTTCTTCCTGTATGGGGTTTGCGAAGATGACAGCATCATCCGCATAAAGGCTAAGCCGTAGCGAGATGTCTCTGCCCGGCAGTGGCTGTAACATGTTCATCTCAGTGGCCCTACACAGGAGCCTGTGCATGGTATCGATGTCTAGGATGAATAAGAGTGGGGACAATGGGTCTCCCTGTCGCAGGCCCCTTTTGTGCCAGATAGGTCTGCCCGCGGAGCCATTTAGTATTACCGTAGACGATGCAGAGCTAAGGAGTAGTGCTATCCAATCCCGCCATCTTGCTGGAAACCCTAGATGCTGAAGTAGTTCTAAGAGGTATTCCCAGGAGACGTTGTCGAAGGCTCTTGCGATGTCTAGCTTCAGCAGTAGCGCGGGGGTCTTCTTTCGATGGAGAGATCTAACGGCATTTTGTACGTAGAGGAAGCTGTCTTGCGTTGACTTGGCACACAAGAAAGCTGATTGTGCTGGCGAGATTATGTTGTCGATGATCGTAGCTAGTCTTCTCGAGAGGACCTTAGCTATAAGCTTGGAGATCGAATGAATTAGACTTATTGGTCTGTAGTCCTGCACCTCGGAGGCTCCTTCTTTTTTTGGCAGCAGTACTATCGTGGCGGAGTTAAGCTTGGAGAAGTCTCCTCTAGTCAGGTGATAGAACCTGTGAAAAGCCTGCATCACGTCCTCCTTAATTAGAGGCCAGCTCGTTTTGAAGAAAATCCCCGTGAAACCATACGGTCCCGGTGCCTTCTCCGAAGGTGATGCCTTGACCGCGTCTCATACTTCCTCTTCTGTGAAAGGGTTGTCCAAACCTCTCCCATGAACTGATGGTAGAACTAATGAAGCCCAGTTTATTGTGACGGTGCGGGTAGCTTTTTTCCCTAACCCCTCGTTGAAGTGCCTATAGATGACTTCTTCTTTGTGTTGGTGTGTCGTAGCTATGCCGTCGCCAGCCTTTAAAGTGTGGATGAAATTTTTTCGCCTCCTTGCTCTCATCTTGATGTGGAAGAATTTTGTTCCCGCGTCGCCCATCCTTAGCCATGTAAGTCTAGATGCATGTCGCCATCGTGCACGCTCAACCGCAGCGAGGCCGAGCATACGTAACTTGAGAAGCTTTCGAAGATCAAACTCTGTGTCTGAAAGACACCTGCTCTCTTGTGCTACGTCGAACCTAAGGACTAATTCTGCCGCCATGTGGAACTGTAGTTTTGCATCGTTGAAGAAGGATTTGCTCCAAATCTTCAGGTCCCGTGCAGTTCGCGTCATTTTGGTGAGGAGACAACGGAAAGCGCAGGTAGACTGCACTGGTCTATTCCAAGCCCGTTCAACCGTGTCGTGGAACGGCGGGAACCTAGGCCAGAAATTTTCAAATTTGAACATGGCAGGGCGTGTAGTTGCTGATGTGTCATTGAGTACTAGCGGGCAGTGGTCGAAGGTGGCCGTGGATGCCGCGTGCAGTGACGCCGAGGGGAATCGGCATTCCCATGGAAGGTTGCAGAAGAACTTGTCGATGCTTACTAGCGTCGGGTTTTGTCGCTCGTTGCTCCACGTGTAGCGGCGGTTTGTACATCAAATTTCCTGTAACCCGGCAGTGTCGATGGCCTGTCTGAATTTGCCCATGAGCCTCCGGTTGAGGTTTAGGTTATTTTTATCCCTAGCCTCGTAAAACAGGTTGAAATCGCCGTTTATAGGCCACGGTTCCGCAGGCGGTGGCGTAGAGAATGATAGCTCGCGGACGAACGCCTCCTTCCTGGCGTCGTCCGCTGGTCCATAGACCGAGGATAGCCAGAAAGGCTGGCTCTGTCCTAGCAGGGTGACCTTGGCAGTGATAGCAAAAATTCCTACCGCATGCGAAACTATTGTAGCGAGCTCTCTATTCCATAGGATTGCCGCCCCGCCGCTCGTGCCGATCGCCGGTAGTGCGGTGCATTCTGTGAGTTGGGTTCCTCCTATCTCCTGCACTAGTTGCGGTGTCCATGCGTCTATCTTCGTCTCCTGGAGGCACAAAATTGCTGCTCGCAATGATTTTGCCATCTCACACACTGATGCCCTCTTTGCTGGTTGGTTTAGTCCTCTAACGTTCCAGCACATGATCGGTGGTAGCTTGTCACTCATGGGGGAAACTAACAAATCTCCGGTGACTACCTCTCTTTGGCCTTGGGCCCAGAACAAACACCTCCAACATAACCGGGGATCGCGGTCGCCCACCAATAGGCCCCAAGCTACGACGGCGATAGGATACGGCCTCGCTAACCTTACACAAAGAAATGAAACCTAGCTCTAACCGGCTGCCCGCCAGTCGCCACCGGAAAAGTACAAAGTTTACTCTTAACATAACTAGACTACGGCCTTCTCGGCCACTACGTCGGGGCCGGCCATGCGAGCCATGACCGTCAGGGCCTCCCCGTCGAGGCGGGTGAGCTTGGCGATGACCGCGATGTCGCTGTCCGAGAGAGGCTCATCGAAGCGTCGAATGAGGGCCTTTGCTACGTCCTCAGTCATCTTCTCCTTCAGTCCTAGCAGCCCTAGCTCCTTCACGAGACGGAGGGGGGCACGCTGCGCGACCGGGATGGTAGACGTGTTTGCTGCCTGCCGCGCGTTGTGCCTGGTCGGAGTAGCCTGCGCTCTGCTCTTTGGTGGCGGCACGGACCGTCTGGTGGGTTGCACGGCCAGCAGAGGAGGCCTGCATTTGCGGAAGAGGCAAGGCTCCTTGCTGCCGCTTGCCTCGACGAGCTCGAGCTGGCTCACACGGCTGGTCACAGCTCCCAGCTGGACCTCCATCGTGCGCGCGGAGGAGGGAGTAGCCCTGTTGAACTGGCCGTAGTCCGACAGCGTGGGGCTGAAGGCGTCTAGTTGTAGCGTCTGCCCTGCTGCCTCGAGCAGGGATCCTTCGTCGAACTGCAGCGGCTCGGCCAGTACGGCGTCTGCTGCCGCCTGAACGTCGGCCGCCATGCCGTCGACGACAGGGGAGGTCATCGGCAGCTTGTTTGCTGTTTTGAAGAACTCGTCCACCGGGTCCTTACCCGTGGTCTCGGCGTGAGCCTCTCGCGCCTATGCTGGCCTGACAGTGGGTGGTGGCGGAGGCCTGGACCTGCCCCGCTGCACGTGATGACGCCTCCCCACCGAAGCCCTCCTCTCGCCGCGGCGTCGGCCGAAGGAGTCCCGTGACCGGCGTCTTGGCGCTGGAGAGCGGCTGCGCTGCCGTGGAGCCGGTGGTTGTGGGGGCACGACCGAAGCGCGGCTACGGCGGAGAAGAACGTCCTTCCAGGAGCGGTGCTCTCCCCCTCGGGTCACCATCCCCGTCACCGTCTTGCTCCCTGCCACTGCGAGCCATACCCCGGCAGCCGACGCTGGCCACTGGCGCGCGGGCCTGGGGCTTCTTCCTTCCCCCATGTTGGCCGTCCTCGGTCCCCATTGTCCAGGACGCGGGCGCGACCGCCGGGAAGAGGGCGGCGTCGCCATCCGAGTCGGAGGACGGGATTCCGCTCCACTCGGAGTGGGAAGAACGGGGGGACGGTGCAGTCCAATCTTCTACCCGATCGACGTGGATGAGCATGGAGTACTCGGCCGTCGCCGGGGTGGAGCTACTCTTCTGTCTGGTGAGGAGAACCCCACCATCTCCTCGACGCGGCCTGCTCCCCTCGGTAGGATCCCGAGGCAGTGTTTGGTGGGGATGTTTCCGACATCGTCGGTCCAAACCTAGCATGCAAACGTCTTGGTGTGGCCGCGCTCAAGCGTCCTCCTGTCGAGGCGATCAACTCTCACCCTCCTCCCGAGGATCTCCTCCGCCCCCTTGACAGGCCAGTAGTGCATGGGGACGCCCTCGATGACGACTCGGACATGGAGCAGCAGCGAGCCGAAAGAGGCGTGGTCGTGCTCGTGCTAGGAGGCGACGTTGAAGACGGCTCCGTCGACCCAGATGGAGGCCCGACGCAGTGCATTGACCTGTTGTGCCGGCTGGGTGAAGATCACCAGGTAGTGCTCCGGGTGGTGCGCCGTGACGCGCAGCGAGTGCTCGGGCACTGCGAGCTGCGCCTCCAGGGCCCTTCCCACCGCCATGGGGGACGAGGCGTTGATGCCGTCGGCTGCAGACAGGGTGACGGCGTGGCTTCTGAGGAAGAAAATGGCCTGGTCTACTGCCGGCGAGGGAAAGGCCACCGAGCGGCTGTCCCTAGGCCGCCTCGCAGGGTCGATGTGGTGCAGCATTGCAGGCCTCAGCGGCGGCATGTGAGAAGCGACCGGGGGCGGAGGGAAGCAGACGCGCACTTGTAGCGGCTGGCCAGGAGCGGGCGGGCCTAGCCGGCAGCGAGCCGAGACCGGCGCCCCTGGTGGGAGGTGGCGACGAGGGCAACTCCTAGCTATGTGGCCAGCTCTTCTGCAGAGAACGCAGTGTATCGGGTCTCTGCACTCTGCCCTGCGGTGCTTGCTATTGAGGCACCGAAAACACCTTCCTCTGAACTGGCTTAAGAAGGCGGACGGCGCTGCAGCTCTGCCCGAGAGGCGGTTTGGCCTATTATCCGCACGGCACTGCCCGGTGACCAACGGGTCTGACGAGGCGCCACTTCCCCTCCGGCGAACCACCTCTGACCATTGCCCAACCTTCCCCGAAATGGCAAGCGGAGGAGCGACGACTATGCACCTAAAGCGACGGGACGGCAAAGGCGCCGCAGCGACCGCGGGGTCCGAGCACGGCGCAGGAACGGCGGGCCCTGGGGAGTGCGGCATCGGCCGGACCGTCGGATGCAGGAGCGTAGAAGGGGGGGCCGCGCCAGGATCGGAGTGGAAAGGGGTTGAGCCTGCCTGCACCGAGGAGGAGCATTCACCCCGCAGCAGTATTCGCAGCGGCGCGGGGGGATCTCGCGGAGACTCAGAGGCCGGAGAAGCCGGAGGAGACGCGAGGCGACAGCGCCAGCAGGCGAGTGACCGGTGGATCTCGGCGAGCGTCTCGGGGCCATGAAGGCTGGTGGGTGGCCGCCGCGGCCGGAATGGCCCGCGGCGCGGATGGGAGTGGACGGGCTCCCTAGCTCATGCGAGGCAGAGAGGCGCGGCTCGTGTTGGTAATTTTGCAATCCGTGAGCTATTTTCTTCCTTCAAATCGTCACACGAGAGCTATTATGTCGAAAAACGTCGCACTGCTTCCAATTCAATGAAAAGATGTCGCATCTAAGCTATTGGCCCTCACGGGTGCGCATGCAGAGCGCGGAAGTACCTCTGATGGAAATCCATTGGTGGACCGATTGGATCACACGATTACATGTTTGAATTCGTTTGGTGAAATTCGATGCTAGATGACAACTGGTGATCCAGTGCACATTTGCGTAGTTATCAAAATGTACCATGTTTGTTCAATTCTCGTTAGAAATGGTTTTTAGTGCCGGGTGGGAGTTTGGTGCCTGCATACATAGATCGATGCAGCCAAGAAACAACTATATATATAGTATAGGCTCTCGAAAAGAACTTTTCTTTGCGGATCGAAAAGAACAATTAGCTAGAGACATTGAAGGGCGATGATGGCCATGGCCTGCTGATCAAACCAAGGCACTAGAGTTAACTCTGGTGACGTGACAAGCTGAGGAAGCAACGAAAACTACATAGTGGAAGCTGTCTACATAGTTGTATATATAGGATACTAGTCTGCTGCTGGCTTTATTTGACCGCTTTTGCCTGCAGTGAATTGGCATTCTTCTCTTCTCCAGCACAACGTCCTGCAAGCCCCGGCATTTAATTTGCCTCACATGATCCATCTAACTTGAAGGTAAATTAATCTCTCCAAGCTGACGAGGAGCTTCAGTTTTTTACCTATCTACTCCCTCCGTTTCTAAATATAGACATATTTTAAAATATAGATTCATTCATTTTGCTTCGTATATAGTCTACAATGAAATTTTTAAAAGGTCTTATATTTAGGGAAAATTATACTGTGAAATTGTAGGAAAGGAGTGCTTTCAAAGTTCAAACGGATGAACGGTACTGCAAGGTGGCTACAATCTATATGTAGGATAGATTGGTATCTAGCCCTTATACTTCCTCCATTCACTTATACAAGGCCACTATAAAAAATACATTTTGCATCTATATAAGGCCACCAACAGTAATCGAGGTAACATTAATGATGTTTCTTCATACTAGCAATTTGTTTAATAATTGCATGCATGTATTCATAATGACACTTAGCTACTTTCTTCTCACTCATTCGTTGCATGCATGTAGCGTATTAATGATTCCGGTTAACGAAAAGAAAACTTGACTTTTCAAGCGGTCATTAAATTTTGCCTTGGTATCTGTAATATGAGTTTGTGGCCTTGTATAAGGGAATGGAGGGAGTATGAGGGTGCTTGGATCCATAGGACTAAAACTAGTCTGACTAAAAATAGTCTCTTTGAGAGGCTAAAGTTCCAATCACCCCTGACTAAAGTGGGACTAAAACTAGTCTAGAGACTAAAATCTTTTAGTCACATGAACCCCTACTAAAATGTGCATTAGTCCTCTCTCTCCTCATTTAACTCCTCATGCAAGTTCTGGATTGGAGGGTTTGGAGGATAATAAATGTTCATTAACTTGATTTTAGTCTCTTTAGTACTTGGATCCAAGCATGGGTGAGGCTAGCAAGTTTTAGTCTCACTACTTTTAGTCATGGGACTAAAACGTATCCAAGCACCCTCTATATGTTTCTCGTATTAGTCTTCTTCTTCACTCTAATTAATGAACGTTCTAGCTAGCTTGGTGCAAAAGCCAGAAGAGCAATACATTTTTACTTTTCAACAAAAAAATAGAACATGCTAACAGTCTAACTCATAAGTTATGACCTATATACTGCAGGAGCATAGTAACTAACTAGAGATATCTAGTGAAAACAAAGAGTGGGCCATCCCTAGCTAGCTAGATGGCAACCCGAATAATGATGAGCGCTTCGACTGGCGCCATGAATGCCCTACTCGGTAAGCTGGGCATCCTCATGGGGGAGGAATTCTATAAGTTGAAGAACCTACGAAAGGAGGTGAAGTTCATTCGTGACGAGCTCTGCAGCATGAAGGATATTCTCGAGATACTCATAGATGCGGATGAGCTGGATGCACAGACCAAGAGTTGGAGAGACATACTGAGGGAGATGTCCTATGACATTGAAGATATAATTGATGACTTTATGCATCATATTGGGGAGAAAATTAAAAATCGTTGGTTTGCCCACAGGGCGGCTAGACTTCTCAAGAAGTTGAGAGCTCGCTATCAGATTGCCAATCGGATTAAGGAGATCAAGGCACTTGTGCTTGAGACAAGTGCACGACGCCAGAGGTACAAATTTGATATCCCCTCTCCAAGAGATGTGTCTATTGACCCACGACTTGCCACACTTTATGAAAACGCAGCTATCCTTGTTGGTGTCGAAGGGCCAATGAATGAGCTTGTTAGTTGGGTAAATGACAAGGACAAGCAGTTGAAGGTAGCATCAATTGTAGGATTTGGAGGTCTGGGAAAAACCACACTTGCCAATGAGGTATACCGTGGTCTAAAGGGTGATTTCAATTGTGGTGCATTTGTCCCAGCGTCACAAAAACCGGATATTCCAAAACTTATTCGCAGTTTGCTATCCGAACTTGGGAGTGAACCATCTTTTCATGCCTGTGATTTAAATATTCTTCTCAACACACTCAGGCAATATCTACAACATAAGAGGTACCTATTTTCTTTCTATATAGTTGATTGTGTCTGTCTTTCTTGAAAATACATATTGTATTTTCCCTGTCGAAGACAAATAGAAAGCATTTCTACAAATGATTAGATATTCCTACAAAGAATAGCTAAAAATCAGTAATTATATGCATTTAAATATCAAAATATAGTAATTTTTTCTGTGCTCACAATTTTATTACTACTCAATCCGTTACACTACAACCATTCCAACTCTTAGTTTCGAAATTAACATCTGGCACAAAAATGAAATGTGTAGTTAGTGAGCTTACTGTCCAGTTCTCATTCTGCCATGCACAAATGTTGCGGTGATCAAGTGGATGTGGTCTATCATTTAATACGAGTATGCCTTCTGATTAACCTTTTATTAGATTTAATATATATTTTTGTCCTATTTTGAAAAAGAAACAAAGAGAGTATTCGGGATAATTATGCTATTTCATTAACACTGTGATGAACTATTTGGTAGGTACTTTATCATAATTGATGATATATGGGATGTACCGGCATGGCATGCCATTAAATGTGCTTTCCCAAAAAATGATCTTGGCAGTAGAATAATAACAACAACAAGAATTCAGAGTGTGGCTAAGGCATGTTGCTTGCATCATTGTGATTACATTTTAAACATGAAGCCCCTTGGCAATGAAGACTCGAGGAGATTGTTTCTTAGTAGGGTATTTGGCTCGGAAGAATCTTGCCCTCACCATCTGAAGGATGTTTCGGTTGAAATTCTGCAAAAATGTGGTGGTTTGCCTCTCGCACTCATTAGCATATCTAGCATGCTAGCAAGTGAACGTTCTGAGCAAAAGGAAAGGTGGGAGCATATACGGGATTCTTTGGGCTCGGGAACAGATCTCACTTTGGAAGGAATGAGACAAATCTTAAATCTCAGCTACAGAGACCTTCCTCCTCATCTCAAGACATGTTTGTTGTATCTTGGTATGTATCCGGAGGACTACACAATAGAGAGGTCTAATTTAGAACGCCAATGGATGGCTGAGGGTTTTATCAGTACAGAAAATGTGGAAGACATGGAGAAGACGGCAAGAAATTATTTCAATGAGATTGTTAATAGGAACCTTATTCAACCCATAGAATTTGACAATAGAGGGTCAGTGACACGATGCAGAGTACATGATATGATGCTTGATCTTATCTTGCTTAAGGCTGCAGAAGAGAATTTTTTCACTATAGTTGATGACCCACAAGCCAAAGTGAAGATGGATTACAAGGCTCGTCGGCTATCTATCCGCTTGAATGGTGTAAGTAATGGTCAAGCAATATTACCTAACAACATTAATGTGTCACAGGTTCGGTCAGTTATGTTCTTTGGGAGCTCTCAAAATACACCTTCTCTATCACAGTTCAAGTTCCTCCGAGTTATTTTTATCGATCTTGATTGTGCTGCAGTTGACCTCACTGGATTGTGTAATCTATATCAGTTGAGGTATTTATCGATTAGTTACTTTTGTTCATACCAGCTACCGAAACAAATTAGTGGGCTAAAACAGTTGCAAACACTTGATCTGGTCAGCTGTTCTAGTGTTCCATCAGATATAGTTTATTTACCTGGCTTGGTGCATTTGAATGTTGATACATGGCTGCCAACTGGAATTGACAACATGAAATCCCTACGACATCTATCTAGATTTGGTATTCTGGTGAACTACCTAGATAATGTCAGAGGCCTTGGAGAGCTGACCAATCTTAGATACCTAATTATCTCATGTGACGTTCATTGTGACGATATGAAGGAAGTTCGCATGGATGCTCTACGCTCTTCTTTGGAAAAACTATGTAGCCTCGAGTTCCTTTTTGTCAGTCTCACAGGCTGCATAGACAGCTTGGTGCCCTTATCTCCTCCCCCTACTCCATACCGCCTTGAGAAACTCACTGTGTCATCAAATTGCTGGTTTTCCATGGTCCCTGGCTGGATGGGAGAACTCCGTAACCTGGTCGAGCTACAATTCACCGTTGATGAGCTGCTATGTGATGGTGTTGGTATCCTTGCAAAGCTTCCCGTCCTTGCTGATCTTAGGATAAAAATACGACGATCTATGAGGGAAAAGGTGATCATCTATGGCAAAGGGGCATTCCCTGCTATAAAGCGTTTTGAGCTTCGAATAAACAGTGCTTCGTACCTGATCTTCCTGGCTGGTGCAATGCCCAAACTCCAGCGACTCAAGCTAATGTTCAATGCCGATGGATCGGAGCAGAATGGATCCGCACCTGTTGGCACTGAGCACTTGTTAGCACTTGAAGAATTGTCTGCAGAAATCGGCTGCTACTGTTTCACAGAATCCGAGGAGATATTCGCGGAGTTTGCCTTGATGAATGCTATGAACATGCATCCAAGCCATCCTCATGTTGGAATAAGGTTGTTGGATTACAAATTGGTATTTTTTGGCGAATAATTTTTCTTCAATTCCGCATCAAGCAGCTGGTACGTGTTTAAATTTTCTCACCACTCTCCCAGTCTCGATATCTATTTCATACAACTGCACCATGTAAATTTCCTCTTGTTGGCCATGCATTTATTGGTTTGCTAGTAGCTTTTCTAGAAGGTTTTGCTAGTACCTGAGAACTTTTCATTGTTCTAGCAACTAGCAAGGCTTATGTATATGTAGAAATACCAAGCTTCTCTATATTGTTAGCATGTGCACATTTTGAAGCTAGAAATGTTATTAATTTATCTATCAATAATGATGGTTTCCACCAACATTTCTATGTGAGTTAATTTGTCTTGCTATGAGTTTTTTCCTCTAGTGGGTGGAATTTAAATGGACCTATGATAAACTTCACATTCCACCTGGTTGAATGCTAATCATACAGTTCGCATTCCACATTCAAGTAGGATTTCTTTACTTTTTGTAGGGAACTGCCGCACAGTAAGAACAAAGCTACAAATGAACGCCCACAGCTGCCTATTTTTTACAAAATTGACGACCACAAAAATATTTCTGTTGTGTTTTAAGAAAATCAATATATTATCAGTTTGTCCATTCTTCTTCCGAAAACTATGTTATCAGTTATCATTAGATTAACGTGAGAGCTGAAAAACAACTATACTGAACTGTTTGGAGAGTGTTGACCATGGTTTTCATTTTCAGTGACATTTCAATGAAATTCATTGAATTTCATTAATTTCAGTAGACACTGAAATATTACGTTTCGGCCAAAATATTTCAGCAATTTCAGTAGTACACTGGAAATCAAATATTTTTCAAAATTTTCAAATATTTATTTAAATTCAAGTGAATATTTCGGTCGTTTGGCCGAAATGCAAACTGAAATTACTGAATTTCACTGAATTTCAGTGATTTCGGTTGGTGCTGAAATTTTTTCTGAACTGAAATTCAAAACCATGGTGTTGACAACTCTCATTGATATTGGTTTATAGGAAATGGAGTGGAGGACGACATGAGAATATATACGGCAGGTGGATACAAATGGGTTGATTGCCTTTCCCCGGTTGGAAGATTGAGCCGCTTCTGTTGTTAATCTGTTATTTGTTTCACTGAACATCATGGTTCTGTTATGCCGTGTAATAAGGCTGAACTATATGGGCTTGAGTTTGTACTGATAGTGCCTCTTACTACTGAGCCCAGCCCCTGAATTTTTGTTATTATTTTTTTATGACTTGTATCAAACTAAATATGTTTCATGAATATTCATGAAAAGACTTGAAGACAATTGTGATGTTGCTTTGTTGTGAATGGTTGAATGCTAAACAAGTTATATTGAGCCATAGGGCACGGCTGTTGGTGCCTTGGTCACCATGGCTGGGTAGTTAGTAAATATTTACTTTATCTCTATCTCCCCAAACAACCTCCTGTAATATCTCTTCCCTTCGCTTGGTTTGTCAACCGAAGCCCTGTACAACACCATCGATCAATATAAGTAACGTGGGTCTCCATATTGGCGATTAAGACGCTTCAACCCATTCCTTTACATGGTATACAGAGCTAGCTCTTCCATTACATCTAACTTTACCGAAACCCTTAGCCCACCATGTCGTCTTCTACCATGGTCATCTTTGCTGGCCTCAACAACAACACATCCGAGCCCCTCTCCCGCACAGACTATGTCCTATGACACGCAAAAGCCCGATCTCAGATCATGGGTGCCGGCTTGCATGGATATTTAGACAAAACCATTGAAGAGCCATCCAAAACAATCACTACCAAAACCACAGATGGCAAAGATCAGATCATTGACAATCCAGCCTATACACCCTGGTTGATTCAAGATCTATCCTACCTCCTCCGAAACCTATCAAAAGAAGTTCTAGTTCAGGTCACATCTTTGGAGAAGTCGCATGTGATATGGGATGCACTCTGGAACATGTTTTCTCTTGTGTCTCTGTCGGGTGTGAACAACATACGCACCGCTCTCACCAACGCCCAGAAGGTATCGCAGTCGGCCTCGGCCTACTTCGGTCACATGCGGTCACTTGCTGACGAGCTCGCGGTGGCGGGCAAACCGATCACACTGGTGGAAAAACAGGCTTCCGTCCAGCCCCATAAGTCGCGAAGCTGTAGGAACCGCGACTAATGGGACCTTTAGTCGCGGTTCTGGAGGTGAACCGCGACCAAAGGCCTGGGCCCAGGGCGCTCGGTGGCCAGCTGGTGCACGTGAGGGGCTTTAGTCGCGGTTGGCCAGGACAACCGCGACTAAAGGCCTTCGGGCACCTTTAGTCACGGTTTGCCAGGCCAACCGCAACTAAAGCCCCTCCCCTATATATACCCATCCAGCAGCCAACACTTAGCCATTTAGAGCCATTCTCTTCACACTTAGGGTTTAGGTTTGCTTTTGGTTCCTCTTATGCACATAAGGTGTTTGATGAAATGCCCCAAGAGCATGAAACAAACATGACATGAAGTGTTGGAGCCACACTCCTCGATCGCGGTTAGCAACTTGATGAACCTTTGATGTGTCATTGATAAAATATGCATGTGTGTAGTTCATTGTTTAATTTATATTGTTTGTAGCTAGTTAGTTTAACAAATGCATGATGGTTAATTATATATTTTATATTATAATAATGCAGATGAATCGGCAATGGATGTACGTTAACCGACTCTCCGGCGAGTTCACTACGGGTTTGAAAGATTTCCTCGTAGTGGCTAATGCGAACAAGCGGGGGGGTTTTGTTATGTGTCCATGTGTTAACTGTAAGAATCAGAAGGGTTACTCTTCCTCAAGAGATGTTCACATGCATCTGCTTCGGCACGGTTTCATGCCAAGCTATAATTGTTGGACCAAGCATGGAGAAAGAGGGGTTATAATGGAAGAAGATGAAGAAGGGGATGATTTCATCGATGAAAGCTATCTTGCTCATTTCGGTGATACTTTCATGGAGGATGCTGAAGGTGAAGGGGAAGGTGAAGAAGAGGCACGTGATGATCCCGTTGATGATCTTGGTCGGACCATTGCTGATGCACGGAGACGCTGCGAAACTGAAAAGGAGAGGGAGAATTTGGATCGCATGTTAGAGGATCACAGAAAGGCGCTGTACCCCGGATGCGATGATGGTCTGAAAAAGCTGGGCTGCACACTGGATTTGCTGAAATGGAAGGCAGAGGCAGGTGTAGCTGACTCGGCATTTGAAAACTTGCTGAAAATGTTGAAGAATATGTTTCCAAAGGATAACGAGTTGCCCACCAGTACGTACGAAGCAAAGAAGGTTGTCTGCCCTCTAGGTTTAGAGGTTCTGAAGATACATGCATGCATCAACGACTGCATCCTCTACCGCGGTGAATACGAGAATTTGAATGAATGCCCGGTATGCACTGCATTGCGTTATAAGATCAGAGGCGATGACCCTGGTGACGATGTTGAGGGCCAGAAACCCAGGAAGAGGGTTCCCGCCAAGGTGATGTGGTATGCTCCTATAATACCACGGTTGAAACGTCTGTTCAGGAACAAAGAGCATGCCAAGTTGTTGCGATGGCACAAAGAGGACCGTAAGTCGGACGGGGAGTTGAGACACACCGCAGATGGAACGCAATGGAGAAAGATCGACAGATGGTTCAAAGATTTTGCAGCTGACGCAAGGAACATAAGATTTGCTCTAAGTACGGATGGCATGAATCCTTTTGGCGAGCAGAGCTCCAGCCATAGCACCTGGCCCGTGACTCTATGCATCTACAACCTTCCTTCTTGGTTGTGCATGAAGCGGAAGTTCATTATGATGCCAGTGCTCATCCAAGGTCCGAAGCAACCCGGCAACGACATCGATGTGTACCTAAGGCCATTAGTTGATGAACTTTTACAGCTGTGGGGTGGTGTCCGTGTGTGGGATGAGCACAAACAAGAGGAATTTGACCTACGAGCGTTGCTTTTCGTAACCATCAACGATTGGCCTGCTCTTAGTAACCTTTCGGGACTGTCAAATAAGGGATACAATGCATGCACGCACTGCTTACATGAGACTGAAAGTGTACATTTGCCAAATTGTAAGAAGAACGTGTACCTTGGGCATCGTCGATTTCTTTCGAAAATTCATCCAGTAAGAAAGAAAGGCAAGCATTACAACGGCAAGGCAGATCACCGGCCGAAGCCTGCGGAACGCACTGGTGCTGAGGTATTTGATATGGTCAAGGATTTGAAAGTCATCTTTGGAAAGGGTCCTGGCGGACAATCAGTTCCGAAGGGAGCTGACGGGCACGCAGCCATATGGAAGAAGAAATCTATATTCTGGGAGCTAGAATATTGGAAAGTCCTAGATGTCCGCTCTGCAATCGACGTGATGCACGTTACGAAGAATATTTGCGTGAACCTCCTAAGCTTCTTGGGCGTGTATGGGAAGACAAATGATACAAAGGAAGCACGGCAGGACCAGCAACGTTTGAAAGACCCTGATGACCGGCATCCGGAATGGTTTCAAGGTCGTGCCAGCTACGCTCTGACCAAAGAAGAGAAGGTCATCTTTTTTGAATGCCTGAGCAGTATGAAGGTCCCGTCTGGATTCTCGTCCAATATAAAGGGAATAATAAACATGGCGGAGAAAAAGTTCCAAAACCTGAAGTCTCACGACTGCCACGTGATTATGACGCAATTGCTTCCGATTGCTTTGAGGGGGCTCCTGCCGGAAAATGTTCGAGTAGCCATTGTGAAGCTATGTGCATTCCTCAATGCAATCTCTCAGAAGGTAATCAATCCAGAAGTTCTACCACGGTTACAGAACGATGTGATCCAATGTCTTGTCAGTTTCGAGTTGGTGTTCCCGCCATCCTTCTTCAATATTATGACGCACCTCCTGGTTCACCTAGTCGAAGAGATTTTCGTTCTCGGTCCTGTATTTCTACACAATATGTTCCCCTTCGAGAGGTTCATGGGAGTATTAAAGAAATATGTTCGTAACCGTGCTAGGCCAGAAGGAAGCATCGCCAAGGGCTATGGAAATGAGGAGGTAATTGAGTTTTGTGTTGACTTTGTTCCTGACCTTAAGCCGATTGGTCTTCCTCGATCGCGGCACGAGGGGAGACTAAGTGGAAAAGGCACGATCGGAAGGAAATCAACGATATGTATGGACGGCCATTCTCTGACTGAAGCACACCACAGTGTACTGACCAATTCCAGCTTGGTGGCTCCGTACTTTGAGAAACACAAGAATATTTTACGCTCTGACAACCCGGGGAAGCCTGAATCCTGGATTAGGAAGGCCCACATGGAGACTTTCGGCAGTTGGTTGAGAAAACATTTAATGAATGACAATGATGTTGTAGATCAGCTGTACATGTTGGCCAAGACACCATCTTCGACTATAACGACTTTCCAAGGGTACGAGATAAATGGGAATACATTTTACACGATCGCCCAAGATAAAAAGAGCACCAACCAAAACAGTGGTGTCCGCTTTGATGCAGCAACCGAGAATGGGCAAGAGGTCACATATTATGGTTACATAGAGGAGATATGGGAACTTGACTATGGACCCTCCTTTAAGGTCCCTTTGTTCCGGTGCAAATGGTTCAAGCTAACAGGAGGTGGGGTAAAGGTGGACCAGCAATACGGAATGACAATGGTGGATTTCAACAATCTTGGTTACCTTGACGAACCATTCGTCCTAGCGAAAGATGTCGCTCAGGTTTTCTATGTGAAGGACATGAGTAGCAAACCGAGGAAACGGAAAGATAAGAAAACGATCAGTACATCATGCGATGATCCAAAGCGCCACATTGTTCTTTCAGGGAAAAGAAACATCGTGGGAGTGGAGGACAAGACAGACATGTCAGAAGATTATAATATGTTTGCTGAAATTCCGCCCTTCAAAGTGAACACCGACCCAAGCATTAAGTTAAATGATGAGGATGCTCCATGGATACGGCACAATCGTAAGCAAGCAGGGACACAAGGGAAGAAATGATGTGTAATAATTTATTGTACCAAACTTTGTTGAATGGATCATGTGAATTATATTACCCGTGATGTGTTTGGTGTCCATTTTCGAATGATTCGAGATACCACTGATGATACATGAAATTTGGAGTGATTTAGTCATACTCCTGCCTAGGCGTATAATATGCATACTCGTAGTCTTCATAGCCGCCGTCGTCGTTGTACTGGTAGTCGTCGCCTTCTAAGTTGCCGCCGTCGTCGTCGCTGCTATCGTCGCTGTCGTCGGGCGGCGCTCGTGGCTCGAACTGAGGGTAGCGCAGGCGGGGGATATCGCCGGCCGTGATGTAGTCCATGACGCTCTGCAGAGTCCGGCCGTACCACCATAGCCGACGGCCGGCCTCGTGGAAGTTCCCAGGAGGCAGACCGTCCTCCTCATACCTGGCGAGCGCCCTCTCACGCCGATTGATGAAGAAGGCGTCCCAAGTATGCTGGTTATCGGGATGCCAGCGGGGATTCATCCGCTGCTCCGGCGTGAGGTCGAGGTAGTAGTGGTTCGTGATGGCCGCCCGGCGCGCAGTACCCTGAGGGACGGGAGGGACGGGCACGCCGCCGGCGCTTAGGCTCCAGCCGGTGGGGACGCGGTAGCCCGGTGGACAAGGGTAGTTCGAGGCGCAAAGCTCCTCCACCTGCTGGTAGGTTAGAGTGGGTGCGGTGGAAGCCATGAGAGAGTGATGAGAGATTGTAGAGATGTGATAATGCTGGCCAAGCCGGGCTACATATATGTAGTGAGAAATGGCGGGAAAAATGGGAGTGGGAAGACAGGAGGCGGGAAGAAAGTGGCGGGAAGAAAGAGGCGGGAAGACAGGGAAGAAATGGCGGATTTTTCTGTCCCGTTTTAGGCAGATTCAATGTATTGTCTCTATGCATATTTTTCCTACGAAAATATGCTTAGAAAACAGAAAATAAAATGTTTGAAGTTTCTATAAAAGCAATGATGATTTTTCTGAAAAGAAAAAGATAAAAGGTTCTGAAAATAAAAGAAGATTTGGGGGGGGGGGCCTTTAGTCGCGGTTGGTCTGGCAAACCGCGACTAAAGGTTACCCTTTAGTCGCGGGTCGCCTCCCCAACCGCGACTAAAGGGGGGGGGGCGCGGGAACGCAAAAAACCCGCCAAAAACCCTTTAGTCGCGGTTGGGGAGGCGACCCGCGACTAAAGGGTACCTTTAGTCGCGGGTCTCGTCCCCAGCCGCGACTAAAGGGGGGGCTATAAATACAAGTGCGGGTCGCCTCCCCTGCCGCCGTCTTCTCCATCTCTCTCGTCTTCTCCGATTCCAACCGTCGCGCGCGCGCCGAAGGTCTGCCGCCGCCGTCGCCCTCGCCCTCGTCGACGCCGCCCACCGTCGCCCTCGCCGTCGTCGCCGCCCGCCGTCGCCCTCGCCCGCGACTAAAGGGTTCACCCCTATCCTTTCATCTTTCCCGCGCCGCGCCCGCCTTCCTCGCTTCCTGTCGCCGCCTTCCTCGCTTCCTCCGCTCGAAGCATTGCGCTCGTCGCTGCGCTCATAGCCGCCCTCGTCCCCGCGCCCATCGATGCCGACAGGGCTCGCAGAAAAAGAACGTCTTGGAAGAACGTCTTGGAAGAACGTCTTGGAAGAAAAAGAACGTCTTGGAAGAACGTCTTGGAAGAACGTCTTGGAAGAAAAAGAACGTCTTGGAAGAACGTCTTGGAAGAAAAAGAACGTCTTGGAAGAACGTCTTGGAAGAAAAAGAACGTCTTGGAAGAACGTCTTGGAAGAACGTCTTGGAAGAAAAAGAACGTCTTGGAAGAACGTCTTGGAAGAAAAAGAACAGAGACTATCTATTTAAAAGTTTCATCGAATATAAAAAGTTTCATCGAATATGAAAAAGAACAGAGACTATCAAATATGAAAAAGTTTCATCGAATATAAAAAAGATCATCGAGTTAAAAAATCATCAATTTAAATAATTAATCAATCTAAATTGAAAAAAATTAGCGAATTTGGAAAAGTTCACCATTTTTGGTTGAGTTTAAGACTATCTATTTTGGTTGAGTTATTGCAGGACATGATTTTGGGAATGTATCAATTATCTTTTAGATTATTTCAAGTTACTTTATTTGTGTAGTTTAAATTATGTGTGGGATCAATTGTGAGTATCAAAAAATCAACAGAAAACCAAGAAGAGAGGGAGTCATGGGACGAAAAAACAAAGGGAGTAGGAGAGGCAACGGAACCAACTCCTCTTTTAATAATGAGATACTTACGAAAAAGATAGTCTAGTTTTTTTAACTACAATTATTTAGGAACAAAGAAAGTATTTTCTTTTATGATTAAAAACTAGCAAATGAACCAGCGAATCGGCGGTCGGCCAGTGCAAAGCTGAAGCAGCAGGGTCACGGTCAAAAACTCTAGTTAAAACTTTTTCATGTGTCGGATATTCAGCCACAGCTGTCGGGAAGACTATGCAAGAACAAAGAAAAAGAAATAAAGAAAGGGAGGTCATCACTTCATCTTGAGAATAGAAGACGTCGGGAAGAAAACGCTCAGTTGATGCGACCGCTAGCTCTACCGCGACACCCTCTCCCACCCCTTCCTCGCCCCCTCCTTTTGCCACCGCCCTTTCGCCACCGCCACCGCCACCGCCCCCCTTCTTCACTTAATTAATTTGTTTTTACTACATGTTTTCAGGACTGACATAATGGCGGACGTTAGAGCTGACCCGATTATGGACAACTATGATCCGGACGGTGAAGCACATATGTTCGGCATCATAAACGGCGATATTCTATATGTGCCGACCGGAGAAGAAGAAGATGATATCTCTTCTTATCTGAACCTTGACGGTGAAGATGAAGGGCGCCGTCAGCAAGATGATGCCGAACAAACGTCGATAAACGACGATCTTCAAATGGAAGTAGCAACCACCTCCGGCGCCGAGGTATATATATACATTGAGCCTGTGGTGATACAAACTAACTGATTTGAATAAATATGTGTGTACTAACGCGCGCGACTCTCTTTCTTATTTTAGCCCTCGGCCGGATCGTCGAAACAATCGAGTACGTCGTCAAAGCGTGGCGCAACCAAGACGATGAAACAAGGAGAAACATGCACCATCGAGGTTGTCGACAGTGCAACCGGCAGGCCGCTGGAGCCCCGCAAGAACGCCACCAAGTTTGTCAGCCAATGCGGAGCCGTTGTTAGAGACAACGTCTCGATCACCGTCCAGGAGTGGAATGAGCCAAAGAAGGCACGAATTGCTGCAGGTTTCACTTTTGTCGATAAGAGAACAAAAAAGATTGCTTCAAGAAGCTTATGGAACATTTCGTTCTACCTCCGGAATACAACAAATTCGATGAGGAGGGTAACAAGATTGAGGAAAACAAGGAGAGGAGGAGGCTAGTCAAACAGTTCGCTCTTCATAAGATGGCCGACGCATTCCGGAAATTCAAGAAAAATCTAGCCCATGACTTTGTCAAGCAGAACAAGACTCCGGATTTCAAAGGACAATATGAGAAACTGAAACATGATTGGCCAGAATTTGTGAAGCAAAAGAAATCGGAGCAGTTCATTCAAATATCGAAAAAAAATAAGGAAAATGCGGCTAAGAAGGAGTACAATCATATTATGGGGCCAGGAGGGTATCGCATTTTGTTGCCTAGGTTGGAGAAGATGGAGAACGAGCTGAGGGCGCGAGGAATCCGTCCAGGTACGGAGGGATGGGACCCAAGGGCCAAAAGCTGGTGGTACGGGCATGGGGGAACGCTGAACCCGGAGACAGGGGAGTGTGTTTACCGGGGCAAATTAATTAAACCCACCCAAGCCCTTATTGACGCAATGAGGGATGCTCAAGAGGGGAAGATCAAGTTCAACAGAGAGAACGACGCGCTGACAAAAGCCCTCGGGAATCCTGAACACGGAGGACGTGTACGAGGCATGGGGCACATTCCGTGGAAAATAGGGTTCCCCCAGAACGATGACCCGTACGGTTACAGAAGCCGTAAGAGAAAGATGGATCGGGAAGCAGATGTTGTGGCGCGGTTGGCATCGGAAATGGATGTGATGAAGAAAACCATGAGTGTACTAGTAGCCGAAAGAGATGCAGCTCGGGTGCAGCATGAAGATCATCCAGCGGATCTCGAAAGCCAGCAGCGGAGAAGCAGCGTGGCTTCCACGGAGGCCCCACCGGCTGGTGCAGATGCACCGACGATCGAAATTAATGCACCGGAGCCTCTGGTGGTCGAAATTACTGCACCGGAGCCTCTGGTGGTCGAAATTACTGCACCGGAGCCTCCTCGCTACCCCGTGGACGATATAAAGGAGATGAAAGAATGTCATCTGTATTATCCTATCGGGAACATGTCCATGAAGGTAGCCATCGGCAGTGCTTTACCATGTTTACCTGGAGCACTCCACCACAACAACCCCATTCAAGATGGCTATGCTCGTGTCACGGTGGAGGACATAGTCCAAGGGTTTGAGGACCTGGAGATTGACATTGCTACACCTGAAGGGGAGAAAAGACTTGGAGATGTCAAGCGCCATTTCATTCTATGGCAAAAGAAGTTTATCAAGTTTCCAGGCGAGGCGCCAAGGACAACAAGTCCACCCCCCTACGGTGGTGGTGGTGGCGGTGGCGGTGGTGGTGGTGGTGGTGGTGGTGGCGGTTCACCTATACCTCCGTCACGTCAGCCGACGCCCCCCAGTCCACAACGTCCGGCGGGTGATCAGACGCCGCCCCCCAGTCCTCGTCCGGCGGGTGATCAGACGCCGCCCCCCAATCCACCTCCGGCAAAGAAGCAGAAGCAGAAGCAGTCCTGGATTATTAACCCGGACCCTTATGTACCTAAGACCACAAAGGTACCGGAGCCATCACTGAAGCCTCTCCCCACAAGGCCTTGGGAACGTAGTGCCGAGGAAGTCGACGCGGCCGCGGCTGCTGATTTGGAGAAATGGAAGGCGGACTGCAAGAAGAAAAGAGAGCCCGAGCCCAAGCCAGTATTTTCTGATGAGCAAAAGAAGTGGGCTAAGTCATTTTTGAGCACACCGTCCCAAGCCGCGAAGAATCTGCCTGACGACTATGCACGTGAACTTCGCAGGCAGGCACTCATGTTCAAGGAGAACAAAGAGCGGGAGAAGGCCGAAAGTAAAAAAAGCGGGAAACAAGTTGCCCAGCTCGGGGAACAAAGTAAACAATCGATTGCCCCGCTTATAGTGGAAGCCGCCGGTCCGGATGCCCCCGAGATCATACAAGCTGCGGCAGCACAGGGATTGACTGCAACGAGTGCCAGAGAACAAGCGGCCAACTTAGGTATTACTCTTCGTGAACTGTTAGGCCTTGATGAGGCGCCAGTGAAGGAGGTAGTAATTACATATGTCAAGAATGGGCCTCTCGTCGAGCCTGCGCAGGAAAAGGATCTACCTCCACAAATGAAAGGTCTGCTGAAATGGTACAAGGGTTACATAAAAAATAAAAACGCCAAAGATTATATTTATGCGGAAGTTAGACATGAGCATCACTTCAAACATTACTATGTACAAATTGAACTGAGTGAATTGTTCCAGCTTTTCAATCTGCGCGATCTCGACAAATCTATCATCAGTTGCTACGTTCTGTAAGTGATTTATTTCTACCCCATCTCGTTCATATTGCCTGCACTATATATATGTCCTAACTATATTGTTGTGTCCGCTATTATACATGCAGAATGAAGATTAAGGAATGCAGAGTAAGGAACATCCATGATGTTGGGTTCATTGACCCACACATCGTTAATGGACATGTGTTGGAGCATCACCCCGCCGACATGGAGGCAGACCTGTGGCAGTTTCTTACAAAGCAGGAACTCAAAAGTGATATTCTATTTCCTTACCATTTTGGGTGAGTGTTTCTGTCTTGAGCACATTCTCTTTTGTTTACTCCATGCATGGTATGTGGCCGGCTAATCGATGAGTTATGCATGACGTACTGTGCATGTATCGTGTCCGCAGGTTCCACTGGATTCTGCTAGTAATTAAAGTTAACACCTCAGAATGTCTCGTCCACGACTCTCTGAATATGGATCCAAAGCTTTGGGGCGGCATGAGAAGAATGCTGCAGAAGTAATTATTTTCATTCATTTGCGCTCTATATCGATCGGCCTATTTCGTTCATTTCCTAATATCAAGTAACTAATAACTCTCTTGTTCATTTAATTTTCTTTGCCTCGTAGGGTTTGGAGACGGTTCGTAGATACAAAGGTCGGTGAATTCAAAAAAGAGCTAGAATTCAAAAGGTCAAAGCCTAAGAATGCTGGGGATATTCAGCCAGTGGGGACCAATCTATGTGGATACTATGTCTGTGAGATGATCCGGAGATACACCTCTGAGCGGGTTCCGAGTGATACCAATGCGGGGAGGAATAACCTCCGGATGATGCTTAGTCCAGAAGCTCGCTTCCGACCACTTCAAGAGGAACTAGCTGGATGGTTCAGCAGGGAAGTCCTCCATCCTAAAGGAGAACACCATTACGAGGACGTAGAACTTTATATGCATTAAATTATGTATGGAAACTTGTTCAAAATTGTATATGGTCATCCGATGATATTGAATATATATTGTATATTCCTCTTGAATTCTTTTTGGTTCTAATTTCAAATTTGTTTGAAATTGTACATTCATATGCATGTATGTAGTACCGTAGAATATATGAAATTCCTTCAAAATTAAAATAAAGCACAAAAGAAATAAAACAATACAAATTAAACAGAAAACAGGTTTAGGGGGGGGGGGCGCGCGCTAAAACCCTAAACCTGTGGCGGCCTTTAGTCGCGGTTGGCCAGAAGAACCGCGACTAAAGGTCCTCCGCCCCGACGGCCGCCTGGCGCCCACGTGGACGGGCCTTTAGTAGCGGTTCTTAAGAAACCGCGACTAAAGGTGGGGGGCTTTAGTCGCGCTTAGTTGGTCGCGGTTGCGCAACCGCGACTAATGGCAGTTGCGAACCGCGACCAAAGGCCTTTTTTCCACCAGTGTCAGCGAGACCGATCTCATCTCCTTCATCGCCGGAGGCCTTGACATGGAGTACCAACCGATCGTCTCCGCGCTGGACGTCCGCGCCGAATCGATCATCATCGATGCCCTCTTTTCCCTGATGGCTAACTTCAATCAAAGGGTTGAGATGTTCCACGGTAATGGCTCAGGTGCTTTCAAATCCTCTTCAAACATTGCATCTCATGGCAAACAGGGCGGTGGCAGAGGAGGATACCGAAACCAGAAAGGTAACAATGGTGCATCCCATGGCGACGGCGACGGCTACGGCGGCTATGGTGGTGGCGGCCCTGGTTGCAACGGCTACAATAACACCGGTGGTGGCGGTCACTCTGGTGGTTCTGGTGGCTATCACCAGAACAGAAACAACGGCGGGGGCGGCTATCATGGTGGTGGTAGGGGCGGCTACTATCACGTGGGTAACTCCAACACCAACAACCATCGGCGCCCACCTCCAACAACAACAGTGGACACAATTTCCAGGGCTATGAGGGCTATGAAGGGAAGTGTGAGATCTGTATAAAAACCATATTGCTAAAGATTGCGATTGATGTTTTGCCGATGATACCTCTCAAAAGAAAAAAAAATGCAGCTACAGCAGATGTATCATATGGTGTTGACATCAATTGGTACATGGACACTGGTGCCACAAACCATATCACCAGAGAGTTGGAGAAGTTAACAATGCATGAGAAGTATCGTGGTCATGATTAAGTCTACACCACGGCAAATGGTGCAGGAATGGAGATAAATCATATTGGTAATTCTTGTATAAAAACCCCACACAAAAATCTTGAGCTCAATGAAATCTTGCATGAATGTAATGTCTCTAAAACCTTGTTATCTATTCATCGCATTGCTCTTGATAACAATGCCTTTGTAGAGTTTCACCCCTTTTTTTTCTTTTTGATCAAGGATCGGGTCACGAAGAAAATTCTGCATAGAGGTGTTTGTGTGGAGGGTCTCTATGCTTTGCTTCCCAAGTACTGCTAATACAATAAACAAGCACATTTGTGCCATCAAGCTTTCTGCTGAAAGGTGACACAATCGATTAGGTCATCCATCGTTTGCAAATGTTCATCAAATTCTTAGTAAAAGTAAGCTCCCTATTGTGAAACTATTTGAGTTTGCAGGTTTCAAAGGAGACATAGGTTCAGAGATTCTAGGAAAGGGATCCCCACCCCACCCCCCCCCCCCCCACCCCCCCCCCCCCCCACCCCCCCGCCGCAAAGTTTAAGGTCGGCAATAGCAAAGCGTACATCATGAGAAATCGCTGACCTCTTCGCGCGAAAGCCGATGTTGTGGTGATCCAAATGGTTCGCAGGAGCAGCAGACGCACCGTCTCCCTGTGCGAGGTGGGCGCGAATTCATGCGGCTGGGCCTCCCAGATGGAGCGGCAGCTCATCCCACCCTCGATCCCGACGGCGCACCATAGGTGGGTGATGCGAAAACAGTCACAGAGCAGATGGTCCGTTATTTCAGAGGACTGGCAGCAAAACTCGCGCTCGTCTTCATGCAAGATATGTTTCTTGAGCATGTCTGTCTTTGAGTGGACGCGGTCTCGGGCCACCAGCCACCCGAACAGGCGCACCCGCGGGCGTCACGGCGGTCTGCCAGATAGACCCGTGAATGGGACAGTGTTCACTCGTGAAGGTAAGCAGTTTATATATTGAGGAGGAAACCGCTTTACCGTGTTAGACTTGATGAGGGAGCTGTCATCATGCACACCAGCCATTAGGGTGGATACGTAGCTGGGGAGCATGGTCAGCTCATGGGCGGCCATGGCCGAAAGGCGAGGAGTGAGATGGCCACTCATTCCATCCCAACACACCGAAGAAGCAGTGACATCGGCTTTAGAAGCATGGAAGAAAAGTGCAGGGAACCGCTCTTGATAACCCATAAGTATAGGGGATTGCAACAGTCTTCACGGGCAGTATTTCATCCTAATTTATTGATTCAACACAAGGGAAGTCAAAAAATATTTATTAGCTGTAACAGTTGAGTTGTCAATTCAACTTCACCTGTGATGTCTCTCTGTGACAAGAATTTAGTAGCACAACAAATGATAGTAGTAACAGTAATAGTGATAGCAGCAATTTTGGTAATAGTAGTAACAGTAGCAATTGAGTAGCAGGTGTGACAGTAGCAGCAACATTAGTAACTTAGCAATATTCAGTGTAAAGCATATGCACGTCAATCAATGATGGATAATTATTTAGATGACATTGATTATATAACAGTTACATACTAGAGAGACACAGAACTACCTTTAATTCATCAATACATTGTAGGCATGTATTCCGTATATAGTCATACGTGCTTGTGATAAGAACTTGGATGACATATTTTGTCCTACCCTCTCGTGGCGGCGGGGTCCTATTAGAAACTAAGGGATATTAATGCCTCCTTTTAATAGAGAACCAGCATTAACATATGGTGAATGCATGAACTCCTCAAACTACGGCAATCACTGGAAAGAATCACAATTATTGTCACCTTGGGGTATGCGGAACAAGACATGTAATAGGTAACTACAACTTGCAAGATAGGATCCAAATCACTCTCATATTCATGAAAACTAATAGGTTCAGATCTGAAGTCATGGCACTCCGGCCCAAGTGAAAAGCATTAAGCATAGAAAAGTCATAGTAACATCAATCTCACAACATAGTGGATACTAGGGATCAAGCGCTATCAAACTTAACTCGATTACATGATCAATCTCATCCAATCTCACCACCGTCCAGCAAGCCTACAAAGGAATTACTCACTCCCGGTGGTGAGCATCATGGCGGTGTTGATGAAGAAGGGTTGGTGATGACGACGGCGATGAACCCACCTCTGCGGATCCCCAAACAAACTCCATGTCAGCCCTCCGGAGGAAGAACAGGAGGTGGCGGCGGCTTCGTCTTGTGAAATGCGATCAAAACCTCTCCCTGATTTTTATCTCCAAAGATGTTATTTTATAGGACTAGAATTAGGGTCGGAGAAGCCACGTGGGCCACACAAGCCATCAGTGCGCGACCTGGGGGAGGGTTGTGCCTTGTTGTCTTGTGGCCCCCTAGCAGCCTTTCTCAGGTAGGTCTTTGCTCCATAATTCCTTATAAATACTAGAAATAATTCACAAAAAGTTTCGTCCAATTCCGATAACTTCTATTTCTACACAAAAATAACACCAAGGTAGTTCTGCTGAAAACAGTGTCAGTCTGGGTTAGTTTCATTCAAATAATGCAAATTAGAGGTCAAAACCAGAGCAAAATTGTTTGGAAAAGTAGATACGTTGAAGACGTATCAACTCCACCAAGCTTAACCATTGCTTGTCCTCAAGCAATTCAGTTGATAAACTGAAAGTGATAAACAAAACTTTTACAAACTCTTTTGTTCTCGTCGTTATACATATGCTTACCTAGTGTTCAAGTTTTCAGCATAAATCATAAATAAACACATCCATGGTAATAAATTAAGCATCATATCCAATTATGGCAATACATAACCAACTAGCCAGTAATAATAAGATACCTCACATGCCAACAATTTGTCAAAACAGTCACGATATAATATGGCGACATGGTATCTTGCTAGCCCTTTCTAAGACTGCAAAACATAAATGCAGAGCACCTCTAAGATTCAAGTAGTAACTAAATATTATAATTTGGAATAGAAAAGATCCCAGTCATAGTCATATCTAACATTGCTAGAATCAATGCATAAGAATGACAATAGTGATCTTCAGTCTCGTGCTATAAGTAAGAAGGTGATGACTCAACATAAAAGTAAATAGATAGGTCATTCGCATAGGGAAGCATCGATTTGCAGAGGTGCAAGATCTCAAGTTTTTAAAAGCAGGACTGAAAATATAGTTTTGAGTGATGTTCTTTACTATCAATGTCACAACAGGGGTATTTAGTATCTTCCATTCTAAACTCATCATTGGTGTTTTCCAAACAGAATTGTAAAGTTTTTACTCCTAACCAGCATCCATACACAACCATGGCTAGCCGAATTCATGGGCTCCCTCCAACATATCAACTTCCCCATGGTGTTTTGTTTTAATTTGGTTTTGATTAAGCAAGGTTGGGCATCCTTGTTACCAATCTCTCTCGTGCCACTACAAGAAATAAGCTCGTTAACGACAAAAAATATTGACGGCGGTTTTATTGGTCATAGATCTATGACTAAAATCTACAAAAAGGTCACGAGGTGTCTAAGAGGGTCCAAACTGTAGAAATTTTTGACCATCTCTATCAAGAAGGTCATAATCCCATTGCCCAAAAAGGTCACTGGCATGTGTAGCTCTATTTATGTCCGCATCGTAGGTCCTCCATGACAAAATTAAGAAGGTCATAGGCTTAAACAGAGGTGACTGGGCAGAAAACTCAACAATTTCGCCTGTGTGTCTTGTATAGGTGTCGACAAGGCCACAAATGGAAAATGAATTTTACGTCCAAAGAAAATGAAAACTCCCTTTAGCAACATTGTTTTCCATTCCAAGATGCACCCTTGTGCAAAATTGTTTGACCGATTTCCTTCCGATTCCATCTGATTTCCTTCTGATTCGGCAGAAAACTCTTTAAATGGCAAAAATAGCTTTAGACGCCCGCCACGTGGCTCCAGAGTGTGACCCCCTTCATGAACGGCACCGTCGTCTTTACTTGAGGGTGGAAACAACCACACAATAGGTTACTTCTCATTCGTGGAAACATTTATGCCTTACATCAATGACATGCCGCACATCCACCCGATATTCATGTGTGGTAGCAGTCACGCGGGTTCACGTGGTCCTAGACGAGGCCGCCGGATCCTTCACTGATATGGATGCAGTTAGTACTTGCCCTCCTTCGTCGGTCAAGAGGGTAGAAAAATTAGAAGAAAAATAAAAAGAAGAACACAATTGCATGAGCTTGATTCCTATTGGTGGAAACATTTGTTCCACGGATCGATGACGTGGCGCATATCCATCCATCTATCCATCTAGCTCTCCGCCCCCACATCCCTCCATCCATTCATAGAGAAAAGGAAAAAAATAGGAGCCCACGAGAGGGAGAGATCCCACCTAACTCCAGCGTCATCCCCCCCCCCTCTGTCTCATAACCTCGCTCTTCTCTCTCCACGATCCCCTCTCCCTCGCCGCCGCCACCACCCACGCCGGCCTATTCTGGTGAGCTCCGACAACAGGAAGCTCTCCCTCGAGCTCCCCAAGCTCCACGTCTCCTTCCCCTTCGTCTAGAATCCGTGCTCCCGCCCTCCATTGTTCCCCGTGGCTAGCTAGGGTTTCGGCCGCCACCTCATCTCTGGCGACGGCGAGTCCAGCAGCCTACAGATCCGGCACCGGGCTATCCTAGGTTGGTACTTCCACTCATTCCTTGCACAGATTTCCCTCCCCACCTCACCTCACCATCTCGTCGTTTCGTTCCCTTTTCTACAGCATGGCATGGATGGGACGGCGACGGCAGCAGGAGGGCACGTTCCATCTACAAGCACCGCCGCCCTCGCGCGCACGCTTCATCCTGCACGCTCCACGGCCTGTTACAAGTCCCCGCCGAGAACGTTAGGGAACTGTCAGGGTTCGTCCTTCTTGGGGCATGATACATCTCCATCGTATCTACTTTTCCAAACTCTTTTGCCCTTGTTTTGGACTCTAATTTGCATGATTTGAATGAAACTAACCCGGACTAACGTTGTTTTCAACAGAATTGCCTTTGTGTTGTTTTTGTGCAGAAATGAAAGTTCTCGGAACGTCCTGAAAATTTACGGAGAATACTTCTGGAAAATATGAAAAATACCTGCGCAAAGATCCACCGAAGGGGACGGGCCAGTGGGCCACAAGCCCTGTCGCCGCCCCCCCCCCCCCCCCCGGCCGCGGTAACCAAGCTTGTGGGGCCCACATGGCTCTGCCGCCCCCAAACCCAGCTCTATTTATTCCCTTTCGTCCCAAAAAATCAAGAGAGAAGATTTCATCGCGTTTGCGACACGGAGGCGCCGCAACATCCTGTTCTTCATCTGGAGGGCAGATCTGGAGTCCGTTTTGGGCTCCGGATCAAGGAGATCGTCGCCATTGTCATCATCAACCTTCTTCCCTCTCCAATTCCATGAAGCTCTTCATCGTTCGTGAGTAATCTATTCATAGGCTCGCTGGACGGTGATGAGAAGGATGAGATCTATCATGTAATCGAGTTAGTTTTGACGGGGATTGATCCCTAGTATCAACTATGTTCTGAGATTGATGTTGCTACTACTTTGCCATGCTTAATGCTTGTCACTAGGGCCCGAGTGCCATGATTTCAGATCTGAAATTATTATGTTGTCACCAATATATGTGTGTTTTAGATCCGATCTTGCAAGTTGTAGTTACCTACTATGTGTTATGATCCGGCAACCCCGGAGTGACAATAACCGGAACCACTCCCGGTGATGACCATAGTTTGAGGAGTTCATGTGTTCACCAAGTGCTAATGCGTTGGTCCGGTTCTTTATTAAAAGGAGAACCTTAATATCCCGTAGTATCCATTTGGACCCCGCTGCCACGGGAGGGATGGACAATAGATGTCATGCAAGTTCTTTTCCCTAAGCACGTATGACTACACACGGAATGCATGCCTACATCACATTGACGAACGGGAGCTAGCCACATATCTCTCCGTGTTATAACTGTTGCATGATGAATGTCATCCAGCAAATCACTGATCCATTGCCTACGAGTTTGTCCCACTGCTGTTGTTACTTGTTTTGCTCTGCTGCTGTTACTACTGTTGCTGCTGCAGTTACTTGCTGCCACTGTTACTTGCTTTGTCCTGCTGCTGCTCTTACTACTGTTGCTGCTACTGTTACTTGCTACTGTTGTTACTTGTTGCTGCTGCTACTTGCTACTGCTGTCTCTACTTCTGTTCCTTGCCACTGCTGTTACTCGTTACACTGCTGCTACCTGCTACAATACTTTTTCTGGCACCGTTGCCGGGAAAGAATATTTCCCGTCCATGGGCAACTTACTGGCGCCATTGATAAAACCATTAGAAATAGTCTGCCTTGTCACCAGATCGTTTCTGGCAACGTTGCTATCATATTGCTTTGCTTGCAGACACTAATCTTTCAGGTGTGGTTGAATCTGACACATTCAGCTGCTAATACTTGAGAATATTCTTTCACTTCCCGTCGGGCGAACCAACAAATTTGGGTTGAATACTCTACCCTCGAAAACTGCCGCGATCCCACGCGCTGGTGGGCTATTGCAAGAAAATTCCTAATTGTTGAGCAACTGGAAGCAGCTCTTTTCTGGCTCCGTTGCCGTGGAGGCATCAAGTCAGGAATAGTTGCACGTCAAGAGGGCACTACATATTGGGTTCTTTGCTCACCCCACACCTTATGCTTTGGAAGCCAACACAACGAGCTACTTGCCTACTTGTATCTCCTCCTCCCGGTTAGCTCATCCTTACTCAGCCTTTTTGATAACCTACGAGTACCACTGATTCAGTTTTGTTGATGTCCACAATTCACTGTATTTTCTGTCAGACTATCATTTTTCTTGATATGCGAATTTGGAGATGTTTATAGTCCGTAGATGGTAGACTGAATCTCCTTTTAAATGCTACGTTTTCCAGTACCACATTGATGGTTGCTGGTGATCATATTTAAGGCGCATTTCCATGTCTCCAACTTATATTGTTCGAGCCTAGAACAAACATGTAGAAAATAAACTTCTTGATAAAATATTTTCTGTATCATGGTTTCAGAACACTACACATTCTAGGATTTCAACGAATTGACTGGTAGGACAAACTCTTCAGTGATACAACCATGTCCGGCCCTGTTATGTAGTTGTACGAGTCCTGTTGATGATTGTATATTGGAAGAGTGGGACATGCCCACGTGTTGCGATGGAAATCATAAACGTGTGGTTTTCTAAAAAAAAGTGATGCAGAATAAGTGTAGTTGACAATTTATCAAGCTGAAGTGCACTTATAAGGTTTATTGAATGAATTATACATTATATTTCAAGACATATAGCAGCCTCTTTGTGTCGCATTGTTTGAAAAACCAAATCTCTGTCTGTGCCTATGTCTGTGCAACATAGGTGGCTGCTTGCTGCCACTAGCACTCGATCTTGTTTGGGGTTCACTGTCGCTTAATTTTTCTTTTCTTCTCTGCGTGTTCACAGATTAATTTCATGCTCCTAATCAGCCGCTAGGGCAAGGTGAGGCTGACCAAGTGGTACTCACCTTACACCCAGAAGGAGAGGACTAAGGTCAGCATCTTATACTGCTTTTCCGTCGACAGCGTTTATGTCTGTTTTTCTGTGTGCTAATTAAACAACTTGCAAGTTGATGCAAACTATGTGTGTTTGTGCTAGTGTTTGCTTATTATTGTGGTAGATGGTGACAGTTTCCTCTTGTAAGGATAAACTTCAGCTATTCTACTGTCCGTATGATCTGTTCCAGGCTCCGTCTTAAGCTAGCATTTCTATTGTTGTGCAGTGTTGATGATTTATGATTCTAGCCCTTTAACAATTTAATGCATGTTTTTTGTATTTTCCTAGCCTCTTGGGTGCCCCATTCTTTGATAAAATTTCAGGCTGTGGGTTTTTTGCCCCACAATAAGCAGTCAAAAAACAAATCTAACACTACCATATTCACCTCACCAATCTAAATAATCTCACAGTATATATAACAGTGATAATAATAATAGTCAAAGTTGGAGCACTTTCATGGTCCAGTTTCTAAAAACACCGCGTATGTTTTTTTCCGGAGTTAGTAGTTGACTGCTAGATGCATCCTCTTTGATCATGGACGGACCATGAAGCCGCCCAAGATTTGCAGTGTAGCGAGGAGCAGGGACACCACATTGTTAGCAATTAACACAAGCATTATGTGCAGAGGCAGAAGGGAGGTTTTGTTTGGGGTTGGTCCTTGCGCATATCACTGTGATAGCACTAGTGGAAAACAGGCCTTTGGCCGGCACCATTTAGTCCCGGCCTGCCTCTGGGCCAGGACTAAAGGCCCGGCCACGTCGCCCCAATTCTCAATGCCTCCCTCGAGGCTTTAGTCCCGGCCCGTAAGGAGCCTTTAGTCCCGGTTCGTGTCCCAAACCGGGACTAAAGGGCTACGCGGCGGGCAGTGGTGGTGGCAACCATTCGTATCCCCCTTTAGTCCCGGTTGGTGGCTTAACCCGGGATTAAAGGACTAACACGTGGCCTGCCGTAGTGGTAGCGACGGTTGGTATACCTCTTTAGTCCCGGTTGGTGGCTCAACCCGGGACTAAAGACCCAAACGGTTTGCATCACGCGTCGTTTCGGGCGATGAAAAGCACGAACCGAAGCGTACAGTCGCCATTTCTCTGTTTCTTCTTCTCTCTCGCTCTCCCTCTCTGTTCTTCTCCTCTCTTCTTCCCTTCTCTTCTTCCACCATGCCAACTAGCTTTCATAAGGTGCTCGCACATGGCACGACCATGCTCGATGTCGTGTACACGAACCTGAGCAGCGAGGTGCCGTTTTTTCTTCAACAGTTGAAGGAAAAATGGTTTGACAACGCAGTGGATCATGAGAAGTTCTTGGGGCTTGATGTGGAGTACACGGCCGATCAACGCGGTGTTGCCGTCATCCAACTATGCTTCGCACGCCATGTCTTGATCTTCCAATGGGCGAGGTAAGTTTTGAGGCTTTCTTTGATCCAAGATAATGACATTGTAAGTTTATTTGTTTCAATCATAGTTGGTTCCCTTCAAATAGTTGTAGTGAAACAATTTTGATTAGTTGAAGGGGAGCACAATCTAATTGGAATAGTGTTCCATAATCTGAAAAATCGTATTAGAATCAACTAGTGTTTAATATGTTCCATTGGAATCATAGTTAGTTCCCTTCAAACAGTTGTAGTGAAACAATTTTGATTAGTTGAAGGGGAGCACAATCTAATTGGAATAGTGTTCCATAATCTGAAAAATCATATTAGAATCAACTAGTGTTTAATATGTTCCATTGGAATCATAGTTGGTTCCCTTCAAATAGTTGTAGTGAAACAATTTTGATTAGTTGAAGGGGAACACAATCTGATTGGAATAGTGTTCCATAATCTGAAAAATCATATTAGAATCAACTAGTGTTTAATATGTTCCATTGGAATCATAGTTGGTTCGCTTCAAATAGTTGTAGTGAAACAATTTTGATTAGTTGAAGGGAACACAATCTGATTGGAATAGTGTTCCACAATCTGAAAAATCTGATTGGTTCAATATGTTCCATTGAAATCATAGTTGTAGTGATACAATTTTATGCGGTGATCCAAGGTTATGAAAATTGAATATAGCTAGTGATCTCTCTAGGTTCCATTGGATAGCAATATGATATGTCATAGTCATGAAAATTGCATATAGCTAGTGATCTCTCTAGGTTCCATTGGATAGCTATAGTGATCTCTCTAGGTTCCATTGCATATGTTCTATTTGAATCCTAAAGATAATTTTCTCTTTAGTTGTAGTGAAACATGTTTCCTTATTGCAGCATTATGTAACATTTATTCCATTTTAATTTGTTTCTGTTGCAGGAGTGACAAGCATTGTCCAGAACTCATGGACTTCCTTCGCAGTGGCATCACTTTTGCTTCCGTTGACATAAGGAACGACAAGCTGAAGATGAGGCACAGCTTCGGTATTGAGATACCAGTTGGTTGCCTCGTTGATCTCCAAACGATATTCAGGCTTCGACATGACAGGACTTCGATGGCTCATATGGCAGTTGCCTTGATCGACGATTCATATGCTGATATGAAGACCAGTTTCCCAAAGTCTCAACACAAACTTTGGGAGAAGGGCCCACTTGATGATATCAACATTGAGTATGCAGCAAAAGATGCATACGTTTCATACGAGTTGTACCGCAAGATTCGAGTTGTCCACTATGGCCAGCGTCACCTCGAGAAAGGTGGACATTCTGATTTAGATGATTCACACGAGTAGTGTTCTGAACGTCGAACACTTGTATATATATCTATGGTAGCTATTATTATGTACTGTTTGGACTAGTATCATGTACTTCTTGGACCAATTTATATATGTCTAGTTTCTGTTTGTGCCATTATAGTTTCCAAATTTGAATGGTTTAGCCCTTTCTAACTTCATTTGCTACTTTTGAATGGTTTAGCCCTTTCTAACTTCATGGTATCATGCATTTCGACCACATATATATACAAAAAGTCTTCAGTTCAAATAAGTTCAAAAAATGAAATCCCTTTTGTAACAGATCTGTTTTTGATTAAAACAGTCATTTAAAAATGAAAGACCATTAGTCCCACGTCGCGTGCAGCGGAACCACGTGGCGTGCAGCGGAATGGTGCATTTAAAAATTCAAACAGTCATTTAAAAATTTTGTGATGTGCCTTAGAATGGTGCATTTTGAACACACAAAAAGTATGGAGTTCAAATAAGTTCAAAAAAATGAAATCCCTTTGTAAGAGATGAGTTCTAGTTCGAAACGCTGCTACTTCGAGAGAGATTGTCCGTTTTGTACACGAACTGCATCCAGTTTTTGTCGTAGCCCTCTCAACTTTTTAACACATGCTATGTGGGTGAAATGATGGTAGGATGCCAACTTTCAACATTTTCAGAGTTCATTTGTAGTGCTTTTCAATTTCAGGGTCAACTAGCTCAAAAAAAATAAGTAAATGCACGAAATATACCAAATGAAGTGAGAAATTGTTGAAATTTTGTGATGTGCCTTAGAATGGTGCATTTTGAACACACAAAAAGTATGGAGTTCAAATAAGTTCAAAAAAATGAAATCCCTTTGTAAGAGATGAGTTCTCGTTCGAAACGCCGCTACTTCGAGAAATAATAGTTTGGATAGTCAAAATTATTAATTATGAAAATAAAAAATAGTTTTGCATTATTTATTCAATTTGAAACAATTTTCATTATCATAGTTTTGTCAAATTCTCAAATATGCAAAAAGAATTTTTAATAAACATAGTTTTTAATTGAAAATAACAAAGTAGATAATAGTTTGGATAGTCAAAATTATTAATTATGAAAATAGAAAATAGTTTTTGCATTATTTATTCAATTTGAAACACTTTCCGTTATCATAGTTTTGTCAAATTCTCAAATATGCAAAAAGAATTTTTAATAAACATAGTTTTTAATTGAAAATAACAAAATAGATAATAGTTTGGATAGTCAAAATTATTAATTATGAAAATAGAAAATAGTTTAGCATTCTTTATTCAATTTGAGACACTTTTCATTATCATAGTTTTGTCAAATTCTCAAATCTGCAAAAAGAATTTTTAATAAACATAGTTTTTAATTAAAAATAACAAAATAGATAATAGTTTGGATAGTCAAAATTATTAATTTTGAAAATAGAAAATAGTTTTGAATTATTTATTCAATTTCAAACACTTTTCATTATCATAGTTTTGTCAAATTCTCAAATATGCAAAAAGAATTTTTAATGAACATAGTTTTTAATTGAAAATAACAAAATAAGTTAATAGTTTGGATAGTCAAAATAATTAATTTTGAAAATAGAAAAAAATTGAAACTATATGAGAAATCATGGACAAAATTCAACCTGAATTCAAAGTGAACTCACTTTGAATTCAGATTGAATTTTCTCCACAATTTCGAATATAGTTTCAATTTTCAGTAAGTTTAGGCCCGTAAGCCTGCTTTAGAGAGGAGCTCGATGGACAAGCTGCGACGGGGCTTATAAACAAGTGTTATTCCCCCTCGCTGGGCGAGGTGGGACTAAACTTATCGTGCAGCCGAGGAGGGGCTTTACTCCCGGGTGGAGCCACGACCCGGGACTAAAGACACCCTTTAGTCCCGGCTGGAGCCAAGCACCGAGACTAAAGACCCCCTGCTTCCCGCCTCTTGGTCTGCCCGAAAAGAGGCCTTTAGTCCCGGGGCGTGGCTCCACCCGGGACTAAAGGGGGTCTTTAGTCCCGGCTCGAGCCGCGCACCGGGACTATAGATCCACCTATATAAGCAGGACTTCAAAAATTTCCAACCCAAATCGTCCATTTCTCTTCTTCTTCCTCTCGTCCTCCTGCCCGGCGCGGCACAACGACAAACTCGACGACGCCGTCAGGCTGCCCGCCGTCCTGCTCGCCGCCGCCTGCCGTCCTCCTTGCCGCCGCGTCGTCCTCCTCGCCGTCCTCCTCGTCGCCGCACCATCCTCCTCGTCGCCGCGCCGTCCTCCTCGCCGTCGCGCCGTCCTCCGCGCCATCCTCCTCGCCGCGCGCCGTCGACACCTCCGGCCGGTAAGCCCCCCGCCCCCTCCTCCCCAACACTCCGGCCAGTAGAAGAAAAGAAGAAAAAGGAGAAGAGAAGAAGAAAAAGGAGAAGAAAGGAAGAAAAAGGAGAAGAAAAGAAGAAAAAGGAGAAGAAAAGAAGAAAAAGAAAAAGATTTTTTTGTCATTTAATTCCTATTGTTATTAGGTTTGTGCTAGATTATTAGGGTTAGTAATATTTAGAATTAGGTTAGGGTTACAAGAAGAGGAAATATGAACAAAAATAAGAAAATAAGATTAGGAAAAATGAAAATAAGAAGAGGAGGAGAAGAAAGGAAGAAAAAGGAGAATAAGAAGAGGAGGAGAGGAGAAGAAGAGGAAAAATAGAAGAAGAGGAGAAGTAGAAGAAGAAAAAAAATAGAAGAGGAGGAGAGGAGAAGTAGAAGAAAAGAAGAGGAGAAGTAGAAGTAGAAGAAGAAGTAGAAGAAGAGGAGAAATAGAAGAAGAGGAAAAATTAGTTTAGGGTTACAAGAAGAAGAAATATTTTTTTTGTCATTTAACTTTGCTATTGTATAGTGTATATGCTTAAGTGTTAATTGTGTTTCTTAGATTATTGCTTAATTTTTCTATTGTATATGCTTAAGTGTTAATATTTTAATTTTGCTATTATATATGCTTAAGTGTTAATAGTTTATTTTTAGCAAGAAAATTAATAGAACTAGTTTATTTTTTTAGTTCATTTTACGATGCCTATCCTGCATCCTCGTCGTCGACTCGGCGGACGACACCTGCTTGATCAGAGGGGCCCTGTCCGGGACTGGGCTCCGCCCGGTTGGTATTGGGAGGTGCTACCTTCCGGGGGACGTAGGTTGGTGAGGAGCCAGCCCGTCGTTGACCCAATCCTTGTTTGGTGGCGGTCGCGTGGGCCAGTGAGGGTGCCGAGGCTTCCGGACACCGCGGAGGTGGTACGTCACCGTGTTAGCGAGGAGGATGAGCACGTCCGTCGCTACATGGTTGCGTTGGGGGGCAGGTTCGAGCATACCTCGCAGGTTCTTCGGGGATCTCACTAGAGCTATGATCCTGTGATGGTTCCTTCTCTTTGGGTGTCCACCGCCCGCGCCGATACCCGTCGGGCGCTAGGGTTCTAGATGTATCAGTGATGCTATATGTATGATAGTATTCGATGAGTATTAGTGATAATATTCGACGATGTACGGACAAAAGTGATGATGTATTAGCTTATAATTGAATGCATGCTAATTTTAATACTACTTTATTTTACGATTTGGTTTTGCTTATTGAATGCTCAAATTGGAAAAGTACTCCTACTTTGAATACTATGCAGAAATCTAGGAGTCCCGGGTGGAGGCACGACCCGGGACTTAAGTTGTTTTGGAACGGAGTTCCTGATAGAATAATTCTTCTTTGGTACAAAGGTTAAGAGAATCCGTTTTTTGCAGAACTATGGATCCACATATCACGAACCTCGAAGAGGAAGAACTTATCGAAGATATAATCAAAGATGGCCCCGACGTTGAACCAGCTGAATCTCCGTCGTCATATCTAAACCAGGACGTTGGAATGGAGGTCGAGCGACACGAAGATGAAGCCGATGGGGTAGGAGATAGGTCCAATGACGGAGAAGGTGATAGCTCCACTGATGGAGAAGCCGATGAAGAGGAGAAGTCCGGCGAGGTATACATATGAAGTTCGACAATCACTTGTAATATGTGAAAAATATTGGAGATAGCTCTATATTGTATACATATACATTCATTTGACGAATGTTTCTCCCTCTTAGGCCTCCATATCGAGCAAAACTACGAAACGAGGCCCGACTAGAAAGTTGGATGCACGGACGCATTACACATTTGAGGTGATATTTCCTACGGGCGAACCCAAGCTTCCTAAGAATGTTGCTGACACATTCAAGAAGCAATGCGGAGTTCTCGTTAGGGATCACGTCCCGATCAGCGTTCGGGAGTGGAACAAGCGCAAAGGGGCAGCCGATAGTGATTATGTCACCGAAAGGTACAAAGATAATCTTTGGAATGATCTCATGTCACATTTCAACCTGCCAGAATGTGAGAATGAAGACGCCGCAGACAAACTGAGGGCCAAAGTCAAGCAGTGGACTCTGAAGAAGATGGCCGAACTGTTCCGTAGCTGGAAGAAGAAGCTATGGAAAAACTATCTGAAGACAAAGAAAGTGCCAGTATTCGAGGGGTATCTAGCCAAGCAGGCGAATCACTGGAAGGCATTTCAAGAGTACAAGGAGTCAGAAGATGCCCAGGCATTATCAGAAAAGAACAAGATAAATGACGACAAGAAGAAATATCACCACAAGCTGGGGCCAGGGGGCTATGAGACTGCCATCCCAAAGTGGGATAAGAAAGAGCAAGATCTGATAGATAAAGGCATCGTACCTGAACCACTCCGTGATGAGTGGGAATTGAGAGCAAGAAATTGGTTCCTTGCGCATGGTGGGTCGTACGACGAAACAACAGGGGACCTCATCTGCAATGACAATCTTAGGATACCCAAGGAGAATTGGAAAAGGATAGTGAAAGAAATTAAGGAGGGACAAAGAAAGTTCACTGCAGATAGAGATAGAGATTTGCTCACACTGGTCCTCGGCAATGACGAACATGGACGACGAACGCGAGGCTTTGGTCCTTCTTACCCGTGGTGGCTTGGGTTTGCCAGAGACCAAGACACTTACAGAAGCCGAGAGAGAGCAAAGAAGCGGCAGCAGGATGAGGAGAATGACAAGTTCAACCAGTTGCTTGCCAGGATTAACGAGCAACAGAAGCAGATTGATGAGCTCAGAGGAGTACCGCGCCAGGAAGATCCTGCACTTGATATTACCGGCGCCCCATCTAAGCGGAAAAGCAGCGTGGCTGAATCTGAGGCCCCGCCCGACGATGAACGAAGAAGGATAGAGGGCGGTCCCGGCTACCCCGTGGATGGAATCAAGGAGTCAACATCATGTGAACTCCATCAGAAATTCAAGAACATATCCATGAAGGTGGCCGTCGGACAAGCTTTACCTTCTGGCCCTGATGCACGCTGGCATGGCCGTGAGATTCCAGCTGGCTTTGCTAAAGTCGGGGTGGATGAAATCATGACGGGGTTTAAGGATATGGAGCTCGACATAGCTGGACCCGAAGATGAGAGGACACTCGGAGAAGTACTGGGTGGAGTCATCCTATGGGACAAGAACTACATCAAGCTTCCAGGCTCGGCCCCAAGGACAACACCGCCTCCGAGTCGTCGCAGGTCACCTACACCTCCATTACCTCCAAGCCCTCCACATGACGTCGGCCAGCACAACACGAGTCCATCTCGATCACCGTCGCCGGACTTGGGTCGTCCGTCTCCGCCGCCGCCCGCACATGATACTAAGCGGAAGCGTGCCAGCAAGAACGCTCCGTCGATGATTTCTAAGCGACGGAGCTCCCCAAAGCGCAAACTGTCGCCCCTCCCAAAGGTACCTCATGCTAATCTTCCTATCAGACCTTATGATCGTACCCCCGAGGAAAACGCCAGGATAGCAAAGGAACAGCATGATGCGCAGATGAAAAGGAAGGAACTCGAGCCCCGCCCGGAATACACCGAGAAGCAAATAGCATGGGCAAAACACTTCATAACCCTTCCATCACAGTATGACTTACACTATAAGCCTGATGACTATACACGCACATTGCAGAAGGAAGTGAAAAAGAGCAGCTCACGTGCAAGTGCAAGTGGGAGCAAATCAAGTTCAACTACAAGCAAGAAAAAATCAGACGTTCCTCAGCTTGGACAACAGGCCAAACAGTCGATCCCAACCCTCAAGGTGTTAACCGAGAATGTTCCCCCTCCGGTGCAGGGGCAAGCTTTTGAAATAGCAAAGGAGTTGGCAAATGAATGTGGTATCTCGGTTGAAGATTTGCTGGCTTCCCAAGACGACGGGATACCCAAGGCTGTGGTAGCCCCTAAGCCACAGTTTGTCATGGGAGAGCCTTTGGTCAGCAAAGATGATCTCCCAACAAATATGCGTTACTTGCATAAATGGTACTTAAGTGAATCAAAGAATGGGAGAACGATGATCGTGCTGAGTGTCCCACGGGAGTACTACGGCCGCTCCGAAGAAATCCATATCGACTTTGATGAACTCTTCCAGATGTACAATGGAAACGCCCTCGACAAGTCGCTTATGAGTTGCTATTGTCTGTAAGTTTTTCAATTCATTGTCTACATGTAACTTGTTTAGTTATTTCAATTCATTGTCTATATATAACTTGTACTCTATTATGCAGAATGAAGATTCTGGAGTGTAAAAGTAAGAGCATCCTAAATATTGGGTTTATTGACCCAGATAAAATACATATAGCGACGCTAACTGATAAACCCAAGGAGACGGAGGAAAACCTTCTAAGGTTTCTAACAGATCAAAATTTCTGTGACCACATACTGTTTCCATACAACTTCAGGTGAGGGTCTTTACTCTGTTGTGTCCATTCACTTATAAGTGTAATTGATAAGTTACTGACACACACACACACACACACACACACACACATATATATATATATATATATACATGTGGAGCTTCCATTGGATTCTGTTGGACATTCAAATTGATAAGGGAAGAGTTGATGCCTTCGACCCATTATCAAGACCCTTGGAACAATTCCAAACACTGCAGGACATGCTCCAAGGGTAATTTCAATCATTCTTGCGCTCTATCGGTCTCTTTCGATGATTTTCTGATATATCAATTAATGAAAAACTTAGCAAATCATTATCCTTGTCGGGCAGGGTTTGGAAGCGGTTCAAGTGCGTGACTCCCGCTATCGAGCCTGAGAAGCTGACCTTTAGAGCGGCTCAGGTAAGTAGTAGTATGATATACTTATATTTTCAATACATTTATGATGCTAGATTATTATTTTGATTATATATATTCTATTCTCGTAAAGTGCAACCAGCAGCCAGGGGAACACATCTATGCGGATACTATGTTTGCGAGACCATTCGCACGTTTACCTCTGAGCTCAAGGATCACAGATTCGACGTAAGCAATGAACATTCACACCTCTATTTTTACCCGTCATTCTTTGTTATCATGATTGATATTCATATTCATCTCCTCTTCTTATATAGCACACGATCATGAGGACGAAGGTCCTACCAGAGCAACGCACGATTGCTGTTGCAGAGGAGCTTGCGGGATTTCTGAGGACGGAAGCTATAGATGACAAAGGACGATTTAGTGTAACTAGGGGCCATTACTGATGTTCGTCCATGTAATCGAATAGACGGGCTCTAGTCCCGATAATTCAGATCTGCATATAATTGTATATATATGCTCGCTTGTAAGATAAGTTAACCTTATATATATGCATAATTATTTCTATTTAAATTATATGAAAACTAATTCCCGAACACCAAACGAGGCATCACGTTAATCTCCCGAACACCTAAACCCTAAAACCCTAAAACCCAAAAATAATTTCATTCAAAAAAAAAACCCAAAAACCAGCAAAATCTGAAAATCTTTAGTCCCGGCCCGTGTAACGGACCGGGACTAAAGGTCCTGCCCCTGGGGCGCTACGAGGCGCCCACATGGAGCACCTTTAGTCCCGGCTTGTAAGAGGGCCGGGACGAGAGGTTAGGCCTTTAGTCCCGTCCCTTTAGTCCCGGTTGGTGAACCGGGACTAAAGCCCCTTACGGGCCGGGGCTAAAGGCCCCGTCCCTACTAGTGTAGGCTCCCATGCATGTACTTGAGCCTTTTAGGTAATGTTTATAGAAAATAGCTATGAGTCAGTCTTTTCTACATGCATATTCTTATCAACGAAGTGAATCACATAGAATATTTTATACTCATCAAGTAACAGTAACAATAGCTATTTTGTTGTATGTATATTAAACAGTTTGTCTACCGGCCATTATTTTCTTGTGTGTACTATAAGCAAAGTCGATCCTCATCTCCCTCATGTTTACTGCTACAAAATTGGTGCGCCTAAGTTTTGGCCCTCAATCCCATTTTCTTCTTGCAGGCGGCAATGGCAAGAGCATATTGTGCAGAGGAAGAGAATGAGAAGAAACTTGTGGTTCTCATCCAATCTTTGTGGAACTTTCTTTATGTGCGATTATGCACTTGTTGGGTCCCTTTTCCGTGCACTTGTACTTGCAGAAATATTCTGTTGTGCACATGTAAAACTATTTTGATGTGCCCTTGTTAGGCGTTGAACCTTAATGCGTGGAGTCGGTGGATAATGTTTTATATTTATGTGATATGCTACTGAAATGAAATATACATTTTATTTGAAATCTTTTATTCTGTTATACTTATTTTTAATGGGCCTATCCTGAGATATGTGTGCTTCTAGCAAAAAAATGCTTCAACCCAAAAAAATCAGACATTTTCAATAGTAAAACAGGTATTGGGCCAGGATCTGAAATTTATGATGATTCCATTTGGTCACTAGCAATGCCACGTCAGCTTGGCCATGTCTGATCCTACGTTGCTCACACAAATGGGTAATGACCAAACCAAAATTTTGGTCGATAGAGACCTACGACCAAAATTTTAGAAAGGTCATGTTTGTTCATTCTTGACGGCCAATTGTTGACGTTGTAAATTTGGTCAAAAAAGGTTAATAAACGACAACAATGAACAATATATGGATTCATAATTGACCTTATTTCTTGTAGTGTGCAATGACGGCGAATAAATGCGCGTGATGAGAGTAACTTAGTTATAATGGAAGATATTGATTGCCCTGTCGCTCCACGAACGGTACGAGTGCACAAAACGGGTCTTTATTTGAATATTTTAGAGGCGGCACATGCAAATTTACTTGGAATGGCAGGGTAATACCGCATATAGGTAGATATGATGGACTCGTGTGGAATAACTTGGTTTTAAGGATATTGGATGCACAAGCAGCATTCCCGCTTAGTACAGGTGGAGGCTAGCAAAAGATTGGGAAGCAGCCAGCTAGAGAGCAACAACGGTCGTGAACATGCATTGAAAATAATCAACTTTGGACAAAGCATGAGTGGGGTATAAACACTCCGAATTTAAATACCATGAAGGCTTCATTTGTTTTGAATCAACTACATGTTTGCACATGGGCCAAGTCAAGTCACTCGAATTACTCATAGGAAAATACCATACTACCATATCACATCATAACCATTTTCATGTGTATTGACACACGAGGTAAATCATTATCAACTACTAGCTATTTAAGCATGACATGAAAAGCTATGGTCTCTAATTTTCATCACAAACATGTTTACTCATACTGAATCAAAATCGAATGAGCCAACATATGTACAAAAATGAAAAACAAGAAGAGCTCATACCCGTTTCCTCTGACACGATCACTTCCTAAAATATCGTCATTAATTATTGTCTTTCACTTGCACAATCGAATGATGTGGTAATAATAAAAGTGGAGTGGTGTCGTGGACTAAGCTGGAATCTACATCAGTTTTAAACAAAGGGGAAGACATGGTAATATTGGCTCTTCGTTAGATCAGATACAAAGCATATGAGAGACACTCATCAAGTTCATTGTGGTCTTCCCTTTTCATGACCCATAAAAAGGAAAATAAATTCAGAGAAACACACTAAAATATTTTTGGAGTCTTTTTTTTCTTAAGCAAGCAAAAAAAAGTAGGGAAAACAAGAATGAGAAAATTATTTACACGGGAAATCTCCCAACAAGCAAAAGGAAATCTTTTTGCGTTTTATTTTAATACTACGGCTAACTAAACAGGAAAGAAAAACTGAAAAGAAGCGATAAATATTTTTGGATTTTCTAAAGTTTTTCAAACACATAGGAAGAAAGCGGAAAAATAAAGCTAACATGGATATACAATGAAAGAGGATGAGCACCAACAATTTGTATGAAATGTGTGAACATGAATGTAATGTCGGTGGGAAATACGTACTCTCCCAAGCTTAGACTTTTTCCTAGCTTGGTAATCACCACTGGTAATCTGGGAAGTGGTTGAGATGGTAGCTTGTTGGGGCATTCCTGGCTGCCTCTTCTGCCAAGCGAGCAGCCTCTAGTGCAGCATTGTACTCCCGCACTTCGTTCTCAAGAACGTAGTATCTCTGGCGAGCTTGAAAATTAAAGAGGACAACACAGGCAAAGTGACAAGGATAGGTGTATATTTCTCAAATATTAGGTTATACTCATATCCTCTAACACGACTTATAATAAACTCATGAGAATGCATAGCTTCATAATCTAAATATCCATCAAGCAAAATAGGATCATTAGGTTGAGGTGACACTCCCAAATGTGCACCTATGTGGGAGGCATAAATTCCTCCATACAATTTTTTGTTGCTAGAGTTGGAATACAACCTTGAGGCAACAGTTGCACCAAGGTTATAGAGTTGTTGACTAGTAATAGCAGTGTGAATAAGGCTCGAATCAGGGGCACATAACTCACTGCAGTCTTGTTTCCCTACTAAGCGTTTTCCATTAAATAGTGCAAAGTAACGAATAGAGGAAAATGTGTTGGGGAACGTTGCATGGGAAACAAAAAAATTCGTACGCACACGAAGACCTATCATGGTGATGATCACCTACGAGAGGGAGATCGGATCCACATACCCTTGTAGATCGCTAACCGGGAAGCGTTAATAAATGTGGATGATGTAGTGGTACGTCTTCGCGATTCAAATCGCCGTCCCACGAACAGCCCCGATCAAGTACCGAACGGACGACACCTCCGCGTTCAGCACACGTACAGCTTGATGACGATCTCCACCTTCTTGATCCAGCAAGACAGACGGGGAAGTAGATGAGTTCTCCGGCAGCGTGACGGCGCACCGGTGGTGGTGGTGATCTATTCCTGCAGGGCTTCGCCTAAGCTCCGCAGAAATCCGATCCAGAGGAAGAACTACGAACTAGAGGTTAGGGTTGCACGTGGAAAAGTTGTGTCTCAAAAGCCCCAAAACCTCTAGTATATATAGGAGGAACCAATGGGTGGAGCCTTGCCTCCTAGTCCAACTAGGAGGGGTCGGCCAAGCTAGGGAGGAAGGAATCCTCCTCCAATTCGGTTTGGAAGGAGGAGTCCCTTCCTTCCTTCCCACCTCCTCTCTTTTTTTCCTTCTTTTCTTTTGTTTTTCTCCTTGGCCGAAATAGCCCTATTGTGTTGGCCTCACCAGCCCACTAAGGGTTGGTGCGCCATCCATCGGCCTATTAGGTTCTCTCCCGGGTGGGTGCCCCCTCCCGGTAAAACCCCGGAACCCATTCGCCACTCCCGGTACTTTACCGATAATGCCCGAAATCTTTCCGGAATCCAAATGCAACAATCATATATATCAATCTTCATCTCTGGACCATTCCGGAACTCCTCGTGACGTCCAGGGTCTCATCCGGCACTCCGAACAAAACTTCGGTTACCAGCACCTATAACTCAACTATACTGAAACATCACCGAACCTTAAGTGTGCAGACCTTGCAGGTTCGAGAACTATGTAGACATGACCCGAGACACCTCTCGGTCAATATCCAATAGCGGGACCTGGATGCCCATATTGGATCCTACATATTCTACGATAATCTTATTGGTTGAACCTCTATGTCAAGGATTTATATAATCCTGTATACCATTCCCTTTGTCCTTCGGTATGTTACTTGCCCGAGATTTGATCGTCGGCATCCAATACATATTTCAATCTCGTTATTGGAAGTGTATTTACTCATTCTATAATACAAGATCCCATGTCTAACTCTTTAGTCACATTGCTTGCAAGCCTTGTTTGTGATGTTGTATTACCGAGTGGGTCCCAAGATACCTCTCCGTCACACGGAGTGACAAATCCTAGTATTGATCCGTGCTAACTCAACAGACACCTTCAGAGATACCTGTAGAGGACCTTTATAGTCGCCCAGTTACGTTGCGACATTTGATACACAGAAAGCATTCCTCCGTTGTCAGTGAGTTACATGATCTCATGACCATAGGAATATATACTTGACATGCAGAAAACAATAGCAACAAGATGACACGATCATATGCTATGTTTATAGTTTAGGTATTTGTCCGTCACATCATTCTCCTAATGATGTGATCTCGTTATCAAGTGACAACACTTGTCCATGGCTAGGAAACCTTAGTCATCTTTGATCAATGAGCTAGTCAACTAGAGGCTCACTAGGGACATTGTTTTGTCTATACATCCACACATGCATTTATGTTTCCATTCAATATAATTATAGCCTGGATAATAAACGGTTATCTTGTAACAGGAAATATAATAATAACTATTTTATTATTGCCTCTAGGGTATATTTCCAACAGTCTCCCACTTGCACTAGAGTCAATAATCTAGCATCACATCTCTATGTGATTTTATAATGTAACAAATTTAACACCCATATAGTTCTGGTGTCGGACATGTTTAGCTTGTGGAAGAGGTTTAGTCAGTGGATCTGCAATGTTTAGATCCGTGTGCACTTTGTAAATATTTATGTCCTCTCCTTTGACATAGTCGCGGGTGACATTGAAGCGTCATTTGATGTGTCTGGTCCTCTTGTGAAACCTTGGTTCCTTGGCTAGAGCAATGGCACCAGTGTTGTCACAGAACAGAGTTGTTGGATCCAGTGCGCTTGGCACAACTCCAAGATCTGTGATGAACTGCTTCATCCAAACACCCTCCTTAGCTGCCTCTGAGGCTGCTATGTACTCCGTTGCGCATGTAGATCAGCTACGACACTTTGCTTGGAACTGCACCAGCTTACCGCATCCCCATTAAGAATATATATGTATCCGGTTTGTGACTTAGAGTCATCCAGACAAGTGTCGAAGCTTTCATCGACGTAACCCTTTACGACGAGCTCTTCATCACCTACATAAACGAGAAACATTTCATTAGTCCTTTTCAGGTACTACAGAATATTCTTGACCGTTGTCCAGTGATCCACTCCTGGATTACTTTGAAACCTGCTTGCGATACTTATGTCAAGGCTGACATCCGGTCGTGTGCACACCATTGCATACATGATAGACCCTATGGCTGAAGCATAGGGGATGACACTCATCATTCTTCTATCTTCCGCAGTTACTGGGCATTGAGTCTTACTCAACTTTATACCTTGTAGCACAGGCAAGAACCCCTTCTTGGACTGTTCCATATTAAACTTCTTCAAAACTTTATCCAGGTATGTGCTTTGTGAAAGTCCTATCAGGCGCCTCGATCTATCTCTGTAGATGTTAATGCACAATATGTAAGCAGCTTCTCCTAGATCCTTCATTGAAAAAATATTGTTCAAGTAATCCTTTATGCTTTTCAAAAGTTCTATGCTGTTTCCAATCAGCAATATGTCATCCACATATAATATTAGGAACGCCACAGAGCTCCCACTCACTTTCTTGTAAATACAAGCTTCTCCTACAACTTGTATAAACTCAAATGTCTTGATCACCTCATCAAAGCGCTTATTCCAACTCCGAGATGCCTGCACCAGTCCATAAATGGATCGCTGGAGCTTGCACACTTTGTCAGTATTCTCTAGATCAGCAAAACCTTCGGGTTGCATCATATACAACTCTTCATTAAGAAACCCGTTAAGGAACGCCGTTTTGACATCCATCTGCCATATTTCATAATCGAAATACACAACAATTGCTAACATGATTCGGACGGACTTAAGCATCACTACGGGTGAGAAAGTCTCATCGTAGTCAACTCCTTGAACTTGTGAACACCCCTTTGCCACAAGTCGAGCTTTACAGACGGTCACAGTACCGTCTGTGTACGTCTTCTTCTTAAAGATCCATTTCTTCTGAATAGCCTTTCGGCCTTCAGATAATACTTCCAAAGTCCACACTTTGTATTCATACATAGATCCTATCTCGGATTTCATGGCCTCTAACCATTTGTTGGAATCCGGGCCCACCATTGATTCTTCATAATTCGCAGGCTCATTGTTGTCCAACAACAAGATTGACAAGACGGGATTTCCGTACCACTTTGGAGCAGAACGTACTCTTATCGACCTATGGGGTTCGATAGAAACTTGCTCTGAAGTCTCATGATCTTCATCATTAGCTTCCTCTTCAACTGGTGAAGCCACGGCAAAAACTTCTTTCTGTCCTACGCCACCAGCATGTTGAAGTAAAGGTTCCTCAACCTCATCAAGTTCTATCTTCCTCCCACTCAATTCTTTCGAGAGAAACTCTTTCTCAAGAAAAGCTCCGTTCTTAGCGACAAACACTTTGCCCTCGGATTTGAGATAGAAGGTATACCCAACTGTCTCTTATGGATATCCTATGAGGACGCACTTTCCGCTCTGGGTTCCAGCTTTTCACGCTAAAGCTTTTTGACATAAGCATCACATCCCCAAACTTTAAGAAATGACAACTTTGGCTTCTTGCCATACCACAGCTCGTATGGTGTCGTCTCAACGGATTTTGATGGTGCCCTATTTAAAGTGAATGCAGCTGTCTCTAATGCATAGCCCCAAAACGATAATGGCGAATCGATAAGAGACATCATAGAACGCACCATATCTAATATAGTACGATTGAGACGTTCTGACACACCATTGCACTGTGGTGTTTTAGGTGGTGTCAACTGTGAAACAATTCCACATTGTCTTAAGTGAGCACCAAACTCAAAACAAAGATATTCTCCTCCTCGAACAGATCGCATGAACTTGATCTTCTTGTTCCGATGATTTTCTACTTCACTCTGAAATTGCTTGAACTTTTCAAACGTTGCAGACTTGTTCTTCATTAAGTAAATATAGCCATATCTACTCAAACCATCAGTGACGGTGAGAAAATAACAATATCCACCGCGCGCCTCTATGCTCATTGGTCCACACACATCAGTATGTATGATCTCCAACAAGTCACTTCCACGCTCCATTGTTCCGGAGAACGAAGTCTTAGTCATCTTGCCCATGAGGCATGGTTCGCACGTATCAAGTGATTCAAAATCAAGTGACTCCAAAAGTCCATCAGCATGGAGTTTCTTCATGCGCTTTACACCAATATGACCTAAGCGGCAGTGCCACAAGAAAGTGGCGCTATCATTATTAACTCGACATCGTTTGGCCTCAATGTTATGGACGTGAGTTTCATTACTGTCGAGATTCAGTATGAACAACCCCCCCCCCCACATTGGGTGCATGACCATAAAAGATATTACTCATAAAATAGAGCAACCATTATTCTCTGTCTTAAATGAGTAACCGTCTCGCAATAAACAAGATCCAGATATAATGTTCATGCTCAACGCATGCACTAAATAACAATTATTTAAGTTCACCACTAATCCCGATGGTAACTGAAGTGAGACCGTGCCAACGGTGATCACATCAACCTTGGAACCATTCCCGACGCGCATCGTCACTTCATCCTTTGTCAGTCTTCGTTTATTCCACAGTTCCTGTTTCAAGTTGCAAATGTGAACAACAGAACCGGTATCAAATACCCAGGCACTACTACGAGAACCGGTAAGGTACACATCAACAACATGTATAACAAATATACCTTGTTTGTTGTTGGCCGCCTTCTTATCGGCCAGATACTTGGGGCAGTTGCGCTTCTAGTGACCAGTCCCTTTGCAATAATAGAACTCAGTTTCTGGCTTAGGTCCAACCTTGAGTTTCTTCGTCGGAGGGGCAACAGCTTTGCCGCTCTTCTTGGAGTTACCCTTCTTGCGTGTGTCGTTTTTCTTGAAACAAGTGGTCTTATTGACCATCAACACTTGATGCTCTTTCTGTATTTCTGACTCTGCGACGTTCAGCATCGCAAATAGCTCATCGAGTGACTTATTCATCACTTGCATGTTATAGTTCAACACGAATCCTTTATAGCTAGGCGGCAGTGATTAAAGAATTCTATCAGTGATAGCTTCTTGCGGGAGTTGAATCCCCAGCTCAGTTAGACGGTTTGAATACCCAGACATTCTGAGCACATGTTCACTGATAGACGAATTCTCGTCCATTTTGCAAGCATGGAACTTATCGGAGGTCTCATACCTCTCGATCCGGGCATTCTTCTCAAATATAAACTACAACTCGTGGAACATCTCATATGCTCCATGCCATTCAAAACGTCTTTGAAGTCCTGGTTCTAAGCCATACAAAATTGCACATTGAACCAGTGAGTAGTCATCCTTACGTGCTTGCCAAGTGTTCAAAACGTCTTGGTCAGCCGTAGCGGGTGGTGCATATCCTAGCGCTGCATCAAGGACATTACTCTTTTGGCGAGCAGTGAGGATAAGCCTCAGATTACAAGCCCATTCAACGAAGTTGCTTCCATCATATTTCAACTTAGCTTTCTCTAGGAACGTATTAAAATTCAGGGTTGCTACTGCGCGAGCCATTGATCTACAACATAAATTTTGCAAACATTACTTGGACTATGTTCAAGATAATTGAGTTTAGACAATCATATTACTATAAACTCCCACTCAAATAGGCATCCCTCTAGTTATTCGAGTGTCGCATGATCCAAATTCACTAACTCAAATCCGATCATCACGTGAGTTGAGTTTAGTTTCAATGGTGAACATCTCCATATTGACCATATCAACTATATGATTCATGCTCGACCTTTCGGTGTCTTTTGTTCCAAGGCCATGTCTGTACATGCTAGGCTCGTCAAGTTTAACCCGAGTGTTCCGCGTGTGCAACTGTTTTGCACCCGTTGTATGTGAACGTTGAGTCTATCACACCCGATCATCACGTGGTGTCTCGAAACGACGAACTGTCACAACGGTGCACACTCGGGGAGAACACAATTTTATCTTGAAATTTTAGTGAGAGAACACCTTATAATGCTACCGTCGTTCTAAGAAAAATAAGGTGCAGAAAAGGATTAACATCACATGCAAATCATAAGTGACATGATATTGCCATGAACTTGTGCTTCTTGATCTCCATCACCAAAGCACCAGCATGATCTCCATCGCCACTGGCACTGCACCATGATCTCCATTATCGTGCCGCCATCATGGTTGTCGTGCTATCTATTATATTACTACTAAAGCTACCACCTAGAAATATAGTAAACGCATCTACAAGCACAAACGTTAATTTGAAGACAACCCTATGGCTCCTGCCGGTTGCCGTAGCGTCGACGTGCAAGTCAATATTAACTATTACAACATGATCATCTCATACATCCAATATATCACATCATGTCTTTGGCCATATCACATCACAAGCATACCCTGCAAAAACAAGTTAGACGTCCTCTAATTTGTTGTTGCAAATTTTACGTGGCTGCTATGGGTATCTAGTATGATTGCATCTTACTTACGCAAAAGCCACAACGGTGATATGCAAATTGCTATTTAACCTTCTCCAAGGACCGCCTTGGTCGAATCCGATTACACTAAAGTTGAAGAAACAGGCACCCGCCAGTCATCTTTATGCAACAAGTTCAATGTTAGTCGATGGAACTGGTCTCTCGTAAGCGTACGAGTAATGTTGGTCCGGGCCGCTTCGATCCAACAATACCGCCGAATCAAGAAAAGACTAAGGAGGGCAGCCAATCGAACATCAACGCCCATGAACTCCTTTGTGTTTTGCTCAAGATATCATCTACGCATGAACCTAGCTCATGATGCTACTATTGAGGAACGTTGCATGGGAAACAAAAAAATTCCTACGCACACGAAGACCTATCATGGTGATGCTCATCTATGAGAGGGAGATCGGATCCACATACCCTTGTAGATCGATAAGCGGGAAGCGTTAATAAACGCGGATGATGTAGTGGTACGTCTTCGCGATTCAAATTGCCGTCCCACAAACAGCCCCAATCAAGTACCGAACGGACGACACCTCCGCGTTCAGCACACATTACAACTCGATGACGATCTCCGCCTTCTTGATCCAGCAAGAGAGATGGGGAAGTAGATGAGTTCTATGGGAGCGTGACGACGCGCCGGTAGTGGTGGTGGTCTATTCCTGCAGGGCTTCGCCTAAGCTCCGCAAAAATCCGATCTAGAGGAAGAACTACGAACTAGAGGTTAGGGTTGCACGTGGAAAAGTTGTGTCTCAAAACCCCCAAAACCTCTAGTATATATAGGAGGAACAAAGGGGTGGAGCCTTGCCTCCTACTCCAAGTAGGAGGGGTCGGCTGAGCTAGGGAGGAAGGAATCCTCCTCCAATTTGGTTTGGAAGGAGGAGTCCCTTCCTTCCTTCCCACCTCCTCTCTTTTTTTTCCTACTTTTCTTTTGTTTTTCTCCTTGGCCAAAATAGACCTATTGGGCTGGCCTCACCAGCCCACTAAGGGCTGGTGCGCCACCCATGGGCCTATTAGGTTCTCTCCCGGGTGGGTGGCCCCTCCCGGTAAAACCCCAGAACCCATTCGTCACTCCCGGTACTTTACCGGTAATGCCCAAAATCTTTCCGGAAGCCAAATGCAACAACCCTATATATATATCAATCTTCATCTCCGGACCATTCCGGAACTCCTCGTGACTTCCAGGATCTCATCCGGGACTCCGAATAAAACTACGGTTACCAGCACCTATAACTCAACTATACTGAAACGTCACCGAACCTTAAGTGTGCAGACCTTGCGGGTTCTAGAACTATGTAGACATGAACCGAGACACCTCTCGGTCAACATCCAATAGCGGGACCTGGATGCCCATATTGCATCCAACATATTCTACGATAATATTATCGATTGAACCTCTATGTCAAGGATTCATATAATCATGTATAACATTCCCTTTGTCCTTCGGTATGTTACTTGACCGAGATTCGATCGTCGGTATCCAATACCTATTTCAATCTCATTACTGATAAGTCTCTTTACTCGTTCCTAATACAAGAACCCGTGGCTAAGTCTTTAGTCACATTGCTTGCAAGGCTTGTTTGTGAAGTTGTATTTCCGAGTGGGCCCCGAGATACCTCTCCGTCACACGGAGTGACAAATCCCACTATTGATCTGTGCTAACTCAACAGACACCTTCGGAGATACCTGTATAGCACCTTTATAGTCGCCCAGTTACGTTGCGACATTTGATACACATAAAGCATTCCTCCGGTGTCAGTGATTTACATGATCTCATGGTCATAGGAATATATACTTGACATGCAGAAAATAATAGCAACAAAATGATACGATCATATGCTACGTTTATAGTTTAGGTCTTTCTCCGTCACATCATTCTCCTAATGATGTGATCTCGTTATCAAGTGACAACACTTGTCCATGGCTAGGAAACCTTAGCCTCTTTGATCAACGAGCTAGTCAACTAGAGGCTCACTAGGGATATTTTTTTGTCTATACATCCACACATGCATTTATGTTTCCATTCTATACAATAATAGCATGGATAATAAACGGTTATCTTGTAATAGGAAAATTCTTCTAGTCTCATGCTAAAGGCTTTGTCATAGAGCTTAAATAAAAAACTAGAAATACTAGAGAGATAACAGAATCCATGCGTGAACGTACAAGTAAGGTTATAATGTTGAACACGCTTATCTGCAAGGAAGTCGGTGAGGCTAGTTTTGTGGATGAAATAATCAAATTCCTCCTTGATGCATGCATTCCTCGTGAACTCTTCGCTTGGCCATCGACAAGATTTGGCATCAGCCATGACTATGTGATTCGCCCGAGGCTCAATGTAAGCTGGTCGTATCGAGCGCTCACTCTATGATTCACCCGAAGTACGCTTTCTCGAGGACCTCCTCTTGAAGAAACTCATCTCCCTTAGCACAAATTTCTAAAAAGATTGGACCACAAAAATGTGTCAATAAAACTTTATGAGAATGATAGAAACTACTCATATGGATACTTAGAGGCTATATCAAGCATTCATGCTATTTGGAACTTAAATAATTTAACATGCAAGCTCATTTTGTGCAGTACCAAGTGCAGCAATTTATGCCAAATATAAAATGCTAAGGTGAAAACTAATTGGAGAGATGGAAGAGTCACATACCAAGGAACAATTTCCCCAAAACAGTTTCGGAAACGGGTTGCCGAGCAAAGATATCGAAAATTTCAGCTTCTGGAGGAAGAACACGGGAGAGAGAGAGCTAGGAGAATTTTTCTGGAGGTAGAGGATGATATGAGCTAAAGGGATAAGGCAAGGGGCCTATAGGTCCCACAAGCCATCAGGGCGCGACCAGAGAGCACTCCCTGTTGGCTTAGAGGTGTGTCTCGCAGTTATTTTTATGCCAAAAATTCTCATTTATTTCAGAAAAAATCATGTTAATACTTTACGGCATTCTAAGACTTCTTATTTTTCGGTCATTTTTCTATTGTACAGAAAACTAAGAAAACCGGGTGATCATGGCATTTTATTTTTCTATAGCTAAGAGAATAAAGAATAAACTTGGGGTACACAGAGTCGTGAATACTCAATTCATCAATCACATGTCTTTCAAAAAGGATCCATTAATAAGGTTGATCAAGTCTTATTAATAACTGTTTCCGATTAACATGAAACCAAAGAATTTTTGTATATCACTAGGTTACCTCAATGGGAATTTGCATATCCCCCACAATAAGATTATAGTATTTACTTTTCTTGGCAGTAGGTAGAGGAATAGTAAAATCTCCAATAATGACAGTAGGAATAGGCTCAATGACATTAATACTGTTAACCAATGTTTTCTTCTTTGGAAAATGCACCGTATGTTCTTGCCATTAACATGAAAAGTGACCTTGCTTTTGTTGCAATCAATAACAGCCCCTGCAGTATTTAGATAAGGTCAACCAAGGATGATCGACATATTATTCACCTCAGCAAGAAAATCATTTTGTGACTTGGCTACTTGATCTAGTTGGGTGTGAACCATAGAAGCATGCTTACCTAGACCTTTCACATCATTAGTTATTCTAAACATCAAGTCACTTCACTGATATATCATCATGGCATTATTTTCAATTGATCCTTAACATAGTTATTGAAGTGTTCTTGTTTAACAATGTAATTATCAAATTCATCCATGCATTGATCAGGAGTCTTAGCAATAAGGTATATCATTTTCTGTAAAGGAACAAAGAGCGTTTACCTCTACTACCTGTGTCGGGGTATCTAGTCCATGTACTTCTTCAATCGATGGTAATTTCTTGAGATCCTTGATTTTAATACCTTTCTCCTTCATGGATCTTTTTGCTTCTTGCATATCTTAGGGGTTGAGGAATAGAATACCTCTCTTCTTTTGAATAGGATCCGATGGTGGTTCGGGGAGTGCCCAATCATCGGTATTTTGCAATATATTATCTAGTAACTCTTCTCCTTGTGCAAGTGTTCTTTCCGTGAAAACACAACTAGCACAACTATCTAAGCAATACCTAGAAGCATCGGTTAGTCCATTATAAAAGATGTCATGAATTTCATTCTTCTCAAGAGGACAATCACGCAAAGCTCTAAGTAGCCGGAGAAGCCTCCCCAAGCTTGAGGGATATTCTCTTCTTGAATTTGCACAAAGATAAATATTTCATGTAAAGCAACTTGTTTCATATGAGCGGGAATTTTTTTCAAACAAGTAATAAAGCATGTCCTAGTGACTACGCATACAACCAAGAGCAAGAGAAAGAAACCATTCCATGGCCTCGCCTTTCAGCGAAAAAGGAAAACAGCTTAAGGATGTAATAGTAGTGTATCTTTTCATCATTGGTGAACAAAGCAGCAATATCATTTGGTTTCATAAGGTGTTCGACGAGAGTTTCATTTTCATAACCAAGAAAAGGACCAGACTCTACTATAGGGATTAATTCAAGCTCTATAGCAAATTCATAGTCCTTATCAATGACAAATATAGGAGAAGTAGCAAATTTAGGATCATGTTTCATTTTCTCCATCATAGATTTTTCTTTCAGTTTGCATAGTAACTTTTTCAAATCATCTCTATCGTTGCAAGAAAGGAAGTCCCTAGCTACCTCACCATCCATAAATAACCTTCAAGTACATAAGGTAATTCATATTTATTAGGAGGATGAGGTGTAACAGGTGATTCAAGATCTTCATCAGTTTCACCATTTTCAAGTTCACTGGCTCTAGCAATATGAGCATCAAGTAATTCACTCAGAGGAACAGTTTCAGTTTCAACATGTGTAGCAATAGTATCATGATTAATTTCAAAAGTAGCATCATCAAGTTTATGTGATATATTAGGACCATCAACAGGTGGTGGTGTAACAAGTTGATTCAAAATAGTAGGTGAATCAAAAGCAGAGCTGGATGACAGTTGCTTACCTCCTCTCGTGCTAGAGGGGGTGATCTTAGTTCGATTATCTTTCAGATTATTCATGGTGGCAATTAGATATCCTCAAGTCAACACAATAAATAAAGCTATGCTCCCTGGCAACGGCGCCAGAAAAAGGTCTTGATAACCCACAATTATAGGGGATTGCAACAGTCTTCACATGTAGTATTTCACCCTAGTTTATTGATTCAACACAAGGGGAGCCAAAGAATATTTATTGGCCGTAACAGTTGTGTTGTCACTTGAACCGCACCTGGAATATCTCTCTACAACAATTATTCAGTACCAAAACAATTGATAGTACTAACAGTAACAATGAGAGGAACAATTTTGATAACAGTAGTAATAGTAGGAATTGAGTAGATAGTAGCAATTGAGTAGGAGGTGTGACGGAAACAACAACAGTAGTAACTTAGCAATATTTTGGTATATGTAAAGCGTGGGCATGTGGATCAGTGATGGATAATTATTTAGATGACATTGATCATATAACAGTTACACACTAGGGCGACACGGAACTAGCTCCAATTCATCAATATAATGTAGGTATGTATTACGTATATATTCATATGTGCTTGTGATAAAAACTTGCATGACATTGTTTGTCCTACCCTCCCGTGGCAGCGGGGTCCTATTGGAAACTAATGGATATGAAGGCCCACTTTTAGTAGAGAACTGTAACAAAGCATTAACACATGGTGAATACATGAACTCCTCAAACTACGGCAATCACCGGAAAGAATCCCAATTATTGTCACCTTGGGTTATGCGGATCAAGACACGTAATAGGTAACTACAACTTGCAAGATAGGATCCAAATCTCTCTCATATTCATGAAAACATAATAGGTTCAGATCTGAAATCATGACAATTGAGCCCTAGTGACAAACATTAAGCATAGTAACATCAATCTCACAACATAGTGGACACTAGGGATCAAGCCCTATCAAACTTAACTCGATTACATGATCAATCTCATCCAATCCCACCACCGTCCAGCAAGCCTACAAAGGAGTTACTCACTCCCGGTGGTGAGCATTATGATCGTGTTGATGAAGAAGGGTTAATGATGACGACTGATACGTCTCCAACGTATCTATAATTTTTTATTGTTCCATGCTACTATATTACCAACTTGGGATGTTTTATATGCATTTATATTCTATTTTATATCATTTTTGGGACTAACCTATTAACTCAGTGCCCAGTGCTAGTTTCTGTTTTTCCGTGTTTTTGACCTTTTTCAGATAAGAATATTAAACGGAGTCCAAACGGAATAAAACCTTCGGGGTGATTTTTTCCGTAACATAAGGGATCCAGAAGACTTGAGAACCAAGGCACACGGCCACGGAGGAGGCCACGAGCCCCCTAGGCGCGCCCCCCTGGGGCGCGCCTAGCAGGCTCGTGGGACCCCCGTGCCTCCTTTGCCCTACCTCTTTTGCCTATAAATTCCCTAAAATCCCCAAACCAACATAGAGAGCCACGAAAATATTTTTCCGCCGCCGCAAGCTTCTGTTTCCGCGAGATCCCATCTGGGGACCGTTCTGGTGCCCTGCGGGAGGGGGATTCGGACACGGAGGGCTTCTTCATCAACACCATTACCTCTGTGATGATGCGTGAGTAGTTCACCACAGACCTTCGGGTCCATAGCTAGTAGCTAGATAGCTTCTTCTCTCTCTTGGATCTTCAATACAAAGTTCTCCATGATCTTCATGGAGATCTATCCAATGTAACTTTCTTTTGCGGTGAGTTTGTCGAGATCCGATGAATTGTGGATTTATGATCAGATTATCTATGAATATTATTTGAGTCTCCTCTGATTTCTTATATGCATGATTTCGTATCCTTGTAATTCTCTTCGAGTTATGGGTTTCGTTTTGCCAACTCGATCTATAATTCTTGCAATGGGATAAGTGCTTGGTTTTGGGTTCATACCGTGCGGTGTCCTCACCTAGTGACAGAAGGGGTAGCGAGGCACGCATCGTGTTGTTGCCATCAAGGGTAAAAAGATGGGGTTTATATCATATAGCATGAATTTATCCCTCTACATCATGCCATCTTGCTTAAGGCGTTACTCTATTTGTTACAAATGTAATACACTAGATGCATGCTGGATAGCGGTCGATGTGTGGAGTAATAACAGTAGATGCAGAAAGTATCGGTCTACTTGTCTCGGACGTGATGCCTATATGTATAATCATTGCCTTAGATATTGTCATGACTTTGCGCGATTCTATCAATTGCTCGACAGTAATTCGTTCACCCACCGTAATACTTGCTATCATGAAAGAAGCCTCTAGTGAACACTATGGCCCCCGAGTCTATTTTACACATTATATATTCAGATCTACATACAAAAATACCAAAAATACCTTGCTGCACTTTTATTTATTTATTTATGTTTACCTATTATCACTATCAGATCTCACCTTGCAAGTAATCGTAAAGGGATTGACAACCCCTTTATAGCGTTGGGTGCAAGTTTGTTTGTTTTTGCGCAGGTGCCTTGGTGCCTCATCTTGATACTCCTACTGGATTGATACCTTGGTTGTCAAACTGAGGGAAATACTTATCTCTACTTTGTTGCATCACCCTTTCCTCTTCAAGGGAAAAACCAACGCAAGCTCAAGAAGTAACAGGAAGAATTTTTGGCGCCGTTGCCGGGGAGTATTCAAGTGAAGCATATCTACCAAGTACCTATCGCAAACTCATCTCTTGCATTTACATTATTTTCCATTTGCCTCTCGTTTTCCTCTCCCCCACTTCTAAAACAAAATTCACAAAAATATTTGCCTTTCTTTATTTTGCCTTTTTCGTTCGCCCCTTTCTTTTGCTTGCTTTCGGTTTGCTCGTGTGTGCTATCTTATTTATCCTCATGGCCCAACCAAATGATTATGATGCTTACTATAAAAAGTTGGAAGAGATTGAAACTAGTGTTAAAAGCTTCATGTCTACACAGTTTGATCATAATAGTTACTTTCGTGGAGAACTAAGGGAGCGAAATTCTTTTATGGCTTATATGAATAAAGACGTTGATGATATGGCCAAAGAATTCCTTGCGTTAAATTCTCAATTTTCTCGTCTTGAAAAATTGGTAGGCCAGATTTCTGATAAACAAGCTACCTTAGTCAATAAAATGGCTGCTAAACCTGAAACATGTGATGAGAATCACGAAGATCTTAAAGTGCTTGGTGTGACTCGTGTTGAATCCTTGTTTTCTAATGTCAATCTTAATGATGATGGGGCTGGATGTGAATCCACTTTGGTTGAGAAACGCCCCAATGATTCGGAGTCTATTTATCTTGATGCTAAAAATACTAAAAGTGGAGTAGAGGATATCAAAACTTTGAATAGTGATGAAATTACTACTTTGGATATCAAGGAATTTAATTATGATAGTTTCTCCTTGATTGAATGTATTTACTTGATGCAATCCCTGCTAAACTCTCCACATGCTTATAGCCAAAATAAGGCTTTTACCAAACATATCGTCGATGCTATGATGAAATCTCTTGAAGAGAAACTTGAGTTGGAAATATCTATTCCTAGAAAACTTCATGATGAGTGTTAACCTACTATAAAAATTAAGATTAAAAATTATGAATGCATGCTTTGTGTGATTTGGGTGCTAGTGTTTCCACAATTCCAAAATCTTTATGTGATGTTCTAGGTTTCAATGAGATTGATGAGTGCTCTCTTAATTTGCATCTTGCGGATTCTACTATTAAGAAACCTATGGGAAGGATCAATGATGTTCTTATTATTGCAAATAGGAACTATGTGCCCGTAGATTTCATTGTGCTTGATATTGATTGCAATCCGACATGCCCCATTATTCTTGGTAGACCTTTCCTTAGGACTATTGGTGTTGTTATTGATATGAAGGAAGGGAATATTAAATTTCAATTTCCATTAAAGAAGGGCATGGAACACTTTCCTAGAAAGAAAATAAAATTGCCTTATGAATCCATTATGAAAGCTACTTATGGTTTGAGCACTAAAGATGAAAACACTTGAATCTATTGCCTTACGCCTAGCTAAGGGCGTTAAACAATAGCGCTTGTTGGGAGGCAACCCAATGAATAAATTTATTTTTGCTTTTTACTTTATGTTTTGTTGAGTCCACACCATCATGATTCTGTTATGATTGTGTTTTTTATGTATTAATTAATGTTTGTGCCAAGTAGAACCTTTATGATTAGTTTTGGTGATAGTTGTTTAATCATGCTGAAAAAAGGCAGAAACTTTGTGCTCACGAAATTATTTTTAATTCCTATCCAGAAAGAGCTTTTGAGTTGATTCTTTTTGCGGCTGATTGATATGCAAATTTCCCTAATTTTCATAATTGTTTCAGAATTTTTGGGATAGCAGAAGTATACGGAATATAAAGATTGCTACAGACTGTTCTGTTTTTGACAAATTCTGTTTTTGTTGTGTTGATTGCTTATTTTGATGAAACTATGGTTAGTATCTGGTGGTACGAGCCATGGAGAAGTTCGAATACAGTAATATAACATCAATCTAAATGGAAATTAATTTTACTACAATACCTAAAAAGTTGGTGGTTTGTTTTCTTATGCTAATGATATCACGAGTTTCTGTTTAAGTTTTGTGTTGTGAAGTTTTCAAGTTTTGGGTGATGTTCTTATGGACAATGGAATAAAGAGTGGAAAGAGCCTAAGCTTCGGGATGCCCCGGGAAGGCATCCCCTCTTTCATGTTCAATCCATCGATAACGTTACTTGAAGCTATATTTTTATTTACCACATGATATGTGTTTTGCTTGGAGCGTCGTGTATTATAGGAGTTTTTGCTTTTTGTTTTATCACAATCATCCTTGTTGCACACCTTTTGAGAGGGACATGCACTCATCGTGAATTTGTTAGAATACTCAATGAGCTTCACTTATATCTTTTGAGTTAGGCAATTTAGCTCGCATGTGCTTCACTTATATCTTTTGAGCTAGATAATTTTGCTCCCATGAGCTTCACTTATATCTTTTGAGATAGATAATTTTGCTCTAGTGCTTCACTTAAATCTTTGTATAGCAGGGCGGTGTCATATTTTGTAGAAATAAAAACTCTCGATCTTCACTTATATCATTTTGAGAGCGCTCTCTCTAAGTAACTTTGTAATTGGCGTGTGTTATGAAATTAGTCCTAAATATGATAGGCATCCGAAGAGGATATAATAAAAACTTTCATATTCAAGTGCATTGATTAGTAAGAGAAGTTTGATTCCTCACAATTAGTTTTGAGATATGGATATGGTAATATTAGAGTTATGATAGTAGGGTGTTGTGAATCTAGAAATACTTGTGTTGAGGTTAGTGATTCCCCTAGCATGCATGTATGGTGAACCGATGTGTTATGAAGTCAGAGCATAATTGATTTATTGATTGTCATCCTTTGTGTGGCGGTCGGGATCGGAGCGATGGTTAACTCCTACCAACCCTTCCCCTAGGAGTAAGCGTTTAGCACTTTGTTTTGATTACTAATAAAACTTTCGCAATAAGTATATGAGTTCTTCATAACTAATGTGAGTCCATGGTATAGATGCACTCGCACCCTTACACCATTGCTAGCCTCTCTAGTGTCGCGCAACTTTCGCCGGTGCACAAAACCACCATATACCTTCCTCAAAACAGCCACCATACCTACCTATTATGGCATTTTCATAGCCATTCCGAGATATATTGCCATGCAACTTCCACCGTTCCGTCTCATGAGATGTGCCATCACTTTCATATTGCAATTGCATGATCGTAAGATAGCTAGCGAGATGTTTCAACGTCATACGCTAAGCTAGATCATTGCACATCCTGGTACACTGCCGGAGGCATTTCATATAGAGTCCTTATTGTTCTAAGTATCGAGTTGTAAGTAAATAAAAGTGTGATGATCATCATTATTAGAGCATTGTACCACGTGAGGAAATAAAAAAGGAGGCCAAATATGCCCACCAAAAAAATGAAATGAAAAAAAGGGAGGCCAAAGAGCCCATAAAAAATGAGAGAAAAAGAAAGAAGGGACAATGCTACTATCTTTTTCCACACTTGTGCTTCAAAATAGCACCATGTTCTTCATGATAGAGAGTCTCTTGTTTTGTCACTTTCATATACTAGTGGGAATTTTCATTATATAACTTGGCTTGTATATTCCAATGATAGGCTTCCTCAAAATTGCCCTAGGTCTTCGTGAGCAAGCAAGTTGGGTGCACACCCACTAGTTTTTATTTTTGAGCTTTCATACACTTATAGCTCTAGTGCATCCGTTTCATGGCAATCCCTACTCATTCACATTGATACCTATTGATGGGCATCTCCATAACCCATTGATACGCCGAGTCGATGTGACCATCTCCTCCTTTTTGCCTCACGACCTCCACCACACTCTATTCCACCTATAGTGCTATATCCATGACTCACGCTCATGTATTGTGTGAGAGTTGAAAAAGATTGAGAAAGTAAGAATGCGAAACAATTACTTGGCCAATACCGGGGTTGTGCATGATTTAAATTCGTTGTGTGGGGATGATGGAACATAGACAGACTATATGATTTTGTAGGGATAACTTTCTTTGGCCTTGTTATTTCAAAAGTTCATCATTACTTTGCAAGTATGCTTGAAGTATTATTGTTTTCATGTCAATATTAAACTATTGTTTTCAATCTTATGGATCTGAACATTCATGCCACAATAAAGAAGTTACAAAGAACAAATATGTTAGGCAGCATTCCACATCAAAAATTCGGTCTTTATCACTTCCCTACTCGAGGATGAGTAGGAGTTAAGCTTGGGGATGTTTGATACGTCTCCAACGTATCTATAATTTTTTATTGTTCCATGCTACTATATTATCAACTTGGGATGTTTTATATGCATTTATATGCTATTTCATATCATTTTTGGGACTAACCAATTAACTCAGTGCCTAGTGCCAGTTTCTGTTTTTTCCGTGTTTTTGACCTTTTTCAGATAAGAATATTAAACGTAGTCCAAACGGAATAAAACCTCGGGAATGATTTTTGCCATAACAAAAGGGGTCCAGAAGACTTGATAACCAAGGCAGAGGGCCACGGAGGAGACCACGAGCCCCCTAGGCATGCCCCAGGGGGGCGCGCCTCGCAGGCTCGTGCCCCCCCCCCCCCCGCCTCCTTTGCCCTACCTCTTTCTAAAATCCCCAAACCAACACAGAGAGCCACGAAAATACTTTTCCGTCGCCGCAAGCTTCTGTTTCCGCGAGATCCCATCTGGGGACCGTTCTGGTGCCCTACCGAAGGGGGATTCGGACACGGAGGGCTTCTTCATCAACACCATTGCCTCTCCGATGATGTGTGAGTAGTTCACCACAGACCTTCGGATCCGTAGCTAGTAGCTATATGGCTTCTTCTCTCTCTTGGATCTTCAATACAAAGTTCTCCATGATCTTCATGGAGATCTATCTGATGTAACTTTCTTTTGCGGTGTGTTTGTCGAGATCCAATGAATTGTGGATTTATGATCAGCTTATCTATGAATATTATTTGAGTCTCCTCTGATTTCTTATATGCATGATTTCGTATCCTTGTAATTCTCTTCGAGTTATGGGTTTCGTTTGGCCAACTCGATCTATAATTCTTGCAATGGAAGAAGTGCTTGGTTTTGGGTTCATACCGTGCGGTGTCCTCACCTAGTGACAGAAGGGGTAGCGAGGCACGCATCATGTTGTTGCCATCAAGGGTAAAAAGATGGGATTTATATCATATTGCATGAATTTATCCCTCTACATCATGTCATCTTGCTTAAGGCGTTACTCTGTTTGTTATGAATGTAATACACTAGATGCATGCTGGATAGCGGTCGATGTGTGGAGTAATAGTAGTAGATGCAGAAAGTATCGGTCTACTTGTCTCGGACGTGATGCCTATATGTATGATCATTGCCTTAGATATCGTCATGACTTTACGCGATTCTATCAATTGCTCGACAGTAATTCGTTCACCCACCGTAATACTTGATATCATGAGAGAAGCCTCTAGTGAACATTATGGCCCCCGGGTCTACTTTACACATTATATATTGAGATCTACATAAAAAAATACCAAAAATACCTTGCTGCACTTTTTTTTATTTATTTATATTTACCTATTATCACTATCAGATCTCACCTTGCAAGTAATCGTAAAGGGATTGACAACCCCCTTTATCTCGTTGGGTGCAAGTTTGTTTGTTTTTGCGCAGGTGCCTTAGTGTCTCATCTTGATACTCCTACTGGATTGATACCTTGGTTCTCAAACTGAGGGAAATACTTATCTCTACTTTGCTGCATCACCCTTTCCTGTTCAAGGAAAAAACCAACGCAAGCTCAAGAAGTAGCAACGACGCGGACGAATCCCCCTCTCTGAAGCCCCAAACGGACTCCAGATCACCCTCCGGAGGAAGAACGGGCGATGGTGGCGGCTCGGAGATGTGATTTTATAGGACTAGAATTAGGGTCAGAGAAGCCACATGGGACCCACAAGCCATCACGGCGTGACCTGGGGACGCATCCTGTTGGCGTGTGGCCCGTGGCAGTGTTTCTCTGGCAGGTCTTTGCCCCATGATTCCTTATAAATGCCAGAAACAATTCACAAAAAAAACTGTCCAATTTCGAGAACTTTTATTTCTGCATAAAAATAACATCAGGGTAGTTCTGCTGAAAGCAACGTTAGTCCGGGTTAATTTCATTCAAATCATGCAAATTAGAGGTCAAAACCAAAACAAAAGTATTCGAAAAAGTAGATACATTGAAGACGTATCAGCTGCCTATTCAGAGGGTCGTCCTTGGCGCACCAGCTATCAAGCGAGAACCGTCTCCGGAAGTGACGCAAGAGAGGGAGCAGGGTCGCCAGCGCCTTCCAGACGGCCGACGCGAGGGCGTGCTTGTCGTCCATGTTGTGGTATTCCCGCCAGAACCACACTGCCCAACCTGAACTCTGCGGTTGGTGTAGTCGATGAAGAAGCTTGACAAGCAGGTTGGTGCTCTGGGCTGCCAGGTCACACACACCCAGTCGAGCGGCATCCTTTGGGCGACACGCTCCTTCTAGGCAACAAGACAGCGGGCGCCGGAGTAGGATTATCTCCTGACCAGAAGAATGCACATCGCAGTCTATCAGTATCCTCTTTGACACCAACAGGCAGGAGTGGCGCAGGCATAGCATACGCCGGAAGGGTGGTGACGACAGCATTGACGAGGACCAGCCTGCTTGCGGGAGAGAGCAACGAAGCTTTCCAACCAGCAAGGTATTTGTCCACCTTGGACCTTGGTGATGAGAGGCTTGAAATCCATCTTTCCGAACTTGTGAGTGGATAGCGTCAACCCAAGATAGCTTTGCGGGAAGGAGGCGACCTCACATCCAAGGGCACAAGTGGCGAGGTTAGCATCTTCCTTGGTCATGTTCATGGGGACCACGACGCTTTTGGAGAAGTTGATGGCGAGCCCCGTGGCCTTGGAGAAGAGTTCCAAGGCATAGCGTAGCTGGGATGCGTCCTCCAGGGTGCCCGTGACTAGAATTAGCATGTCGTCCGCGTATTGTAAAGCGGGCGCGACATGTCTTCACGAAGAGGGTGGTGTAGCTTGCCTTCTCGACACATTTGTTGTACTCCCTCCGTTTCAAAATATAAGACTTTTTAGGGATTTCATTAGGAGACTACATACGGAGCAAAATGAGTGAATCTGTACTTTAAAATATGTCTATGTACATCCGTATGTAGTTTATAGTACAATCTCTAAAAGGTCTTATATTTAGGAACGGAGGGAGTATGAAGCATTAAAGTACGTTAGATACCAAGATGAAGAGGTAGGGGGCAATTAAAGGGTCCCCGTGGCGCAGACCTTTTCGGCAAGACATCCACCTCCCTGGGACACTATTCAGAAGCACCACACAGAACGGACAGACTCCAGTGTTTGCCCAACCCAACTGACCCAACATGACGAGAAGCCGCAGGCTGCAAGGATGTCGAAGAGGCTGCTCCAAATCACCGAGTCGAAGGCCTTCGCGAAGTCGAGCTTCACCACGAGGGTGGGCGCCTTGCGCTTCTGGCAGACTTGGATGATCTCAGATGCGTAGAACAAGTTTTCAACAATGGGCCTCCCTTCGATGAAACCTTGGTCGAGGTCCGGAAGGCCGGTCACCTTGGGCTGGAGCCTATTGATCAGCGTCATCACCAAACCCTTGACGCTGGCATCCTGAAGGGAGATTGGGCGAAAAGAGGAGGGTTCTAGCCACGAAGTGTATTAGTTATCAATGTTTTCTGTAATTTTTTGGCGCCACGATATCAGTTATTAGCGAAACTTATAGAACAATGGCTTTTGAAACCCTCATAAATGTAGTGGTTTTATGCTACTTATTACTTGATTTCTCACGCGGTGCACAAATTCGAGCAAATTTTAAACAACCCCTTCATCAGCAAATCAAGTGACACGTTATCGCAAACGCGAACATGTAGATATTGATATTAGATAGACTTTTTGTTTTACCGCGGAGCTCGAAATCGGGCACCCAGAAGAGCACCGCAAAACCAGTGTCGCCCTAAAATAGGCAATATAACCCAACAATAGACATACATCACTACATCAGTTTTTTAGTAGTACTCCTACTTGCTTGCATGTCCTGGAGTGGACCATATCTTTTCCGAATAAGAAACCCTGGAATTTGTCTTCCACTGCTTTTATAGCCGGCTCGTACAAGAAACGCGTATGAGCTCCGCCATCACGAATCGGCTATGCGAATAAGCTCATAAATCATTAACAATAATCTTAGTCAAATCTCTCTCTCTTTCTAACACACTGTATGCAGCCGGCCGTGTGTGCCCCCCCACCACTCTCTCTCGCGAGCACGGCCAGCCAGCCAGCCATCCCTCCATAACCAGAGAGCACAGACTTTCTCTCTCTAAAAATGGAAGGCAGGCGAGGCGACGAAGAGCACGCCCTTCTCGTCGATTGATCATCAAAGTCGAGGTAACGATTCCGGCCGTCCATCAGTTTTGCTCCGGTTTTTTCTTTCTTTCTTTCTTTCTTTCTTCCTGACTATAGAATCGAATTCCTCCTTCGGCGCGGTCCGTCGAAACCTTCTCCGATTTCCTTGCGAGAATCGGCGCGTGCAACGTAACAATCCATTTCTTGCGATTCATGTTTCAGGGCCGTTTCGTTCTTTGCAGGGAAGAAACAATTCTATTTGGGCTGAATCAGATTAGGGAAGAAGAAGAAGATGGATCAGTACGAGGTGCTGGAGCAGATTGGGAAGGGCTCCTTCGGCTCTGCGCTCCTGGTGAGGCACAAGGTTGAGAAGAAGAGGTTGGTGCAATTCCACCCTTGCTTGCTCCCCACAATCCTTGGACCATCTCTCTCAGGTATGGCTTGTTTCAGGTATGTCCTGAAGAAGATCCGGCTCGCCCGTCAGACCGTCCGGTGCCGTCGATCCGCGCACCAAGAGGTCTCGCTGTTTCTTCCCTTTTTTGTGTGTGTCCGGTCACATGTCAGCATTCAGTTTAAATGGTTTGTTTGACCTTTGGATGAACGCGCGAAACTCACCATTTAATTTGTTCATGCAGATGGAGCTCATCGCAAAAGTAAGGTGCCCTTACATTGTGGAATACAAAGATTCGTGGGTGGAGAAGGTGAGCAATCTCCTCTCCCTGCATGTTTCAATGTTCCTACTGAAAATTTCATAAGAAAAATGAATGTTCCTGCTGGAGGATTCGTCTGATCGCTATCGCCTGAAACTAGTGTTTTTGTTATTCTCATCAGGGGTGCTATGTGTGCATCGTGATCGGTTACTGCGAGGGAGGGGACATGTATGTACGTGACTTGTGAAGTAAGCTCTGAACTGAATTTGGAACCTGTAACGAAAACTTTGGTTCTTTGTTTTTCCCTGTGCAGGCTAGAGGCCATTAAGAAGGCCAACGGCAACCATTTCTCTGAGGAGGTGCACAACTACTCTGTAATATGTCTTGTTCAGTAGCCGCAAATTCCACTCACTGAATCTTATCCCGTTGCCGTGTCCGTTTCCCTGGATGCAGAAACTCTGCGTGTGGCTTGTGCAGCTCCTGATGGCACTTGACTACCTGCATGCTAATCACATCCTTCATCGAGATGTGAAGGTTCTTATATTCGTAACCTTTATCTGATACTCGCATTTCATTTCAGTTAAGCCTAGCTGGTTACTCATCATGCACGCATTGTACCTTTTTCAGTGTTCAAATATATTTCTTACAAAGGACCAAAATATACGGCTCGGTAAGCATGCTCTAATTAAATCAGTTGGGAAAAATACCTGAAATAACTGACGGCAATATCTTCTGTTCTGAATGTATATGTTTTTTGAAACAGGTGATTTTGGGCTGGCTAAAGTGTTGACTTCTGATGATTTAGCTTCGTCGGTAAGTTGTTCTTTCTCAATCCGTAGGGAGGTGTTTCTCTTTCTAATATAAGCTGCTTATGTGATTCGATATATTGTGTCTCTTCTGAAGGTTGTAGGAACTCCCAGTTACATGTGCCCTGAACTTCTTGCTGATATTCCGTATGGCTCCAAGTCCGACATATGGTCGCTAGGCAAGCATTCCTATCTGATATTCAGTTACATCTGTTGCTCCGATTGTCGCATTGTTCTCTTGGCTAAGCATCTGCAATTTTCAGGATGCTGCATCTATGAGATGACTGCGCTGAAGCATGCATTCAAAGCATTTGTAAGTTGATATGCTCTTTAAGTTACAACCCGTTCTTCCCCGCAAAAAAGAAAAGTTACAGTTCCTTCTTGTATGTTGTGGCATACGATGTTTCACCAAAAGTTGCATTTCAGATGATGTTTTTCCCTAACAGGATATGCAGACACTGATAAACAAGATCAACAAGTCTGTTCTCGCTCCTCTACCGACTATATATTCGGGTGCATTGTAAGCACTTGTAACACATTAACGTGTACGAAGTTCTTGTGAGCTATTCATGAAGATCTGAAAAAATTCTAACATACTGTATCTATTCTCTGTCATGCAGTAGGGGACTCATCAAAAGCATGCTGCGCAGAAGTCCAGATCACAGACCAAGTGTATGAGTCATTTTCCTAGAGCATATTTATTCCATTTTATTGAATATACTATCGTTTTTGGACTCATTTGCGCATCTCATTGCCTCATACTGATTGTGATTTTCAGGCTGCAGATCTACTAAACCATCCGCATCTTCAGCCCTATGTGTTGGAAGTCCAATCGAAATCAAGTCCTACCCACAATATGCTCCCAGCTATAGTTCCTAACAGACATGAAAAAAACAAGACTGCATGCTCTGATGATGAAGACAATAGCAAACCCCGATATATTAAGAGTCATTCATTTAAAGTACACAGGATTGTGGAACTTGACAATGCCACTGCTAACCATGGTCCTCCTGAGTCTGCCAGAACAGCAAAAAATTGTTCAGAACCGCCTCATCAACAGATGGGTCAGTTACCAGTCCAGGTCACCAAGGAAGTTGTCAAAGAAACAATGCATGATAAACAATCAAAAGAAACAAGATCACCGGCACCTACTCCACGAAGGGCGTCCTCGACTCCTAGGAGACGGCTAGAGCCTGCAAAAACATTTCATGCTAGAACAGCTCACAAAGAGGAGGTATGTGGTATCTGGCCATACAATAGGATAAAAGGAGGGGCAGAAAACCCCGATTATGCACAGACAAACACCCTTGGTTAACATCCAGATATTGTTCATATATCATTGAATATTTTGTTACATTTCCAGGACCTAGCCAGTCGATATCATCAATCATGTAATCAACATATTACTAGTTCTTCATCAAAAATATTTCACCAACCTTTAGTCCCACAAATGAAAATGCCATTTTATCGCCCCTTGCCAAAAATCCGACATCTCATCCAGATATTACCTTTAGCTGCCTTCAAAAGCCCATGTTTGAAGATTTCCTTTTCCTAGTAAGTGCAGGTGTGAAGCATTATGCGTAGTACATGTGTGACGCATTGTGTGTACTTTGATCAAATATTATGCATTAACATTTTGTTGTTTTGACACCAGCAGCCTCCCCCATCAAGGTCTTCAGGGGACCAGACAAGACAAGCTACACGGCGAGAATCACTTTCCCCACACATGTTCAAAGCTGCTGAGAAGAGGCGAGTCGCCGACATTCTCACCAGATTGAAGTCTCCTGATGTTTCAGTTAACGCACCTCGAATCGACAGAATTGCTGAATTCCCACTGGCATCCTCTGAAGATCCATTGTGTCCCATCATGAAGTTCTTGCCACCATCCATCACTGACAAATCGATCACCAAGGACAAATGCACTTTCCAAGTGCTCCGGGGGGACAGCGAAAGCCACACCAACACTCCTGATCTGAACCTGCTCAGTGTCGACAATAATCTCGGAAGTTCGTCCGATTGGAGGCAGAAGAGGTTCGACACGACGTCATACAGGCAGAGAGCTGAGGCTCTAGAAGGCTTGCTTGAGTTCAGTGCCCAGTTGCTCCAACAAGAGAGATTTCAGGAGCTGGGGATCTTGCTAAAGCCTTTTGGACCCGGGAAGGCGTCTCCAAGAGAGACAGCCATATGGTTGTCAAAGAGCTTCAAAGAAACAGGATTATAAGGAGAGGCCTCGAAAGGAGAACATAAACCCACAATAATTTTGCATCTTTATTAGCTTCAGGATGTACAGTTCCACTGTGTAACCTCCCCATGTGGATCAGTAATTCAACTTTCTGACCTGAAATGATCCTGTGAATACAACCCCAAATCTATGTTGACATGTTGAGAAAAGAGCAGTTCATGGATGTGCTCCAATACTATAAGTTATCCGAAGATTTTGCTGATATCTGGATAAAGTTGTAATTCGGCTGTTCTTCTTTTTGTATTTCTACCTTGGATAGACTGTTTTGTTGTTGGCGCTTGCTGTCTTGAAAGATCAGATGGGTATGCAGCTGACACTACTTCTCAAAAAATATTTTACTATTTTTGCTTCCTTTAGTTTGTAGCATGTTAGGTAATTGAATAAGCTTGTGGTGAGCCGTATTCTGTACTATCTGATATTCAAAGTGTTGTTCTAGAAGATGATTGGTGCCCAAGAAGATTACTGCCATTGACTCTCGCCGTCGCAAGGGCTTCAATCAATTAAAGTAGTGTTTTATCCGCAATGTGATTTTCATTCAAGGCAATATAAACTGAGAACCAACGAAACATAGAAAGAAAGAGATTTATAGAAGAACATTATTTCCTTCTTTTACACAGATAGCCTGTTCATTGAAAAATCGTAAACTTACCTTTACCCAACACATGAACAACAGGTAGCTGACCCCCCCCAAAAAAAAACTCACTTTGTTTTGACACTGACACCGTCCGATCCAGCAATGATGACTGAAGTTGCCATGTTCAAGAACAAGCCATGCTCGACAACTCCCTCCAAGGCCGCAATCTCCATGCCCGCGCCCACCGCGTCCCTGATCGGCGTCTTGAAGTACAAATCGACAATGTAGTTCGAGTTGTCGGTAACGTAGGGCTTGCCGTCCTCATTCAGCCTCAGCTTCGCCTCGCAACCTTCCTCGTTGAACAGGCCCTGCAGCCTTACTTGATTGTGCTTCCAGCAGAACTGCACAACCTCCACCGGCATGGCGAGACCGCTGCCGCCCAGGCCGGTAACTAGCTTCGTCTCGTCGACGACGACGACGAATTTTCCTGATGCTGCTTCCACCATCTTTTCCCGGAGAAGGGCTCCTCCCCGCCCTTTGACGAGGTTAAGATCTGGGTCGACCTGTTCGGTGGGAAATTTGGAACATGGTTTAATTGATCGTAGATGGTTCTTGTGGACAAAATTAAGGGGACAATAATCTGAACCTCGCTGAGGGTCGTCAGAAGTGAAACGGTACAGAGAGGAAGTGAATCTGAACCTCGTCGGCGCCGTCGATGGCGAGGTCGATGACGGGGTGGTCGTCGAGGGTGGAGAGGGGGATGCCGAGCGACATGGCCTGCTCGAAGGTGCGCTTGGAGGTGGGCACACCGACGATGCCGGAGAGCTTGCCGGTGGCAAGGAGCGCGCCGATCTCGGCGACGGCGAAGGCGGCCGTGGACCCGGTCCCGAGCCCCAGGACCATGCCGCTCTGCACCTGCTCCACCGCGCGCACCGCCGCGAGCCGCTTGAGGTCGTCCTGGGTCAGCGCCGTGGCCGCCCGCGCGGCGTCCGCGCGCACCGCGAGGCGCGCCGGCCGGCGCGCGGCGGCGCGTCGCGTGGCGGCCAAGGGGAGGCGGACGGCGGCGGCGGTGGCGGCGGCGGCGGCCATGGTGGGTGGTGGGAGTTGCTGGAGCTCGGTGAGGGCGGGCGGGTGGGTGGATGGATGGGGAGCTGGTGGAGGAAGAGAGGGCGGAGGAGATGTGCGGGGGTTGGCGCCTGCTGATCGACGGGTCGAGGGTTGGTGGTGGATTTGGAGGGTTTCCTTTTTCCGAAATGTCAACGTCTGAACGTCAGCTTTTTGCCATTCCGCGCGAACGGGATATTATCGCCGTCTCCCCTCCTTCCGGTGATCCGGTCTCCCCAAACACACCATTGTGCCGAGCTCTGCTTCCATTCCTTATAAGCCTGCAGTGACTGGCCCAAAAATAAAATGGTGGATGCGAACATTTTAAGAAAAATAAGATCTTTGTTAAGGACCGCGATATCTGCCGCACGTGTGCCAGGTGGGAGGTACCTGCCGCACGCCGTGTGTGGCATCGACCCAGGTCCGCTCGCACGCGCACGCCCGGGCTTCTTAAATCGCAGCCCGCACATTCGATTGCCGGGAGGATCGCTCGCACAACCTGACTTGCCACCACGCTCTCTCCACGTCCGGGCTTCCCACCCACCGTCCCACACACGAAAAATCCTCCACAGTTGTCGCACTCCCCCACCATCTCCCACCTCCCGATCCAGCCGACCGTCTCCCACCTCCCGATCCAAAATTTCCTTGTCTCCTTCATCTTGGTTGTCGTGGCAACAATGCTAGAACAGATCAAGCGATTGCTGGACCAAGAACACGGCAAAAGAATCCACAAAAGGTATGCAACCCGTGTGGGATCTGGTCAATCCACTCTCTCCTCCTATGAAATTGACCTTGTAAACGGCCCTTTTTCATTGGTTTCATGAAAATAAGCTTGATGTGGAGAGACTCAATTATGGTATAATAACACTGTTACCTAAAGTTGCTGGAGCTGATAGAATGCAGCAGTTCAGACCTATCTGCTTACTTAGATGTATTTACAAGCTGATTACTAAGGTGTTAACTATCAGATTAGAACCCCATGCAGACATCTTGTTTAGTCGACACCAGAATGCCTTTATTAAAAATAGAGATATTATGGATGGGATCATGTCACTGCATGAGATCTTGCATCATACTTATGCTCAGAAGAAAAAAGGAATTGTCCTTAAACTTGACTTTGAGAAAGCGTATGATAAAGTTAACTCGGACTTCCTGTTGGAATGTCATAATAAAAGAAATTTTAACCCACGCTGGATTGAATGGATCAGGAGAATTCTGGTGGGTGGTACTGTCAGTGTGAAACTAAATGATGAGGTGGGAGAATATTTCCAGAGTGCTAAGGGAGTGAGACAGGGGGATCCCTTATCACCTTTCCTCTTTAATCTGGTTGCTGATTGCCTTACTAAGATGGTCCTGAAAGCACAGGAGAATGGCCTGTTTACTGGGTTAGCAGCGGACTTAGTGGAAAACGGAGTGGCCATCCTCCAGTATGCGGATGATACTATCCTGTGTTTTGAAGACAATATTAAGAACACCTTGAATATTAAACTGCTGCTTTATCTCTTTGAGATCATGTCTGGTTTGAAGATTAACTTTGTGAAGAGTGAGATTTTCTCGGTTGGTGTTGATGATGATATTATGAGAAAATATGTTGATATGTTCAATTGTGAGATTGGGGTTTTTCCTATTAAATACTTAGGTATGCCTGTCAGCTATGCTGGACTTAAGTGCACTGACTGGCTTTTTGTTGATGACAAATTCATTAGTCATGGGGAATCCTGGATTAGTGAGTCTCTATCCAGTGGGGGTAGACTTATTAAGGTTAATGTGGTACTGTCTCATATCCCCTCATACTATATGTCCATGGCGTTGCTTAAAAAATCTACACTGGAAAAATGGGACAAGCCGAGAAGAAAATTCTTTTGGCATCGCAAAGGGAGAAGAGGTTATAATATGGTGAAATGGACCCGTGTTTGTAGGTCTAAAGCAAAAGGGGGCCTGGGGGTTAAAGATCTGAGGAAACAGAATATTAGCTTGTTAGCCAAATGGTGGTGGAAGTTGGAAAAGAAGGAAGAATTATGGCAAGATATTGTGAAAGCTAAGTACCTCAAAAGAACATGTGTAGCTAAAGTTAAACAGAAAGCTTCTGATTCCCCTTGTTGGAAGAATATCTTAAAAGTTAAAGAATATTGTATGGATGGTAGAGGGGTTGTGCTTAAGAAAGGTAACATTGCTAGTCTTTGGCTAGATGATCTGGGTGAGAATTTTCTACTGAAAGATAAATATCCTGATCTTTTTGAAATCTGCTTGGATAAATTAGAGAGTATGAATCATCTTACTTCCTTTAGGAGGAGGTTATCTCCAGCTATGCTTCGTAAATGGGAAGATATGAAGCAATGGGTGGTGAATAAAATTTGTGCAGATCAAAATGATGAGGTTTACTGGAGGTTGGATAACTCCAGAGATTATTCTACTAAGTCTATGTATAGATGGCTGGAGAGAAATCTTGCGGGGGCGCATTATAAGTGGATTTGGGGGGCTAAAATTCCTCTGAAAATACAAATTTTCCTGTGGCAGCTTTTCCAAAATTCTATTCTTACTAGAGACAATATGAAAAAAAGACAGTGGCAGGGAGATCCCAAATGTTCTTTTTGTAATGAACTTGAGTCGGGACAGCATCTTTTCTTTGGGTGTTCTGTGGCTAGGATTGTATGGAGAACAGTAGGTGTTGTTGTTGGTACTAGTTATATTCCGAAAACAATCTGGCAGGTCTTTTCTTGGTTATATGCTTTTTTGTCAGGCCTTTGCGAGATATACACTGTTGGCTTAGCTGCAGTTTGTTGGTCCATTTGGTTGGCTCGGAATAGGGCTACCTTTGAGAAGAGACTGATCAAAACTCCTTTTGAGATTGCTTTCACAACAAGTGCATTTATGAATTACTCGGCAGGTATGCAGAAACCGGAGATGGCAGATAATATCAAGAAGGGAGCCGAGCTGCTGAAGAAGAGTGCAGCTCAAATGCTGTGTCTATGTGAACCGCCAAGGGCAGAAGCAAACGAGCAAGATGAGGATGAAGAAATCTGGGATGAATGGTGATGCTGATTTGCGATGATGGTGACCTGTTGTCCATGGTGGTGCTCGAGGTTTTGTGTTCTGTTGAGCGTAAAACTATTTTTCAGTTTGGTCTGTGTGCTCTTTTGGTGAGCCTGGTCTGGTGATAGATGTTGTGGTTCTGATACTTGTATTCCTTGCTGTGTAGTTTAGGGTGATATCAGGTTTTCGTCCCGCGATTCATGTTCCTGATGACAGGCGTGAATGGCGGGTTTCCTGATATTGCTCCGAACTCGCTTTTTCCCTTTCCCTCTCTTTTCTGGTCCTAAAACATTGTATTTCCATTATGAAAGTAATGGAAAGGGGAGAAAGCCCGGTTCAAAAAAACGGCCATCACGCGTCCGAATTAGCCATGGAAACCACTGTATAGGAACCCTAGAGCAGCAATGGACACTTGCTGAAAAATAAATCCACATCAGAATAATTGCCCATCATGTGCCACATATTGGTATGTGGAGTTGGAATTTTTGAGATTATAATCAGAGTGAAGTGCTAGCAAGTTGGACCAAATACACCAAGGATCATATGGTGAATGAGAAGACATATGTGGGTACGGGATAAGCAGGGCATAGCTGAGTAACTCCTCACAGAAGACAGAAGGAAAAATAGTTGCCATCCAACTTTGTTGGTAGTTGTCGCCTAGTTACAGAGTTAGTTACCATATGTGGGTACGGGATGAGCAGGGCATAGCAGAGTAACTCCTCAGAGGAGACGGGAGGAAAAATAGTTTCCATCCAACTTTGTTGGTAGTTGCCACCTTGCTACACAGTTAGTTGCCATAGTTGCGTATGGGAGGAGCAGGGCATAGCAGAGTAACTCCTCAGAGGAGACTGGAGGAAAAATAGTTGCCATCCAACTTTGTTGGTAGTTGCCACCTTGCTACACAGTTAGTTGGCATAGTTGCGTATGGGAGGAGCATGGCATAGCAGAGGAACTCCTCGAAGGAGATGGAAGGAAAAATAGTTGCCATCCAACTTTGTTGGTAGTTGCCGCCTAGCTATAGAGTTAGATGCCGCCAATTTCCATGATAGTTGCTATGCAGATTGAACAAGAACTATGCACATGCATGATTTGACAAAAAAATAGATAGGCGACTACAAATGTTGCACTTGCCATGCCATGCTAGGGGGTCTATGCCAATGATGCAATAAGCTTTCCATTTTGCTCATAGATTAGGCTAATGCATACTCACTCATGTCGTGATTGATCGTTGTTCAGGTATTGAAAAACAGGGAGGGGACCAAAATGTATCTTGGAGACGGGACTAATACTTGGTTTTTAGGGCAGCCACAAGCGCCCCCTTGGGATGCACTAGAGTACAGCGAACTAATTTCATCAGGTCTGGTGCTACCACTACTGCAACAATATGCAAGCATAGGTAGGGATGTGTGAAAAATAAAAAAACAAGTTCTATTTGGATTGTTTGTTTGAATGAAAGAATGGCAATCCGTCTTACGTTTTTCATTGACATGTTTGCATATTATGACGTACGTCCGCACCACCAGGAGAGCCATGGAAAACTACACCACAGGGAACTACCCGCATTGCAGATACACGGCAGCAATTTCAATTGACACAAATGGCGAACCAAGGTATTAGAGAACCCATGGTACTGTCTGACACAGTTACCATTTAAGAGTTTGTACGTTTGCCAGTGAGGTTGTCATGCATTTGCCATGTCTGCTCAACTATACTTGTCATTGCATGTTTAGTTGTACTAGCCATCTCAAGTCAACTACAACTCTCATGACTGGTCAACTGTAGTTTGGCATACTGGGCATGTGCAGTTGCCAAGACATATGAAACTACACATGCCATACAGGGTGTATTGGATATGCCATGCATTCTTGCTATTTTTGCCATGTTTTAACAGTGGCAACTACATGTGTTGGCATCTGTAAAATAACAAATTTGATTACATGCTTTTGCTACAACTACTGTCAGATTTCACATATATGTGAAGAATCCATGAAAGAAAAAGTCAGATTTGAAAAATGATTGTATAGACTTAAAAATGGCAGCCAACTAAATGTATTATGTTGGCATGAACACAGGTATCCCATGGCAAGTTGTGCTGCTTGAAGCTATCGGTAATGCGGATAGAGGACACCAACTCGAAGAAGTGCATGTCGCAACTCAAGGTATCATGACACAAAAAGAAAAACATGCAAACAAATTGATGTGGCAACAAACAAACAAAAATTTGGAGTCATGAAGTGACAAACTTCCAAATTTTCAATACACAGGAGCATCGAGCAGCGCATGGCAACAAGTGACATCTATAGACCTGCCATCAACATCTATCATAGGTGAGAAAAGAAAAGAAAAACTGCTGGCACATAATGTATCAGATGAAAAACTCTTTGAGCATGGCAACTATAATGGGTGTTACAGCAAAATGAAAGGAATGAATGGCAAGTGTAATACTTTGTCAGTAATGAATGACAAGTTGTGTAGTGAAATTCACTACCACGTGTGAACAGTTGCCATGTATGAATAGACACAGTTGCCATGTATGAACACATGTAGTTTCCATGTGTGGACTACTACAGTTGCCATGTAAGAACAACTGCAGTTGCCATGTATGGGCAACTGCAGTTGCCAAGTATTGTGTGACTGTAGTTGTTGTTGGGGAACGTAGGAATTTCAAAAAAAATACGTCATGCAAGGATGTATCTATGGAGAAACCAGCAACGAGTGAAGAGGTAGAGCATCTTCATACCTTTAAAGATCGCTAAGCGGAAGCGTTGCTAGAATGCAGTTGGTGGAGTTGTACTCGTAGCGATTCAGATCGCGGTGGATTTCGATCTATGCACCGAACGACGGTGCATCCGCGTTCAACACATGTGCATCCCGGTGACGTCTCCCATGCCTTGATCCAGCAAGGAGGAGAGAGAGGTTAGGGAAGAGCTCCGGCAGCACGACGATGTGGTGACGGTGGAGCTATGTGGTACTCCGGTAGTGCTTCGCTAAGCACTACGGAGGACGAGGAGGAGGAGAAGTATGGTTGCTCCATGGAAAGATCAATTGTGTGTCTCAAAAGGGCAAAAACCTCAAGTATATATATAGGAGGAGGGATAGGGAGGGTTGCCTTGGCCCCTCCTCCAAGGAGGACAGGTTCGGCTGAGCTAGGGAAGAGTCCACTGTTGGGTAACGTAGCATAAATTCAAAATTTTCCTACGCCATATTCAGATCTTCCTATGGAGAGACCAGCAACGAGAGAGGGGTGAGTGCATCTTCATACCTTTGAAGATCGCTAAGCGGAAGCGTTGCAAGAACGCGGTTGATGGAGTCGTACTCGCCGCAATTCAGATCGCGGTGTGATTCCGATGTAGTGCCGAACCACGGCACCTCCGCGTTCAACACACGTGCAGCCCGGTGACGTCTCCTGCACCTTGATCCAGCAAGGAGGAGGGAGAGGTTGGGGAAGATCTCCGGCAACACGACGGCGTGGTATCCATTGATACGTCCATTTTGCATCATGCTTTCATGTTGATATTTATTGCTTTATGGGCTGTTATATTACTTTGTGGTACCATATTTATGCATTTTCTCTCTTATTTTGCAAGGTTTATTTGAAGAGGGAGAATTCAGGCAGCTGGAATTCTGGACTGGAAAAGGAGCAAATCTTAGTCCACTATTCTGCACATCTCCAAATGCCCTAAAAAGTTATGTGGATTTTTTTGGGATTATATAAAAAATATTGGGCGAAAGAAGTACCGGAGGGGGGCTGCCAGGGCGCCACAAGCCGTGCCACCGCCACCACCCCCCCTGGTGGAGGAGTGGGGGCTTGTGGGCTCCCTGACGGCCCACTAGCCCCCCTCTTTTGCTATATGAAGGGTCTTGGTCCAGAAAAAATCAATCGGGAGCTTTTTCGTGGTTTCGCCGCCGCCACGAGGCGGAACTTGAGCAGATCCAATCTAGAGCTCCGGAAGGAAGATCCTGCCGGGGAAACTTGGTCTTGTTATTTTGAAAGTTCATGATTACCTTGCTAGTTTGCTTGAAGTATTATTGTTTTCATGTCAATAGCAAACTATTGTTTCGAATCGTACGGATCTGAACATTCATGTCACGTGAAAGCAGTTGCAAAGGACAACTATGCTAGGTAGCATTCCACATCAAAAATTCATTCTTTATCACTTCCCTACTCGAGGGCGAGCAGGAGTTAAGCTTGGGGATGCTTGATACGTCTCCAACGTATCTATAATTTTTGATGGTTTCATGCTATTATCTTGTCAAACTTTCGATGTTATGCATGCCTTTTATATATTTTTTGGGACTAACTTATTAACTCAGTGCCAAGTGCCACTTCTTGTTTTTTCCATGTTTTTGATCCCTTTCAGAGGAGATTTTGAAATGGAGTCCAAACGGAAGAAAATCCCTGAAAAGATTTTTTCCGGAATGGAAGAAGATTGGGAAGCTTGGGAGCCAAGGCAGGGAAGCCTCAGGGGCCCCACAAGCCCCCACCCCGCGGCCAGGGGGTAGGCCACGGCCCACAGGCTTGTGGGCCCCCTGAGTGCACTCTGACCTAGGGGTTGCGCCTATAAATTCCCTAAAAATCCCAAAAAATCAAGAGATCATCAAAATTACTTTTCCGCCGCCGCAAGCTTCTGTCTCCGCAAGATCCCATCTGGGGCAAGTTCTGGTGCCCTGCCAGAGGGGAGATTCGGATACGGAGGGCTTCTTCATCAACACCATGACCTCTCCAATGATGCGTGAGTAGTTCACCATAGACCTACGGGTCCATAGCTAGTAACTAGATGGCTTCTTCTCTCTCTTGGATCTTCAATACAAATTTCTCCATGATCTTCATGGAGATCTATCCGATGTAATCTTCTTTTGCGGTGTGTTTGTTGAGATCCGATGAATTGTGGATTTATTATCAGATTATCTATGAATCTTATTTGAGTTTCTTCTGATCTCTCTTATGCATGATTTCATATCCTTGTAATTCTCTTTGAGTTGTGGGTTTTGTCTGGCCAACTAGATCTATTTTTCTTACAATGGGAGAAGTGCTTGGTTTTGGGTTCATACCGTGCGGTGACCTCACCTAGTGACAGAAGGGGTAGCAAGGCACGCATCGTGTTGTTGCCATCAAGGGTAAAAAGATGGGGTTTTCATCATTGGTTTGAGATTATCCCTCTACATCATGTCATATTGCTTAATGCGTTACTCTGTTCGTCATGAACTCAATACACTAGATGCATGCTGGATAGCGGTCGATGTGTGGAGTAATAGTAGTAGATGCAGAAAGTATCGGTCTACTTGTCTCGGATGTGATGCCTATATGTATGATCATTGCCTTAGATATCGTCATGACTTTGCGCGGTTCTATAAATTGCTCGACGGTAATTTGTTCACCCACCGTGATATTTGCTATTTTGAGAGAATCCTCTAGTGAACACTATGGCCCCAAGGTTCTACTCCACACCATATTTCCAGCCTTACACTTTTTACTTCGTTGCACTTTCCGCCTTCAGATCTCACTTTGCAAACAATCTTGAAGGGATTGACAACCCCTTTGAAGCGTTGGGTGCAAGCTTGTTTGTGTTTGCGCAGGTACTCTGGACTTGACGAGACCCTCCTTCTGGATCGATACCTTGGTTCTTAAACTGAGGGAAATACTTACTGCTCCTATGCTGCATCACCCTTTCCTCTTCAAGGGAAAAACCGACGCAACCCAGAGAAGTAACAAGAAGAATTCCTAGCGCCAAGGAAGGACTTTTGTTACCGTAGCAATGACACAAGTCATGAGACGGTGGGAGTTGCATGGCAATATATCTCGGAATGGCTATGAAAATGCCATAGTAGGTAGGTATGGTGGCTGTTTTGAGGAAGGAATATGGTGGGTTTGTGCACCGACGACAATTGCGCGGCACTAGAGAGGCTAGCAATGGTGGAAGGTGAAAGTGCATCTATACCATGGACTCACATTAGTCATGAAGAACTCACATACTTGTTGCAAAAGTTTTTATTAGTAATCGAAACAAAGTGCTAAACGCATACTCCTAGGGAAAGGGTTGGTAGGTGTTAACCATCGCGCGATCCCGACCTCAACACAAAGGATGACAATCAATAGATCAATTATGCTCCGACTTCCTATCATAGCGGTTCACCATACGTGCATGCTACGGGAATCACTAACTTCAACACAAGTATTTCTAGATTCACAACACCCTACTAACATAACTCTTAATATTATTGAATCCACGTCTCAAAACTAATTGAGAGGAATCAAGACTTCTCTTTCTACTCAATGCACATGAAGATGGAGGTTTTTGCATCCTCTTTGGGTACCTATCACATTTGGGACTACTTTCATAGCATAAGCCAACTACCAAGTCACGCACCGCCGTGCTCTAAAAGATATAAGTGAAGCACTAGAGAAAAAGTATCTAGCTCAAAAGATATAAGTGAAGCACTATGAGCATTCTAGCAAAATCACAATGAGTGCATGTATCTCTCTCTCAAAAAGGTGTGCAGCAAGTATGATTGTGACACAACGAAAGGAAAAAAACTCCTACGATACAAGACGCACCAAGCAAAACACATATCATGTGGTGAATAAAAATATAGCTCCAAGTAATGTTACCGATGGATTGAAGACGAAAGAGGGGATGCCTTCCCGGGGCATCCCCAAGCTTAGGCTTTTTGGTGTCCTTGAATTTGGCTTGGGATGCCTTGGGCATCCCCAAGCTTGAGCTCTTTCCACTCCTTATCTCTTTGTCCATGAGAACATCACCCAAAACTTGAAAACTTCACAACACAAAACTTAAACAGAAACTCGTGATAACATTAGCACAGGAAAACAAACTACCACTTCTTTTGGTACTATAGCAAACTTGAATTCCATCTATATTGGTGTTGGGATACTGTATTCTCACTTTTCCATGGTTAGTAACCCCCGATACTAACCATAGTTTCATCAAAACAAGCAACCAACTCAACAAAAACAGAATCTGTCAAAAACAGACCAATCTGTAGCAATCTGTATACTTCGTATACTTCTGGTACCTCAAAAAATATGAAAAATTACGACAGCCTGGGAAAAAGGCATATCAACCAGAAGCAAATAGAATCAACTCAAAATCTCTTTCTGAATAAAAATGAAAAATCATCTTGTGAGCGAAAAGTTTCTGTCTTTTTCCAGCAGGATCAAACAACCATTACCAAGAATAATCATAAAGGTTTTGCTTGGCTCAAACACACACAAAAAACACAATCACAACAGAATTTTGATGATGTGGAAGCAACAAAACAGAAAGAAAAAGATAAATTCATTGGGTTGCCTCGCAACAAGCGCTATTGTTTAACGCCCTTAGCTAGGCACAAAAGTGATAGAATCACGTATCGTCGTCTTTGGTGCTCAAACCATAAGTGCCCCTCATCATGGATTCATAAGGCAATCTTTTTTTCTTTCTAGGAAAGTGTTCCATGCCCTTCCTTAAAGGAAATTGAAATCTAATATTCCCTTCCTTCATATCGATGATAGCACCGATAGTCCTTAGGAAAGGTCTACCAAGAATAATAGGGCATGTAGGATTGCAATCAATGTCAAGCACAATGAAATCCACGGGTACATAGTTCCTATTTGCAATAATAAGAACATCATTGATCATTCCCATGGGTTTCTTGACAGTAGAATCAGAAATATGCAAATTAAGAGAACACTCTTCAATCTCATTAAAACCCAGAACATCACATAAAGACTTTGGAATCGTAGAAACACTAGCACCTAAATCACACAAAGCATTGCACTCATAGTTTTTTATTTTGATTTTGATGGTAGGTTCCCACTCATCATGATGCTTTCTAGGGATAGAGACTTCCAATTCAAGTTTCTCTTCAAGAGATTTTATCATAGCTTCGACGATATGATCGGTAAAGGCCTTGTTTTGGCTATAAGCGTGTGGAGAGTTTAACATGGATTGCATCAAGGAAATGCATTCAATCAAGGAGCAACTATCATAATTAAATTCCTTGAAATCCACGGTAGTAATTTCATTACTACTCAAAGTTTTAACATCTTCTACTCCACTTTCAATGCTTTTAGCATAAAGATAGATGGACTCCGAATCATTGGGGCACTTTTCAACCAAAGTGGATTCATATCAAGCCCCATAATCATTATGTTTGACACAAGAAAACAAAGATTCAATGGGAGTAACACCAAGCACTTTAAGATCTTCGTGATTCTCATCACGAGAACACTCCTTTTTAAGCCATTCATGTCTAGCACGAATTTGGGCGGTTCTTTCTTGGCTCTCAATCATGGAAACACGCATAGCTTTCAAAGTTTCATCCATGTTAATTTTGGGAGGAGCACATATAACTTTCAAAGCATCAACATCACTAGACATTCTATCAACGCTCTTAGCCAAATCATCAATTTTGAGTAGCTTTTCCTCTATGGACGCATTGAAAATCTTGTGAGAGTTGATGAACTCTTTGATATTACTCTCCAGATCAGAGGGTAATCTATTGTAATTTCCATGGGTATTGTTGTAGGAGTTGCCAAAGTTATTAGAGAAGTTACTACGAAAAGGCCTAGGAACATAGTTTCTTCTAAAAGCATTGTTGTGTGGGGGAACGTCGCATGGGAAACAAAAAATTTCCTACGCGCACGAAGACCTATCATGGTGATGTCCATCTACGAGAGGGGATGTTCGATCTACGTACCCTTGTAGACCGCACAGCAGAAGCGTTAGTGAACGCGGTTGATGTAGTGGAACGTCCTCACGTCCCTCGATCCGCCCCACGAACCGTCCCGCAATCAGTCCCACAATCTAGTGCCGAACGGACGGCACCTCCGCGTTCAGCACACGTACAGCTCGATGATGATCTCGGCCTTCTTGATCCAGCAAGAGAGACGGAGAGGTAGAAGAGTTCTCCGGCAGCGTGACCGCGCTCCGGAGGTTGGTGGTGATCTTATCTCAGCAGGGCTCCGCCCGAGCTCCGCAGAAACGCGATCTAGAGGTGAAACCGTGGAGATATGTGGTCGGGCTGCCGTGGCAAAGTTGTCTCAAATCAGCCCTAAAACCCCACTATATATAGGAGGGAGGGAGGGGAGGAGGCAGCCTCAAACCCTCAAGGTTTGGCCGAAATTTGAGGTGGAGGAGTCCTACTCCAATCCTACTTGGAGTAGGATTCCACCTTCCCACTTGGAAACTCTTTCCACCTTGTGTTTTTCCCTTCTCAAACCTTATGGGCCTTAGTGGGAACTTATTCCAGCCCACTAGGGGCTGGTTTATCTCTTCCCATAGCCCATGAGATCCCTTGGGGCGTGACACCCCTCTCGATGGTCCCCGGCACCCCTCCCGGCACTCCCACTACACTACCGATGAGCCCGAAACTTTTCCGGTAATGCACGAAAACCTTCCGGTAACCAAATGAGGTCATCCTATATATCAATCTTAGTTTCCGGACCATTCCGGAAACCCTCGTGACGTCCGTGATCTCATCCGGGACTCTAAACAACATTCGGTAACCAACCATATAACTCAAATACGCATAAAACAACGTCGAACCTTAAGTGTGCAGACCCTGCGGGTTCGAGAACTATGTAGACATGACCCAAGAGACTCCTCGGTCAATATCCAATAGCGGGACCTGGATGCCCATATTGGATCCTACATATTCTACAAAGATCTTATCGTTTGAACCTCAGTGCCAAGGATTCATATAATCCCGTATGTCATTCCCTTTGTCCTTCGGTATGTTACTTGCCCGAGATTCGATCGTCAGTATCCGCATACCTATTTCAATCTCGTTTACCAGCAAGTCTCTTTACTCGTTCCGTAATACAAGATCCCCCAACTTACACTAAGTCACATTGCTTGCAAGGCTTGTGTGTGATGTTGTATTACCGAGTTGGCCCCGAGATACCTCTCCGTCACACGGAGTGACAAATCCCAGTCTCGATCCATACTAACTCAACTAACACCTTCGGAGATACCTGTAGAGCATCTTTATAGTCACCCAGTTACGTTGCGACGTTTGATACACACAAAGCATTCCTCCGGTGTCAGTGAGTTATATGATCTCATGGTCATAGGAACAAATACTTGACATGCAGAAAACAGTAGCAACAAAACGACACGATCAACATGCTACGTCTATTAGTTTGGGTCTAGTCCATCACATGATTCTCCTAATGATGTGATCCCGTTATCAAGTAACAACACTTGCCTATGGCCAGGAAACCTTGGCCATCTTTGATCAACGAGCTAGTCAACTAGAGGCTTACTAGGGATAGTGTTTTGTCTATGTATCCACACAAGTATTGTGTTTCCAATCAATACAATTATAGCATGGATAATAAACGATTATCATGAACAAAGAAATATAATAATAACTAATTTATTATTGCCTCTAGGGCATATTTCCAACAGTCTCCCACTTGCACTAGAGTCAATAATCTTGTTCACATCACCATGTGATTCCAACGAATCCAACACCCATATAGTTATGGGGTCTGATCACGTCTTGCTCGTGAGAGAGGTTTTAGTCAACGGTTCTAAAACTTTCAGATCCGTGTGTTCTTTACAAATCTTTATTTCATCTTATAGATGCTGCTACTATGTGCTATTCGGAAATACTCCAAATATCTACTCTACTATACGAATCCGTTTCACTACTCATAGTTATTTGGATTAGTGTCAAAGCTTGCATCGACGTAACCCTTTACGACGAACTCTTTAACCACCTCCATAATCGAGAAAAATTCCTTAGTCCATCAGTTACTAAGGATAAATTTTGACCACTGCTAGTGATTCAATCATGGATCACTCTCTGTACCTCTCAACAGACTTTGAGTCAAGGCACACATCAGGTGCGGTACCCAGCATGGCATACTTCAGATTCTACGGCCAAGGCATAGAAGACGACCTTCGTCTATTCTCTTTATTCTGCCGTGGTCGGGTTTTGAGTCTTACTCAAATCCACACCTTACAACACAACCAAGAACTCCTTCTTTGCTGATCTATTTTGAACTCCTTCAAAAACTTGTCAAGGCATGCATCTTGTTGAAACTTCCATTAAGCGCTTTCGATCTATCTCCATAGATCTTTGATGATCAACGTTCAAGTAGCGCAATCCAGGTACTCCTTTGAAAAACTCCTTTCAAACAACCTTTTATGCTTCACAGAAATTCTACATTACTTCTGATCAACAATATGTCAACCACATATACTTATCAGAAATTCTATAGTGCTCCCACTCACTTCTTTGGAAATACAAGTTTCTCATAAACCTTGTACAAACCCAAAATCTTTGATCATCTCATCAAAGTGTATATTCCAACTCCGAGATGCTTGCACCAGTCCATTGAAGGATCGCTGGAGCTTGCATACTTGTTAGTATCTTTAGGATCGACAAAACCTCTTGGTTGTATCACATACAATGTTTGCTCAAGGAAACCATCGAGGAAACAATGTTTTGACATCCTATGTGCAATATTTCATAAATAATGCAGCAACTACTAACATAATTCTAACAGACTTTTAGCATCGCTACGAGTGAGAAAGTCTCATCATAGTCAACTGCTTGATCTTGTCGGGAACATCTTTGCGACAAGTCGAGCTTTTCTTAATAGTGACTTATCACCATCGTCGTCTGTCTTCCTTTTAAAGATCCATCTTTACTCAATAGTCCTACGACCATCAAGTAGTTCTTCCAAAGTCTAGACTTTGTTTTCATACATGGATCCTCTCTCGGATTTCATGGCCTCCAGCCATTTGTCGGAATCCGGGCCCACCATTGCTTTCTCCATAACTCGTAGGTTCACTGTTGCTCAACAACATGACCTCCAAGACAGGGTTACCGTACCACTCTGTAGTAGTACGCGACCTTGTCAACCTACGAGGCTTGTAGTAACTTGATCCGATGCTCGATGATCACCATCATCAGCTTTCACTTCAATTGGTGTAGGCGCCACAGGAACAACTTCCTACGCCCTGCTACACACTGGTCGAAGTGATGGTTCAATAACCTCATCAAGTTCTACCACCCTCCCACTCAATTCTTTCGAGAGAAACCTTTCCTCGAGAAAGGATCCGTTTCTAGAAACAAACACTTTGCTTTCGGATCTGAGATAGGAGATGTACCCAACTATTTTGGATATCCTATGAAGATGTATTTATCCGCTTTGGGTTCGAGCTTATCAGACTGAAACTTTTTCACATAAGTGTCGAAACCCCAAACTTTCAAGAAACGACAGTTTAGATTTCTCTAAACCTCAGTCTATACTGTGTCATCTCAACGGAAATACGTGGTGCCCTATTTAAAGTGAATGTGGTTGTCTCTAATGCTTAACCCATAAACGATAGTGGTAATTCGATAAGAGACATCATAGCATGCACCATACCAAATAGTGTGTGGCTATGACGTTTAGACACATCATCACACTATGATATTCTAGGTGACATGAACTGCGAAACAATTTCCACATTGTCTTAACTGCGTAGCAAAACTCGTAACTCAGATATTCATTTCTATGATCAGATCGTAGACAGTTTATCCTCTTGTTACGACGAACTTCACTCCGAAACAGAATTGAACTTTTCAATATTTCAGATTTGTGATTCATTAAGCAAATACTCTAGTATCTACTCAAATCGTCATTGAAGTAAGAACATAATGATATCCACTGTGTGCCTCAGCACCCATTGGACTGCATACATCAAAATGTATCACTTCCAACAAGTTACTATCTTATTTCATCTCAATGAAAACAAGGCCTTGCTCATGTGGTATGATTTGCATGTCACTAGTGATTCAAAATCAAGTGAGTATAAAGATCCATCAGCATGGAGCCTCTTCATGCAATTTATACCAACATGACTCAAGCGGCAGTGCCACAAGTAAGTGGTACTATCATCATTACCTTGTATCTTTTGGCACCAATGAACATGTGTAACACTACGATCGAGATTCAATAAACCATTGAAGGTGATTATTCAAGAAAATAGAGTAACCATTATTCTCCTTAAATGAATAATTGTTGCAATAAACACGATCCTATCATGTTCATGCTTAACGCAAGCACCAAATAACAATTATTTAGGTTTAACACCAATCCTGATGGTAGAGGGAGCGTGCGACGTTTGATCATATCAACCTTGGAAACACTTCCAACACGTATCGTCACCTCGCCTTTAGCTAGTCTCCGTTTATGCCGTAGCTTTCATTTCGTGTTACTAATCACTTAGCAACCGAACCGGTATCCAATACCCTCATGCTACTAGGAGTACTAGTAAAGTACACATCAACATCATGTATATCAAATATACTTCTTTCGACTTTTGCCAGCCTTCTTATCTACCAAGTATCTAGAGTTGCTCCGCCTCAGTGACTGTTCCCCTCATTACAGAAGCACTTAGTCTCGGGTTTGGGTTTAATCTTGGGTCTCTTCATTAGTGCAGCAACTGTTTTGCCGTTTCACGAAGTATCCCTTCTAGCCCTTGCCTTTCTTGAAACTTAGTGGTTTTACAAACCATCAACTATTGATGCTCCTTCTTGATTTCTACTTTCGCAGTGTCAAACATCGCGAATCGCTCAAGGATCATTGTATCTATCCTTGATATGTTATAGTTCATCACGAAGCTCTCACAGCTTGGTGGCAGTGACTTTGGAGAACCATCACTATCTCATCTGGAAGATTAACTCCCACTTGATTCAAGTGATTGTCGTACTCAGACAATCTGAGCACACGCTCAACGATTGAGATTTTCTCCTTTACTTTGTGGACAAAGAATCTTGTCGGAGGTCTCATACCTCTCAACAAGGGCACGAGCATGAAATCACAATTTCATCTCTTTAGAACATCATTTATGTTCCGTGACGTTTCAAAACGTCTTCGGTGCCTTGCTTCTAAGCCATTAAGTATTTTGCACTGAACTATCATGTAGTCATCAGAAACGTGTATGTCGGATGTTCACAGCATCCACAGACGACGCTCGAGGTGCAGCACATCGAGTGGTGCATTAAGGACATAATCCTTCTGCGTAGCAACGACGACAATCCTCGGTTTTACAGACTCAATCTGCAAAGTTTGCTACTATCAATTTTCAACTAAATTTTCTCTAGGAACATATAAAAACAGTAGACCTATAGCGCAAGCTACATCGTAATTCGCAAAGAACATTAGACTATGTTCATGACAATTAGTTCAATTAATCATATTACTTAAGAACTCCCACTCAAAAAGTACATCTCTCTAGTCATTTGAGTGGCACATGATCCAAATCCACTATCTCAAGTCCGATCATCACGTGAGTCGAGAATAGTTTCAGTGGTAAGCATCTCTATGCTAATCATATCAACTATACGATTCATGCTCGACCTTTCGGTCTCATGTGTTCCGAGGCCATGTCTGCACATGCTAGGCTCGTCAAGCTTAACCCGAGTGTTCCGCGTGTGCAACTGTTTTGCACCCGTTGTATGTGAACGTTGAGTCTATCACACCCGATCATCACGTGGTGTCTCGAAACGAAGAACTGTCGCAACGGTGCACAGTCGGGGAGAACACAATTTCGTCTTGAAATTTTAGTGAGAGATCACCTCATAATGCTACCGTCGTTCTAAGCAAGATAAGGTGCATAAAAGGATTAACATCACATGCAATTCATAAGTGACATGATATGGCCAACATCATGTGCTCCTTGATCTCCATCACCAAAGCACCGGCACGATCTTCTTGTCACCAGCGTCACACCATGATCTCCATCATCATGATATCCATCAACGTGTCGCCATCGGGGTTGTCGTGCTACTCATGCTATTACTACTAAAGCTACGTCCTAGCAATATAGTAAACGCATCTGCAAGCACAAACGTTAGTTTAAAGACAACCCTATGGCTCCTGCCGGTTGCCGTACCATCGACGTGCAAGTCGATATTAACTATTACAACATGATCATCTCATGCATCCAATATATCACATCACATCGTTGGCCATATCACATCACAAGCATACCCTGCAAAAACAAGTTAGACGTCCTCTAATTGTTGTTGCATGTTTTACGTGGTGACCATGGGTATCTAGTAGGATCGCATCTTACTTACGCAAACACCACAACGGAGATATATGAATTGCTATTTAACCTCATCCAAGGACCTCCTCGGTCAATTCCGATTCAACTAAAGTTGGAGAAACTGACACCCGCGAGTCATCTTTGAGCAACGGAGTTACTCGTAGCGATGAAACCAGTCTCTCGTAAGCGTACGAGTAATGTCGGTCCGAGCCGCTTCGATCCAACAATACCGCGGAATCAAGAAACGACTAAGGAGGGCAGCAATACGCACATCACCGCCCACAAAAACTTTTGTGTTCTACTCGAGAAGACATCTACGCATGAACCTAGCTCATGATGCCACTGTTGGGGAACGTCGCATGGGAAACAAAAAATTTCCTACGCGCACGAAGACCTATCATGGTGATGTCCATCTACGAGAGGGGATGTTCGATCTACGTACCCTTGTAGACCGCACAGCGGAAGCGTTAGTGAACGCGGTTGATGTAGTGGAACATCCTCATGTCCCTCGATCCGCCCCGCGAACCGTCCCGCGATCAGTCCCACGATCTAGTGCCGAACGGACGGCACCTCCGCGTTCAGCACACGTACAGCTCGATGATGATCTCGGCCTTCTTGATCCAGCAAGAGAGACGGAGAGGTAGAAGAGTTCTCCGGCAGCGTGACGGCGCTCCAGAGGTTGGTGGTGATCTTATCTCAGCAGGGCTCCGCCCGAGTTCCGCAGAAACGCGATCTAGAGGTGAAACCGTGGAGATATGTGGTCGGGCTGCCGTGGCAAAGTTGTCTCAAATCAGCCCTAAAACCCCACTATATATAGGAGGGAGGGAGGGGAGGAGGCAGCCTCAAACCCTCAAGGTTTGGCCGAAATTTGAGGTGGAGGAGTCCTACTCCAATCCTACTTGGAGTAGGATTCCACCTTCCCACTTGGAAACTCTTTCCACCTTGTGTTTTTCCCTTCTCAAACCTTATGGGCCTTAGTGGGAACTTATTCCAGCCCACTAGGGCTGGTTTATCTCTTCCCATAGCCCATGAGACCCCTTGGGGCGTGACACCCCTCTCGATGGTCCCCGACACCCCTCCCGGCACTCCCAGTACACTACCGATGAGCCCGAAACTTTTCTGGTAATGCACGAAAACCTTCTGGTAACCAAATGAGGTCATCCTATATATCAATCTTAGTTTCCGGACCATTCCGGAAACCCTCGTGACGTCCGTGATCTCATCCGGGACTCTGAACAACATTCGGTAACCAACCATATAACTCAAATACGCATAAAACAACGTCGAACCTTAAGTGTGCAGACCCTGCGGGTTCGAGAACTATGTAGACATGACCCAAGAGACTCCTCGGTCAATATCCAATAGCGGGACCTGGATGCCCATATTGGATCCTACATATTCTACAAAGATCTTATCGTTTGAACCTCAGTGCCAAGGATTCATATAATCCCGTATGTCATTCCCTTTGTCCTTCGGTATGTTACTTGCCCGAGATTCGATCGTCAGTATCCGCATACCTATTTCAATCTCGTTTACCAGCAAGTCTCTTTACTCGTTCCGTAATACAAGATCCCCCAACTTACACTAAGTCACATTGCTTGCAAGGCTTGTGTGTGATGTTGTATTACCGAGTTGGCCCCGAGATACCTCTCTGTCACACGGAGTGAAAAATCCCAGTCTCGATCCATACTAACTCAACTAACACCTTCGGAGATACCTGTAGAGCATCTTTATAGTCACCCAGTTACGTTGCGACGTTTGATACACACAAAGCATTCCTCCAGTGTCAGTGAGTTATATGATCTCATGGTCATAGGAACAAATACTTGACACGCAGAAAACAGTAGCAACAAAACGACACGATCAACATGCTACGTCTATTAGTTTGGGTCTAGTCCATCACATGATTCTCCTAATGATGTGATCCCGTTATCAAGTAACGACACTTGCCTATGGCCAGGAAACCTTGGCCATCTTTGATCAACGAGCTAGTCAACTAGAGGCTTACTAGGGACAGTGTTTTGTCTATGTATCCACACAAGTATTGTGTTTCCAATCAATACAATTATAGCATGGATAATAAACGATTATCATGAACAAAGAAATATAATAATAACTAATTTATTATTGCCTCTAGGGCATATTTCCAACATGTTGTTGCCAAAGTTATTCCTACCAACAAAATTAACGTCCAAGCTAGCGTTGCTACTCTCAATCAAAGAAGACAAGGGCATATCTTTAGGATCCAAAGAAGCACTTCTACTAGGAACCAAATTCATTAACTCGTCCATCTTAGCACTCAATGAGTTAATTTCTTCTATAGCGTGTACTTTCTTACTAGTAGTTGACTTTTCAGTGTGCCACTGAGAGTAGTTCGTCACGATGTTGTCTAAGAGCTTTGTGGCTTCCCCTAACGTGATTACCATGAACGTTCCACCTGAGGCGGAGTCCAAGATATTTCTAGAAGCGAAATCCAAGCCAGCATAAAAGATTTGAATAATCATCCAAAGACTCAAGCCATGAGCGGGACAATTTCTAATCATCAATTTCATTCTCTCCCAAGATTGTGCAACATGTTCATGATCAAGTTGCTTGAAATTCATGATATCATTACGGAGAGAGATGATCTTAGCCGGCGGAAAATACTTGGATATATAAGCATCTTTGCACTTATCCCAAGAATCGATACTATTTTTGGGCAAAGAAGAAAACCAAGTTTTTGCGCGATCTCGCAACGAGAAAGGAAAAAAGCTTCAATTTAATCACGTCATTATCCACATCTTTCTTCTTTTGCATGTCGCAAAGTTCAATGAAGGTATTGAGATGGGATGCGGCATCTTCACTAGGAAGGCCAGAGAATTGCTCTTTCATAACAAGATTCAGCAAAGCGGCATTGATTTCGTATGACTCCGCACTAGTGGCGGGAGAAATCGGAGTACTAATAAAATAATTATTATTAGTATTCTAGAAGTCACAAAGGTTGGTGTTTTCATTCATGGTGACTTCAGCAAGCAAGCAAGCACACAAGCAAACAAAGAGGAGGCGACAAAAAGGGCGAACGAAGAAGGCAAATTGGTGAAGTGCGGGAGAGGAAAACGAGAGGCAACTGGCAAACAAAGTAAATGCAAGAGATGAGTTTGCGACACCTACTTGGATGAGTTCTTGACTTGATCTTCCTCCCTGGCAAGGGCTCCAGAAATTCTTCTGCTACGGTAACAAAAGTCCTTCCTTGGCGCTAGGAATTCTTCTTGCTACTTCTCTTGTTTGCGTCGGTTTTTCCCTTGAAGAGGAAAGGGTGATGCAGCACAGGAGCAGTAAGTATTTCCCTCAGTTTGAGAACCAAGGTATCAATCCAGAAGGAGGGTCTCATCAAGTCCAGAGTACCTGCGCAAACACAAACAAGCTTGCACCCAACGCTTCAAAGGGGTTGTCAATCCCTTCAAGATTGTTTGCAAAGTGAGATCTGAAGGCGGAAAATGCAACAAAGTAAAACGTGTAAGGCTGAAAATATGGTGTGGAGTAGACCCGGGGGCCGTAGTGTTCACTAGAGGCTTCTCTCAAAATAGCAAATATCACGGTGGGTGAACAAATTACTGTTGAGCAATTGATAGAACCGCGCAAAGTCATGACGATGTCTAAAGCAATGATCATACATATAGGCATCACGTCCGAGACAAGTAGACCGATAGTTTCTGCATCTAATACTATTACTCCACACATCGACCGCTATCCAGCATGCATCTAGTGTATTGAGTTCATGACGAACAAAGTAACGCCTTAAGCAAGATGACATGATATAGAGGGATAATCTCAAACCAATGATGAAAACCCCATCTTTTTACCCTTGATGGCAACAACATGATGCGTGCCTCGCTACCTTTTCTGTCACTGGGTGAGGTCACCGCACGGTATGAACCCAAAACCAAGCACTTCTCCCATTGCAAGAATCAAAGATCTAGTTGGCCAGACAAAACCCACAACTCGAAGAGAATTACAAGGATATGAAATCATGCATAAGAGAGATCCGAAGAAACTCAAATAAGGTTCGTAGATAATCTGATCATAAATCCACAATTCATCGGATCTTGACAAACACACTGCAAAAGAAGATTACATCAGATAGATCTCCATGAAGATCATGGAGAACTTTGTATTGAAGATCCAAGAGAGAGAAGAAGCCATCTAGTTACTAGCTATGGCCCCGTAGGTCTATGGTGAACTACTCACGCATCATCGGAGAGGTCATGGTGTTGATGAAGAAGCCCTCCATGTCCGAATCCCCCTCCGGAAGGGCACCAGAACGTGCCCCAGATAGGATCTTGCGGCGACAGAAGCTTGCGGCGGCGGAAAAGTACTTTCGATGATCTCTTGATTTTTTTGGGATTTTTTGGGAATATATAGGCGCAACCCCTAGGGAAGAGGGCGCCTAGGGGGGGCACAACCCTGTGGGCTGCGGCCTCCTCCCTGGGTGCAGGATGGGGGCTTGTGGGGCCCCTGAGGCCCCCCTGCCTTGGCTCTCAAGCTTCCCGATCTTCTTCCGTTACGGAAAAAATCTTTTCGGGGATTTTCTTCCGTTTGGACTCTGTTTCAAAATCTCCTCTGAAAGGGGTCAAAAACATGGAAAAAACAGGAACTGGCACTTGGCACTGAGTTAATAAGTTAGTCCCAAAAAATATATAAAAGTCATGCAAAACATCCAAAGTTTGACAAGATAATAGCATGAAACCATCAAAAATTATAGATACGTTGGAAACGTATCAAGCTGTCATCACTCCGCGTTTGCGAGACGTTCAGAATGTCCTGGGCTGCTGCAGGAGCAGGAGGGTCACCTTGCGGCGCATCAAGGACATAAGCCTTTTTAGCTGCTTCAAGGATGAGCTTCAAGTTGTGGACCCAGTCTGCATAGTTGCTACCATCATCTTTCAGCTTGTTTTTCTCTAGGAATGCGTTGAAATTGAGGTTGACGTTGGCCATCTACAATATTTATAAAGAAAACTTTTAGACTAAGTTCATGACAATTAAGTTCATTTAATCAAATTAAGTATGAACTCCCACTTAAATCGACATCCCTCTAGTCATCTAAGTGAACATGATCCATGTTGACTAACCCGTGTCCGATCATCACGTGAAACGGACTAGTCGTCATGGTGAGCAACTTCATGCTGATCATATTCAACCATACGACTCATGTTCAACCTTTCGGTCTCTTGTATTCGAGGTCATGTTTGTACATGCTAAGCTCGTCAAGTCAACCTCAGTGTTTCGCATGTGTAAATCTGGCTTACACCCGTTGTATGCGAACCTTAGAATCTATCACACCCGATCATCATGTGGTGCTTCAAGACAACGATCCTTCGCAACAATGCACACTTAGGGGAATACGTTCTCAAATTTTTTAAGAGGGATCATCTTATTATGCTACCGTCGTTCTAAGCAATAAGATGAAAAACATGATAAACATCACATGCAATCATATAGTGACATGATATGGCCATTATCATCTTTGCTCATTCGATCTCCATCTTCAGGCATCGCATGATCATCATTGTCACCGGCGTGACACCATGATCTCCATCATCATGATCTTCATCATCGTGCCTCCGTGAAGTCGTCACGCCAACTACTACTACCACTACTACTATAGCTAACCGTTAGCAATGAAGTAAAAGTAGTAAACACATGGCGTTGCATCTCATACAATAAATTAAGACAACTCCTATGGGTCCTGCCGGTTGTCATATGATGACCCACAAGTATAGTGGATCAATCGTAATCCTTTTCATAAGTAAGAGTGTCGAACCCAACGAGGAGAAGAAGGCTCTGATAAACGGTTTTCAGCAAGGTAATAACTGCAAGCACTGAAAGTAGCGGTAACAAATGATGGTGTAGTGAGGTGAAACGTAGCAAGTGAAAAGTAACAAGGAACAAGTAGTAGCAACGGTGCAGCAAAGTGGCCCAATCCCTTTTGTAGCAAGGGACAAGCCTGAACAAAGTCTTATAGGAGGAAAAGCGCTCCCGAGGACACACGGAATTTCTGTCATGCTAGTTTCATCATGTTCATGTGATTCGCGTTCATTACTTTGATAGTTTGATATGTGGGTGGACCGACGCTTGGGTACTGCCCTTACTTGGACAAGCATCCCACTTATGATTAACCCCTCTCGCAAGCATCCGCAACTACGAAAGAAGAACTGAGACAACGTCTAACAATAGCATTAAACTAGTGGATCCAAATCAGCCCCTTACGAAGCAACGCATAGACTGGGGTTTAAGCTTCTGTCACTCTAGCAACCCATCATCTACTTACTACTCCCCAATGCCTTCATCTAGGCCCAAATATGGTGAAGTGTTATGTAGTCGACGTTCACATAACACCACTAGAGAAAAAGACAACATACAACATATCAAAATACCGAACGAATACCACATTCACATGACTATTATTAGCATGATTTATCCCATGTCCTCACGAACAAAAGCATCTACTCACAAAGCATAATCATAAACATGATGAGAGGTGTAATGAGTAGCATCAAGGATCTGAACATAAACTCTTCCACCAAGTAAACCAACTAGCATCAACTACAAAGAGTAATCAACACTACTAGCAACCTTACAAGTACCAATCGGAGTCGCGAGACAGAGATTGGTTACAAGAGATGAACTAGGGTTTGGAGAGGAGATGGTGCTGATGAAGATGTTGATGGAGATGACTCCCCTCCGATGATAGGAGTGTTGGTGATGACGATGGCGTCGATTTCCCCCTCCGGGAGGGAAGTTTCCCCGGCAGGATCGTCCTACCGGAGCCCTAGATTGGTTATGCTCAAGTTCCGCCTCGTGGCGGCAGAGAATCCATGAAAAAGCTCCACCCTGATTTTTTCTGGAACGAAACCCTTCATATAGCAAAAGAGGGGGGCGGTGGGCCGCCAGGGTGCCCACAAGCCCTGTCGCCGCCAGGGGAGTAGGTGGCGGCTACCAGGCTTGTGGGCTCCTGGTAGCTCCACTCTGGTACTTCTTTCGCCCAGTATTTTTTATATATTCCCAAAAAATCCACGTTTATTTTCAGGGCATTTGGAGTTGCATAGAATAGAGGACTCGGACTTGCTCCTTTTCCAGTCCAGAATTCCAGCTGCCGATATTCTCCCTCTTCAAATAAACCTTGCAAAATAAGAGAGAAAAGGCATAAGTATGGTACCACAAAGTAATATAACAGTCCATAAAGTGATAAATATCAACATGAAAGCATGATGCAAAATGGACGTATCAACTCCCCCAAGCTTAGATCTCGCTTGTCCTCAAGCGAAAACCAAGATCCATAAACATGTCCACATGTTTAGGGATGAAGGTGTCGATAAAACATAATACGGACATGAGGGCATCATGATCACACATAGAACAGCAATACATCATAAAGATTCTTATGGGAAAGTAACAATTCCTTCACAAAGCAAAGTATGAAACAAAAACCTTACCGAGAAGTAGCCAACAACAGTCCATAGTCATTGAAGCAATTGCAATTTATCATAACATCAGAAAGAGTCAAATAAGAGCTTGTAAAGCAAACCCACATACTCAATCATCTCTTTTGTTTTCCACAATTGTTACAACTCACGTGGTACTCATGGTATCAAAGTTTTAGTTGGACACATAGAAAGATAGGGGCTTATAGTTTTGCCTCCCAACCATTTACCTCAAGGGTAAAGTCAACAATAATAAAGCATAAGTACTCATCTCCAAGTTGATATATGAATATAGATCTTTCTCTAGCATGTGACGGTATCCAAGACAAAGGAAAAATAAGGAATTGGTGAAGATCACCATGACTCTTCCAAGGGAAAAAAGTAAAGGTACAAGATAGGCCCTTCGCAGAGGGAAGCAGAGGTTGTCATGCGCTTTTGAGGTTTGGATGCGTGTCCTCTTAGTGCGGAGGAACGTCACTTTATATTGCCTCCTGTGATAAAGAACTTTATTATTCAGTCTGTCTCTTTTATGTCTTCCTCATCACAGGTTCCTATAAAGCTTATTCTCCACACACTAATAGATCATACATATTAGAGAGCAATTTTTATTGCTTGCACCGATGACAACTTACTTGAGGGATCTTATTCAATCCATAGGTAGGTATGGTGGAAACTCATAGCAAAACTGGGTTGAAGGTTTATGGAAGCACAAGTAGTATCTCTACTTGGTGCGGGAGTTTTGGCTAATATGAGGTGGAAGCAATCGTCACATGCTAAAGGATCTCTAATCATATAACGTTGTTTGGAACCAAGCAAACACAATTCATTATGTTGTCTTCCATGTCCAACATCTACTTCTAAGCATGTAATAGTTTGGTGAGTGCTCACAATTGTAAAAAGTGTCTAAGATGATATATTTATATGTGAACCTCTCTTTCCTTATTACTTCTTATTAATTGCAACAATGACTGAGGTCTATGTTGATCTATTCTCGACAAGTTTCAATCTTCATAATTGTTATATGTGAAGCTATCACTTTCCATAGGATCATCTCATGATCTGTCATGCTATCGTTCTTTTCATACTTCTGATCACGGCACAAAACAGAGCCCTTGTCTAAGATACTCTTTATTATATAGCTCGCAAGCTCGAATACATTGGGGGAGAGACACAAGGCAAAAGACTCAAACTAAACACTAAAGACTTATTCCACTAAGAGAAGAAAGAAAAACTGAAAAGGAAAGAACTAAAACAAAGGTAAAAGCAAAAGATATAAAGGTGGTAAGATACGAGGGCAACTCCCCCAAGCTTGGCAAAAGCCAAGGGGATTACCCATACCAATGCTTAGTTGTCTTCCTTTGGTGGCGATGGTGGTGGTGTTGTTGAAGCAGTTTTGAGCTTGTCTAATTTCCACTTGAGCATAAAGTTCTGTTCCCTCGGATCGTCATTTTCCTCCTCAAGCTTCAACACTCTATGGCAAAGTTCCTACTTACTCTCCTACAAGAAACGGGAAGGGATAAACAAGGTCTTAGGCTTCTTCCTTTGGTCAGGGAGGCTTGACTTCTTGAACTCCACATGAGTGCGTCCAGGTTGAGGAGAGGAGCCTCCTCTTCATCAGAACTCGTTTCCTTCCCCTTGGGATCATAGTCCTCTTCCTCGTCAGTGGTCCAGCCATATGGTTCCAAGTCCCCATAGACCTTGGGGTTAGCAAGGTAATCATCCACATAGCTCTCCCCCTCTGAATCCTGAGAAGACATCTTGACCTAGATCTGCGGCAGAAAACAGGCTCGAAACAAAAACAGAGGAAAACTGCATGATACGGAGATCAAAACCCTTGGGCATATATATAATGATTTTTTCTGGACCAGAAGGAGTGCTCCGCAAGAAAATGGAGTCCGGGAGGCACACGAGGTGCCCACAAGCCTTGTAGCCGCCGCCAGGGGGTAGGTGGCGGCTACCAAGCTAGTGGCCGCCTCGTGCGCTCTCCGGACTGCTTTTTATTTTTCTATTTTCCCATAAATTCCAAAACGGAGAAAATTTCCTATTGGAAAAGTTTCGGAGTCCAATTACTTACCAAACACATACCTCTTCGTTTTCAGGGTCTGAAACAAGCTGATAAACATCCCTTATGTACTCCTCTGGAGTTATGATATTGATGATATTGGTCTCAACATTTATGGGAGTACCAGAGATATAATGCTTGATTCTTTGCCCATTTACCACTCTAGGAAAATTTCCTTCCATGTTATTGATTTTGATGGCACCGGAACGATATACTTCCTCGACAACGTAGGGACCTTCCCATTTAGAGAGAAGCTTGCCTGCGAAGAATCTTAAGCGAGAATTGTATAGCAAGACATAATCACCTACATTGAACTCTCGTTTCTGTATTCTTCTATCGTGCCATCTCTTAACCTTTTCCTTGAACAACTTGGCATTCTCATATGCCTGGGCCCTCCATTCATCCAATGAGCTGATATCAAACAACCGCTTCTCACCGACAAGTTTGAAATCGAAGTTGAGCTCTTTGATTTCCCAATAAGCTTTGTGTTCTAGCTCAAGAGGTAAATGACAGGCCTTACCGTAAACCATTTTATACGGCGACATGCCCATGGGATTCTTATAAGCAGTCCTATAGGCCCATAGTGCATCGTCAAGTTTGCTAGACCAATTCTTCCGAGATCTATTGACAATCTTTTGTAAGATCAATTTGATCTCCCTATTACTCAACTCCACTTGACCACTAGACTGAGGATGATAAGGAGATGCAACTCTATGGTTGACATCATACTTAGCGAGCATCTTGGGGTAAACACCATGAATGAAGTGTGAACCGCCATCAGTCATCAAATATCTAGGGACTCCAAATCTTGGGAAAATGACTTCTTTCAGCATCTTAATAGAGGTGTGATGATCAGCATTTCTAGTGGGGATAGCTTCTACCCACTTAGTGACATAATCAACAGTGACTAAGATGTGAGTATACCCATTGGAACTCGGGAAGGGTCCCATATAATCAAAGCCCCAGACATCAAATGGTTCAATGACAAGTGAATAGTTCTGGTAGAGGCTAGGGTTCTACCAGGTCTCAAACGTAGGTTGTAGGGGTGGAAGTGCGGGCTGCGAGGTTGGGGACACCGGCGCCGGCGTTTGGGCACCGTCGTGGCGTGAGAGAGAGAGAGAGAGAGAGAGAGAGGCGGCTAGGGTTTGGGGCTCTCGTCTCCTGAGGGAGACGACAACAGAATATACTGTTTATTGTCTGCTTAATATCGAAGGGGTACATGTGTTTATATAGGAGGACAGCCTCCACTAAACCCTAGATAACTTGGACTCTAACTTGGACTCTAAGATAGGTAAGATATCTTGGGCTAAGCCCGTAATTAACCCTGCCCATTGGGCCTCCTCCGTTGGTACGTTGTACCGGTCATAACATCTCTCCGCGCCTTCTCAAACGGCTCGTCCTCGAGCTGAACATCTAGAAACTGCTGGCGAAAATCGTCGAGCTTCTCCCAAGTCGCTTCCTCCTTTGGCAGGCCGGTCCACTATACCAAGACATGCCAGACGCCGCGACGCTGCTGCGCCTGCAGCACCTTCGCCACCTGTGCGGAAGCTGGAAGGAGGCGGCCATCCGAAGTAGGAGGAAGGGCTGGCGTCGCTGCAGGAGGGTCCCCACGGTAGGCCTTCAGTAAGCCAACATGGAAGACGTCGTGGAGGTGAGAACCAGCTCGCATCTCCAAGCGGTATGCGAGTGTGCCAACATGCTCCAGCACACGAAAGGGACCGGCTTAGCGAGGTCCCAATTTGCGCTTGGAGCGCGGGTCCAGAGACTGCGTGGTCCTGTGGAGGAGGCGTAGCCACACCCAAACCCACCGCGAACTCTTCCTCGCGATGATGAGCATCGTAGTACTTCCGAGCCAGCTGCTGTGCTTGGAGAAGACGCTAGCGTGCCTCAGCCAGAATGTCGTCGCGGGTGCGGAGTAAGTCGCCCGCCGTCTAGGACCGAGTCGTCCCAAGCTCGTAAGGGAGCATCGCCGGAGGTGGACGCCCATAGACCACCTCGAAAGGCATGGTGCACAGGGCGAGGTGATAGGAGGTGTTGTAGCAGTACTCCGCCCACGCCAACCAGTCCACCCAAGCTTGTGGACGATCACCAGTAACACAGCGCAGGTACTTGGTGATCACCTTGTTGACCACCTCGGATTGGGCGTCTGTCTGAGGGTGGAACGCCATGATCATGCGGAGCTTCACGGCCCCTAGTCGAAAGAGATCCCGCCAGACATGTCCCGTGAACACGGGATCACGATCGCTGATGATGGACGAGGAAAACCGTGGAGGCGGACGATGCCGTCGAAGAAGGCCCGCGCCACGGAGGCGGCTGTATATGGATGACACAGGGCGATGAAGTGCGCGTACTTGGAGAAGCGGTCAACCACCGTGAGGATGACGGACTTGCCGCCCACCTTAGGAAGGCCCTCGATGAAGTCCATGGAAATATTCGCCCACACCTGGGAGGGTACGTCCAGCGGCTGCAGTAGACCCGCGGGTCGTAGTGTCTCCGTCTTGTTCCGTTGGCACGTCACACATGATCGCACCCAGTCGCGGACCATCGCGCCATCACCGGGGATGTAAAAGTCAGCACGGATATGATGGAGAGTCTTCTGCACGCCCTCGTGCCCTGCAGAGTGCGCCAAGGTTGGGACCTGGTGGCGCAGGTCGCCATGGTCGGGCACGAAGATGCGACGGCCATGTAGGAGCAGCCCCTCGTCCAAGCGCCAGGGCGCGTGCAGCTCGCTGGCGTCAAGGCGCTGGCGCAGGCCCTGGGCGTCCACAGCCGTCGAAGTTGCCCAGCAAATGTCGTCGATGAAGGCGAAAGATGGCCCGGAGCGAATGCACATGATAGTGCCAGCCATGGCGACGTCGTCCGCGACATCCTCAGTGTCACGTCGAGACAAGGCGTCGGCGACCGTGTTGAGACGGCCGGGGCGGTACTCAACGGTGAAGTCGAAGCCAAAGAGTTTGCTGATCCACTGGTGTTGCGGAACTGTGGAGAGTTGCTGGTCCAGCAGGAACTTGAGGCTGTAGTGGTCCGTGCGCACACGGAATGACCGGCCCCAAAGATAAGGCCGCCAGTGGTGCACCGCCTGAACCAGCCCAATAAGCTCGCGCTCGTAGGCCGCGAGCTTGTGATGGCGAGCGGCGAAGGGGCGGCTGAAGAAGGCGAGCAGTCCCTCGCCCTGGTGGAGGACGGCACCGAAGCCGATGCCACTAGCGTCGCAGTCCACCATGAACGGCATATCAAAGTCCGGCATCTGGAGGACGGGTCCCGTCGTGAGCGCCCGCTGGAGAGCCTCGAATGCCGTAGCCGCCTCCTCGTCCCAGGAGAAGGCGTCGCATCAAAGGAGACGCGTCAGTGGCGCGGCGATGAGGCCGAAGTCCCGGATGTACTTCCGGTAGTAGCCGGCGAGGCCCAAGAAGCCGCGGAGCGCCCGCGGTGACCGCGGGATCGGCCACGTGGCGACGGCGGCGACCTTCTCCGCGTCCATCGTTACCCCGTCCGCTAAGATGACGTGCCCCAGGTACGCGACGGAGGTCGTGCCGAACGAGCACTTCGAGCGCTTGAGGTGAAGACGATGCGCTCGAAGCTCTTTGAAGATGATGGCCACATGTTGTAGGTGCTCCGCCCAAGATCCACTATAGATGAGAATGTCATCAAAGAAAACAAGCACAAAGCGGCACAAGTATGGGCTGAGCACGTCGTTCATCAGGGCCTGGAAGGTCGCCGGCGCGTTGGAGAGGCCAAACGGCATCACCTGGAACTCGAAGTGGCCATGATGAGTGCGGAAGCCGTCTTCTCGATGTCGTCAGGGTGCATGCGCACCTGATGGTAGCATGAGCGAAGGTCGAGCTTGGTGAAGAAGCACGCTCCGTGTAGCTCATCCAAGAGCTCATCCACGACGGGGATGGGGAACTTGTCCTTGGACGTCAGGGCGTTGAGGGCACGGTAGTCGATGCAGAAGTGCCATGTGCCGTCGGGCTTGCACACAAGGAGCACCGGGGCGGAGAATGGCGATGTCGAAATCCGTATGATGCCCTGCGCGAGCATGACCGCCACCTGACGCTCGAGCTCGTCTTTCTGCAGCTGAGGGTACTGGTACAGACGCACGGCTACAGGTGCCGTGTCCGGCAGCAGGTGGATGCGGTGGTCACACGGCCGCGCGGGAGGGAGGCCCTGTGGCTCATCGAAGATGTCGCTGTGCTACTGCAGGAGGTCGGCCAGGAGGGGATGCGCCTCGTCCAGTGCGGCCGCCATCAACTGGAGCTGTGGAGTCACGGCGTCGGAGCCGCCGATGCCTGTCCACTGAACGCGACGGCCGCCCTCGCGCCAGAAGATGAGGGACAGCACATCGAGGTCCCAAAGGATGGGGCCGAGAGTGGACAGGAAGTCGATGTCGAGGATGAAGTCGTAGCAGCCCAGGTCGATGCCGACGCAGTCGATGGAGAACGGCTCGTTGCCGATGAGGACGGGAACCTGCCGCGCCACCCCTAGCAAGGAAGGCGGTCCCCGTAGGCGACGGTGATGCTGAACTTCTCCGAGCCCGCCGGTTGGAGTGCGAGGCGGCGCATGGCGTCCCCGGACAGGAAGTTGTGCGTCGAACCCGTGTCCACGAGCGCGGTGAGACGCTCCCCGTTGATCGTCATCGGAAGCAGCATCGTCTTTGCCGTCTTGATGCGAGCCATGGCATGAAGGGAGACGACGAAGGCGGTCGCGTCGACCGGCCCATAGGTCGTGACGCCGGCCTCGGAGAGTGTGGTGGCGTCGAGCTCCGCGGTGAGGGCCTCCACCTCCGCGTCGTCGACGGTCTCCAAGTAGAACAGGCGGGCGCACGTATGACCCGGCGCATACGGCTCGTCGCAGTTGAAGCACAGGCCCTTGCGGTGCCGCTCGAGCTGCTCGGCAGACGTCAAGCGTCGGAAGGTGCGTGTCGGTGCGGGGGCAGCCGCAGTAGCGGTCGGCAGGGCAGGGTGTGTCGGGGTGGCGGCCGCCGGGGCGGGGCGGGGCGTGACGGGGTGGCGGCCGCCGGGGCGGGGCGGGTCGGGGGACGCGTGCAACGGCCCGGGAACGCCTGCTGCAGGGCGTTGGCGCGCTGCTCGTACGCGCGTGGGTAATACATGGCCGTCTGCAGGTCCTGGGGGTCGCGCATCTCGACGTCGATGCGGATGTGGTCGGGAAGGCCGCCGACGAAGAGCTCGGCGCGTTGGCGAGCCGTGACGTCAGGCGCATGGCAGGCCAACGTCTGGAAGCGGTCGGCGAAGTCCTGCACCGAGGCGGTGAAGGGAAGGCGACCGAGCTCGGCCAAGCGGCTCCCACGTATGGGGGGGCGAACCAGAGGAGACACAGGTCGCGAAAGCGCTCCCACGGAGGCATCCCGCCCTCGTCCTGCTCGAGGGCGTAGTACCAAGTCTGGGCAGCGCCACAGAGGTGGTAGGAGGCGATCCACGTGCGGTCGGACGCCATGGTCCGCTGCCCCCTGAAAAACTGGTCGCACTGATTGAGCCAGTTCAGGGGGTCGACGGTGCCGTCGTAGGTGGCGAACTCCAGCTTGGTGAAGCAGGGTGGCTGATGCACGTGTGGCGAGGCCACGTAGGTGCCCTCGTGACGACCCAGCGCGGCGGAAGGAGAGTGTTGTGGCACCACGGAGCTCCCGACGTACGGATTAGTGTACCCACCGAACCCCCCGAAGGTGGGGGCGGGTGGCTGCAACACCGTCGGCTGTAGTGGCGTCGTCGTGTAGGTCGGCGTGTCCATCCACGTCGGTAGCGGGGACAGGGACGGCGGCAACCGGACCTGGGTGATCGGCAGGCCCTGGGGCGCGACAGTGGCTGGGGGCGGTGGCGCGAAGGGCGCCGCCGGCGAAGGCGGTGGTGGCGGGGTTGCGTACGGAGCCTGGAGGAAAGTCCGGAGGTTCAAGACCGCCAGGTTGAGGTCGTGGATTGCCGAGGACATCTCCGTCGGGGAGAGGACGGGGACGGGTTCATCCGCCAGGGCCGCGGGACCGGAGGCGGCCGGACCTGAGGTGGCTGGCGGCGGCGAGTGGTGCGGCGGCGGCGGTTGCTGCGAGGTGGTGGGGAAGGCGGTGGTGGCGGTGGTGGCGGCAGCGGTGGTGGTGGGAAGGTCCGACAAACTCATCGAACCCAAGCTACCTGATACCTAATTGGTAGAGGCTAGGGTTCTACCAGGTCTCGGACGTAGGTTGTAGGGGTGGAAGTGCGGGCTGCGAGGTTGGGGATGCCGGCGCGGGCGTTTGGGCACCGTTGCGGCGTGAGAGAGAGAGAGAGAGAGAGAGAGAGAGAGAGAGAGAGAGAGAGAGAGAGAGGCGGCTAGGGTTTGGGGCTCTCGTCTCCTAAGGGAGACGACAACACAATATATTGTTTATTTTCTGCTTAATATCGAAGGGGTACATGTGTTTATATAGGAGGACAGCCTCCACTAAACCCTAGATAACTTGGACTCTAACTTGGACTCTAAGATAGGTAAGGTAACTTGGGCTAAGCCCGAATTAACCCTGCCCATTGGGCCTCCTCCGTTGGTACGTTGTACCGATCATAACAAGTTCATAGGCATTTCCTGACGTTTACTGATGTTCCCTATTCTTTGGCATTCGTCACAAGACAAGACAAACTTACGGGCATCCTTGAAGAGAGTGGGCCAATAGAAACCTGATTGCAATACCTTATGAGCAGTTCTATCTCCAGCATGGTGTCCTCCGTAGGCTTCGGAATGACACTTCTGCAGGATATGTCCCTGTTCACGTTCAGGCACACAACGTCTAATGACACCATCTACTCCTTCCTTATAAAGGTGAGGATCATCCCAAAAGTAGTGTCTCAAATCAAAGAAGAACTTCTTCTTTTGCTGGTAGGTGAAACTGGGTGGTATGTATTTGGCTACGATATAGTTTGCATAATACGCATACCACGGTGCACTATGTGAAGTGTGGATGACACTTAATTGCTCATCAGAAAAGCTGTCATCAATAGGTCGTGGGTCATCAAGGACATTCTCTAGCCTCGACAAGTTATCTGCTACAGGGTTATCAGCACCCTTTCGGTCAACAATGTGCAAATCAAATTCCTGTAGCAGGAGGACCCATCTGATTAGCCTAGGCTTAGCGTCCTTCTTCTCCATAAGGTACCTAATAGCAGCATGATCAGAGTGAATAGTGACTTTGGAGTCAACTATATAAGATCTGAACTTTTCACATGCAAACACGAGTGCTAAAAACTCCTTTTCCGTAGTGGCATAGTTTCTTTGGGCACTGTCTAGAGTTTTACTAGCGTAGTGAATAACATTCTACTTCTTGTCAACTCTTTGTCCTAGAACAGCACCAACAGCATAGTCACTAGCATCGCACATGATTTCAAAGGGCAAGTTCCAATCAGGTGGTTGAACAATAGGTGCGGTTATCAAGGCGTTCTTAAGTATTTCGAAAGCTTTCTCACAATCTTCATCAAAAACAAAAAGAACATCCTTCTGCAAGAGGTTGGTAAGAGGCGTAGAAATCTTAGAGAAGTCTTTAATGAACCTTCTATAGAAACCAGCATGACCTAGGAAACTTCGTATACCTCTGATATCTGTGGGGCAAGGCATTTTCTCAATTGCATTAACCTTAGCCTTATCAACTTCAATGCCTCTTTTAGAAATATTATGTCCTAAGATGATGCCTTCATTAACCATAAAGTGGCACTTCTCCCAATTCAAGACAAGATTGGTGTCTTTACATCTCTGTAAGACTCGATCAAGGTTGCTGAGGCAATCATCAAAGGAAGACCCGTAAACGGAGAAGTCATCCATGAAAACCTCGACAATCTTTTCACAAAAGTTAGAGAATATAGCCATCATACATCTTTGAAAGGTGGCAGGTGCATTGCATAAGTCAAAAGGCATACGTCTATAAGCAAAGGTGCCGAAGGGGCAGGTGAAAGTGGTTTTCTCTTGATCAGATTGTGCAACAGGTATTTGCGAGAAACCTGAATAACCGTCTAGAAAGCAGAAGTGTGTGTGTTTGGATAACCTTTCTAGCATTTGCTCGATAAACGGCAAAGGATAATGGTCTTTCCTGGTTGCCTTGTTCAGTTTCCGGAAGTCTATCACCATCCTATAGCCAGTAATAATCCTTTGTGGGATTAATTCATTCTTATCATTAGGAACGACGGTGATACCCCCCTTCTTAGGTACGCAATGTACTGGACTTACCCAATCACTATGAGCAACAGGATAAATGATTCCTGCTTCCAGAAGCTTTAATATTTCTTTTCTCATGACCTCTTTCATCTTATGATTTAATCTCCTTTGATGATCAGCAACTGGTTTGAAGTCAGGATCAGTTTTAATCTTGTGCTGGCATAGAGTAGGACTAATGCCCTTAAGATCATCAAGAGTATATCCAATAGCCGCACGGTGCTTCCTCAAAGTTTTTAGTAACTTCTTTTCTTCATGCTTTGAGAGGAGAGCACTAATAATAACAGGATATATCTCCTTCTCATCAAGATAGGCATACTTAAGAGTATCAGGCAACTGTTTTAGCTCGAACACAGGAGCACCCTTCAGTGGGGGAGGATCCCCAAGCAGTTCAACAGGCAGATTATTCTTGAGAATAGGATATTGTTCTAAAACAATTTTATCTATCTCATCTCTTTCATCCATATGCATATCATTTTCATGCTCAAGCAGATATTGCTCTAAAGGATCCGTAGGAGGCACGGCAATATAGGCAAGAGCAATGATTTCATCCCTACCAGACGACTCTTTCATGGGGTTGTGTTCCAAACTTGAAAAAGTTAAATTCATGAGACACACCCTCAAAACTAACAATGACAGTTTGTTTAATGCAATCAATATGAGCATTGACAGTGTTGATAAAGGGTCTACCAAATATGATGGGACAAAAGCTATCTTGTGAAGTAACAAGGACGAGGAAATCAGTAGGATACTTCATCTTACCACACAGGACTTCTACGTCTCTCACAATTCCCAGAGGGCAGATAGTGTCTCTATTAGCTAGCGTAATAGTGACATCAATGGGTTCTAACTCAGTAGGGGTAATCTCATCTTTGATTTCATCGTATAGGGACCGGGGTATTGCGCTAACGCTAGCACCCATATCACATAAACCATGATAACAGTGATCTCCTATCTTGACAGAAACAACGGGCAGGCCAACTACGGGTCCGTATTTGTCTTTCGCGTGAGGTTTAGCAATTCTAGCAGAGTCCTCACAGAATTTGATAACATGCCCGTATATGTCTTCGGCTAATAGTGCTGGGGAACGTCGCATGGGAAACAAAAAATTTCCTACGCGCACGAAGACCTATCATGGTGATGCCCATCTACGAGAGGGGATGAGTGATCTACGTACCCTTGTAGACCATACAGCAGAAGCGTTAGAGAACGCGGTTGATGTAGTGGAACGTCCTCACGTCCCTCGATCCGCCCCGCGAACAATCCCGCGATCAGTCCCACGATCTAGTACCGAACGGACGGCACATCCGCGTTCAGCACACGTACAGCTCGACGATGATCTCGGCCTTCTTGATCCAGCAAGAGAGACGGAGAGGTAGAAGAGTTCTCTGGCAGCGTGACGGCGCTCCAGAGGTTGGTGATGACCTTGTCTCAGCAGGGCTTCGCCCGAGCTCCGCAGAAACGCGATCTAGAGGAAAAACCGTGGAGGTATGTGGTCGGGCTGCCGTGGAAAAGTCGTCTCAAATCAGCCATAAAACCTCCGTATATATAGGTGGGAGGGAGGGGGCCTTGCCTTGGGGCTCAAGGAGCCCCAAGGGGGTCGGTCGAGTCCAAGGGGGAAGGTCTCCCCCTCCCAAACCGAAATCCACTTGGTTTGGAAGGTGGAGTCCTTCTTCCCTTTCCCACCTCCTTCTTTTTTTTTCCTCTTTGATTTTCTTCCCAATGCGCATAGGCCTCTCTTGGGCTGTCCCACCAGCCCACTAAGGGCTGGTGCGGCACCCCAAACACCCATGGGCTTCCCCGGGGTGGGTGCCCCCCCCCCCCCCCGGTGAACTCCCGGAACTCATTCGTCATTCCCGGTACATTCCCAGTAACTCCGAAAACCTTCCGGTAATCAAATGAGGTCATCCTATATATCAATCTTCATTTCCGGACCATTCCGGAAACCCTCGTAACGTCCGTGATCTCATCCGGGACTCCGAACAACATTCGGTAACCAACCATATAACTCAAATACGCATAAAACAACGTCGAACCTTAAGTGTGCAGACCCTGCGGGTTCGAGAACTATGTAGACATGATCCGAGAGACTCCTCGGTCAATATCCAATAGCGGGACCTGGATGCCCATATTGGATCCTACATATTCTACGAAGATCTTATCGTTTGAACCTCAGTGCCAAGGATTCATATAATCCCGTATGTCATTCCCTTTGTCCTTCGGTATGTTACTTGCCCGAGATTCGATCGTCAGTATCCGCATACCTATTTCAATCTCGTTTACCGGCAAGTCTCTTTACTCGTTCCGTAATACAAGATCCCGCAACTTACACTAAGTCACATTGCTTGCAAGGCTTGTGTGTGATGTTGTATTACCGAGTGGGCCCCGAGATACCTCTCCGTCACACGGAGCGACAAATCCCAGTCTCGATCCATACTAACTCAACTAACACCTTCGGAGATACCTGTAGAGCATCTTTATAGTCACCCAGTTACGTTGCGACGTTTGATACACACAAAGCATTCCTCCGGTGTCCGTGAGTTATGTGATCTCATGGTCATAGGACCAAATACTTGACACGCAGAAAACAGTAGCAACAAAATGACACGATCAACATGCTACGTCTATTAGTTTGGGTCTAGTCCATCACATGATTCTCCTAATGATGTGATCCCGTTATCAAGTGACAACACTTGCCTATGGCCAGGAAACCTTGACCATCTTTGATCAACGAGCTAGTCAACTAGAGGCTTACTAGGGACAGTGTTTTGTCTATGTATCCACACAAGTATTGTGTTTCCAGTCAATACAATTATAGCATGGATAATAAACAATTATTATGAACTAAGAAATATAATAATAACTAATTTATTATTGCCTCTAGGGCATATTTCCAACAAATAGATCTTTGATAATAGCAACACTAGGTTCAACTCTAATTTCCTCAGGGGGTGCAAGTGGTCTAATGTAACCCCTACGTATCACAATTGGAGCTTTAGAATAATCCTTTTTCCTAGCAGGGTATGGTGGTTTCTCAGCGTAGGCACAAGGAACAATAGGATCACTAAAGGCAATGACTTTCTCCTCAACTAGATTGGGTTTAACTATGTTGACTTCTACAGGGGGGTGATATTTAAACCACTTCTCTTTGGGAAGATCAACATGAGCAGCAAAAGATTCACATAGAGAAGCTACTATCTCAGAGTCAAGTCCATACTTAGCGCTAAAATCTCTAGAAGTGTTTGTTTCAACAAAAGATTTAACGCAATCAAACTGGAAATTCATACCTGACTCCTTACCTTCTTCAAGCTCCCAATCTTCAGAATTACGTTTGATTCTTTCCAATAAATTCCACTTGTTGTCAATATCCTTCTTCATAAAAGAACCGGTACAAGAAGTATCAAGCATGGTACGATCTTCATGAGAAAGCCGAGCATAAAAGTTTTGAGTGATAATTTCTCTCGAGAGCTCATGATTGGGGCATGAATATAGCATTGATTTAAGCCTCCCCCAAGCTTGAGCTATGCTTTCCCTGTCACGAGGCCAAAAATTATAAATATAATTCCGATCACGATGTACTAAATGCATAAGATAAAACTTTTGATGAAATTCCAATTTCAACCGATTGTAGTCCCATGATCCAGTATCATCACATAGCTTATACCATGCCAACGCCTTATCCTTCAAAGATAAAGGAAATACTTTCTTATTTACCTCATCCTCGGGAAAACCTGCAAGCCAAAATAAACCACAAACTTCATCTACATAGATCAGATGCAAGTCTGGATGTGATGATCCATCTCCTGTAAAAGGATTAGCCAGCAGTTTCTCAAGCATACCGGAAGGAATTTCATAAAAGATATTTTCAGTAGGTATGGTACTCCTCGTGCTTCCGTTCGTGGTGAAGATACCCCGAACAAATTCCTCAAAGTAACAGTTTCCATAGTGACAAGTGACCATAAATTTCAGAACACTATATAAATGTGTCCTTACCAAATTCCACTTACCAAAGGCGCTTCACTCCCCGGCAACGGCGCCAGAAAAGAGTCTTGATGACCCACAAGTATAGGGGATCAATCGTAGTCCTTTCAATAAGTAAGAGTGCCGAACCCAACGAGGAGCAGAAGGCTCTGATAAACGGTTTTCAGCAAGGTAATAACTGCAAGCACTGAAAGTAGCGGTAACAAGTGATGGTGTAGTGAGGTGAAACGTAGCAGGTGAAAAGTAACAAGTAACAAGTAGTAGCAACGATGCAGGAAAGTGGCACAATCCCTTTTGTAGCAAGGGACAAGCATGAACAAAGTCTTATAGGAAGTAAAACGCTCCTGAGGACATACGGGAATTTATGTCATGCTAGTTTCATCATGTTCATATGATTCACGTTCGTTACTTTGATAGTTTGATATGTGGGTGGACCGGCGCTTGGGTACTGCCCTTACTTGGACAAGCATCCCACTTATGATTAACCCCTCTCGCAAGCATCCGCAACTATGAAATAAGAATGAAGACAACGTCTAACCATAGCATTAAACTAGTTGATCCAAATCAGCCCCTTACGAAGCAACGCATAGACTGGGGTTTAAGCTTCTGCCACTCTAGCAACCCATCATCTACTTACTACTCCCCAATGCCTTCCTCTAGGCCCAAATATGGTGAAGTGTTATGTAGTCGACGTTCACATAACACCACTAGAGAAAAAGACAACATACAGCATATCAAAATACCGAACGAATACCAAATTCACATGACTTATCCCATGTCCTCGGGAACAAAAGTAACTACTCACAAAGCATAATCATAATCATGATCAGAGGTGTAATGAGTAGCATCAAGGATCTGAACATAAACTCTTCCACCAAGTAATCCAACTAGCATCAACTACAAAGAGTAATCAACACTACTAGCAACCTTACAAGTACCAATCGGAGTCGCGAGATGGAGATTGGTTACAAGAGATGAACTAGGGTTTGGAGAGGAGATGGTGCTGATGAAGATGTTGATGGAGATGACTC